>NC_141025.1:43186250-43865000 GCF_052040795.2 Danio rerio
CTACACAATCTGGCCAAAACCCATACAATCCTCAACAATCCATCTAAAAAAAACTTTAAACTTTTTATGTAAAAAGGAAATTATTAACTCTAGTTATCATAATGTGTTAAATATTTTGCTTAAAATAACATTTCTTTAAATGGTCTCCATGGAGATTGACTTTGTTACAGTTTTTAAAACCTTTAAAAAATTTGTTTATTTTATTTATTTTTTTAAAGAAAGTTTATGTTGGGAAAAAAAAGTGTATGGATACAAGCTTGTTTTTATTCATTCATACATTTTCTTGTCGGCTTAGTCCCTTTATATATCCGGGGTCGCCACAGCAGAATGAACCGCCAACTTATCCAGCAAGTTTTTACGCAGCGGATGCCCTTCCAGCTGCAACCCATCTCTGGGAAACATCCACACACACATTCACACACACACTCATACACTACGGACAATTTAGTCTACCCAATTCACCTGTACCACATGTCTTTGGGCTGTGGGGGAAACCGGAGCACCCGAAGGAAACCCACGCAAAGGCAGGGAGAACATGCAAACTCCACACAGAAACGCCAACTGAGCCGAGGTTCGAACCAGCGAGCTTCTTAGCTTGTTTTTACACAATATTTAAAATATTTTGAATCTAAAATATGTATATATTAAATTATTAATGTAGTATTGTATTATTACATGTATTAAATTATAATAAAACATTTTTGATAGGGCAAATAAAAATCCTTTCCATCTGGGCCATTTGAAAAATTCCTTAGGCTTTAAGGCTTTATGAGTCTAAAATGTCAGTCATAATGGTCTTAAAAATGTCTTTAAAAGTCTTAAATTTAACTCCTGCAGAAACCCTGTTAAATTAGACACTTGTAGTGAAATGTTAAAAGGGCTTGCCCGTAAGACACTGAAAAGGTGTAAAGTCAGAGAATAAGTGAATGTAATGTTATAAAGGCATCTTCCCTCTCTTTTGTTAACAAAAAAGCACAATCATATCTCAGACAGATTAATTTTGGTTTACAAGACCTCAATGAGCTATCAGAAGCCATGGTTATTCATTTTGTTTTACCTATACCCTAACCGGCCATTTTATTAGGTCCACCTTACTAGTATCGGGTTGGACCCGATAGCATCACAAGGATGCTGTAGATTTGTCAGCTGCACATCTATGATGCGAATTTCCGGTTCCACCACATCCCAAAGGAGCTCTTTTGGATTGAGATCTGGTGACTGTGGAGGACAATTGATTACAGTGAACTCACTTTCATGTTTAAGAGTCCAGTCTGAAATGATTCACTTTATGACATGGTGCGTTGTCCTGCTGGAAGTAGCCATACACTGTAGTCATAAAGGGATAGACATGGTCAGCAACAATTCACAGGTAGGCTGTGTGGTGTAGACACAATGCCTAATTGGTATTGAGCCCAAAGTGTGCCAAGAAAATATCCCCCACACCGGTACACAACCACCACTTGCCTGAACCCGTTGATACAAGGCAGGATGGACCCATTCTTTCATGTTGTTAACGCCAAATTCTGAGCGCAAACTGTAGAGATGGTTGTGTGTGAAAATCCCAGTAGATCAGAAGTTTCTGAAATACTCAGACCAACCTGTCTGGCACCAACAACCATGCCACTTTCAAAGTCACTTAAATCATCTTTCTTCCCCATTCTGATGCTCGGTTTGAACTGCAGGAGATCGTCTTGACCATGTCTACATGCCTAAAGGCATTGAGTTGCTGCCATGTGATTGGCTGATTAGAAATTTGTGTTAATGATCAGCTTGATCTAATAAAGTGGCCAGTGTTTGTATATTTTGGTTTATTTTTTAACTATTGTAGTGTCAGGTAGCCATTGACTTGCATGTAGTATGAGAAAATTGAACTTTTTACAGTTATTTCATGTGTATTATTGGCAGAACTATACCTTTGAACTTGAAATGTATGTGGGCTATTATGTACATGGCTTCCATTATTTGCATTTGCAGAAAGCAATCAGAGAGAGAGAGCAGAGAGCAGAGAGAGAGAAAGCATGCCCGGCACCATCGTCATCATCATCATCATCATCGGCAAGATGGACGACACCGGAGAGAAGAGAAGCCGACGGCAGAGATGCAGCCCTTGACGTCAATATTGACTCAGGCCAATAACAACCCAGAGACACAGACGCAGCCCAGCGCAGCCTCAGCTCTCAAACCCCACAGTCCAGAGAGAAAGCCACAGGCAACGGTGTCATTCAGGACTCACACTACTGAAAAACACACCGTTTCCCCTGTTTCCACCTTGAGAGCAGCACGCCACCAGTAGAGCACTCATCATGCTCAACGCTGTTGGATTTACTATGGATGAATGAAGGGAGTTATTATAGCAGGTCTATCTTCAATCCTACCAATGAGGAATAATGCCAGTATTGTTTGTTCTCATTTACAGGTTTTGTTACAAAGAGATGTTCAATTGTTTAATGTAAATCTGGCCAGACACCTAAAAAGCTCAAACCCAGGTTTAATAAATGTTAAAATACTTGAAGAACAATGCCTGGGCAACTGTGTTGTTTTCAACACTTAAGTTTAAATGTTTGGCTCTGCTTTAACTAAATTAAGAGTTGTATTTTATTCATTAAACTGTGGTGACAATAAAGACATTTAGGCATGGGCCGATATTAGATTCTGACAGTATGATAACCTTGGATAAAATGATCACAATATCAGGGTATTGTGATTACTGCTCTAAAATATATTCTTTTTAAATGTCTGAGTAAAAAACAAAAACTTTTTTCGCCCTTTGAACACAATAGATTTTATTCTAAGAAACATTTAAAATATTTTGGAGCAGTAAACATGTCAGGCTAAACAATTCAAATGAATCATTGACTTCTGCTGTCTTTATAAGTTTCAAAAACACAGATTCTTTACAGTTTAAAACAGCATCTTCAGAGATTTTTCTGCTGGAGATACTGTTGTCCTGAAAACCTTGTTAACCAGTTTTCCAAACTGCTGTATTCCTTGAAAACAGTTATCGTCTCATGCCTAAAGACATTTATAATGTTATGGAGTATTTCTATTTAAAAAAAGTTTTCCACAAAAAGTACATGGCTAACTTTTAACCCATAAATGCAACTGTGGCAAAACTTTCTTTCCCGAATTGTATAAAATCTGACCGATTTCAAATATTTGTACTGCAGTGTGAATTTTATTCATTCATTTTCTTTTCGGCTTTATTAAGTCCCTTTATTAATCAGGGGTCACCACAGCGGAATGAACCACCAACTCATCCAGTTTTACACAGCGGATGCCCTTCCAGCTGCAACCCAACACTTGGAAACACCCATACACTATGGCCAATTTAACTTATTTGTATGTGTTTGGACTGTGGGGCAGACAGGAGCGAACATGGGGAGAACATGCAAACTACAAAGAAATGCCATCTGACCCAGCCTAGCCTCAAACCAGTTACCTACTTGCTGTGAGGCGATTGTGCTACCTGTGATGCCCCATATGAATTTCTAAAATAAATAAATAAAATAAACAATTAAAAAATTAATTCAAAACTGAAATTTCTGTCATCGTTCACTCAACCTTCACTTGTTGCAATTAAGTCTGTTTCTTTTGTTGAACACAAAAGAAGATATTTTGAAAAATGTTGGAAACTGGGGTCCGTTATTCGTACGTGGATTATTCAATTAGCTGGATTTGGTTATTGATGATTTGGCACAATCCAGTATTGTTTCCTTCTTCAAAACTGATCCGAGAGTTATTGTAATAGCCGCAGTTCTGGTAGTTTAAACCTGCTAGAGAGGAGGCTCATTTCAAGCAAAGGTAATGCTGAAAGTACAGATTGCTGCTATTTTCTTACAGTGGTAACCTATAGATAATATACACTGGGGAAAAAGTTAAATAGTTAAAAAAAAAAAAAAAGTGTATATATACACATTTATCATTTCTAATAATATGTAATATTAAAGTATATTTATGTTTATATGCATATAGGTTTTAATATGTATATATAAATAAAACTTAGTAAATAAAAGTACAAAAATGAGGTGGTTCTCAATCAGGACATTTATTATGATGTTTTTTAGATACACATGCGTACTATTTTAAGGTACCGATCAAACTTTAGACCGATTTCTGAACGATTATAGACATAACAAATATTAAACTGTTTTTTTGTTTGTTTTTTTTATGAAGGATTAATAATTTATGCAGTCATGCACATGGCTCGATCGCTAATATGTCGGTGATTTGATGCTTTGCAAAAGCTGCAGACACCCTTATCGATATAAAAATGTTTTTTGATGCGAAATTTATTTAAAACCTTACGCTGATAAAGAGACTTGAATAGGCCTCGGCTACTATAATAAAGAAAATCCACTCTAAGATGTAAAACTAAATAAATAGCTAAATACTCTGGACACATGAAAGTGTAAAGCCTGCAGCAGACAACAAAGGGGGAAAGTTATTGCGTGTCATATTTAACAAACCGTTTACTATGCATTTAATGTCATTTTGTTCACATTTGTTTGAAGAACCAAATTAGCCATAGATCAGTGATCAAGATTAAAAGATCCCGCATCTGTCAAATCATTAGATCATTTACACGAGGTACCAAGAACGGACCCCTGGTAACCATTAACTTCCATTGTATTTGTTTTTCCTGCCATGGATGTCAGTTTTCAACATTCTTCAAAATATCTTCTTTTGTGTTCAACTGAGCAGAACACTCAAATTGATTTAGAGCAAGTCAAGGGCAAGTAAATGATTTCTTTATTGGGCGAACTATGCCTTTATTTACTAATTCTGAAACAAAAAGAACTGCAAGTGTCATTTTAGCACTGAGAAAAACTCTAAATGATCCATTTATAAATATATTTAAAGCGGATTATTTACTCAATTATTTATATTTATCAATCTGCTGAAAATACCTGTAAATATAGAACAGCTTTAATTTAATCATAGGTAAAATATTTAAAGACACTAAAATGTTTCAGTGACGAAGAAAATAATCAGATCTTTTGTATAACGCATTCTTGAGAAAACCAGGCAGATGAATGCATGAGGTTAATCATTTATTTTCCTCAATGAATATAAATTAAAACCATGTGATTTGTACAGATTTAAAGTGGACGTGGATTTTTTACACAACTCTGATTTGTTATCCGGATCTTACACAGAGAGCAAGCTGAAAACACATTAGTCTTGTTGGCCTACACTACATCCAAACCAGCCCTGTCCCGTAAGGAAAACACTAAACCTACAAGAGGAAACCATCCGACATCTCACATCGTCAAACCTTCAGTGCAATTAGTACTGAGAAAATATTTCTATGCCTAAACATAAGATAAAAAACAAGGTCAGTCAGCACTCTCCACCACCCAGAGGCCTCTCTATCGTGTTACTGTCCTACATCTAGTCCGAGTAGCTTCAGTACACATGCACCATCCCGTACAGGAACGTCCAGAACAGCACGTAGGTGAACAGGCCTCCGACGAGGCCCCCGGTGAACAGCAGACGGCGAGACTTGAAGCACTTGTTCCACCGTCGACCAGCTTTGAGGATGAGGAGCAGCGACAGCAGGAAAGAAGCGAGGAAGTAAAAGACGAAGCCGTAGAGTCCCGTCAGACCGAGGATGCCCGCGGTGGCCCCGGACAGCGCGGACACCGAGGTGCGGCAGTAGTCGAGCACCGCCCCGTTCCCCCGCACCGACACCTCGCTAATGAACTGCGGACCCTCGCGTTTGGCTGCGACTGAGGCCATGATGAGATGTTAAAAACAGGCTGAGAGACAAAAACAGGAGAGCAGTGAAACATCGACCATCACATAAAGCCGTGAGTTCAGTTTAAATCTCCTCCGCTTACCGTTAGAGAGAAAACACTGAAGAACACGAGCGTCTGCCTCCGCGACTCAAGCAAACATCGTTTACATCAAACACTCGTGCATCCCAAACTATCAGAGCTCTGTTACAGCGAGGAATGTGTTATTTAGGAAGATGTTCTGGATAAAACACGGCGTGTGTCATTCAACATCAGCCATTTTCTCGCAAAGCACCATGGGAGATGAAAAATGTCATTTTATTTATTTTTACGATTAACTCGGATTTAATTTTAAAATAATAACATGTAAAAATGTACGCGTTTGGATGTATAATTTCAAGTAATATTACAGTTTAAATATCTGCTTATTTGATTTACCTTTCACCCAGTGTACGGGATCCGCGAAGGCTCAAAACTTGTGATAAGATGTAGGAATCGTTCGCAAGAGTCGGTTCCTTTGAACTGTTCACTTCAAACAACTGGCCGATGCTTGCATTTCTATGCGTTTTCTGACATCATGGCGACTTTTTTTTTAGATGTGACTGACCAAAATACACACTAAAGAAAAAAACGGACAAGTCTCTACTGATTAAAGCTTCATATTGTTTGATCATAATTTAGAAATATGTTCTTCTAACTTAAAATAACTAATATAAACAATAAAACTAAAACGAATCATATAAAAAGATAAAATAATTCATACAAACTAAACCTATTTTAAACTTTAAAAACACTTTTCTCGTGATGACAAAGCTGAATTTTGCAGTAAGGATTCAGTGTCAGAAGGTTATTCATATTTTTGTGTAATCTTTTTTCATGATTGATAAAACAGATGTGCTTTTATTCAAGGACATTCAGTTGATTAAAAGTGACAGGAAATCATTTTAAACATACGACAAAATTTATTTCAAATACATTACATTATTACATTATTGTTTTTTGATCAAGGAGTAAGAAAGAGACGCGGATTTAATAAGTTATTTTGTCGTAATTTTTAAATGAATCATTTACATGAGTTTTGTGAATCAGTTCAGTATGTTCATTGAAAAGATTCGAAACAAGATTGGTTCATTCACCACTGACGATAGTTCAGAATCACAAAGTAGACAGCATGCAGGGTGTTCTCTACTATTATATTATATTTACTGCAAATATTTTTAGGATTGCACAAAAGTACTAAAGTAGTGATTCTTGACAGGTCATGGCGGAATCACAGACCGGTTGCGATGGCTTTGTTCTCGGAATGGATCTGGGCACCACATCGGTGAAAGTGGTGCTGTTGGAAGCGCAGTCAAAGACAGTGACAGAGAGCAGGAGCTTCACTACAAACGCTGATATCAGCAGCAGCACACACACACATGTAGGTGACAGATCAAAATACACTTACAATAATGCTGTGTATGTTGTTGTACAAAGGATACTTCTGTGAGTGGTCTTTAATAAGTGTTGTTTAGTGTGCTTTTTAACTCAAAACTTTTATCAAACGTTGTTGTTGTTGTTGTTGATAATAGGCCAAAGAGCAGGATCCTGCACTAATAATTGCCGCTCTGGACCAGTGCATGGCTGCTTTGCCTAAAGACAAGCTGAAAAAAGTCAAGTTCATTGGAGTATGTGGACAAATGCATGGCATTGTGTTGTGGAAATCTAACTCAGGTTAACACTGAACAACTACTGACAACATGCTTAAAGGGTTAGTCACCCAAAATAGAAAAGTATGTTATTAATTACTCACTCGTGAGTTGTTTGAAACCTCTGAGACCTTTGTTTGTCTTCAGAACACAAATTAGGAGATATTAGGTGAAGTCTGAGAGCTCCCTTATATTCCATAGACAGCAATGATCCAAAAACATCCTTAAAACAGACCATATTCCTTCAGTGATTCAATCAGAATATTATCAAACTACAGTAATAATTTTGTGTGCACTTAAAACACAATGAAAATACTTTTTTTAACAGTTTCTGCTCCTCAGTGTCAGTAATGTTTACCACTGAATGCTCACACTCAGCTTCCTCTGTTTGCAGGCCCTTTGTTGAAACTTAAGAGAAGAAACTGTTGAATAAAGTCAATATTTTTGTGCAACTTCATGTGCACTCAATCACATTCTTAATAATATTTCGATAAAACCACTGAAGGCATTTGGTCCATATTAAAGATTTTTTTGCATTTTTGTCTGGCCTGCAGGCGAGTCAGGAACCTTGTTGTTTATGGAGAATGAGGAAGCTCTCAGATTTCACCTAATATATAATAATTTGTGTTCTAAAGAAAAGATTATTGGAAAAGGTCTCAGGGGTTTAGAACAACATGAGGATAATGAGAAATTAATAGCATAATTTTCATTTTTGGGTGAAAATACACTTTAATGCTTCTGGCATTCTGCTGTGGCCCTGTTTTAACAGCTTCTAAACTCATTCATAAATCATAAATGGGGTGACATCAATAATTACACTGTTGTTCATGTCTCTATTAGGCTGTGAATGGCAGAGTAAAGATGGCATCACCAGATTCAGTCCCAAAGATGTCAGTCAGCTGATCACATGGCAGGACGGGCGCTGCGACACTGACTTCCTGTCGGCTTTACCTAAACCAGATTCACACCTGAGTGTGGCCACCGGCTTCGGCTGTGCCACGGTCTTCTGGTATATGAAACACAGGTAGAATCACACTCTACATTTCAGACTAAATTTGAAATTAAGTCTAAAATATCCAAAGGATTGATTTTAATCTATGACTCTGAATCAGGCCCGAGTTCCTGTCAGGCTTCAGTGATGCAGGAACCATTCAAGACTATGTGGTTTCCATGTTGTGCAGCCTTGACAAGTGTGTGATGACTGGACAAAATGCTGCCAGCTGGGGCTACTTCAACACAGCCACTAACCAATGGAACACACACATGTGAGTAATATTTGTTTCATTTTCCTCAAGGAAACTATCTCGGATTTCTAATAATGCAGAATAATCGAATGTCTTCTGGTGGGTTTCGGCGGCAGCATAAATTGACGGTGTGCTTATAAATGGTGCAGTCTGAAGGATGCAGGTTTCCCTGTGCACCTCTTGCCTGTGCTGGTGGATTCAGGACGTGTGGCTGGTCATACTTCCTGTGAATGGTACGGCATTCCTGCTCACACAGCGGTCGGGGCGGCACTAGGAGACTTCCAGTGTAGTGTGTACTCCTGCATGACTGACAGAGGACATGCAGGTACTGTGTGGGTTACATGAATCTTTATTTTCAGATGGCTGTAGAGCATTTTATGTGTTTTAAAATGCCCCATTATGCTTTTATAGTGTCCAATACTGTGCATGTCCTAAACAGTAAAAGAAAAATCTTTTTTATGAAGTTCAAAATGTAAATAAATAAATACATTCTTTACAAATAAAATTTTGTCCATTAAAAAAAAAAAAGTATTTACAAGCATTTTAAAAATAAGTGCCTAATTATTTTCTAACAAAACACATTAAAGCATTAAAGATACAGTATGTAAATTTACCATTAGAGGGCGTGTATTCACAGCAAACAAAAGCATAGTTTGATGATGCCATGACTGAGGGTGTACTCTCACTAAGTACAGATGCCTTGAACAGTGCCGAAGCGGGGTTGTCCCCCCTCCCCCCTCCCCTGATGGTGTGCACTCACAGTGCACTATAATATAATGCGATTGTTTGGTTTAGCAGGAAGAGAAGGACTCTAGCTCCATATAGTGGGGATTGCTTTAGTTATATTGTTTTAGTTGTTTGGGATGCAGTGACACGCAGTCACATATTTTGCCGTACAGATCCAGCACTTTTCATGCTTATAAGTTATCATAAAAGTCCTCGTGTTGCAGGACTTTTGTAGTAGGAGGTTTGCTGGGTGGAGCTGACATGCAGTGAGGAGTTTGTGTCTTTATTAAACTATGACTGTTTGCGTTCATTGAAAATTAAGAATCATTAATAAATCCATATTAAACAAACCTTAAAAGTGACTTCGGATGCTTAGTTTTGAACTCAGGCTCGCTTTGCATTTACAGTACAACCGCGCCAAAGCCCAACTGAACCGCGCTCTGGCACACCTCCTCAATCCGGGCCAGGGCCAGCCAACTGAACTGCACCTGGAATGATTCGGAGCTTTCACACTTGTCAAATAAACCGGAATACACGCAAGAGCATGGTTCGAATAGCATAGTGTGTGAGCACACTGAGTGTGGAATCATAGGAGTTGTCGTCTTCTGTACACCCTAAGGCAGGGATGTCAAACTCAATTCCTGGAGGGCCGAAGCCCTGCACAGTTTAGTTCCAACCCTCCTCCAACACACTTAGCTGTATGTTTCAAACAAGCCTGAAGGACTCAATTAGTTTGATCAGGTGTGTTTAATTTGGGTTGGAACTAAACTGTGCAGAGCTGCGGCCCTCCAGGAATTGAGTTTGACATCCCTGCCCTAAGGGGCTCTTGCAGAAATGATGTTCATGGATGAGCTAAAGTATTCAAAACGTTTTATCATGGTAGTATGAATCAGTGTAAGGCTTAAAGCCAATGCAGCAATTGAGACCTCTAAAGCAACTGCTGATGAGACGAGTGCAGATTATTATTATTATAGATATTATAATGCCACTATCAATCACTTCTGGTTCTTCAGGTCGTGATCACCTGGAGAAGAAGCAGCACAGTTTTATTGAACTAAATACATTTTAAGATTGTTATAATTTTTTCTTTTCTTTTTTTTTTTGGCTTAGTCCCTTTATTAATCTGGAGTCGCCACAGCGGAATGAATTGCCAACTTATCCAGCATGTTTTACACAGCCCTTCTAGCTGCAACCCATCACTGGGAAACATCCATACACTCATTAACACACATCCACTATGGACAATTTAGTTTACCCAATTCACCTGTACCGCATATCCTTGGACTGTGGGGGAAACTGGAGCACCCAAGAAAACCCATGCTTACACTGGGAGAACATGCAATCTCCACACTAAAATGCCAACTGGCCCAGCTGAGGCTCGAACCAGAGACTTTCTAGCTGTGAGGCGATTGTACTACCCACTGTGCATTGTGAAGCCTTGTTATTATTTTGTTCAGTCTAATACAGTACTCGACATATTTAATCGTGTTTTTATGTTTTCTATAAAACCAAACCAAAAATTGAGGGTGTGTGACATCATTAGCATGACACAGGACACACATTTCTCTGGATTTAAACATTCTTCAAAATGTTTGGAATAATGCAAGTACATAAGTCAACTAAATATATAAAACTGTTTTAGTTTTATATATATAGCATATATAATATTTTATTATTATATTATTTATTTTTTATTATTATATATTAATTATATTTTATTATATATATTGTCATGAAAAATTCATATGTATTGTGCCTTTAACTAAACATTAGAATAAAATGTCTAAAGCAAAGAAACACAAAACTATTCTTTACTGCCAAGTCAAAGTCAAAAATCACAGCTATTTTTCTGTAGCTGTTCATAATTTTTATAATTGTACATGACATATATTTTTGTTACAATAAACTGTTACAATACAACTCCTCTAAATCATTTTGTATGTTAAAGTAACCAAATAATTAATTCATTCTTTTTTTTTTCGGCTTGGTCCCTTTATTAATCCGGGGTCACCACAGTGGAATGAACCGCCAACTTATCCAGCATATGTTTTACACTGCGAATGCCCTTCCAGCTGCAACACTAACCAAATTAGTAACCTTTAAAAGAGTGAATAGGAACACTTAATTTAACTCATATCTGGGTTTCTAAACAACCCACAATCAAGATATTTATATAATGTAATAATCTCAACCACAAAAAATATTCATAATCTGTACATACAGTAGTTCAGCCTCCAGGTGGAGTTGTAATGAGCACATTTAGACATTGCAGATTATGGGCTCAGATTTCAGCGTCATCTCTCAAGGGCACGGCACCGTTATCTGTTTTAAGGTTTTGTAAATGAGATATATCTGTGCAGCAGCTCATGCTTATACTAAAAGGTATATTTGTATCTGGAATTCAAATTCCCTTATTGTTATTTGGTTGTTTTCCCATGTTCGGATCTCAATGTTTAGTTATTTGTTGTTAAAATAAATAAACAAACATGCCACAGGTTTTATGAACCAGTCAGAGATGATTTTGATTTGTTATCCTTCAACATGTTAGCTGATCTGTTGTGATAGACATGTTTAGCAATAATGACTACAGTTATTGGGCAATGGTGACATTATGCTGAATGTGCAATACAAATACTTTTAGCTACATGATCTGGTGCATTTATTGTGTATATATTATTGCTTCAACATATATTGTGGATTTTCAAAAATCTGGGGTCAGTAAGTCTGTTGGAACAGACTTCTACATGTTGAGTAAACTCAGTTCTTCTGAACTTTCTGATTAAAATACAGAAAATGCAACAATTTTAATCAAAATTGGCAATAAAAATAAATGTTTCTTGAGCACCAAATAATAAAATTACAATGATATCTGAGGGATCATGTGACTGAAAACTGAAATAATAACTACTGAAATTTTAGATTTGCATAATCGGAATTAATTTAAAATGATTAAAAACGAAATTGTGTTTTCAAATTGTAATAATATTTGACAATATTACTGTTTTATGGCATTTTTGATCAAATAAATGCAGGCTTGGTGAGCAGAATAGACTGCTTTCAAATCTACCAGTGTTAATAAACAGACCCCAAATTTTGATTCATGCACATATGATATGTATACACGTACATGCACAAATTAATTGTGAATTTTGTTCACTAGTGTTGAATATGAGTACTTCAGCCCAGCTGACGTTCAGGATGCCAGCTGAATTCACCCCTACCAGTTCTCCAGACCCGCTCTCGCCCATCGCTTATTTCCCATACTTTGAGGGATCATATCTTGCGGTGGCCGCATCACTTAATGGAGGCAACGTCATGGCCACCTTCGTCAGAATGCTGGACTCATGGATGAAAGAATTTGGTAAATCAATGATTGTTACGTTTCTAAATTAATTATCAGTGTAGTAATGTAGTTAAAGGGAGAGTTTAACCAAAAATATACATTTTCTGTTAATTTACTCACCCTCAGACCATCCAACATGTAGGTGAATTTTTCCAGCAAAACAGAAGCTTTTTAGCTGAAACTATTGTCTTTGGTCATTTATAAATTATAAGTCAATGGTTATCATAAGGAAGCAGGTAACTGGGAACACAGCATTATTATCTGATGTTACATTGAGGTCTTATGAAGGGAAAGGATCGGATTTGTGCAAGAAACAGTGCATCATTTACAACATTCATTCATTTTCTTCTTTATTAATCTGGTGCTGCCACTGTGGAATGAACTGCCAACCTATACAGTATGTGTTTTACTCAGCGGATGCCCTTCCAGCTGTGACCCCTCACTGTGAAACATCCATACACGCATACTCTTTCACACTCATACACTACAGACAATTTAGTTTATTCAATTCACCTGTACCGCATGTCTTTAGTAGGAAACTCATGTCTTTTCCAGAGGAAACTCATGCGAACACTGGCTCGAACCAGCGATTGTGCTTTAATTCACAGCCAAGATAAATGGGGAAATCTGATTTGTTTTGATGAAATGTTTCTTTCAGACAGTTTGTTTATGCTAAGAAATAAATTATTTTATTATTTTATTATCTATTATATTAAACTATTTTTAATATAATTAAATCACCCATAATGATAATCAAATGTGGATTTTTACATCTAAAGAATATAATGTCTACACCTTTTTTTCATAAAACATTGGAAACTACGTACCCTGATTTCGCCCCTTCATGCAAGTGCTCAGTTCCCACAAGTTCTTAGAACAGTTCAAGTCAGAGCCGGAGCTATTTCCTCAAATTAGTCATTGCAGGAGCACTGAATCAGTTGGTAAAGCCAGAATTATACATGCTGGTATACTGGCACATCTTACGTCAAAATGACTGTTGGATACGTCCAAAAAAGAGTTTAGATTGAGCAACTTGTAGGTCTGTGCTGTTCTGAGTTATTAACTCTTTCAGACAAAAAATCTAATCAAACTAATGATTAATTCATGAACTGGTGGTCACTCCAAATTAGGGCTGCACAATATATTGTTTCAGCATCGATATTGCAATGTTTGTCCCCGCAATAGTCACATCGCAGGATATGCAATGTTATATTCGCATTATAGTCTATCAACAATTGAGAATACATGAGATTCATGGAGTCATTGCAACATATGACCATAACAGAGTGAAACTTTATCATTTGCATGTGTTTTAAAGGCATTTCAAGAAACTGTAAAGCATTCGGGCACAATAACGTAAAACATTTATAACTTTAATGAAGAGAATTTTGACTGATTCATTAATACAATAAAGATTATACAGTGTTATCTTACATTACATTATTACATTTCTGCATCTGGATCCTGTTTGACTCTCCAGAAAACCATAATCAACTTTTATTTTACTTTTTTTTGCTTTATTGTAGTTATTATTGTTAATTTATTTACTTTTTTTTTTTTTATAAATAAATCACACCCTTACAAAATCAACCTAATCAACTGAAAATTTAGAAGCCCAAATCTGACATTTTTTCTTAGACTAGAGGAAATGCTTATTTTAAACTTTTATTTATTAGCAAAACATATATTTTGCTTAATTGTTTAAGCATAAGTACTATTATCTATATCTATATCTATATCTATATATATATATATATATATATATATATATATATATATATATATATATATATATATATATATACCTGGTATATATACCTGGGTTTGCCCATGCTCTGGGGTCCCAACTGCAATGAACCAGCTTTGGGGGGGCCCAGCTTGAAAAAGGTTAAGAACCCCTGCAGGGTTGGGTGTTTTTGCAGGTTTTTGTGTCTCTTGTTTTTATATTAATAATGCTTTGTTATTTTATGTTACAGGACTTGAAGTAAGTGAGTCCAGCATCTACTCTCAGCTCATCCATTCTGCTCTGGCCCAGCCGAACACTGACCTAACCGTGACATCAACACTACTAGGAGAGCGTCATGCCCCATCCAGCAGTGCCAGCGTCTCCCACATCTCATCTTCCAACCTGTCTCTGGGTCACGTGACCCGGGCTGTGTGCAGGGGTATTATTGAAAACCTGGCCACTATGATGCCCCCTCAGAGCCTGCGGGCCGCTGGCGTGCGCTGTATTATCGGCAGTGGCAGTGCTCTGTCATGTAACGCAGTTCTGCAACAGGAAGTGGAGCGAGTATTTCCATTTCCTGTAGTCTATGGGAAAGATGTGGACTCAGCAGTTGGAGTTGCCATGGTGATCAGTGACCAAACATGAAACAAGAACCAACCCTCAAGACTGTAATGCTCTCTGGTAGGGCTACTTTTTTCTGGATTCAAATTCATAATTCCAAAAATTTCCTAATCTTTTTAAAAGATTGTTTACAAAATTTCTTAAAAGTTGTTAAATTTCTCACCCTCAGGTTATCCAAGATTCCTGTTTATGTCTTCAGTAGAACATTACATTACATATTTAGCTGAAACTGTGGTCATTAGCTATGTTTTCATCCACCTTTGCAAAACATTTTGCATAAAATATGCGCATAACTGAGTATGAGAAACTTTTTATTTAATAAGAAAAGATGCTCATGAACTGCGATTGAAACACTTTTACTAAACATATTCCAGTATGAGCATTAAAAAAGGTCTTGAGATTTTATTTTGAGATCATGTGATGATAAAAATGTGTGTGAATAGACAAACCAACAGGCTGAGCACATTGTAAAATATCTGAAATGTTGGCTTAGTCATTCTAAAACGCCTTACCGTTTAAGTATTAGTGTCATTATATTATTAATGACCTCCAGAATAATGAAGAGCATCTGTGCCCTGCTACTCACACCTTCAAACGCCACCAAACGTTTATGGCGTGTCAGGATTTCCTTCTAAGGCACAGGTCATTTATTAAATGAAGAAAAGATTCACGCAGCTTCTCCTACTTCAGTAAATTCTGTTTGTACTGTTAATATTTGGTGACAGTTAATCAGGAAGTGATGATTTTTTCCGCTTTGTCTACTTGGATGAAAACGCTGCTTTATTCACACTTCTTTTATGCGATATTCCAGTTTTGTGCATAAAGTTAATTAGCATTTTTGGATGGAAACATATCTACTGGTGATTCATAAATCAACTCTAATCACTTTGAGAGTAGAAAGCATATACAGGCATACAGGGAAAACACTAAATGAATTCTTGTGGCTTCTAACGATAGATTGAGGTCTTATAAAGTGAAAGACTGTGATCTGTCCAAATGGTCCTAAGAACATTAATGGCTTGTTGTGCATAAAATATATGCAATGGAAAAATGCTTTTACTTTTTTACAGTAAAGATGGAGGACGAGTGTTTGTAATATTCAACAGAATTACTTGTTTAAGCTGTAAAAAGATTTTACTGACAGCATCCGCTCACATGTAAATCAAATATTTCTCTCATTTGTTCAATGATCTTTGAGCCAGGTCATGATAAATGTGGGCTCTTACAGGATTTTGATAACCTGGCTTGAAGATTATGACAAAAAAGAGGGAGAACAACTCGAAATATTAAGTCTATGTGACCCAGAAGTTGCTGAGACTTTTTCAATATGACAATGTTCTTGGAGCTGAATATTGGGGGGCTAAGCTTTATTTCTTTGCATTAGTCCCTCATGGCAAACTAATGGTAAGAGAATATTGTATAATAAGCGTCAAACTGATGTCAAAAGAGATCTCTAAACACAGAAATGGTCAAACTTTGATTGAAGATTACCAAAACAAATGAGTTTTTTTCAGTTAACTTAATTAATTGTTCACCAAATGAATAACAGTGTGCCCTAGCTAAATAAACGTACATTTTCATTTTAAACAGAGTCCTGGACTCACCGTCCATGTGTCCTCCATCTGAATTGGGATTGCAGCCTTGCCACACTAAACACAAACATCAACAAAAACTAAAACATCATCGTTATGCAGGCCATCACAATATGTCAATACATACTCAGGGCCATTTGCTGTTAAAGCTTAAGGTGATAATGTTGTAAAGCTGTAGTGTTCAGTTTATTGTACACCTCAATGCTTCACTTCATAAGACCTCAATATGCTGAGCCAAAAGTTTTTCACACTATGCTGTTACCCATTACTGTGCTTTTTTTTAAATCACCATATTCCACAGTTTCAGCTGTAAATCTTCCTGTTCAGCTGAAGTGAAATTCTTAGAAAAAATAAATTTTTAGGTAAATTGTATAAATATATCTATTTATACAGTTGAATTTTTAGGCCCCCTGAATTATTAGTCCCCATGTTTGTTTGTTTTTTTACCCGTTTTCTGTTTAACAGAGTAGATTTTTTTTCAACACATTTCTAAACATAATTAAATAAATTTTAATAACTTATTTCTAATAACTGTTTTATTTTATCTTTGCCATGATGACAGTAAATAATATTTGACTACATATTTTTCAAGACACTTCTATACAGCTTAAAGTGACATTTAAAGACTTAACTAGGTTAGATTAACTGGGCCAGATAGAGTAATTAGGCAAGTTATTGCATAATGATGGTTTGTTCTGTAGACTATTGAAAAAAAATATATAGCCTAAAGGGGCTAACAATATTGACCTTAAAATGGTGTTTAAAAAATTAAAAACTGCTTTTATTCTAGTGGAAATAAAGCAAATAAGACTTTCTCCAGAAGAAAAATTATTATCAGACATACTGTAAAAATTTCTTTGCTCTGTTAAACATAATTTGGAAAATAATTAAAAAAGGAAAAAAAAATCAACAGGGGGCTAATAATTCAGACTTCAACTGAATATACATATATACATGTTTTCTTTCATTTAAATTGATTTATGGTGTAAAACGGTTTAAAATGTATAAGAGATTTCCTAATTTCCTAAAATTATTTTTATGTTTTTGATAATTTATTTAAAAATCAGTTGAGATTTAATTTGATCCGTTTAATTAGTTTATTTACTAATTTACAGTCATTATAAAGCTACTGTTTGGCCTACTGTCCTGTAAAATAAAATAAAAACTATATGTAATTTAAGAATTGAATTAAAGAACATGTGTGTGTTGTTGACATTGTTATGAACTGAATTGTTGCAAACATTGTTGGACTATATTTGAAAAATAAAATCTGGGACTGGAGAAGGGTGAGAATTCTGAGTCCCATTAAAGGACTGAACAGTACCTTAAAATAAAAAAACATTCTGTTTACAACACTCAGTGCCATTTCAAATATCAAGATACAGTACTGTTTAAAGCAAAACTTGTTTTATTTCTCATTCTTTTGCTATCATTGAGCTTAAAGAGAATTCTCATGCACTCCTCATGGTTATAATTCATGTTTCTGTTCTTCAAATGAAATAAACAGGAAGAAGTTGCATCGAGAGGCAAATTCTTCACCACACGTGCACTTTCAATTGCACACATCAAGCTAAGGTTTCATTTTGTGGATGTGATGCGATCAGCTAAACCACGGATGTTATAAAACGTCTTATTGAGCCTCAGTCCACCAGTGTCATACAGGAAACCAAACATGCTAAGAAAGTAGAATTGTTCAACAGTCTTCTGTGCTTGGTTCTATCCAAACATGTGCTTTTCGTAGAGTTATTTGATATCATCTAATATATGTATCTAAAAAATAAAGTATTAAAACAGAAGTTTATTGATAGTGCATTGTTTGCTTCATGTACAGTAGAAGTGGATTACATAGGAGCCTGAATAAGGCGTGGACGGGGCAAAGCATACCCAACAACACTCTAAAAATCAATACAACACGCCTTTCTGCAAGGCTCTCAGCAGCTTCAGAAGATCCTACTCTCGCTTCCTCTCTGAGACTGAGAGAAAACCACCCATCAGTGTCTTCAGCAGCGCTCAAGGGAACATACCTCAAGCCAAGTTACTCACAAGGAAACATTGATATGGCAATTTTCAACCATTTCATCTGCCTTTTTTGACTACAATCACAAATTCATTGGTGAGTGTTATACTTCATACCTTCATTTGAATGGTCTACTGTATCAATAATTCAAATAACTTCATATTTGGCAAATACAGTAATACTTAGTTTGTTGTTGTTGTCATTTTATCTATGTATGTATGTTCATCCTTATAAGAGCTGCACAGTTTTAGGGTTTGTCTCTTTAAATCTGACAGTAACATGATGAACTGTTTTTGCTCAATCTAAAGCAAGCTGAATGTGCCAACATAATGAGTTGAGTTTGGCGTCTGTGTAATGTAGTTTTCACTCTAATGTTATATGATCCCATTTACAGAGAGGCCATGTCATAATATTCTAGTAAATAACACTAGCCAGCATTTTGCAATTGCCCATTATGTCATCAACCAGAGTACTAAACAACATTACAGCATAATTTGTCCATGGAATATCTATCAGACTCCTAACAATGACGCCACACCCACAAAAGCAGTGTGTTTTTACATACCGACTGAATATGTTCTAGTCCTGCTTTAAATGGGTTTACTTTTGTTTACTGTAATATGCATTACATTATTAATAATTGTTTTGATGCATTTTGGTCAGCGGGGTAGCGCTGTCACCTCACAGCAAGAAGGTTGCTGATTCAAGCCTCGACTGGGTCAGTTGGCATTTCTGTGTGGAGTTTGCATGTTCTCCCTGTGTTGGCGTGAGTTTCCTCCAGGTGCTCCGGTTCAAAATCCAAAGATATGCTGTATGGGGGAATTGGGTATGCTTAATTGTTCTTAGTCTATGTGTTTAAATGAGAGTATATAGGTGTTTCCCAGTACTGGATCTTGCCTGAAAGTGCATCCGCTGTGTAAAACATATGCAGTCCCACTTTATATTAAGTGGCCTAAACTAATATGTACTTACACAGGAATTAATAGTTTGTTACAATGTACTTATTGTGTAGATACATGTATTTATTGTGTACTTATGCTTGAATAAATACCTGTATGTAATTACATCTGTAATTAACTTCTGTAATTACATTTGTAAATACACTGCTGACCATTCCCTACACCTTAACCCACCCTTAAACCTGCCCATACCACCAAACCTGTCCCTAACCCAACCCCTATCCCAACTCAAGAGCCCCACAAGTGTTCTCAAATACATTATGAACACAGTAAGAACATTGTATTTATTTTTTGATGCAACTACATAGTAGTTGAGGACACTTAATATAAAGTGGGACCACATATGCTGAATAAGTTGGCGGTTCATTCTGCTGTGGTGACTCCTGATTAGTAAAGGGACTAAGCCGAAGGAAGGCAATGCAGTGGCGCAGTAGGTAATGCTGTCGCCTCAAAGCAAGAAGGTTGCTGGTTCAAGCCCTAGCTAGGTCAGTTGGCGTTTCCTCCAGGTGCCCCGGTTTCCCCCACAGTCCAAAGACATGTGGTACAGGTGAATTGGGTAAGCTAAATTGTCCGCAGTGTATGACTGTGAATGAGTGTGTGTGGATGTTTCCCAGAGATGGGTTGCAGCTGGAAGGGCATCTGCTGCGTAAAACATGCTGGATAAGTTGGCGGTTCATTCTGCTGTGGCAACCCCGGATTACTAAAGGGACTAAGCCCAGAGAAAGTGAATGAATGAATAGGTGAAAAGTCATGACTGGCCATTTTGGTGTATGCGTCAAATTGAAAGTACAAACATAATTAGATATGCACTGTAAGCAGCTGGGGTGCCGAAAAAATAAATAAATAAATAAATAAAATAACCCAAGCGAACACAGGGAGAACTTGCAAACTCCACACAGAAACATCAACTGACCCAGCCGAGGCTCGAACCAGCGACCTTCTTGCTGTGAGGCGACAGCACTACCTACTGTGCCACTGTGTCACCTGCAGAAAAAACAAAACCACATAATTCTTTTATTGCTTTTAACACTTTTAGCCTTTGACCAGTGTACACATATATATGACTACTGAAACTAATTTGACATTTCCTTTGATACCGTGACTTCCTGTCATGTGAATGGTTTTTGTGCCCTTCCTCTTTTAACTCGCACTTGTAAAAAAAAAAAAAAAGATTGAGGTGATACATTTGCTCCTGTTCTCACAGCACTTGCTATTAATACAACATTTTAATAAGTGAAGTGATTGTTCTCAGAAGAAAGTAAAACAGCATCCTAACATTATTACAAATGTGGTGTTAGCCTCATTGAAAATCATCTTCAAAATCGGTGGCCTTTTAATCTTAAAAGAGTCACGCAAATATGAACATTCTTTTATACACAAAACCAGCTTTGTAAAAGATGCATGGGAAAATGTCACAAGATAGATCACATGTACACTCAGGAACAGTCAAAATAGAGATGAGCTTTTTGTGTGAACAGCTTAATTCCATGGACATTTTCTTCTTAGAAAATGAAGGGTGTTTTTTTATACTACCACAATTACTCAATGACTATAATGCAGCTTCTTAATAACTCTATTTCCTCTCACTGCCTTTAGCAGAATGTAATAATGTTATTTGAAAGCATTTACAGAGAAGCTACGATATTGTAAATCACAGCACATCCAGTGCATTAGACAAGGCATTCTGTCAGAAAAGCATTTTCATGTACTCTCTGGACAAGATTTCCTTGATAGGACAATCATGGCTCTCGGCCTGGATGGGATCATATAGCATGTAACAGCATGAAGAGACATCAATAATTCATGGCACAAAGGTCTATTTGAGTAGTTCTTAAAAATAAAACTGAAATGCATACCTTTTTATGTTTCTAGTTCTTTTAATGTGTAAAATATTATATAGGCCTATGTAACTATAGAATAAAATAAAAAGAACAATTTGAAAATTGTGAGTTTCTCTGGATTTATTAGGTATTGGTTTGAGTAATATGCTATTATTTGTTTTATTCGAAAAAAAGAAAATGACAATTGGTTACAAAAGTTAAGCATTTGTGTTTGTTGTGATTGAAAATCAGTAATTCCACCTGATTTCTTGACTTTTTTTTGTTATTTTACGCACTGAAAATGACAAAACATCATCAGTAGTTTACAGAATAAAACAAACTTTAGTTCACAAAAAATAAATACATCATAAATCCAAATATTATTTTCTCTTTATTTTTAATTGTTTGTTTTCTTATGCAATCACACCTCTATACATATTAAGTAGTTTTATGGCGTTTTTATTAAGCAATAAGACGCACATAAATGCAAAACAATATAATTTAATAATTTAATTCATTATAAGTTTCTATATTATAAGATTGTATATGGAATTATGTATTTGTGTTTATGTACAACACATGTATACATATATGTACAGTTGAAGTCAGAATTATTGGCCCCCCCATTTATTTTTTCCCTGTTTTTTTTTTCTGTTTAACAGAGAGCAGATTTTTTTTCAACACATTTCTAAACATAATAGTTTTAATAACCCATTTCTAATAACTGATGTATTTTATCTTTGCCATGATGACAGTAAATAATATTTGATTAGATATTTTTCAATACTCTTCTATTCAGCTTAAAGTGACATTTAAAGGCTTAACGAGGTTAATTAGGTTAACTAGGCAGGTTAGGGTAATTAGGCAAGTTATTGTTTAACGATGGTTTGTTTAGTAGACTATCGAGAAAACAATTTTCCTAAAGGGGCTAATAATTTTGTCCTTAAATTGGTATTTAAAACTGCTTTTATTCTAGTCTAAATAAATCAAATAAGACTTTCTCCAGAAGAACAAATATTATCAGACAAACTGAAAACTCCCTTGCTCTGTTAAACATCATTTGGGAAATATTTAAAAAAGAGCTAATAATTCTGACTTCAACTGTATGTATGAAACTGATGAAACAATGAAACGCCTGTTTTTAGACAACAATAATGCATATTATTTATTATTAAGTATGGTGTAGGGCCTCCTTTTGTGGTCAATACAGCATCAATTCATCCTAAGAATGACAGATACAAGTCCTGGTCTGTACATGATGAGAAAAATGTTTCCAAACTCGCTCCTCCAAAACACCATAAAGTGGCTCATAATATTTAAATCTGATGACCGTGCAGGCCATGGGAGATGTTCAACTTCATTTTCATGTCCATCAAACCACTCTCTCATCAATCTTGCTTTGTGTATTGGTGCATTATCATCTTGATACACCACACTGCCTTCAGGACACACTGTTAGAACCACTGGGTGCACATGGTTCTCTAGAATGGTTCGTCCTTGGCAGTAACTTGCCCATCTAGACAAGTATTGGGTCTAAGCAATGCTGTAATTATGCAGCCTAAACCATCACTGATCCAGCCCCATGCTTCATTCTAGACATGCAACAGTCTGGGTGGTATGCTTCTTTGGGACAGTGAAGGTAGACTCATCAGAGAACAATACATGTTTCACATTGTCCACAGCCCAAGATATTTGCTGCTGGCACCACTGAAACCGATGTTTGTCATTGGTAGGGGTGACCAATGGATTGGCTATAGCAGCCTAAATATTATAGCATATATATAGCAGCCATGTATATTTTTACAAAGTGGACCGTTTTGGTGGAAACAGGAAAGTTGAGGTGCACATTTAACTCTGCAGTGAGTTGGGCAGCTGTGGTTTAATGTTTTTTAGATACACTGCATCCAACATCCCTTTCAGACAGCTTCCTTTTGTGTCCACAGTTACTCCTGCTGGATGTGGTGTCATTCTTGGTGGTATGCTGACATTACCCTGAATTCTGTGGCTCTTGATAGATCACAAAGAGTTGCTGTTTTGGTCACAGATGCACCAGCAAGACACGCACCAACAATCTGTCCTCTTTTAAAGATTGGCCACCAGGCTGGTCAAATTTAGCCCTATAATTGCCAGTACTAAATGTTTGAGTTTCACTGTTTAACCCCAATATATAATATATATGTACTGTATAAACTTCTTAGCTGCACTTTTTTTGTCTTATATGTGTTTTAAGTGTTTGTATAAGTTAAGCATCTTTAAGCAGAAGCTCTTTCTGAAGCTTCACATACTAGTTCTGCTTTTCCCCTGGCTTCCTGTCGCAGAGTTTCCATTGGGATCATTTGTGCACCCTTCCTCTTTTAATGGTTCTTAAAACATAAAAAGAGGACATAATGACCCATTACAACACTCAAGTGGCTTCTTGGCTTTCAGAAGGGGCTCTTAGTCACATTATACTAACATTTATTTATTTTTTATTCATTTATTAAATTGACTGGATTGATCGCAAATGAAGAAACTTTTAGAAAACTATCATTAAAGCCCATTTTCTCATCTTAAAACTTAGACTCATGTCCCATTTGCTTTTGTGGTCAGGCTCATATTTCCAAGGAATTATTTGAATGTATTTGAAGCCTAATTTCCTGAATCTGCTAACTTATGTCACTCTTATATGTATTTTATAGTTTGTGAGACTAAGGAGGCGTCACTATGAGTAAATCAATGGACAGCAGTGTCTCATCGTTCTCTTTGGAGACGGATGACCAGACAGAGGAGGAGAGGACAAAGGCCAAACAGATGAAAAAAGTCTCAAAAGACAAGAGGCCCATGGACTCCAATTATGTAGATGACGTGGTGGAACCCTCTAGCACAATTAAGTTTAACCTGCACTTTGACAGGTATAATTGGGCTCCTTTATGTGGTCATACACCAGGAAGTGCTGTCCCATGTCTAGAAAACTCAAGAGGTAGTGCATTGCAGTCAAGTCAAGACAGAAGTTCAAAATGTTACTATAATTACTAAACTGGAAAAGTGGAATTACACACGCTTTCAGTTTTAGCTGTGGTCAATATGAAGTGAATAGAACTTAGAGGACAATTTACAATTACCTAAATTTCAAGATTACTCCTCAGTCCTATTTGAGGTTATTGTAAAAGCAGTATTTTTAAAGGGCTCACCCCGAAATGAAAATTCTGTTAAAAATGACTCACCCTCTTGTCATTCCAATCCCCTGAGACCTCTATTCATTGTTGGAACACAATTTAAGATGTTTTAGATTAAATCCATCAATGGTCCTGAGATCAAAAGCATTCTCAAAACTGTAATCTGTAACTGTAATCATACGAAGCTCTAAAAACACCTTTGTGTGTCAAAAAAACTGTAAATATGACTTTGTTCACCTATATCTTCGATCACGTATCATAAGGGTGCACATTTTTACAGGCACTTAGATAAATTGCAGCAGTCAGCAATAAAACATGCAAGCATTGTATCGTATTGCCCGTAGTAAACATGCAACCTGATCTGATATGCAACACATTGGTGAACATCCTTTTTACAGTTTTTTTTTGACACAAAAGTGTTCTTGGAGCTTCGTATGATTACAGATGAACCACCGAAGTCACATGAAATGTCTTGACAATGTTTTTGGATCCTTTTCTGGACTCCCTCAGTCTAATCTTCAAGAAGAGCCCACAGTTACCTCTTCTGTCATGTTTTCAGGCTGACTTGAGATCGCTTTGCTTCTGTCTCCTGCTATTCTGATCTATTTGCAAAGTTTCATCTTCTCGAGATCTCTTGATCAGGCTCATTATCACATTTACTTGTGCCTTAAAAAATGAAAATATACTTGACTGTCTCTTTGCCATTTTGAAAATACAGATAATCTTTAGGTAGGACATTGTGCCATTATTTATTTTCGCTGCTCACTGTGTGCGAAACAATCACCAACCTATGAGAGTGATTGTAAACATAAAAAAACTGATTAGCTGAATATATTGTTGAAGGCCACTAGTTAATCGAGTTTTGCTTGCGCATGGTGACTATCGTCTAGTGTGTGTAATTCACACAGCCTTGTTTGCACTCATTCACCAGACACCCTAGTTTTTCAAAATTCTGCAATAAAAATGACTAATTTTGTGGTGATTAAGTTAACACATTGCACACATAACACATCTTATTTACCAGATTAGGTAGCCCACTACATTAAATGTGCAATCTTCATGACACAAATTATAAAAATGAAGTTTCTATATTTTGGTCTCTTGATCTGAAATAGTAGGGATTTTAGATTTTTTTTTTCAATGGTAACTCTTATTCTTACCCACAATCCTAATTTCACTCCCCAGATCATCTGACATCGTGTAGCTTATCTCCTTAAGGACATCCGTTTGGTCTTCCCCTACCATAATACATCTAAAACACGGATTGCCACCTATCACTCGTCGATGGCAAAGGAAGCATTTTCTCTCGTCAATGGCAGAGAATTTTTTTTTAGCAAAATCATTTATCAATTTGACGCACATCATAATACCAGCTGTACATGTAAAGCAAAAATAATGTCCTTTAATTCGGTCACATCCACGGCCGTCATCCTTAAACCAATCTCCCTCATTGTAAGCTGCTTGCTTTTCTGTCTGTTCCATATTTGCTCACACCTTCTTTTGCAGTCTGAAGCACGTCCAACGCACTAAATGCCCAATTCGCGCCATATCATTCACTTGATTTGCGCCCCAGGATGTCTAATTGTATTTTTGCATTGACTTCGCATGTAAATCACTCGCACTTGACGTTTTATCCATGTCTGCTTACTGCATAGGCTGCAAAACAACTTCCCCACACTTTCATGTAATGTTAGGATTGTGAGGGCTCAGGTGAGATGACATTTTTCAAGAGACACTCAGATACTTCACACACACACACACACACACACACGCATGCACATGCACACACACAAACTTGTAGGTTTTTATCATGCACAAGTTAATGCCAGATCCATTAAAATAAACACCAGAATGCAAAACACGAATATCATTTTCTGGAACAGAATCCGGCTCAAATTAAGTTCTGCTCACAACATTCCCTCAATAAGGCTTGTCCATGAAGTCAAGTGCACAAGAAGATAGGATAATGTAGAAAATGCACACTGATCAACAGTTCAATTCAGATTAAAGATCTGTTTTGGCATATACAGTGTCTCAATGTTTAAGAGAATTTGGACTGAAATCCCTGCAGTGACCAAACCTCTCACCAGCAGACAAAATCAAAGACAGAAGAACAGAGAACAGGTCTAAAGATCACTCTATTGATAAAAGCAAGTTCAATTATTTGGGTCCAATGAGGAAAATGAACCCAAAGCATGTAAATAAGTGAAATGTGGTCATGGCTTGGTGTTGATTTCTGCAGCAGAAATTTGGCCTCTTTTACAGCTTTATGGCAGAGTAAATGCAAATGTTGATCAGAAGCTCCTTCTGCAACATTCAGTTGCTTCCCTGTATTCACCACCCGATTACCCAATTTGAAAAATAAAAAGGCAACCCAGAGTCCCTAACCTGATTGCTAAGAAACTTTATATAACATAATCAGTCTATATGAGTGGCACTCACGATCAAGATATGATTTGTTTGAGTGAGTGGTTGTGTACACACTCATTGTAAACAATGCATTTAAACTTTAAAGTCTAGGAATGCTGCAGCACTTCTTGTTTGGTGTGTGACCCTTTTTATTAAACTCCACTAAAATGTATAAGAAACCTTTACTTAAACTGATACATTTTGCACACAGGGGAATCAGAAACTTGAAGGAAGAACCAGCTCAACAGGACAATGACAGGTTTACCATCAAGAGGCTGTTCGAGGCTGTGTCCAGTGGTGACGTGTCTAAAATGCAGGGTTTACATGAGTATCTCCACAAAAACATGAAACGACTCACCGACTCACAATGTAACTGTGCTCAAGAACAAATACACTGAAAAGTTTAGGGTCTGTAAGAAGTGTTATATCACCAAAAACACAGAAAAACTGATCTTTTTTTAAGTATTTACGAAAGTTACATATTCTTGCTGAATTTTCATTCGTCAACATTGTCTTCAAAAATCATTACAACAATCGGATTTTACACTCAAGGAACATTTACGGTTAAAAAAAGTATTGTTGCTTACTAGTTTTATGGAAAATATTTTTTAATTTCTCAGGATTTTTTAAAGAACAATATTTGTAATGTACAGAATCTTTTGTAACAGCAATAATTTGTTTTATTCTAAATGTCTTTAAACTAATTTCTATACACCGATAGCAATTAATATTATTAATATACAGTATATAATATATTTAGAATATATGTAATATATTAATATTACAAATATTACAGACCCCAAAATTTATAATTTTAATGTACAAAAAAAATACAAAGTATTGTGAATTCACGACTGATATTTTAAAAACAATAATAATACATGTATTTTCTTTAGATAAGTCCAATGGAAAGACAGCCCTGCTGAAAGCACTTTTAAATTTGAGGCAAGGCGAGAATGACACTATTGAACAACTGCTGGACATTGCTGAGAAAATGGGAGATTTAAAGAACTTTATCAATGCTGCTTACACCGACAGTTACTACAAAGGTCAGAGATTCATTTTACACACTGCAGCTTTATTATGATTAGAAATGCTGAGCTACAATTGTATTTTTTAATAATAAATCAGCAAAACATTGATCCTATTTAACAGGCTGTCCAGAGCATACATCTTGCATTGGTTTTGACTGGTCTTTTTGGCACAGGTCAGACAGCACTTCACGTTGCGATTGAAAGGAGGAGTATGAAATTTGTGCAAATGCTGGTTAGGAAAGGGGCTGATGTCCATGCCAAGGCCTGTGGGAAATTCTTTCAGCCCAATCAAAAAATGTGCTTCTATTTTGGTAGGTCATAAGATAAGCTCAAACTTTTCTATATTGAACTATTTAAACTAAAGATATGCTTTATTTTAAATGCACAAATGTTCCACTTATCACAAGACACCAGCATCTAAAATCCTTGAAAGTTTTTAATATTAGATTTTTTTATGTATGAATATGTATCTGTATTTGTGAATGTATTACATCATATTTGCTTCAAATTACAAAAAACAAAATACCACTTGTACGAGGGGGTTTCTAATGCAACGTCTATGAGACAGGACAGTAAATGTGATGTTATTCTCACTTCTGGCTGTTGTCATCAGTCTCACATAATTTTTTTCCTTTTTTTAAAAGCCTTGATAAAACTGTGGAGGAGTTTTTCTTTTATGATTTCAGCAAATAAGATTGTAAAAAGATATTTGTTGTATTCTCCCATTTACTGCACTCTAAGTTTTTCCAACTATGACGACTTCCACTACTGAGAAACCAGGAAATTTAAAAAGGGTTTATTGCTCTCAATGATTGTGACTCATCACTGTTGATACTCAAGCTTACCTTTTGTCCACAGGTGAGCTGCCCTTGTCACTGGCTGCTTGCACTAATCAGCAAGACATTGTGGACTTTCTTATGGAAAACCCTCACCAGGCGGTGGATGTCAGGGAGAGGGACTGTCATGGAAACACCGTGCTTCACGCTTTAGTATCCGTAGCTGATAATAGCCCTGAAAACACAGAGTTCGTCATCGCCATGTATGACCACATCCTAATCAAAGCTGACCAACTTCACCCCAAGACCAAGCTGGAGGAAATTGAAAATAATGAGGGACTGACCCCAATCACACTCGCTGCCAAAAAGGGAAAACTAGGGGTAACTATTTTTTCTGATGTTTTCTGAATTTTAAATGTTTTAGAATATGAAAGCTATGGTTTGCAAATCAGTTTATTTGAAGAAGTGACTCATTTGAAGTAGTCTGCATGCTTTACGTTCTGTATTTTGTTTTTGGATGTTCCCTTTTTTGTAGAGATGAGTAGTCCTCATGTGATTTAAGATGCTATTTTTTCTTCAGACACCAAACTGATTCATAGTCATGTGGTCTACAGGGACCGTCATAACCGTTTTCTGAAGAGTTCACACAAAAATAAAAATTCAGTTATCATTTATCCAACCTTGATTTTGCTCTAATGCTGTATATCCTATACCCTGTTTTTTATGGTTAGTTT
Source organism: Danio rerio (assembly GCF_052040795.2). Classification (NCBI taxonomy): domain Eukaryota; kingdom Metazoa; phylum Chordata; class Actinopteri; order Cypriniformes; family Danionidae; genus Danio; species Danio rerio. Next base: position 43,215,830 of record NC_141025.1, read on the forward strand.
TTAAATTTTATGTACAACATCCAACAGAGTGCATTAAGGTGTTCCCTATTTTCAGCAGAGCTTGTTCCAGATACATTTTTCTCATAGGGGTTTCAAAAAATCTTTGATAAAGTGTTAAAAGTCCTGAACTAAACCAACCAAACATTTTGATGACACTGTCCCATACTCTGAATTTGTACTTTGCATATAACCTTATCCAAGTGTGTGCATAAAGTAATGAACACACACCTAGTGCAGTGTCAACCACTGGGGTTCAGTTTTGGTGCCTCACCTTAGTCATGGTATTAAGAGTGGAATAGAGTGCTGGACATAAATTCCTGCCAGTACAGGAACTGCAACTAGTGACCTTGAGATCACAAATTTTGCTGCATCTGAAATCACACACGCACAGATTGACAGTAATCAGAATTTTACCTGCTAAATAATATGTGATGCAACAGTATGTGAGCCGAGTAGTACCTCTAAATTTACCATATTTGAAAAACATTATCTGAGAAGGTTCCAGTTGACCTGCTACATGCTGAAGCGTGCATCTAATGGACACTTTACTATCCCCTGAGGCCAAAAGAGAGAATTTATGGATGTGAGTGACAATATGTGGAATGAAGTATGTCTGGGGCAAAATATATATAGAAACGAGCTTCCTTATACCTTACTCTCTATGAGGGGCTTTGAAGGGTGTAGGGCACGTCATTTAATGTTTCTTTAATTAATGGACACATGAAAGGGCTTTTCAGGAAGTGATTCAGATGTTTAAAAGTGTAAAACAGAATTATACTACTCACATTCATATTATATACCACATACTATACTATATTTGAAGTCTTAGCCAATGTTTGAAAATGTTATTAATAAGAATATGTTGTTTGAAAAATCATTCTGTTTTTTTTTACTAGCTATTTAAGCACATTGTGCAGCGGGAGCTTATGGGCTGCAGACATCTGTCCCGAAAGATCACGGAGTGGGCCTACGGTCCAGTGTGCTCGTCTTTGTATGACCTCTCCTCCCTCGACACCTATGAGAAAAACTCCGCTCTCGAGATCGTTGTCTATGGCAGTGAGATTCCTGTGAGATTCTCATGCTGCTTGTTTGATACTAATTAACTTTAGTTAGATATTTACTTCTTCAAATCATTGAAGTAAACATTTAATTTCTAAGCATTTGTACAGATCGAGATAGCAACATATGTTTGTTTTTGCTTTTCCATTACATTTCAGAATCGCCTCGAGATGCTCCAAATTGAGCCACTTAACAGACTAATAGAAGAGAAGTGGGATCGATTTGCGCATCGGATGTTCTTGTTTAACTTCATTGTTTATGTTATCTACCTTTTCATCTTCACTGCTTCAGCTTTTTACCACGAAGAAGGGAAGGATTACGCGAATCAAGTAGGTGCACTGTAAAAAAATGCTGCGCTCCACACAATTCCTTCATGTTGAAGGAAGGGGACTTCAAGGAGGGTGGGCAACATCCTAATCCTGCCTCTTTTAAACATTCACTCATTTCAGCTTTATAGCAGAGGCGTCATGTCACATGCAAGACTTAAAAATGGATGTCTAGATCAGGGGTGCCCAAACTTTTTCTTATGAAGGGCCAAAAAACAAACTTGATTGAGGGTGGTGGGCCAAAGGTAAATATACCAAACTATATTACATTAAAGTTGCCATTGGTGATTTTTCTAAGCTATTAGTTATGTAAAAATAACTAGAAAACATTGCTTTATATTAACTAATGCAGTACATATTTAAAAATTTATTAATAATCTTATTACAGTAGATAAAAATCCCATTTATAACAGAATGGAGTTACACACACTAAGTTGCACCGGTTGTTTGCCCTGATTTGCTCGCCAATGTCTTCTGCATTGTCCTCTCTGTTAAGTGACAGTATTTATATTTTTAAAAATCTGATTCATTTAACAATGCATTTAATTGAAATTTTTTTTTATTTTTATTTTTTTGTAGCTCAGGAAATAAACAAAGAAATAAAAAAGTTAAGTTAAATTAGAAATTACAATCTCTGTTAAAGGCCCTCATCATCATTCTTACTCTCTTTCCATGTGGGGACTCAACTCAAAGGTTACCATGGGCCAACTTTGGTCTACACTTTGTCCAAAAAAAAAAAAAAAAACTTACAAGGAAAAAATCATGACTAATAACACTCACTGACCTTATTTCAGTTCACTATCTATAATCTTATGTTGTGTATGAACTGTAAAATGTTTTTTTTTTTTCACTATTTAATGCCATGTCTCAACCCTACTGTTTCTTATTTTCAGACAAAGCCTCCATATCTTTATGCAAAGAGTAGGGAAGGCTACCTGCTTCTGACAGGACACATCATATCTATCACTGGAGCATTTTACTTCTTTATTAGAGGGGTGTGTATCTGACGCTCTTGCTTTAAAACTAATTCATAATTAACTTTCAAAAATTACATTTTTTTAATAAATTCCTGTTTCTTAAGTTAATAGATATGGTAAGGAAGCGTCCAAGATTTCAATCCCTGATTATAGATGGATACACAGATCAGCTTTTGTGAGTCCTTTTACTCTCTATTTTTTATTTTCATCATTAATTGACCACTGTAGATTAATATGATTGAGTCCTTTGCTGATCATTCAACTGATTTAAACTGCATGTTTAATTTGAAAACAGTTTTATGTACTATATATGAAGATAATGAAATAAAACTACTCTTATTTAAGTTGTATTTGTGCCCTGATGAAGTTTTTAGTTTCATGGCTTGATCCTTGATGTTGGATGTGTGCAGATTATTTTGAACTTATAAATGCACAGCACCCAGCTAAACTGCACCGTCTGCTTTATCTGTAGTACAGAAAATGTCATCAGTAAGTACATGCATTGTTTTATAATGCTATTTTTCTTTTTATGCATTAGTTTTGTGCAGGGCTTGCTCTTCTTGGCAAGTGTTGTACTGTACTGTTATGGCCAGTATGAATATCTGGCCTTTCTAGTGCTCTGTCTTGCCTTGAGCTGGATAAACTTACTCTACTTCTCCAGGGGGTCCAAAAATTTGGGAATCTACAATGTGATGATACAGAAGGTAAGGCCATTTCCTTTCCTGTATACTTGACTACATATTTAAAGCATCCTTGTACAGTAAAGTAGTCTTACAACCAACTTGTGCATACACTCTTACGCTCTTTAATTATTATCAGATGGTTCTTGGAGAAATTCGCAGATTCCTTGTTGTGTACATGGTGTTTCTAATTGGATTCTCAGCAGGTATCATCCTTCATTTCATATATTCATGAATGTTATTTGACTTTTATTTTGATTTCACTTCATCTAGGAACAAAATTTTGTGTAAAGTCCGAAGTTGCAGAGACTTTGATTTTAGTATGCTGATGTGCTTATTGAAATGGTATAATGAGTAGGGGACGGAGCTTTCTTTCGCAATATTCCCTCATAGCTGTGCCTCAAAGCAAACTAATGGTAACAGGGGTGTGGCTAAAAATATCAGTATACTGTTGCTACTGAAGCCCTCCACTGACGTCAGCAGAAAGACCACCACTCCAAACATGGAAGCAGATAGTCAGACTTTGATTGAACATTAACAAAACAAAACAAAACATTTTTAGTGGATTAACTTGCACTAAATAATTGTTCACTGTAAAAATAACAATGTGCACTGGAAAAACAAAACATTTTTACACTTAACTGACTTTAAATTTATTTAGCAAGTATACATTAAATTCATTAATAGTGAAGACTCCTAGTCTTTACAAATTTGTTTTCATCAAAGAATCCTGAAAATCATGGTTTGCAAATAAAATTGAGCAGCATAATGTTTATCAACATTAAAATAAAGGTGCCATAGAATAAATATCTGGATATATCTAGGCATAGCTGAATAATAACAGTTCTCATTATTTCTTATACTAATGTCATTGAACAATGGACTAATGATGAGTTAAGTTAAAATTTGTCATCACATGGATTAATCATATTCATTCTTTCATTAATTTTCACTCTTTATTTTATTTTATTCACCTTTTTAAACTGGGGTCGTCACAGCAGAATGAACCGCCAATTTACCCAGCATATGTTTTAAGCAGCGGATGCCCTTCCAGCCGCAAACCTAACACTCGGAAACACCCACACACTCTTGCATTCACACACATACACTACAGGCAATTTAGCTTATTCAGTTCAGCTGTACCACATGTCTTTGGACTGTGGGGGAAACCAGAGCATCTCCACCGGAGCATCTCCACCGGAATATCTCCAGCGGAGCAATCCACACCAACACAGGGAGGGGATAAATCATATATTTTTCATATTTTGCAATACTAGCACTTATTTTAAATTGTAATCCGGTTTAACTTTAACTTTAACTCCAAATATTTATTATAAAACATTATTATATAATAATGTTAAATAATTACTAAGTATAAAAGCAATCAACTTGAATATCAATTTGGATTACTTTAATAGTCACTACACTATACAAAAATGACATGACAAAAAGTCATGACAACAAATGTTAAGTTACTTTAACTTTTTAAAATATAATAATTATAGTAAATAATAAATTTATGTTCATTGGTTATACAAAGTTCAGTAGTTTATTACAATTACTTAGTTTATATAAAATTTTATTAGTCAATTAGATTGATGAAAGCTTCAGATGACTAAAAAAAGCTAAATTAATTCAACAATAAAAAAATAAGAAGATTAAATAAAAAATATGAAGGCAGTCAGAATTTCTTTTACAGTGCATGTACAGCGCAGTAGCACTGGTTGCATGGCTGTGAATGCTCCCTCTTCCAAATGTGATATCTTGACAGTAGTTTTACAACATTTACATTTATCTTTTCTGCCAACTACCTTTTAACATCCAATCTTTGAAGAGGTCATTTAGAAACCGAAGCTCTTATTATTTATATAATCCTGTCCCTAGTTACCAGGTACAGTCTGTTGACTGAATATGTCTGCCAGTATATGAAAGGAATAAAAAAGAGCTGAAAAATATCCTTACAATAGCAATATGCAAAAGAACTCTGCAATAAAAATACGGTATAGAAAATAACATTTTGATAAATGGAAACTAAAATGTAACATGACACAAAAAATCCCTGATATTCCCTCACATAGAAAAACAACATAAACATTCCCTGACTTTCAGAGTATGGTAAGCACCTTTTAAATCCTATTAGCTGTGGAAACACAGTAATATTATTTCATGATAATATATGAAGAAATCTTACAGACTCAAAACATTTGTTTGCGTATGTTAATGACTTGTTTTTTTTTACACGGCAGCTTTGGTGACTCTCCTTGACCAAGAATCGATCGACAGTGGCTCAACTAGAGATTTTAGGCTCTCTGAAGACATACCTTCTCTGAACCCCACACCAGACTCCTCCAACCCTCAAAGTCGTATGACCCACCACCAACCCACCACAGCCCGGGACGGCAGGGGACGATTTGGATTGACTACAGATAACCAATATGAGGTCTGCAAGAAGCCCTCGTACAAGAACATCTACTTCACCACTCTGGAGCTGTTCAAGTTCACCATTGGCATGGGAGATCTGGAGTTCACCGATCATTATAAATATAAGGAGGTCTTCTACGTGCTACTGATTGTGTATATAGTGATGACTTACATTCTGATGCTGAACATGCTGATCGCTCTGATGAACCAAAGTGTTGAGATGATGTCCGTGGAGAGCACCAGCATCTGGAAACTGCAGGTAAAATAAGACGGCACAAACAGATCTTTGGAAGTTATTGGTCAAATTTACAAAAGGTTTTTGTAATGAACATGTAAATCCATAAAATGATTCAGAGAGTATGGTTTGGCAAAAGATAATTGTTATTCACAGCGTGCAATCACTACCTTGGACATGGAGTGGATCCTTCCCAAGTGTCTGCAGGGAAAGCTGCGCTCAGGGGAAGAGAAGGACCTCGGCGGAGGACAAGAGCCTGATCGACGCTGGTGCTTCAGGTGACCCTGGTGCTTTCAACAAGACAACAATACAAGGCTGCTTGTATTTGACATTAACATATCTGCTGTCCAAAGCAAAAGAGCAGTAACTACACTTACCATTTCCTACAGGCAGATTTTATGTAAATCTATTAGACTACCTGACAAAAGTCATTAAACCCAGTTGTAAGAGCAAAAAATAATAACTTGACTTCTAGTTGATCAATTGTGGCAGAAGGTAGATTTTTCCAATGAATCATCTGTTGAACTGCATCCCAATGAACACAAATACTGCAGAAGACCTATTAGAACCTGCATGGACCCAAGATTCTCACAAAAAATCAGTCAAGTTTGAAGAAAAAAAAAATCATGATTTGTGGTTAATTCAGTTTGGGGGCATGTGAGAGATCTGCAGAGTGGATGGCAACATAAACAGCCTTAGGTATCAATGAGATTTATGCTGCCCATTACATTACTAACCACAGGAGAGGGCAAATTCTTCAGCAGGATAGCGCTCCTTATACTTTAGCCTCCACATAAAAGTTCCTGAAAGCAAAGAAGGTCAATGTGCTTTAGGATTGGCCAGCCCAGTCACCAGATATGAACATTATTTAGCATGTCAGGGGTAAGATGACATTGTAGATGAATCCAAATAATCTTGATGAACTCTGGTCGTCCTGCATGAATGCTTTCTTTGCCATTCCAGATGACTTCATAAATAAGTAATTTGAATCATTGCAAAAATGTATGAAAGCAGTCCTCCAAGCTCATGGAGGTCATACATTGATATTAATTCTTTTTCCACTGCACCATAACTTTATATTGTATACTGTACATTATTTCTGTTAAGTGACAAGACTTTTGTCTAAGCAAAGTCAGACCTTACTGTCCTAATTAGATAATTAAAAATCAAGGCATGATCATAATTTATTTGGATAAAATAAGCGTAATCTAGAGGCCTTCGCTTTTCATATCAGCCACATCTGATAACAAATGATTAACTAGAAGTCAAGTTGTTATTTGTTGTTTCTAAAACTTGGATAGGCGACAAAACTTTTGTCAAGTAGTGTACAGTAAAAGGAGGAAGCCATCCTATCGTACGTAAAAAGCTACAAGATAAAATGTCCATAAGGACACACTTAACATTTGTCTTACTGTCATTTTTCTTACTAGTTTTATCCATTAGATTTATATAACATCTTACGCATTTAATGTTGGATATTACCAAAATGATGCTTTATATTTGTGTCAAATAAAGTTTTATATCATGACTAAACTATTTAAGTATATCTACTAAATATATTTCCTTTTTCTTTTGTCTTTACAGAATTATTCTGTCAACCGCTGCTTATAATGTATAATTTTTGGTCAACACTTCAGAATAAGGTTTCACTAGTTATTTTAGTTAATGTATTTCCTAACATGAACTAATAATAAACTAAATTTACAAAGCATTTTTAATATTCATTCAATATTTACTAATGAATTATTATTATTAATAACATTAGTTGTTGCACTGTACATAAACAAAGCTGTTCATTGCTAGTTGATTTCCTTTAACTAACATTAACAAGCATCAACAAATATGTTTTCTTATCAAGATGAGGTGATTGTTATTGTCAGTACATTGCAAAGCAGATAATGGTACGTCTATAAATATTACATATTATTTATTCACACAAATACAAAACCAGAGGCATAGTAACCCTGATGACACTAAAATAATGCAATAAATACAAATTTTTCCTCACTTGATGTAAAATAAAATCTTAATGTATACAATCCTTAGGATTAAGTAATTGCAGAAATAATAAAAGTGATAAGTAACAACACATATAACGCACACATTTTGCTGTACTTCAGAATTTCTTATATTTAACACTTCTTTTTGTGTAGTAAATATAAATAACTATAAAAGATCTAACCATACACAAAATGTTTTTTCACGCTTAAATACATCTGTATAATGTTGTGTGAAAATCATTGTAAAACTTACAAATCAAAAAATAGATTCAAGAAATTACATTTTTAGCAGACGACACAGGGTGGCTCAGTGGTTTGCACTGTCGCCTCACAGCACCAGCTCCACTGTGTGGAGTTTGCATGTTCTTCCCGTGTTGGCGTGGGTTTCCCCCATAGTCGAAAGACATGCGCGATATGTAGGTGAATTGAATGAATGAAGCTGGCCGAGTGTTTTGTGTGTATATGGATGTTTTCCTATACTGGGTTGCAGCAAGAAGGACATCTGCTGTGTAATACATATGCTGGATAAGTTGGTGGTTCATTCCGCTGTGGTGACCCTTAATGAATAAGGGGATTAAGCTGAAGGAAAATGAATGAATAAATGAATGACATTGCCAAAACTACCCGTGTAACTCTTCACATTTGAGGATTTTCACCAAGTATAATATTAAATGTGTCTCCTTAGTCTGAATGAAAACTGAAGGTACACTATAAAAAAAAACAATATTAAAGGGATAGTTCACCCAAAACTTTTGTGAAAATTGTTTTGTGAAAATTGTTTCATCATTTAATCATCGCTCACTGGTCACAAACCTGTTTGATTTTCTTTCTTCTGTTAAACGCAAAAGACCTATAATCATTGACTTTGACAGTATTTGTTTTTTTCTACTATGGAAGTCAATATTTATCAGTTTCCATTTGTGTTGAACAAAAGAAAGTAGCTCATTAAGGTTTAGAACCACTTGAGGGTGAGTTTAGAGAGTAAATTTTCATTTTTCATCAATGAATCCCTTTAATATGCAAACATAAACATAATACATAATAAATCACACATACCCTGTGTTGATCTGTTTTCTGTCACAAACAAGTGAAGCAGGAACTGTAACTTGTCCTCTTGCTTTCAGTGTGGAGGAGGTCAACTGGACCCAGTGGAACAGGAACATGGGTATAATAATTAACGAGGATCCTGGGAAATGCACACAAGACCCTTCTCCAGCTAACGTTCAGAGAGGTAGTAAAGCCTGAACAATGCTTTGTGTGTGTCTGTGTTGTTGTTTTATTATTCTTAATCATAATAAGTGTATTGGTTTCAGAGCCCAGTCGTGGAGTCCTGCAAACGTTCAGTAGGCGCAGAAGGACGCAGAGAGCACAAACCAGAGAAGGACATGAGCTCAGTCCTCTCGCCGAGGCCTCCAGCTCCGTCTGATGCTTTCTACTGCAGTCAGTTTTGCAATTTCTTCCATTTCAACAGGTCTATACAGCCTATACGCATATATATATATATATATATATATATATATATATATATATATATATATATATATATATACAGCGGGGAAAATAAGTATTTGACACATCAGCATTTTTATCAGTAAGGGGATTTCTAAGTGGGCTACTGACACAAAATTCCTACCAGATGTAGCCATCAAGCCAAATATTGAATTCATACAAAGAAATCAGAACATTTAAGTATACAAGTTGAGTCATAATAAATAAAGTGAAATGACACAGGGAATAAGTATTGAACACATGAAGATAACAAGGTGCAAAATGGCATAGAAAGTCAGGAGATCTGTCAGTATTGAGAGAAAAACCCTGCTCCCTATCAGTACTAATTGATATCAGCTGCTTTAGTCCTAATTGATGGCCTATAAAGGCTTCTCATTACTCAGGAGGCACACAGGAAAGACTTCATGATGGGTAAAAACAAAGAACTCTCTCAAGATCTGCGTAGTCTTGTCGTTGAAAAGCATTTTGATGGGAATGGTTATAGGCGCATTTCCAGAATGCTGAATGTTCCTGTGAGCACTGTGGGGGCTATTATCCGGAAATGGAAAAAGCATAAGTTCACCATAAACCGGCCACGATCAGGTGCTCCACGTAAGATCCCTGTCCGAGGAGTCCAAAGAATAATCAGGAGAGTTCTCCAAGAGCCAAGAACCACTCGGGCAGAACTTCAGGAAGACCTCGCATCAGCGGGTACTATTGTTTCAAAGAAAACTATAAGCAATGCACTGAACCACCATGGCATCCATGCACGCTCACCACGCAAGACTCCATTGCTGAACAAAAAGCATGTTGAGGCCCGGTTAAAGTTTGCGAAACAGCATTTGGAGAAGCCTGTGGATTATTGGGAAACTATAGTATGGTCAGATGAAAGCAAAATTGAACTTTTTGGCAGTCATTCTACACATCATGTTTGGAGAAGAAATGGCACTGCCCACCACCCCAAGAACACTATACCAACAGTTAAGTTTGGGGGTGGAAGCATCATGGTTTGGGGCTGCTTTTCAGCAAGGGGTACTGGCAGCCTTCATATTATTGAAGGTAGGATGAATGGAGAAATGTACCGGGACATTCTGGATAAAAATCTGCTGCCATCTACCAGAAAGCTGAAAATGAAAAGAGGGTGGACATTTCAGCAAGACAATGATCCCAAACACAAGGCCAAGGAAACAATGAAGTGGTTTCAAAGAAAGAAAATCAAGTTGCTTGAATGGCCCAGTCAATCACCTGACCTAAATCCCATAGAAAATCTATGGAGAGAACTGAAGATCAAAGTTCATAAAAGAGGCCCAAGGAACCTTCAAGATTTAAAGACCGTTTGTGTGGAAGAATGGGCCAGAATCACTCCTGAGCAATGCAGACGACTGGTCTCTCCATACAAGAGGCGTCTAGAATCTGTGATCACCAACAAAGGCTTTTCTACAAAGTATTAAGTAAAGTGTGTTCAATACTTATTCCCTGTGTCATTTCACTTTATTTATTATGACTCAACTTGTATACTTAAATGTTCTGATTTCTTTGTATGAATTCAATATTTGGCTTGATGGCTACATCTGGTAGGAATTTTGTGTCAGTAGCCCATTTAGAAATCCCCTTACTGATAAAAATGCTGATGTGTCAAATACTTATTTTCCCCGCTGTATATAAAGAGAGAGAGAGAGAGAGAGAGAGAGAGAGAATAAATGAAGAGAACATTTACAAAATAAAAAATTCACTTTCTCTGGATTTATGATTTATTTATATCTGAGTGTAAATAAGGCGTCACGGTGGTGACAAAGGAGAAAGGTCGCTGGTTTAAGCCCCGGCTAGGTCAGTTGGCACTTCTGTGTGGGGTTTGCATGTTCTCCTCGTGTTTGTGTGGGTTTCCTCCGGGTGCTCCGGTTTCCCCCACAGTCCAAAGACATGTGCTACAGATGAATTGGGTAGACTAAATTGTCTGTAGTGTATGTGTGTAAATGAGAGTGAATGGATGTTTCCCAGTGATGGGCTGCGGCTGGAAGGACATTCGCTGTGTAAAACATATGCTGAATAAATTAGCGGTTCTTTCCACTGTGGCGACCCCAGATTAATAAAGGGACCAAGCCGAAAAGAAAATGAATGAATGAATTTGAATAAACATATTTGTTGTTTTATCCAAGTTAAAATAAGTTAAAGTTACAAAAGTTTATTAGTTATTTTAGTCATTAGTTAAAATAATAATAAAAACCCTGTTAAAAAATAGCTTTAACCAACCTAAGCCGGTTGGCTGGTTTAGCTGGTCGACCAGCCTGGTTTTAGAGAGGTTTTGGCCATTTCCAGCATGGTCTTAGCTGGTCAGGCAGGAAAATGACCAGCTAGAATCAGTTGGACCATCCGGCTTTAAGCTGGCCATAGCTGGTTTTGGCTGGGCTTCCAGTCTGGCTAGGCTGGTCAAGCTGGTACTAGCTTGTCATCTCCCAGCCTGACCAGCTAAGACTAGGCTAGAATACTCGAACCCAACCTGGAAATGGCCAAAACCCCTCTAAAACTGGGCTGGTCAACCAGCTAAAACTAGCCAAGCTACAACCTAGGCTGGTTTAAGTGTTTGTTTGTTTTTCAGTCGGGAAATAACAAATGCGTGCAATGTTTCTAGACATATCCAAGTTATCACAACAGCACTGTTTTAACTTACAATGATGACAGTGTTTTTTTTTTTGTTCAAAATGAGAAAGAATCTAATAAACAAGTAACGTTAATGAATCCAAAAAATCCAGAAAAACTGACAATTTTCAAGTCTTAATCTCTCTCTCTCTCACACACACACACACACACACACACACACACACACACACACACACACACACACACACACACACACACACACACACACAGGGAAACATAAAAGTGTCCTAAATAACTTAAACTGCTTATTTTCCAAACCTTAAAAATAGCATTTGATGTCTCTGGCCTTTCGTGTTTTTATAAGTTTTTTCCCAGTTAAATCCTTGAACAATTCATAAATAGCTACTCACATACACAATGTAGAAAGCTTAAACGTTGGTGGTAGACTTCCGTTGCTATATGCATCGATATAACGTGTTATACATACATACACTGTTTACATATAATGAATAATATAGTTTGTGATGAACAAGTAAAAGCTTCATATGGTCGACGTGCGTCTGTTTGTGTATGTCGCCATCTTGTGGTCGTGCATGGTTCAAACAGATGTGGCACAACAGAGACTACTGTATCTCGGCACGACGATCCAAATAAGCTACGACATGATGAATCCACATTACCTACTGCTATTTCCACTTTACTGAAGGAGTCTACAAGGTGTCCTTCGAATTTGTTTCCCTGGCCAATGGGGCAGCGTTTATTAAGTTCAGAGATGGAGGATGGATGTCCAATTTTCTTCTGGAGAAAATGTTTACTGCAGAGCTGAAACGTTGTCTGTGTAACTTCCGGTGCTGCCTCTAATTTATATAAAGATTCGTCGAATAAAGCAACCATCATACATTACAGAGGGGGAAGAGACCCATATCAGATTTTCGGTCTAATAGCCTGACTTGAATAAAAACCGATTCACCTTACAGGTCCACAAATGTCCTTCTTCTAAAAAGGTATTGTTTACTCAGTGATTTAAGCGATGTGTAGCCTGTTTAGATGTTGTAAACGATGTGAATAATGATGCAAATAAAATTGATCTCAATTAATATTCATTTCAAAGCATTTTTTTGTATTTCCTTTTAGTAAATATTTAAATTGTGTTTCGTTTAATACAACTCAATAATAATAAAAAACAATAAACAGTTTAGGCCTAAACCAGGCCCTGTTCTGGCACCACTATGAATGGATTTGCGAAACATTTCCCTTTGATATTTATTCTGGGTGACCAGGAACAGGAAAACTGCTCAACCATGACCTACTGTTTGACAGGCCTATGGAAACACACAAGTCAAACTCACTCAGTCAACCATCTCAATGGGTAAAGCCAAAGAAGCTCTGTTTGCTCCAAAATTTTCTTAAAAGCACAAAAAGCTACAAGGAAATAGCAAAAAGGTGTCCGGAAGTGACATTGTTTATAATGTCTTTTCTAAAAGTTAGTAGGATGACTTGAGTGGCCAAACAAATTTCCAAAAAACACAGCAAAATAATTACAGAGATTTGTTAAGTCCTCCAATTCTATGTTTTCAAAAACATAATTCCACATCACCTGTCACCACAGATAGTTTGGAAAAGCTCTTTAAAAAACTTAACATCCAAAAACACACTAGCACCTTTTCTGTATATCTCCACTTTCCTTTGGCTTAGTCGCTGATTTATCAGGTGTCACCACAGTGGAATAAACCGCCATTTCAACGTTACAGTTTAAAAAATACAATTTGCAGAGGCAGTTCTTTAGTTGTTTAGACAGCAGCAATTGTTTAGTTGGTTTGCTTAACCTAAATTAGAGCCTGCAAAAGTAAACAGTTTTGCAGTTTTGCTCAACAATATTAAACCACATTCTTTCATCACCACAAAAAAAAAAAAAAAACTATTTAGGTCACCTATTTTACCCCTTTTTAAAAAATATTTAAGATAAGTCTTTTGTGTCTCCAGAATGTGTCTGTAAAGTTTCAGCTCAAAACAGCCATCAGATTATTTATTATATCTTTCTGAAAATTGGAATTTTCTTCTCTGAACACACTGTAGCTGTTTTTGTGGCCTGTGCCTACAATGCTAGGTCTCTCCACCCACCGTACCCACGTGCCTGACAGAGTATGCCTAAATCTCCACCTCGGCTGCGTCACATAAACAGCACAGTGACAAACATAATGGAAGCAGATCTCACGTAACGTTTGTGAGAAATACTACAGTAAAAACTTTCCCAATGATTATTTGATGTATTTGTTGTGGAATGTATTCAAGCCTTTCTGCAACAATGAGTGCACACAATGTTGCTACAAAGTTTACAAAGACAGAGCTACACAGTGCACACGTTTAACTTCGGACTGTTTTTGCACAGCAAATGTGACAAGAGTACACATTAATATCCACTGCTGTATGGTTATTTTAATGTACAAAATAAACGTGATTTAACCTCCACAAGTGAAGATTGAAGCGTCTTTCTTTATAATTGTACTGACATGCAGCTGTGATGATAAAGTTAGGACGGTAAAATCGATGTAATTCATGACAACATGCACTGTTTTAAAAACGTTTTAAACTTGTAAAACTCATTCTTGGTCACATTTAATGATGACTGATGATCACAGCGAGCTCAACAGATCTTTTTATCCCAGTTGCTTTGCGCACGTCCTGTTGAGATGATTCTACGTTCGGGCGGGGAAACCGCACTCCTACATCATGTTGCGTTGGGGCTAAAAATGTGAGGGATTTGGATCCAATATTAACATCAGGAAATTAAAACAAAGAGACTTATTGTCTTTATATCACCTCAATATGCCTGTGGACACATTATACCTACACACAGTTCTGTTCAGTTCTGTTTCATCATAGGTGCCCTTTAAGGTTGGTATGACCAGGTATTTTCTCCAACAGCTTTATACACAGTCATGTCATCCTACCTGAAACAATGTTTGAGGAAATTTATTAAATGTAGATTATGGTAAGGTTTGCCAGGATAAGTATGAAATCAAAAACAGCTTTTAAGCAATCACTGAAACAGAGTCACTCTTGAAAGCATAAATTAGAACTTTATTTTATTATTACAATATTACAAAAAAAGAGTAGCACAACTCTCGCATTCTTCAGATTCTTCCCACTCATTCAATCGACAGCCACAGAGTGACAGATATGAGAAAGGCTACTAGAAGCTTCCTCCAGTTCACAGCAATTGCAAAATGAAAAAAAAAAAAGATTTAAATAATGAGGAAAAAATCTAGTTCAGAATTATAAATAGCACAAATTGCAAAACTGAAGCTTTAAAACATGGAATAAAAAGACTTTGTTACAGCCCAAAACTACACACAGCTATAAAACATAATGACGATAAAATATTCTTTATTTCTCCGTTTACATTATAAAGTAATTCTAAAGAATTGCTTTTCTATTCAACAAAAGCTCGAGTTAATAAAAATAAACAAGGAAAAATGCTGTTCCTTTGTAGTCTATTTGTCAAAATCAGAATTCATTATACCTTTATAATAATCATGCTTGTTGTCAAAGGAAAGTCCAAGGACCAAATACTTAAGGCTTCATGAGGGCTGTTAAGGGGAGGCAAACCAACAGTGAGTCCAGAGACACTGACCCACCAGCACGCACACATACACACACATTCGCTCATCCACGCCAAGTCCATATCCATATGCAGCCGCATTCAAACACAGTTATTACACTTCTTTAAAATGACAGCAGTACAGTAGATAAGCCAGTGTACAATAAAATAAGCAATTCACCTGCTGTTTCACCTTTTTGACTTTTCCTCCTTTAAAAAGTCCTCCTTAATTTAACCACAAATGATCTTGCAAGTGATCAATTTGGTCAATTCAAGCACACTCCACAAAAGAATCAGTAGCAACTCCTACTTTACATTATTAATATAAAGGATGAATTCGAAAAAGCAGGATCAGAAACCCTCGATTTGGTACATAGTTAGTTTCTACAATATAATATTAGTAACAAGCCTACAGACACCACCTTCAGTAGTATGTTTAGTCCTGCAAACCCACGTACAGCTATACCACATACGACCCATGTGAAACGGCACAACTCATCTATACAATTCAAGTAGTATTTTCTCATATGTTAAGAAAAAAGGGAGTATAATGATCAGGTAAAAGGAAAAAGTACACAGCTTTAACATTAAAACTCTCCTCCGGCCTTAAGAGCTTTATTGAGGAAAGACGTCATCTTTCACAATCATAATTCAAACTTCACTCAAAGTAGTGACTCAAAATGCAAAACGACACCTGATTGGTTGCATCACTAAAAGAGGCGTGGTATATGGATGCGGTCTTTTAAGACTCCTGCCAGTCGCAATGCGTCCAGCAAAACTAAGTGATGACTTTCACAAGCCTAAAGCAGTTCCTGTTTCAAACCAAATCCGTAAAGCCCATAGCAAATCCTTTTCATTTCTAAAAATATAGAAACACAAGTGCCCTGTGCAAAGGGAACACATGAAAAGAGCTTTCACCTAGGAACAGTCTGAAGGGACCAGTGATTGGCATATTCCCGCATAGTTCAGACATTGAAAAAAGAAAGAAAGGACAAAGAACGTGTCATGCTGAAGAGGGAAGTGCTCGCAGCCTGTCAGCCATCTTGATGTTATAAGGCTGGCTTGAAACAAAGACCTCTCAAATGAAAGCAAGTTGGTCGTCCAATGCACAGAAGGCTTGGGTGCCCTCAGCTTGAAAGCGATCTACTTCACAAGACACTTTTCATAAAGAAAGAGCTAACACAAGAAAGATGTTCATAAATAACCCAGGAGCACTTGAGATCCGGGTAGTGGGAGACAGACAAGACACAAGAAATAAAACAAAATTCCCTTTAGTGCCTTAAAAAAAGCACTTGTTTAAAGAAAAAAATTGATCACTTGCAAGATTAATAGCACAAAACACTGCTCTTCATTCGACACGGTTGTAATCTTGTTTTTTTTTTCCTTTGTTTTCATCAACAATCATCCTTGAGGTTTTGAGCTCATTAAGTTCCTCTCGTAATTTCATTAAGACTAACAGAAGATGTCGAGGACACGCATGTGTGTGTGGCTGACTTCACTGAGGAGAGACTGTGTCTGAGGCTTGTGGGCTGAAGCTTATCTGTACCCTGGGTGCTGGCCTTGCGTCTCGGAGGGGGGGACCAAAACTCGGCCCATAGGGGGTGGCCTGTGCATCTTCCCCATCAGGATGAGATTCTGATCTCGGAAGCAGGGCGTCTGGAAGTCCCCTCCCATGCAATCTGCCGTTTGCATCAGATTAGTCTGCCCTATTAAGGCACCCCCTACTAATCGGTAATGGGCCGCTCCTCCCGTGGGGCCGCAGTCCATCCCCGGGGTGGGGTTGGTATTGCCCGTGCCAGTGCCGTGGAAGGACACCGGGAGGTCCTGTGATCCGGAGCTATCGCTGTTGGGTGTGGGAAGAATACTGCCCCAAACTGGTGGCTGGTGGTAGTACTGCCCATTAGTGTAGTGTGTCACCGCGCCTGGAGGCATAGCATTGCTGCTGTTGTTGTTGACAAGTGGCGGTGAAGGGCTGGAGGGCTTCATGGCATAAGGCTGCCCCATGCTCATCTCTGGGGGATAGGTAATGCCCTTGCAGGAGAGGCCAGGGTCATGACCAGGGGGTTTGCAGGGGTGTCCGCCACCTTCTGAGATGTGCTGAAGGTGTGGGAGCTGATGCTGTGTCCAGGACCTCATGTGCGGATGCTGAGGGTTTCGCTGCAGTTGATGGCTTTGATGCTGTAGGTGCTGTTGTTTCAGATCACTGTGATACATGTGGTTCATTGCGCCTATGTTATGTGGAGGCGCTGCACTCACTGGCGCAGAAGCAGTCATTTTATCAGGAGGGCCAATAGCAAAGGATGGGTGCATGAGCCCGGGAGCAAGTGCATTAGGGTTTCCTGCATGCACCGACACTCGAGAACTTGCGTTGATTAGCAGATTTCGGCTAATGGGACTGGGGTTGGCAATCTGCCCTTCACACATCGATGTTGCACCGGCACCCTGAGCCCTAGCTTGGCAGAACTGGCTTATCTGATGCACTATGCTGTTTAAGTCTGCCTGCCGGCCCTGATGGAGCCCTCCAGCCATGGACAATGGAATGGTTGAGGTAGAAACAGTCACGTTAGGAGGGGCGTCTGCAACCGGTAACTTCCGAGCCCCCACCTGCAGGCTGGCAGGGGGGTTCTGTAGATGCTGCTGAGGAAGCAGGATGGCAGAAGGTGGGTGGGTGCTAGGGTGGCCTAAAGAAGCTGCATGGCAAAGAGTCTGAGGCCTCGGAAGGCCCTGGTGTTGTGGTGGTATGGAGGAGGAAGGTCTGTGTCCGAGTCCTTGATGTGGAGGTCCAGGCTGTTGCTGCTGCAAAGTCTGGAGATTCTGAGGGTGTGGAGGAAGCCCCTGCGGATTCTGGGATGCTCTGGATGGAGCCTGTGATGGGTGGTGCAGGTTTAAAGTGCTGGCCGAGGTGGCTGCATAAGGGCCGCCGGTGGCATTCATTATCACCTCCGGGTGCAGACGTGCCCGTGTGCCGTCAAAGTCCTTGATGACGCCCTTGACCAGGGGCACTTTGACGATGGCAAGGAGACCAGTCTTGGCAGTGGCCTGAGAAGAGGGGTAGGGACTGTATCGGGGGCCAGCAGTGTCTAATCCGTTGACTGTTCGACGAATGTGGTTTCGCTGAGGGACCTTAACGCTGTTGGGGAAGATCTTAATGGTGAGTGGATTGTTGGCAACCTTTTTAGCATAAGCATCCAATTCCGCAGGGGTTGGATACTGAGCAGATCTCATCCTTTGTGGAGTGTCCCCTATATAGAGAAAAGAAAGAAGAAAATGCATTATGCTTTGAAAAGAGGACTGTGTGTCGCTATGATCTAGCCATTTTATACACACAGCAGGGCAGTGAGAGAATGGAGACCAAAGAGAGGAACAGAGATAATATTACAAACCTGAGCTCCATCTCAATTTTAGCATACAATGGGGAAAATGGCCATAAAGACTGGCAGGGCTTCATTTTACAGATATACTACTATTTAAATATTTAGGTTTTTCCCCCCCCAAATAATTTATTTCAGCAAGGATGCATTAATAGATCAGCAAATTAGGTAAAGGCATGATTAATGTTAAAAAAGTTTAAAATAATAAAAAAAAAATCTAAAATGTTCATTCAAAGGATTCTGCAGTCTGCAAAAAATAAAAAATAAATAAATAAAACGTACTTTCTACCAGGAGTGTCCTGCAAAGTTTAGTTCCAACCCCAATCAGACACACCAGGACTAGCAGGGGTGTCAAACTCAATTCCTGGAGGGCCGAAGCCCTGCACAGTTTAGTTCCAACCCTGCTCCAACACACTTACCTGTAGGTTTCAAACAAGCCTGAAGGACTCAATTAGTTTGATCAGGTGTGTTTAATTAGGGTTGGAACTAAACTGTGCAGAGCTGCGGCCCTTTTGGATCTGAGTTTGACACCTGTGAGGACTAGCTAATCAAGCTCTTACAAGGCTTTCTAGAAATATCTTGCAGGTGTGTTGAGGCAAGTTGGGGATAAAATCTGCATGACACTGGCCCTTTAAGACTGAGTTTGGACACCCCTGCGTCACACACTTCTCTGAATCACTAAAAATTCTATTAAGATCTTGTAATTCTTAAAATCTTTACTCCACATTCACATTAAATTGTACATATTTTATGCATAGGTTTGATGACTTAACTATTACTGTAAAACATGAAAACTGCAATAATAATAAAGGTTTTTACAGGTTGACAATAATACTTCCAATTCTTGAAGGAACAATGTTATACCAGTAAAGAAGTCGCTTGCGACTGTAAATGTTGCCAATGTATCAATGTATTGCACTGTCGCAATACTTATATTATTTGATATAAATATTATACAATTTCATATCATTTTGCTACACAATACAGAACAAAGAGCAACTCACAGAAACCGTAAGTGTGTGTTACAGGGCTCAGCATATATAAGTACACCCCTCGCAAATCTCTCTTTTAAATTCATATTTTAAATAGGACGCTATATTATATTTGTGGATATACGTTAGATTAGTCAGTAATGAAGCCAAATCTGGAGCTTCTCTAACAAAATAACTTATGATAACGGTTTAAAAACTAGTACACCCAAATTGATATGTCATAGAAAAATATTAAATACAAATTCAAAATAGAGAAAAAAAAATTGAGAGAAGCAAAAAACTAAAAAAATTAAGCGGAAATTTTGTAGGTTGTAATTTATTTTTGCGATATTTAGCTTGAATTAATTTGTATTATCTTTCAATTTCTAAATATGTTTGGTGACTAAAATATTATTTTAATAAATGTATCTGTTTAATAAATCTGTTTTATTTAAATACACAACAATACATCGCCTATATTCACTGAGAAACGAATACGAATATTCATCTTCAAAATGGGGTCTACTCAATTATGCCAAGCACTGTATGTGATGTGGTGTTAAGCCACATGTCAAACAGATGTAGGTGAATGTTCACTTTCTCACTTCCTCTCCATCACTACCAGATGTAACATACTTCATGTATGCCAGGGTGCGATCTGCTATATCACAAACCATCTCTCTCTCTCACACACACACACATGGATACTGCCAGACAGACAACACTAATAACTGTTAAGTACCTTTGTTATATACAACAGCACCTCTGTGATGTGTCTGTGCATGATTCTCTTACAGGTTTAGCTTCAAAGTGTGAAAAAGAAATTAAAGCCTGTCTTTCCCTGCCCCACATAAATATCATAAGCAAGCATGCGTGTGTATGTTGTGATAAACATATAATTCTCGCATGCTCCGAGCGCTACATAAGCCATCTAATTGGTGAGATGAGTCTTTCACAAAAAGCCATTCTTGTCTTCAGGATCACAGTCTTTTAATGCTTATGAAAGTGAACATGAAAGGGGGAAAAACACTAATGAGCTGAATTGTTTAACTGGTTTTACATTCAGAAGTCTGCAGGTCTCCGTTCACAATACAATCCCCTTTCCTTGACACATTGATGCTCTCCCTGAGAGTGACATCCTCACCTGCTAGGACACCTCGGATTCGATGGGATGAGAACAGAGGAGTGCGGGTGAGAGACAGACAGAAAAAAAACAAAGGAAGCGAGGGATGGAAAAAAAGAAATTGAGCATGATAAGTGCTCTCTGTGAAGCCGCTGCCTGGCTGCTGAAAGGGGGTCTTTGTATAAAATAAGCTTTCATCACTTGAGGGGAGAAGAGAAAAGATAGATAGAGAGAAAGAGGGAGACTTCTGATGTGCGCCCACCTGCACTTCCCTTGCTCACACTGACATGGAGTTTGCACGCACACACACATGCACACGGTATTAGCATGCATTTCTATGCGTTCCTGGCCCCCTCATCAGCAGTGAGAGGATAGACAGCTTGTGCACTGTGACTGAGCTCTTTCATCCAGCTTAAGCTGATTCAGTCACTGCTCACACTGCCCTGAAAAACAGCTCAAACACTGAGCAAACACCTCACACATCTGACCAAACTCTTTAAAATAAACACCATTTCACATTCAGTTACCTGCATTAAAGAAACTTTGAGGTACTAAAAAACTCACAGAAAAATGTTTCATTTGTGTTCCACAAGTATTTCATTTGTGATTTTAACATGAAACCGCTGATTTGAAGCTTATGTGATTTTCCTGTAAGTGTCAGTACAATTTTAAAATGGATTTATTTAGATTTATTTATTTAAAATAGATAGATAAAAATATGGGCATATTTTGCAATTATCACAAAAAAAAAAAGAAATGTTAATTAATAAAATTTTCCATGTATGCACCAATATAACGTATGCACTCCTGTTTAACTACCCCACCAAGAAAATGTTTGGATTGCATTTCAATTTTGGATTTTTTAACACATCCCATCATTTCTAAAACATCAGCCTCTACCAAATGGTAGATATGTCAGTTTATGGTAAAAGTACCGGGTTTAATACATATACTATGAAAATTTTGAAAATATATAGTGTAAGACCAATTTAATTAAAAACATTGTGAAAATTAAACATTTTTGAAAACTAAATCAGATTTTTTACGCCATAAAATATTTCTGATTTCTTGTTTTTTTTCTTTTTTTAAATTAAAAAATCAAGTGTAGAAGTGCTACAAGGTTATGTTCTTTTTTGTTTTTATTCTAAACCAACAATGCTGTGTAGCGTAAAACATCATTCATTCAGTCAAACAGTCATTATTTAAAACCGTCAAACCTTGGTCAACCGTTTGGTAGAGCAGGCAGTTAAATGCATATTTGATTGAATAAACTTTGGAAAGCAAAATACACTTTTAAACTTGCCTATGAATATTTTTTCTCATTTATTTTTTTAAAAGATGCAGTCTGAAGAAACTTTACCATTGTTTTCTGCAGACATTACAATCTGGCAATCAGTCATTTTTAATTATACAGCTCCATTTGGTGCCACTAATGATTCAGAAATAACCAGATGCACCTTTAAAAAGAACAGAGTAGCACACTTAAGCCAGAGTTAAAAGCATCATCAAACATTGAATGGCAGGAGATGTGTGCTTCATAATGAATAAAGGCCTAGGTAAATCTGTAGAGCTTTATTTAATTCAGCGAGCACAAAATCTTCAGACTTACTAATAAGCAGCAAACCTAATACACTAACTAAACCTGATTAACAAACACAAACATCAATAGGCACACACTGACACAACTCCTGTTAACCACATTTAGTTTACTGTGAAATGTTGCCTGTATATTCTTCGACACCTCATATAACATCCAGCCACCCTGCACTT
Organism: Danio rerio; assembly: GCF_052040795.2. Taxonomy (NCBI): domain Eukaryota; kingdom Metazoa; phylum Chordata; class Actinopteri; order Cypriniformes; family Danionidae; genus Danio; species Danio rerio. The sequence continues at coordinate 43,238,450 of NC_141025.1, forward strand.
CACTCATCTCATCTGTCTTTCTGTTGTTTTTCCCCAACACATTCCCTCTCCCTCAATGTGGGCTGTTGACTAACAAAATGGCCCCTGACATTTCTTAGCTAAATAGCTTTCCTGCCAATCTCAGGCTGTGTCAGCTGCCTTCACCGACCGGCAGCCCACATTTTCTCACCTCTTAAAGCGAGAGCAGAGAGAATGAGGAAAATCAGAGGAAGAGGAGGAGGAGGAAGAGGCACGCTGGGCTCAATAAATGAACCACCGCAGGACTAGATCAAGGAGAGCGGAAGAGGAGAGTCATTATGCTAATAACTCACAAGGGAGCGCTCTCTTTCTTTCTCCGTTTCCACACTCTCTCTCTCTCTCGCTCTCTCTCTGTCGAAGCCGTTCTCCCCTGTTGAGTGACATCCCAGGGGAGGCCGGCCGGTGATAATGAGGAGTCAATCTTGCTAGGATTAGACAACAACATGCAGGTCGCCAGTCATGCAATCCATTTTGAGGACAGGAGAGCAGGACAGAGGAAAGTGACATTTGAATGTGCGTTTTGGACTGAGCATCTATGTAAAAGCCTTGAGGCTTTTTAATGTCTCCAACTCAGTGCCAGATCTGACTCACTTCTCCTGGGGATGTTTAATTAAGGGGAAGAATGTTCTAGCATGGAACACAAAAGGAGATAACAAGCAGAACGTTCAAGCTGCACTTTTTCCTGCAAATGAATGATGGCTATGGCTCTCTGTTCCCAATTCACTGTCAATATAAGTGGTTATAATAAATTATAGTACATTTATTAATGTTAAGAGACCACGGTGTGTCTGAAGAGTCTGCGCTTGTCCTTTTTAGAGCCGTCTTATACCCTTTTTAAAATAACCCCACACTTTTCTCTATTCTTGCTGACATTATTTCTAGCGCACAGATCAGTCAGACCAGCTGCATTCAGGATGTTTCGCCACTCACAGCCCTAGTTTAGTTCTTTTGATATGGTTTAAAGTTTTGCTTGTACAGTAAACACAATTATGATGTTACAAATACTTCTATTTCAAGTGAAAGCATGTTTATTTAAAGGATACCTATTGCGCCTCTTTTTACAAGATGTAAAATGAGTCTCCGATGTCCCTAGAGTGTATAAGTGAAGTTTTAGCTCAAATTACAAAGCAGATTATTTTTGTAGCTTTTTGAAATTGCCACTTTCAGGGTGCTGTTTTGGTGTTTCTCACTTTTAAAGTTATTTTGGTAACACTTTAAACAAGGACGTATGGTAACACTTTAGTTTAGGTCACAAATCATGCTTTTACTTACTGGCTTATTACCTGCCTATTATTAAGATATTAATTATTTATTATAAAGTATTATCTTATTCTGCATCCCAAATACTACCTAAAACCTCAACCCAACTTTTACTTTATTATCTATTAATAAACAGCTAGTTAGTGAATTATTAAGCTAGTAGAGTTAGTTAATGGTTTGTTAATACTTTGGATTGTGACCTAAAGTGTTTGCTGTTGTATTAGTTAATGTAAGTTAATGTATTAATAAGGGGTGTGACGAGACGCTTATTCAACGAGACAAGATGAAACACGAGATTGGGTTCACAAGACGAGACGAGATTTTTAACCAATTTTTAAGAATTCTTTTAATCAACTAAAAAATAAATAAACAAACAAACAAACAAACAATCACAAAATGCAAAACAATTCAGGTGTTTTTTCTATTGTATTCTATTTTATTGAATTATATGCTGTAAAGGACATGCAAACACTGCAAAATATTTAGCTATAAACTGTACTGACGGACTACTTTCCACAAATTAAACTTAAAAAATAAAATATATATTTTGTATTTCATTTTTAATTTTTCAGCAGTTTCTCTTTTGGCCCATTTCCACTGAGTGGTACGGTAGGGTACGGTTTGGTTCATACAGTACACAGAAAAGCCTATGAGTGGAACAAGTTTCAGGTAAAAACATTTTACACTTTAAATATCACATCTAATTTCTGTAGCTTGAACTTGTTTCACCCATTTGGTGTTCTACAGATTTTCACTGGTATTAGAAGATGGTTAACAAACTATGAACAACTGATCTGTAAAGTGCGAGTTAATATATTAGTTAAGTGTTAGTTATTAGCTTATGTATGTTTTTGGGACGATATTCTAAAGTTGCAACTATTCCTCATTTACTAACAGTTAATAAATGAAGAATAGTTGAAACTCAGAATAACGTCCCAATAACATACATAAACTATTAACTGTTACTTGACAAGTCTTTAGTAAATAATTTACTAACAGCTTGTTCATGATCTATTACTAATTTATTAGTTATAGTTATAAACCACCAAAATAAAGTTCAGAAGTCATTTGTAACTTGTTAACTAACAGCTATTAACTATTAACCTTTATTTAACAAGTCATTTATAACCCATTAACTTACAGTTTATTAATGGACTATTAACTATTTATAACGGATAGTTATTCTAAAGTGTTATCGATATGTTTTTAATATGATATATTTATTCGAGCGAGAATGATGTAACTGAAACTTTCTTTCAAACATCACTCCCACCAAAAGGGTACCCTTGGTAGTGGAAACACAAGCCTGATAAAGGTGACCCGTACCGTACCGGACAACATTTTGTTCATGCCCCCGTGACTCACTCTGTGGTACTGGATGCGATAATGACGTAAGGACTAATAGGAGAGAGCTGTTTTAATGTACGTCTAAAACTATTCGCTGAATGAAAAGATAACTTTCGTGTTTCCCAGACTGCATAAAAACACGTTCTGCGACAATGATGTAACGAGTTGAGGAGTTAACGGTGCATGTGTGTAGTGTCAAACAGCCCTGTGTGTGTCTTATCCTGTTGCAAAATGCTGCTAAAAGTCCTTTACGATTGTAATAGTATAATTAAGGTGTTTACATATTTGTACTGCACTTCAATAATGTGACTTAAATAGGAATAGTCCACATGTCTTAATTTTAATTGTGTTTAAGACGATTATGACTCAGCATATCTAAAGTGCTTTTCCAACGCATGGTTATGAAGCATGATTAATGTGTGCGGCTGCAGTTGTAGCCTCTGTTGGAACTCCGGTAAAAAAAAAAAAAGAGGTTACGACACACTCACCCACACTCACTTATCAAGCGAGTAATGCGCAACACTGAGGCAGCCTGAGTTGCCAGGCTGTGTAAAAGCACTTGGTTTGCGGTTCAAATCCAATCCTCCCTCCAATTTTCAGTGCTAATTTCACCCTCACACTCCATCATAACATCAAAACTCATGAGACAACTTTTTACCTCCATGAGAAATCTCATTGCGATTTAATCTCGCAAGAACTTGTCATACGAGATCTTGTCACATCCCTAGCATTTACTAACATGGATAAACAATGAACAATAGATTTACTACAGTATTTGTTCATGCTAATTAAGGTTACTTAATGAAAATACAGTTGTTCATTGTTAGTTCATGTTAGAGCTATCAGTTTCTGCCCTCCTTACGTTCATTTGTCAATCTTCCTCCATTTTGTTAGCAATGCTACCAACTATCCAATTGGTTCCCAAAAGATAAAATCATACAACAGAATCAAAAGAATGGACTGATTTTTGCCAGTAGAGGCTGACTTTATTCTCATACTGTAGCCACACAATGGTTTAAACACATAATATATTGTTGTATAATAGGTCCGTTTTAATGTTCTGTTTATCAAAGATTGCTGAAAAAAGTACCACGGTTTGTACTAAATTCCTGAATAATCATGAGACATAGAAGAATGTTTTAAGGATGCTGAAAATGTGTCACGTGAATAAATTACAACTTGAAATATGTTAGAACATGAATCAATTATTTTACATTTTAATATTTCAAAATATATTCAATTATAACTAAATATTTGATTAAATAAATACAGCCGTTGTTAGACTTGTTTTTAAAAACATTTAAAAAAATCTTCAGACATCTAACTTGGAATACAAAACAGCAGTATGAGCAGTGACCTGTAACTACTGCTTTAGTATTTTGAGTTGAAAAACAACTATTAATTTAATTTCTGTTTGAAATATCCCTTAAAAACTGTGTTTTTTCATACTCTGTCTCTCATCAGTTGTGATTTGAGGATCACAGTAATCAGGCATACCCCAGGAGCCCCATTACAGACAAACAGGGTTGTTACACAGCTATTGTCAGCCTTTTCTGCCTACACACCATATACATCTTCTAGCTTCACAGACATCATTGGGTTTTCATGTTTTATGGGGTCTTTCCATAGACATGATGGTTTTTAAACTGCACAAACTGCATATCCTGTCCTCTTACACCAACCCTACCCCTTAGGAAAACATTCTGCAGTTTTACATTTTCAAAATACTTCATTATGATTTATGAGCTATTTTTTTTCATTGGATTAAAGCGAAATGTTCCCACAAGGTAAAAAATGATTGGTATTTTTGTACCTGAGGGGACAAATGTCCCCACAATGTGATGAATACCAGGACCACACACACAATTAGAAACTCTCTTTAATGTAAGAGTCGGCTGATCCGAGTGGGTGTACTTATATTGGGTTATTCCTCAAGGAGAAGCAAAGCCTCCTGCTTCTGTTCATCTCTTTCTTCTTATCTAAAGCCATCTCTTCCTATTCTGTTCCCGCTCGTCTCACCTTCTATTCTGCTTCCTTTAAAAGAGTTCAGAGGAAACCATCCTTCTATTTAGACAAAAGACTGTCTTCTTGCCCCAATCTACTTTTATGGCTCGTAATCCTGCATACCAAGGTGTATTCCGGCTCTTCCTGCATGCGTCTCCCTGAGGGAATCTGTGCCAGAGCCAGATGTGCTTCAGTAACATCTGGACCACAGCAGGGAGCACATGAATATGAAAGGGTCGGTTAATGACATGCCATGGGATGTTTAAACCAGCATATGCATCATTAAATTAGATAATTCACGCTGCTTTAAGTGTCTGGGGCTTCTCTGAATCTTTCATATTGGGGTTTGGAAGTGAGAAAGAATCTGGACTGTGCTGTTTCACCAAATTTCAGAAAACATCTTCCCACTTGGGACATACAGTGGCTGAGGCTTTGGAAAATGAGAGCGATGTTGCAGAGGGATATTATTTTGTGTGTAGGGTTATTTTTCTTTTTATCATTATTAAATATAACATTGCATATATTGAATAATGCATTACTGTAGTCATGAGAAAATATTTTTATAATAATTTTTTTTATGGCACAACAATATTAAAATCAATACTTATTCTGATGCAGAGAGCTCTTAAGCATCTTGTTTATTGACAAAAAGTTTATAAAACTCTGCCTAATTTGGCACATTATATCCCCTCTACACTATTATCGCACCACTATGGGCCCTATCATACACCCGGCGCAATGTGGCGCAAGGCGTGTATAATAGTCTTTTGATAGTTTCAGCTTGGTGCAAGAGTCGTTTTGAGGCGTTGCGCTACGCTGATTAAATAGCAAATGCATTTGCGCTCATATGTGCGCCCATAGGCATTCTGGTCTAAAAAAATAAGGCGTTCTGAGGCGCACTGCTGGCGCGTTGCTATTTTGAGAAACTAAAATAGATTTTTCAATAGACCAAAACAAACCCGGTCTAAAGTCGGGCGCAGAGTTGTGCCTCGCTTACACACTGCTTAATACACACAGGAAGATGTAGAACAATACGCAAATATCTTTACATATGAAAAAAAATAAAATATTAAGGATATATATAGGATATAATAAGAATATATATAGGATATAAATATAAAGGATTAAAATATTACAAAACATATAATTTCCTAGCCATAAATATGAAAAACCACTGCTTTTATGTCTTCTTCATCTCGGAAGGCTTTTTCAGTTCATTCATAAAAATAAATAAATCAATATTTATATTTGTTTTATTGAAAACAAGCTTAAATTTGCCCACCTGCAGGTTTTAGACCATATGGGGCACAGCATGTGTTTTAGGATAAAACTCCTTTTTGTTTTTAAACACACTTCGTTATTATTGTTCATTTATTCGTTTGCTGGAAATTAGAACTGAATATAGAAATAGTTTTGAAACAAATATTTGCGCTTAACAAATGAAATTAATTATTTATAGGCTAATTGATGTCTGTGCGTACAAGGTTTCCCTATCCACAAGAGCGAAAGTGAAAGTAGATTATTCATCTCTCATTCTCGGTAGATGCTCTGTTTAACTGTTTTCTGTAAAAAAAAAAAAAACTGTTAACTGTTACCTGTTCGCTAGTATTGTTAATTCTATACAATAGTCTACAGCCAGGGTTCCCAAAATTTTCCGCCCGCAACCCCTAAAATAACAATGCCAGTGATATACAACCCCCAAATTCCTATTAGGTGGTTATAAATATGCAAACATTTCTCATACAACAATAGACCTATATAAACTCAAAGCATATTGACAACACAAAAAAAGTGCAACAGTCTAACAACCATGTCATTTTTATAGTCATTTATAAATTTGTTTAATTTAATATTAACCTTAACTAAAGAGACAGGTGGACAATGTTTTCAGCACAAGTCCAGTTTAATTTTGGAGACCGCTAATTAGAGATCATTCTGAATATTCAGTTGTGGCCTGTATCTATTTGATTGCCATAAACTTAACCTGGTGTTATAAAATCAATCTCCTGCAGCTGACGCCATTGCTGTGTTGTTAATCTAAATTAAATGCACAAAATCTATAAAAAAAAATTCTGTAAATGCTGATGGCTTTTCATTTGCATGTTGTTGTTTTTTGACCATTGTAAACTACTTTATTTTTATCTGAGGATTATAGATAAAATATGGTAATTTAATAGTTTAATAAAATTTATTTGACTTTTGAAATCACCAAGCAACCCTCATGTCATTGTCCCGCGACCCCCACTTTGGGAAGCACTGGTCTGCAGTATTAATAGTTGTTGTAATACATTAACTTTGAGTCAGTCATTCTTACTTATCAATCTAGTTCAGTAATTAAATTCTGCACAGACAAACTTCTCGTCACAACCAAACAAACAAATAAACAACCAAAAATGTATACTATAATTATACAATTCTAGAGGTTCACAGTGCATTGCAGCTTTCATAATCATAGCGTGAAAGAAAACTTGTGACTTGTTATGACAGCTCATGTTATTGGATCTTTTTTTGCTTTACAATTTTATCATGTTTTTTTTTTCCATGCAGCTAAGAGGACCATCTGCCATTTACAAAATGCAAAGTGTAAGTCCTGTCGCACACTAGACATGTCTTTGAAACTCTAATAAAAATTCTAAATTGTTTTCTATGAGCGTACGCACACCAGCTGCGCCATTCGGCATCTCTCGCGCTTCAGGAGTATCGACTGCATTTAAATGATGCAAACATTGCACTACTTTTGAGCACACATTTGAATAAAAACAGCATGACATGGGCCACAAAATTGGGCCTGTGGGGCGTCTGTTGAGTGCCCCTGCTCTCTTAACAGACAATCACCCAAGGCCTCCAGTTAAAGCTCTAACTTTACTGTGCCCATCAAATTACAATTCTGCTTCTGTCTGAAAGAGGCCCAATCACAATACTTTCTCCTACCTGGAGTTCCTGTAGTTATTAATACGACTCCATCTCTTCCTGTATTCCCACTATAGTCCGAAACGCATCTTTCTGTGATTTCTGCTCTCTCCTGCAGTTAAAGATACGTCTCTCCAGCCTCTCGGTAATTGCGGCCTGATGAGGGTCTTCCTGAGGCGATGTGAGACTCATCAGTCTGCGGGCCATCGGCTCTCCCCTGGCCGCGCGTCTCCATAGCATAATTTGTCATCCTGATGGAGAGCTAATCTGACAGGATGTCTGCCCACAGACGGAGAAGGCGAGATATTCTGTCTGTACGCATCCTTTTTTCCCCCTGCACTGACTCAGTTTCTCTGTTTGTCTGACTCTCATTTTCTCTCGGCCTCTGTATGCCACTTATCTGCCTCAATCTATCTCTCTGTGAGCGGTGTGCTTCAGCAGGTGTCTGCCCTTGTAAACCGTCCTAATAAAAATCCTGGGATTTGACAATCTGTCTCTGGAAATATGATTTTGCTCGCAAACGACTGCTCGCTCTCTCGTCTTTTTTCCCCCTCATTCCAATTCTTTTCTTTCTCCAGCTCTGTTTAGTCTCTCGTCAGACATTTATCTGCTTTTATAGATCTATTTTCTTCTTGTCGTTTCTCACATGCACTTAAATGTCACCTTTGACGACGTCTGTGTGAATACGAGGTATTAAAACAGACACACAAAAAGCGCAGCATGAAAGAATACTCGCGCATCTGGTTCATTTGAGGCTGCGGAGAGATAGGTAAACAGCAGCATGAAAGGCATATTCACTCAAAAAGTGAAAGTTCTGTCATCATTTATTCACCTTCATGTCGTTCCAAACCTGTATGACTTACTTTCTTCTGCTGAAGGTGAAAGGATTGACTGCTCTATAGCATTGAAAGAAGAGTTGATCAAAAGCACCAAAAAAAGTAGCAATTAAGTTGCGTTTTACATGCATTTATTTTAGATTAATCTTTATTTCTTAATTTTTTAATGAGTCGTACCAAGTAAGGTTTAATTTATTTCATTCATTCGTTTTCTTGTCGGCTTAGTCCATTTATTAATCCGGGGTCCCCACAGCAGAATGAACCACCAACTTATCAAGCACGTTTCTATGCAGCGGATGCCCTTCCAGCCGCAACCCATCTCTGGGAAACATCCACACACACACTCATACCCTTTGGACAATTTAGCCTACCCAATTCACCTGTACCGCATGTCTTTGGACTTTGAAAGAAACAAGAGCACCCTGAGGAAAGCCACACGAACGCAAGGAGAACATGCAAACTCCACACAGAAACGCTAACTGAGCCGAGGTTCAAACCAGTGACCTTCTTGCTGTGAGGCAACAGCACTACCTACTGCGCCACTGCATCTCCTTAATTTATTTCATTTGTGGAAATTAGTTGTCCCCATTTCATTGTTGTAATATAGTAAAAAGCAACATCAGATTATGCTCCAGAGTTCACTTGGACATGTCCTGCATTGTTTCCTTTTTAGCAGTCTGTTTTTAATTCATTTTCAGCAATTACATATATTAAAATTGATCTGTCTCTGTTAATTTGCCTGCTTAGAGTTCTACCCCCTGACTGTGAGCTACCATTTAGTTTCTCTGAATTAATGGCCTTTCTGTCATTATTAGCTGTATCTTGTTGCAGTGGAAGTCTCCTCAACCCCCATCCCATACTCAGGGCTATTCAATTGTCGGCCCTCAGGGCGAACCCTGCTCCCGAAGCAATCCAGCCCTAACAAATAGTGTGACCAAGACATCAAAAATAAATTTAGTTCAGTCGAAAAACGGTCGCTATAGTTATGAACTGATGTGGGTCTGTTCAATACAGCACGAACTACGACAGAATTTTGCAAGCACAAGTCGCTTCGGACATAAATGTCTGCTAAATGACTAAATGTATTTTCCATTACTTTTCCAGGCCTGTCAAAATTCCATGACATTTCCAGATTTTCCATGACCTTATGAACCCTGATTATCATAAAGGTTTTTAAAAAAATAAAAAATAATAATAATAAAGGTAAAAAAACTGCAAGTACTGCAGGACCCTGTAATGTACATTTATGACTGCAAAAATATACATGTATAGGTAAAAATCCAAAATCAAACAAAAAGTGCTCAGGGGTAGCTAAAATAATGTGTCGGTGCTCTTTGGGTAAGGGATTCAAAAGAATAGACAGCAAAAAATCAGTCCAAAGCACTCGAAAAATGTAAAAAATATATTGAATAAAAAATATTTTTCCACATTTTTCAAGTGCCTTGAGCAGATTTTAGCTGTTTATACATGTAAAGGTGTTTGTTTCATAGTTCATTATTATTCTAAAAATAAGAGCACAGTTTTTCTAAAGAACAGCGCCTGAACATGATTACAAACAAGATCTCTTTACACAACAGTTCGAAAGACAAGTTCATATTGAGCAAGTTGCATTTACACAAAACCTTGTCTGTTTTTTGCTTCACAAATGAATCTAGTTCCATTAAACGGTACTAAACTGTGAACTAAACTGTGTAGTTTTGTCTATGATTTGATCTGAATTAATTGAGCGAGTCTTTGATTCAGTGAGTCTGTGAGTCATGGATTCAGTGATGACTTTCATTAACACTTGCTTTTCTTTTTTAATGACTCAACAATCATTTCACCAAATGATACAGTAGATAATGTTGCTAAATACTGTTTAAATATTGGAGTGTGTGTGTGTTTGTGTACTTACATTTCTGAAGTCCAGTGTTCATCTGCGAGTGGGGGTGGAGCTGAAGGGAGAGATCACCTGGCCCTGGCAGACAGGCCAGCATCTCATACACACACACACTCACTCACACACACACACACACTCTCACACACACCCACCCACCCACACCCACCCCCACACACACACACACGCACACAAACACACACACACACACACACACACACACACACACACACACACACACACACACACACACACACACACACACACACGCACTCACTCCTAGAGCGACATGGGCCACACACTCCTCCTCACACTACAGAGAAAAAAAAAGAGAGAGAGAGAGAAATTAGACATTATTCTAAGCGTCTCATTAACAAGTTCAAGCTCAACACTGTATCAAAAACTAATACAACTTGTTGCCATTGACATGCATCACATTTCTGTAATGCTGCAATCGGTAGCCCCGCTCAAAATCTGAAATCTCATTGGTCCAAAATGTCACATCACAAAACTGCTAAACCTCTGATATGCTCTGATTAGCTGGTGATGTACACTACCTTACAAAAATCTTGTCGTCGATCCCAGTTGTAAGAGCAACAAATAATAACTTGACTTCTGGTTGAAAATTGGCAGAAGGTCGATTTTTCCGATAAATAATCAGTTGAACTGAATCCCAATCATCACAAATCCTGCAGAAGACCAATTGGAACCCGCATGGGCCCAAGATTCTCACAGAAATCAGTCAAGTTTGGTGAAGAAAAAATCATGGCTTGGGGTTAATTCAGTATGGGGGCATGTGAGAGATCTGCAGAGTGGATGGCAACTTCAACAGGCTGAGGTAACAAGATATTTGTGCTGCCAATCACATTATAAACCACAGGAGAGGACAAATTCTTCAGCAGGATAGCGCTCCTTTTCATACTTCAGCCTTCATATCAAAGTTCCTGAAAGCAAAGAAGGCCAAGGAGCTCCAGGATTGGCCAGCGCAGTGACCAGACATGAATACTACTGAGCATGTCTAAGGTAAAATGGAGGAGGAGGCACTGAAGATGAATCAAAATAATCCTGACCATGACTTTATATTCTATACTGTACAGTATTTCTTTTAAGTGACTTTTGTCTAAGCTAAGGTCATGATTAAATCAATAAAAATCAAGGCATGATCATATTTTATTTTGGTAAAATAAGTGTTTGCTTTTCATATAAGTCACTTTTGATACCAAATGATCAACTAGAAGTCAAGTTATTATTTGTTGTTCCTACAACTTGGATAGGCGACAACTCTTGTCAGGTAGCGTACAGCTTTCTGCATTCAGTGTAGACCAAAAAAAATAAAAAAGACTTTTTCAGTGTCAGTCCTAACTAAATCTATAAAAAAAATATTGTTAATAAAGATGAAATTAATTAAATAAATACAAACATTAATATAAAACACAATATATACATACAGTTGCGTTACAACAAAATCTGAGCTGTCTTATAGCAGTTTCCATAATATATTCTGCTATTTACACCGAGATTTTCTGGTCTCCGTGAAGGTGGTTTACACAATCCGTACAGTATAAAGTACAACAGAAATCCGGCTGACAGACTTGACTTGGCAAGGACACAGTGTTTATATAAAAGCTTTTAGATTTACATGATTAAAAACGTTCACAGCCCCACAGTACAGAACAGTCCATAATACAAAAACAAGGCAGAAACAATCCTTTCACACATCTACAATTAGCTACATGCTAACAATTAATATGTATAAACATAAAATGATAAAACATCTACAAATTGTTTGTGAGGATTGCGAACTGAAGGATGATTATCCTTCATTAAAATAAATGGTCAGTAATTTGAGTTTAAACAAGATTCTTTTCAAAACAAACCAATTAAAAATGTCTCTTTTACCCTCTGAAAGGCGAGATTAAAAAGAGACGGTGAGCATTAAAAGCTTACTGTAAGAAAAGGTGCAAAGTTTAATGACTCACATTCATGTTCTGGATAATTTACCAAGATAACAGGAGCAAGAGACAATTACCGTCTGTCAGTTTGACACACACATTTTCACTGAATTCATTAAAACTTAGCAAGTCTTCTAATCAAGTGCGCCACGAGCAAGACATTCAAACATTAATTCAAAACGTCCACACATTTATTTGAAAAATGAGCAGCATGCCATGTAAACAAAGTTTCTGTTGCAAATCCAGTAATAAACTCTACCATGTTTACTTCAAAGCTTTGGATTTAGATTCATTTCTCCACCAACAAATCATCAAGTGAAGGCTGGGATATCAGGATATCAAAACATGCTCCTTTAATCATCCTTTATGTCAGCCAAATATGCTCAGAGTAGCAAAAAAAATCCATCACGTACCTTCCCTTTCCAAACCACTCTCACTAATCGTACAGCAGCAGGCAAAACGCACTTAATATCAAATCTGAACTTCAATTTTAACATCAAACACAGCAGCTGGGGAGCTCTGACCAAGCCTCGGGCGCTTCATCTCTCTCCTCACCTCAACCCATCGTCATATCGAATGAGTACTGCGATCTAACATGACCTCTGCTAAACTCTAAACTTTCACATTTCAATCTTTCATTTCAGCCGGCCGAGAATCAGACCACTGAGAACATTCCCAACAGCTATTAAACATAGTAATTGACTGGTTGTGCAGACGCATGCTTGTGTGTAAAAGAAACTAATTCACTTGCACAGAATAGGAGGAATTGTCTTGACCAGTTTCCCTATCGCAACAGGATTTTCTGTTGACAACTTGCTTATTTTATATTGATCTATGCACATTGTGAAGTATGACTGATTAAAATTCCTCTCTATATTTCTCTCTATATAAAAATAACAAAAACTTTCCTTTACAACCTTGATTCAGAAAAAAAAAAAAAAAATTGTTTTAGCTTTTATTTTATCACAGGAGAGAAGAAATAGAAAATAAACAAAAATAAGATTCAATTGGGAAAGAATCAAAAGGGTTTTTTACTGAAAAGAAAATTGGAAACTAAGTTTGTGCTTATTCTCTTAATGAGTTCTGGGTGTGCTTTGAGTATAACGTGCATTAAACCAATCAACCATTAAACCAAGTCTTATCTCCCAATCCCTTTACGAGTTGCGTCGCGCCTTGCCGCACATGTTTATTTAGATGGCAGACTTTGTAAGAGAAAAAACTGAATGCTTCACTTGCGAGAAAACAGTTAAACAGACCCTCTGCAGCAAAAGGATAAAGAACAAGTCTCCTACATTCGTCCTCTTTACTTTCTCTTTATTTTACTTTTACCTTTTACTTTACTCCTTTACTTTGTAGATAAGGAAACGATGTTGTACTCACTCCACTGAAGACATTGATTATTCTACATATTTAATTTAGTTTACTATGTGCAAAGATTTGTTTTAAAAATATTTCTACATTCAGTTCTAATTTCCAGCAAAAAAAAAAAAAGAATAATAATAACGAAGTGTCATCAAACAACATTCTTATGCCCCATATGGTAATGCAGACATCTCCTAAACCCGACAGGTATACAAATCTAAACTTGTTTTTATCGAAACAAATACAAATATAATAAACAATACTGCTAATAAAAGCATTATAATAATGCAAATTGTCATGGATGAACTGAAAAAAAAAACAGATGAAGAGGAAATGGTGCCAGTGGCTTTTATATTTATGTTGAAAATAATCATTTTTGTCACATTTTAATCCTTTAATTTTTCTCCATTTGTAAAGATATTTGTGTATTGCTGTACATTCTGTGTGTTTTAAACAATGTGTAAGCATTTGGACCTGCATAGGCGCAACACTAACGTGCTCTGCGCTGGACTTTAGACCAGCTTTCTGTTGGTCAGTGGCGCAGTCTATTTCAATTCCTCAAAAAAGCAACGCACCAATGATGCACTTTAACACACATTTTTTTTTTGACTGGAACACCCATGAGTCCACAAAGTGGCCCAAATAGACGTGGAGAAAAACTGAAAAGTTACTGTTGCGCTGGTCAGAAAACAGTAAAAAATCATGCCAAACATGTCTTGCTCTATATTACGCTGGGTGTATGAAAGGGGCCTGAGTATTTAAAACAGCTACTATTATTTAACACCATTCAAAATACAAAATTAAAAAAAAAATTAATTCAAAGCAGCATTTTGAATAAAATTATCCAATTTTTAACAAAGATTTTCAATTGTGCATAAAGCAATAATATAGTAATATAAAGTATATATTATATAAGTTAGCCAATCACATCATGTCTCGAGGAAAAATCACACCACAATTTTTAAAGCGGATCAAGAAATCTATTTAACAACTCTTTAGTTTATGCACATATTTTATAATGGGATAAAATGTATCTACTCAATTGAATATTCAAGGTTGACAGCGCATTCGAGTCATGTTGAGAGAGATTAGAATAATGTCACATTCATTATGATATTTATGAATCTGTGTGAACGACACAAGGCATCTGCGTACATCCAAGCACATGCACACTCTACATGCATGTTTATTGCAATAAAATTGATGTATTATTTTGGTGTATTTATAGATACTATGATTAGATTAGCATATTAATTGCATTCATTTGATTATGTGCAAATGCAGTCATTGATAATGTACACTCTCAGAAATAAAGGTACGCGAGCTGTCATTGGGGTGGTACTTTTTCAAAAGGTACACATTTGTACCTAAAAGGTCAATCTAAATACCTCATGGATACATATTTGTATCTAAAAAGTACAAAAGTGTTCCTCTTAATTTTTTTTAGGTACTAATATATACTTTTTGAAAAAGATTTCAAATATTTTTTTTATACCAATATATACTTTTGAGGTACCGATATGTACCCTTTAAGTACAAATATGTACCTTATGAAAAGGTACCACCCCAGTGACAGCTCGCGTACCTTTATTTCTGAGAGTGTAGTATAGTTTTGGGGAGAAAATACATTTATTTATTATTCCTGCGCATAACAGTTTCACTCAAAAGCACACTGAATCTCAAAAACCTTCTGATGGGCTGTGACCGAGTGACGTTACAAAGAAATTTGGCATGTGTGATGACACCTGTTGATGGACACCTGTCATATCACCCCGCTCTCAGTGTGCCGGGACACTTTCCACCCTCTCTGACAGAACTGGCACAAGCAATAACAGCGATGGACGGTGTCTGATGATTCATGGTGAAAAACCAGGCATGTGCTGCATCCTCACACTGACACCAGACAAAAACAATCCATTAAAACATGGATTAGTAGACAAACAGTTCAGACAAGAAGCAATTATGCAGCAAACTACTCTCTGACAGGGCAATACAAGGCCAGCCAGACAAAGCTCTGAGAGAGAGCGAGAGAGAAAAAAAGAGTTAGTATGTAGTGAAAGGTCACGATAGCAGCTCATTAAAATCCTGCCAGTGCACTAACAACACAGCAGGGCTTGATACAAACATACAATACTGCTTCTCTATCTGATATACCTGAGAAAAGAGCTCTAATCTCAAACCCTGCCACACTGTCTACACCGGCTGCTGTTTTCCGAAGGTGCTTTATAAGTGACTGATTAGCAACACAGTATGAGAAACTTGACACAGTATTGACTTCAGTGGAGTTGAAGATAGCATGTTGCTAATCTAATTGTGCAGTGGTACATTCAAAATACATAGTATGGTCAAATACTCCTCTTCAATTACACTGACCTTTCTTTATCAATTTGTTGAATACAACTTTGGATTGATACAGACTTTTTCTAGGGCTGCACAATTAATTGAAATTAAATCAAGTGATGGTGATTCAGCAATCAATGGTGATTCAGCAAAAGCTTTGATTCTCATGCACATATTGTAGGGGAAACACAGCTCTGTGATCAGTAGTAACTCTCCTCCAAAGACCAGAGGGCGCACTTGTGCATAAACTGCACATACACCACAAAGAAGAGATTCTGAAAAGCTAACAGAGCAAAGGGTTCAACAGCTTTCACTGATTCAGACATGACTATGAAGTCATCAGAATAAATTTTAGTCACTTGTGACTCGACTGAAGCGATGAGGTGGGTTTGGAGTAAACGAGAGTTGATAAATGTGCTATTAATTTAATTAGCCATAACTAGGCAAAGAACGATAACTGGTTTCAAGGTTTTAAAACTGACAACATTTTCTGTTATACCTTTCCTATGGTATATTTTGGTTTTTATATGTTTTTACGACTATTTTATTTTGTCTTTAGGGCAACAGTATCTCCACATCAAAGCTATTGGTCAGGCTATTGTTCAACAAACATCTGAAAAACAAATCACTTTTATCTTATATTTTTAACTTATCTTTTTGAAACTAATGAAGACAATTGTTTAGTTGAATTATTTAGCCTGACATGTACACTGTTACAAAATACTTTAAATGTTTATTAAAATTAAATGTACTGTGTTAAAAGGGGATAAAGTTGTTGTTTTTCACCCCGACATTTAAAAATACATATTTTCGCGCAGTAAATCACACCGCCGTAGTATTGTGAAACCATGATATTTTTATTTAAGGTTATCATACCATCAGAATTTTAACACCAGCCCATGCCTAGCCATAACTCACAGAGAAGAGATACAAACAGCTTTCAAATCACAGAATGATCATCTTCTATTTCAGTATGGCACTGATTAAAATCGTCTTCGACTTTTAGCATAGCTTGTCAGTGAACTATATGTCTCCATCTGAAAAAGGTGCTGGAGATTTACTGCTGATTACAAAGCTGCTTTACTGACAGAATGCGCATGAAAATAACCTTTGATTAATCATGCAGGCCTACATTTTTCTTTGATTGATTTGTCCACTTATGATGGATCATTCATCCGTTCCTCTCAGCCTGAATTTTTGATTTCTCCTCATTCTTCATGATGCATGAGTCTCACACACCCTATTCTGTCTGGACTGAAACGTCTACGCAGAGATGAAAGAACCAACTAGAGACATTTTTAGGAGTTTTACATAACAAAGTAGTTATAATTTACTATGTTTATTGGCCTATTTTTTGCATTTAAATTAGCACAGCTGTCACCAAATACTCACAAAAAAGTTTAACTGTAAAACACTAATTATTTAATCATATTTCATAAAAAATTAATCATACTGGGATTAAGGCTGCACGATTAATCGAAAAAAGATCACAATCTCAATTCAACCCCCACACAATCTTTATTCAGCTTTTCTACGATTCAGCCAATTTTATTCCTACGGTCAGGAGAGAAGCGTAAAGGTGGTTCGCACAAGTCTTCACATTGTTTTATATGCATTGCTCAGCAACATGGACACCTCCAAATGGTGTTAAAAGTGTCACATACTGTATTTACAATATGTAAATCACACAAAAATGTCATTTCTGTTGTGCATGTAAATAAGTGTTTACTGGGTCAGTATAACTACTCTAGTCTATATATTATATAACAATGAATTTAATGCAATAGGGACTCTGAGAAACTGACAAATGTCTCAATTTACCAGTGAAAACAAATGGTCTAATAATGTTGTCCCTGACAAATGACAAGCATATGTCTCGGACTTAATAATTCAACTAATTTTAACCAACAATAGACCGACACATAAGCCTAATATTATTGTTTTTGTTTTACCATATGTCTGAGAAAAATCAATAATAATAGCCTACTCATATTTACATTTATTTTACATCTACAAAATTGTGAAAATAATCATGATCTTGATTTTAGCCAGAATCGTGCAGCCATGAGATTATTAGTCATACATAAAAATAACTAATGGCTGTAATTTTAATTTCAATGTTTTCTACAGATATGCCTTTTTTGTGTAAAAATTTGATTTAAGCAACCATTCAAAAGAAAATAATAAATAAATAAAATATTCAACCATTTATTCAGAATGTATTTAATTTGAAAAAATGTGTCATTTCTAATGTTTAATTTAAAAAGATTTTAAATTACTTTAAAAGTTACTTCTTTCACAGTTTCACAGTATCATGGTATTGTGATTACTGCTCCAAAATAAGTTCTTTTTAGGGTGCTTTCACACCTGTAGATTGATTGTTTTGTTCGGAAACAAGGATTAAAATCGTTACAATGTTGCTTTTTGCTCTTAGTGTAGTTCGCTTTCATACAGCAAAGATTCAAAATGGACCAAAATAGCTAAAGTCACGTGTGAGTAAACTCTCCTTACATTGGTCCTTATTTTAATCTATGACGAAGAGCAATAAGACAATATAAGTGAAAAGGTGCACTTCAAATATTAATGGTGACATCCACAGACATTAAAACTTGCTCATACACAGCCGTTCGCTAGAATAATGCATTATAGGCTTTACAGAGAGTAATAACAGGTAAACTAAGGGTGCTTTCACACCTACACTTTTGTTTCAGAACCTGTCTCGTTTGCCCAGTTAGCGCAGTTTGTTTGGCATATGTGAACAGGGCAATCGCGCTCTGTTCCGCGCCAAAGTAATCGCTCCGAGATCGCCTGAATGAGATGGTCTCGGCTCGATTGAAACGAACCCTGGAGCGGTTCGATTGCAGTGAGAAAGCGATCCGATCCGAGCGTGGTTATATCACAGTGTTTTATGGATATGTAATAGGCATCCGGCTATATGAAGAGAGAATTATGAGTAAGGCGGGAAGTTTCGTGAGTCTCCGGATGCCCGCAAACGAGTGATGATCTCCCAGTAATCTCGCGTCTCCGTCCCGGTCCTCAAATAGACATCGTCACGCACCCTTCTCACCACTCCCCACCACATCTCTCCTCAGAATCGTCGCGCGCGCGCACCTTGTCAATTACCACCAAACCACCACCTCTCCTGACAGCTGAGCGGGACGCTGCAAAATAAACCCTGACACTCTGACCAATGTGAGGAGAGTTTACTCGCACGTGACTTGTTTTAGCTCTTTTGGTCCGATTAGAAACTTTGCAGTGTGAAAGCGAACCGCTCCAAGAGCAAAGAGCAACAATGTAACATTTGTAATCTCTGTAATTCGGTCAATTTTTCTAAATGGTAAACAGCACTGTGTAATATTTTCAGCATGCTTCCACTTTCACATTTGAGTTCTTTTACACACTAGAATTTGTTTTAATCAGGCTGAGACTACCTTATTCAGGCAATCTCGGACTAATTGTTTTGGCACGATTGCTGGATTCACATATGCCAAACTAACTGTGCCAACCAGTAGCTTTTGATGTGGAGGTTCCTTTTCTGCTGAATGTTCTGTTGTAAAAAACTGGAAGAAAAATTTGTTGCAAAAAATGTGAAAAGAAAACAGACAAAATATATATATATTTACCTTAGAATCGGTATAACAGAAAACTTCAGCGGTTTTAAAACCTTGACTTTTCCAATGCGCAGTATACCTTGACCTCGGTTATCAATACATGCCTGACCATGACCAAGTCTTCTTTTAAAATCAATAAAAAATCTGGCAGACCGCAATCCACCTAATACAGACCTAAAGCTGCATCAGACAAATCCTGATTGCCGGAGAGCAAGTCAAACCACACGCAAAATACACCCCCACAGCCGGTGGAGGGAGAGAAAGACAGGAAGAGGTAAAGTGAGGCTAGGATCTCAAAGACTGGGGATGTTTGGGTCAGACCGCATCTGATAAAAGACTCTTTCTCCACCGCTCTTTCTCTTTCTTTGTGTGCACGGGAGGATAGAGGGAGGGTGTATGTAGGAGAAGAAAGGATAGAGGGAGGAAAAGCGGAGTGGAAGTGAGCTATTTAGAAAATGACTACGGTAAGCTGTAATCAGGCTCTGGTGGGGCTGAGCTCTGGAGCTCAGACAATCTGCCTACACCGGCCTTTACGCTCAGGAAAAACACAGGCTAATTACACTAAAATATACACATACAATAGAGAGAGAGAGAGCAAGAAAGAAATCCAATGCACGCTCGCAAGTACAGTTTCCCAGGAACACAAAAAGCTATTGAGTGAAATGACTTTTCAGGGGAAGAGTGGAGAGGAGAGATTGTGATTATCATTTATGAGGACTATGGAGGAGGACGTGAGGTGGGCGGTGGGTGAGAGCATACATTTAGATTTTTTCAAAAGAGACGAGCTTTACCCTTGAATATGAGAGCCGCTCAATAGGAGGGAGAGAAAGAGACGTTGCTTGTAAATAAATGTTCACATCAGCGCAGACCCATTTAGAGCATCAATTTATAGAAGGCTGAATAGATTGTGCTGTAGCTGCATGTGGAGGATGCGCTGGCATGTCACTGTCAGCGTGTTATTGATGACTTAAGCACATCACCTGAAGCACATCACCTGAACGCAACACTTTCACAGGATATTTTTTATACTGTGAGCGATATTGCGAAAGTTTTTTTAGTCTAACAGTGTCAGTGTAAGGAAAACTGTAGCTATAATACTAATAGCATGTGTTTCTGTGATGGTGCAACAGAAAGAAAGAAAGAAAGAAAGAAAGAAAGAAAGAAAGAAAGAAAGAAAGAAAGAAAGAAAGAAAGAAAGAAAGAAAGAAAATAAATAAATAAAAGTTAAAAAGAAAAAAAGAAAGAAGGAAAGAAAGAAAGAAATAATAAATTAATAAATTAATAGAAAGAAAGAAAAATAGATATAAATAAATAAAAATAGAAATAAATAGATAAATGAAAGAAAGAAAGAAAATAAATAAATAAAAGTTAGAAAGAAAAAAAGAAAGAAAGAAAGAAAGAAAGAAAGAAAGAAAGAAAGAAAGAAAGAAAGAACGAAAGAACGAAAGAAAGAATAAATTAATAAATTAATAGAAAAAAAGAAAAATAGATATAAATAAATAAAAATAGAAAAAAATAGATAAATGAAAGAAAGAAAGAAAGAAAGAAAGAAAGAAAGAAAAAAAGAAAGAAAGAAAGAAAAAAGAATGAAAAAGAAAGAAGAAAATAAATTAATGAAAATAGGACAGAAAGAAAGAAAAAATAAATGAAATAAATAAATAGAAAGAAAGAATGAAATAATAAATAAATAAATAGAAAGAAAAAAGAATGAAATAATAAATAAACAAATAAATAAATTAGAAAAAAGAAAGAAAGAAAAAAGAAAAATAGAAATAAATAAATAAAAAATAGAAATAAATAGATAAATAGAAAGAAAGAATGAATGAAATAATAAATAAATAAATAAATAAATAAATAGAAAGAAAGAAAGAAAAATTGAAATAAATTAGTAAAAAATAGAAATAAATACATAAATAAATAATAAAAATAAATAAATAAAAATAGAAATAAATAAATAGATAAATAGAAAGAAAGAATAAAAAACAAATATAATAAATAAATAGAAAGAAAGAAAGAAGAAATAAATATAAATAAATAAATAAATAAAAACAGAAATAAATAAATAAATAAAAATAGAGATAAATAGATAAATAGAAATAAAGAAAGAAAGAAAGAAAGAAAGAAAGAAATATAAAGAAAGAAAGAAAGAAGAAATAAATAAATGAATGAATAAAGAAATAAATAATAATAATAAATAAATAGAAATAAAGAATAAATAAAAATAGAAATAAATAAACAAAAATAGAAATAAATAAATAAAAAATAGAAATAAATAAATAAATAAATAAATAATAGAAATAAATAAATAGATAAAGAGAAAGAAAGAAAGAAAGAAAGAAAGAAAGAAAGAAAGAAAGAAAGAAAAAAAAGAAAAAAGAAAGAAAAGAAGGAGAGGAGGGGTAATGCGGACTTGAATAAGAGCGAGAGAAAAATGTGTGAAGTCTCTATTTAGAGAGAAAGTAATGAAGCGCTGACACCTCTCTAATTAAAGGTGAGCAGAAATGAAAGGATAATAGAAGAGGTGAAAATTATTAATACTTAAAACAGAAATTCTCTGCGTCTGAACACTTCAAAGCAGACACTCGCTTATAATTAGATGCTTGTTTGGCCATCATGAACAATACAGCAAAACTGCGGCGATGAACATGCATGCTATTATTATTGTAGGCATTTCAAAATGGCAATGAATAATTAGTGATACCCTGAGGGGTGGAATTAGTGATTTAGTGATCTTAATCAAATTCCAGGTATAGGTCAAACACACAAACTATTGCTGCATACAAACTGCTTTCAGAGGTTTCAGGGCACGTCCAAATACAAATTCTGCTTCTCTGGACATTCTTGCATCTGATCAAATGAAAGAACATAATGTAAAAGCCTACATATGGGCACATTTCTCTGCTTTTGAGTTTCTTGGGACAGTCTTTCACTGACACTGAAGGTATTCGCCTCATCCTTCACACACGAGTGGGCATAGACATTTGAATGTCTTTGGCTCAAGACTTCCGGTTTCATTCATTTTCATTTATTTGTTAAAAACAGCTGGTTCTGATGTTGCAAACTGATATTTTCCTATTATATTATTCTGCTTTGTATAGTCATGAACACACTAGTTTGTAGAGCAAGTAATTTGACCGTTTTCTGCCATTTATTATTCCTAGTCATTTCTCCCGTAGGCAACTGAATCAGACGTTCTAAAACAATCGCAAAATCGAGTCCACTTCCACATTGTAGACTAAGGCCAATAACAAAACTCAAGATCTCTCCCCCTCAATGAGCAGGGAATGAGCATTTGAAGTTTGATACATTTAAGAAATGCATTTTGTTTAAGCAGGTAAAATTAATTATTCAGTACGCAAGCTTTTATTTAAAGGCAAAACTGAACACATGTGCAGCAGCTAGCTCTCTGCAAATCTTACATGGTCATCCACTGAAGCCAAGCAGGGCTGCACCTGGTCAGTACCTGGATGGGAGACCACATGGGAAAGCTTGGTTGCTGCTGAAAGAAGTGTTAGTGAGATCAGAAGGGGGCACTCAACCTGCGTCTGTGTGGACCCTAACGCCCCAATATAGTGAAGGGGACGCTACAATGCTCAGTGAGTTCCGTCTTTCAAATGAGATGTTAAACTGAGGTCTTGGCTCTCTGTGGTCATTAAAAATTCCAGGATGTCCTTCAAAAAAAAGAGTAGGGGTTTAATTTTGCCCACTGGCCTTTGTCCATCATGGCCTCCTAAACATATCCATATGATAATTGGCTTCATCACTTCAATCAGTTGGTGTGTGGTGTGCAGTCAGGCCCAATATGGCTGCCGTTGTGTCATTCAGGTGGATGCTGCACACTGGTGGTGGTTAAGGAAATTCCCCCCAAAAATGTGTAAAGCTTTTTGAGTGTCCAGAAAAAGAACTGTATAAATGTTAGAAATTATTACTATATAATTTTGAACTAAAATGACTTTATAATTGTAATAAAACTGAGACTTAAGCCTGATTTACTTTTATGTCAGGCACATGCGTATGCTCTGGAACAGCCTACGCATAGATGCACAGCCCTCGCCATGGCCGTTGGCGACACTGACACACACCTCTCAAAAAATTTAACCACACATTGCAACTACGAGTAGCGCAAGGACTGTGATTGGTCGGCTTGGCAGCGCTGATGAGTGTGGGGGGGGGGATGAAACTCCCGCGAGCTTGAAGCAGCGAGTGTTTACAAGTTTTGGTACCTATACAGGAGCTCAAGACGGAAACTGTTGTTTTGTGTTTGCCTAATGATTAAAGTTGTTGCGCGCCCGCTGGTTCCCACCCCTGAACGAGCGAGTTTGAGACACGTGTACATTAAAGTAGCATTTAGAATAAAACAAAACACCAGCAAAGAAACTCAACACAGGAACACAAAAATCTCACTGCCAGCTAACGTTTCGGAAGTGTTATTGCATAGGAACACAAACAGTGTGCAGAAGTATAAATGCACGGCCACCCGCAAGGCAGGCACCCTGAGTCACGGCGATTGCTCAACGCAAAGGTATAAACCAGGCTTTATGAAGGCTCACACAGTGTTGTTTTACCCTAAATTTCTGTATAACAACTTGAGTTTACTTATCCCTTTACTACTTGTTTATAGAGATGGCTGATGTGCAACTGCCGTTTCGACATAGTGTCGAGATCCCGAACTGCAAGTGTTTCGAAACACTGCACCGAAGCATGATCCAAAACACCCAGGTCATGTGACTAAAGTGTTTCAAAACACCAGGTCATGTGACTAAAGCGATTCAAAGCATCGGCCATTTCAGAAGCGTTTTAAGACCTGGCGAATCCATGTTAAACTGATAGGTTCAGACCAAATAACTAATCTAGTTTACTGTGCGTGTGCACAGAGTAACTGTGCTTCAAAAGTGCAGGGTTCAAATCCTGACATGCGCAAATACCCTGAAATAATGACTTTATGTATTTTAATAATGTTCATTTTTATGATCAAAACAAGAGATATTTATTCACAAAGTGTTTATTCGGATGTCAGACCAAAGTTAAAACACATTACAAGAACAGAGCATTTATAAAAATGAATGTCTATATAGCTGCATCCACCTGGATTTGAACCCATTATCTCTGCATGCTAGTCAGGAACTCTCACCTAGGGCTGGGCGATATGGCAAAAATGTAATCTCGATTAATTCTTTTCCATATTAAACAGTAACGATATATATTTCAATATCATTTATTAATGCATAAAAACAACAATATATAAAATGACCTCTAGGTATCACTGTGGAGAAAGGTCTCGAAACGTTTTAAAGCTTCGATACATTTGCTCCGACTGTTTCAGTGTTTAATAGAGCTTCACTTTGCCCACCACTACTTGTCTTTGGGCTAGGGGAAAGAAATTGTAAATAGTTTTTTAAAAATGTGGCAGATTCAACAACAAATTCTCAAAAGCTGTCAACTGATCTTTGTCTTTGATTCCTTGTCTGCATTTCCCATTCTGATTACTTGCCGTAAACACTTTAAACAGAAGCAGGTTGTGTTTTAATATATTCATGTGCACCTGAAGCGCAGAGTTTCATATTCAGGTCCACGCATTGATTCACCATTAGCTGACAGACGTTCACAGTTATAGCATTTGTATTAAACCTCCTAATCGAATTCATACAAGCACTGAATCATAAAGCAATGAGAGCTTGCATATGAGAATTGAATGACTTCATACTGCCACACGCCTAATAGACATTACATATGCCCATATATTATATCGTCCACATGGCAAATGTATGAAAGAAACCATTGGCATTGCAACAAACTGTGTGCAAATGAGCAGGGACTTCCAACAGGATTACAGACGGTGATCAGTCTGAGTGTTCGAGTAGGAACGCCTACAAGAAAGCAACAGCACAGCAACACAGTGACCTCCAGCGATTTAATCATCAGACTGAGAGAGCCGCTGACATTTGTAGTCATGATCATTCAGCCACTGAACATAAGGTGCGAGTACAGCAGAAAGTGAGTGATCTGTGGGTGTGGGTGTGTGTGCGAGTGTGAACAAATGTGTGGAAAGATCAGAGCAGTGGATGTGAATAAGAGAGTATGTGCCTAAAAGAGATTGAGGAACCTTTGAAGCAAAATGTTGTGCATGTAATAATTCATTAATATAAATGTGCAGTACATGAAGTGACCAAGAAAAGCAATGTGCAGGATCTATCTAATATAGATAAAACAGAGAGGTGATGTGTGAACAATGAATCTAAGGGAAAAGGTGTGGAAGCTCCCTGCATTTTTATTTATATCTGGACACGCCTGAGAAGGTGTGTGTACAAGCCCAACAGACATGACAAAAACAAGAAGAGCGTTGAGAAAAATGCAGCAGAGCAGAAGAGAGATGGAACTGCTATAAACACACATGCTTTATATACTCATTTCAAGCCATTACAAACAAGCATGAATCTCAGTTTTCAGCAACATATGGGTGCAAATATTTAGCGCTGCCAAATTCAGTGTAAAAATTACACATTAAAAGGCATCCTAAACTAGAAGTCGGAAGAGAGAGAGAGATTAATTGCTTATAAGAAGAAGAGCCTCTCATTAGATACTAAAGTTCATCTGTGTGCTGTAAATCACTGAATTCACCCTGCAGACTCATAACCACAACTGCTTCTTATGAAAACGAAAGGAAACAAAAGTAATGATTTTTAGTTCTGAGTAACTCTAGAACAGCTCTGATACTTTGGTCTTGTTTACACCGGGCACTAGGGTGCATTTTTTGCTTTATATTTCATTCTATTATTTTCTCCATAGCAAAAAATTGCTCCTCCGGGCAGCAGATGACACAAACTCTGTCATGTTATCATGCGTTTAAAAGTAGGTGTCTGACGTTTGTGAAAATGATTGCATGAAACAGTTCTAGGAGGAAATTATGTAAAAGCATTTTGAAGACTCACTCGGGTGTTTGTGGACATACTTAAAATGGTGAGAGTTGAGATCGGTCCAGTTATCTTGTTGCATTATCTGTCATTTTAAGGCAAAATTTTTACAATTAGCTGATGATTGGTAATAAGGCATGCATGTCTCGGTAGAGAGCCCTGAAGAGCTCAGAAGATGTTAAAAAAAAGCAGGGTTCCACACAATTCATTCATGTTTTCCCAACACAAATTGATTACGTTTATTGAAAACCTTTTACTAAT
The DNA here is from genome assembly GCF_052040795.2 of Danio rerio. Lineage (NCBI taxonomy): Eukaryota > Metazoa > Chordata > Actinopteri > Cypriniformes > Danionidae > Danio > Danio rerio. The sequence continues at coordinate 43,265,138 of NC_141025.1, forward strand.
TTATGTGGATTGAACATAAAAAAAAAAAAAAAGTTGTCCCAATGAAATCTCAAGAATTATGTGGTTTCAGCTCATTTGAATTAGGTAGTTTGAACAAGTTTGAGTGTTGAGCCTGGGGCTCCCTCCCATTTTGTAGGGCAAGAGGAGAGTCTGAGCTCAGGTAGGTCTGGAGAGAACTCCTCTGAATTAGTGCTGGGCCTATAATTGATTATTGGAACTTGCTATGGCGTGATAGACCGCTAACTGAAGGCATATGTTGAAGTCTAGAATTAAATGCTCATTTACTGTGCCAATTTAGTTTAATCAATTCACTTATACCGCATGCCTTTGGACTGTGGAAGGAAACGGGGAAACCCAGAAGAAGCCTGCGCGAGCACAGGGAGAACATGTAAACTCCAGACAGAAACACCAACTGGCCCAGCCGGGACTAGGCATGAGACGATAACCGTGTTCAAGGTATACCGTGGATTGAAAAGTCAAGGTTTTAAAACCGTCAAAATTTTCTGCTAAACAAGATTTTTTTTTTTTACATTTTTTTTTAGGACAACAGTATCTCCAGCAGAAAAGTTATCCAAAGATGATGTTTTAAATTGTAAAAAAAGATCTGTGTTTTTTAAACTATTGAAGACAGCAGAAGTCAATAATTCCTTTTATTTTTTTAGCCTGACATGTTTACTGCTCCAAAATAATTTTAATGTTTCTTTAAATACAATATATTGTGTACAAAGGGGAAAAGGTTTTGTTTTTTACCCAGACATTTAAAATGAATATATATTTTAGAGCAGTAATCACAATACCGTGATACCATGAAACTGTGATATTTATATCCAAGGTTATTATCATACCGTCAGAATCTTATACCGGCCCATGCCTAGTCAGGACTCAAACCAGTGACCTTCTTGCTGTGAGACAACAGTGCTAACCCCTAACCACCGTGCCGTCCTATCCTGAATAATCTAGGAAAGAGCGGGAGGAGTAGAGGTGGATGAGGGGATTCTTCAAGACGAAGATAACTAAGGTAAGAAACTCTGGTTCTTTATAATGTGTTTGGATCTGAACCATGTGTGAATCAAGTGACCAGCCGTGGTCAATCATAAGCACGAGAGCCTCTCAAAATTAGTTTATAAATAAACTTCACTTGCGTTTGCAAATCTAGGCATTTCAATTCAGAATATTTTATACATGGGGCAGCACGGTGGCGCAGTTGGTAGCACAATCACCTCACAACAAGAAGGTCGCTGGTTTGAGCCCTGTCTGGCATTGTGGAGTTTGCATGTTCTCCCCGTGTTTGCGTGGGCTTCCTCCAGGTGCTCCGGTCTCCCTCACAGTCCAAAGACATGTGGTATAGGTGAATTGGGTAAGCTAAAATTGTCCATAGTGTGTATGTGTGTGTATGAGTGTGTATGGATGTTTCCCAGTGATGGGTTGCAGCTGGAAGGGCATCTGCTGCATAAAACATATGCTGGATAAGTTTGTGGTTCATCCCACTGAGGGGACCCTAGATTAATAAAGGGACTAAGCCGAAAAGAAAATGAATGAATATTTTATACATTTTTATAAATTACTGGCAGATATTGGTAAAAATAGTTATTTGTGTTGCTCCGATGCATAAACAAAATCCCAAATAATATCTGATAAAAGTGAGATTGCTAGTAAATCAGTAAGCAAGTCAAATCTAAGATCCATCCACTTTCCCAAGTGCAAGTGACAGCTGCTTTAAAACTGCATCATGCTCATTACATCATGACGTGTTAACAAGTCTACAAGTCAAAGTGTTTCTTCTCTGTGGCAGTGGAGGACAGTGTCATTGCAATTTGCATCTTCAGCAAAGATTTCAAGAGGAGGAAACCAGGCATCAAGTTTATAATACTCTAAAATGCACATATAAAATTCAACAAAAGTCTTCAAAAGAGATGCTAAAAGCTGTGGTGTAAAGTAACAAATTACAAACACTCAAATGACTGTAATTGAGTAGTTTTTCTCAGGAATTATAATTCACTAAGTAGTTTTTGAAATGTGTACTTTTACTTTCCCTTGAATACATTTTTAGTGCTTTATTGGTTCTTTTACTCCACTACTTTTCTTCAACCTGCAGTCACTACTTTATTATTTCCTGTCTATGGGGATTAGGAAAATCTGTCCTATGAGTCCAATCAAAATCGCACATAGAAAGTAAGCTGCGTCATACTGAACTACATACAGACATGCAGCAAACTGGAAGCATTAAAAGTGTCCAAGAAAATCCTTTTACACAATGACCCAGAGACTGTTTAGACGGCATGTCACTGATAAGAAGATGATGAATGTTTACTGTATGATGACCGAAACGGCCTTAAACAATAACTAAATGCACTACAGAATGTTACGTTTACACACACTCGCACAAATTACATGTAAACACATCAACCTTTACCAGCGTAATACTCAATACTCGAGTACTTTTAAAAGGGCTACTTTTTACTCATACTTTGAGTAATATTTACAACAGATAGTTTAACGCTAGTTTTTGTAATGGTACTTATACTTGAGTATGATGTTCAGTACTCTTTCCACCACTGGATAAAAGCAAGTGGATAAGGCAGAAAGGGAGAAAAACTAAGAAACAACTGAAATGAAAACGGATTCAACGTCCATCAGCTCTGCTAACGCAATAGAACACAGTACTAAAACACCTCACATCCATCAAACCTCCAACAAAAATCCCACAAGATCATATTCAGTAAAATCAAAGTTTGAACAACAGCACAATGGCACCATCAGGGACCCATAGGGAGTGAGAATGTCCCCTAGTAAGCATTCGTCATACCAAACATCTGCAATAGCCTGCAAAAACACAACGAGGACAAAAGGCTCACAAAACAAAGTGACAGAGTGAGACAATTTCATTTCTGAAAAGATTCATGCTTTTACCGCTCATCCGTTGAACGCCTGCAGCTCATCTCAAATTGGACGCCCTGGTGATAAATTGCGGTAAATGGGGAAAAAAAGAGGGATGATTTGTGAAAGGGCAAGGAGAAACACTGTTCCTCTGCCTCTGGCTCTCTCTACATTCAGACAGCTGTCTTAATAATATCCCAGAGTGCAGCAGAAGAACATGCACATCTCAACGGTTCCTGCGTCGCACACAAATGCCCTTCAACCGATACTGAAGACCAAAGATGCAACCCAGCATTCGGCACCGAGGAGAACTGAATCAGCCCAGATTCTTCATCATGATTTGTCACTTCTACGCCTTCTTATAAAGATCTATGGCCAGCCTCCTGGAGCCGTAGCCTTCCCTCATCCATCATAATGTGGGCGGCACAGCTGCTCCAGCGCCTCTAACCTGCAGCATCCACACAAACACCTTACAGGAAGTGTTTTAGCCCAGGACTCGTTGTGGGAGCTGCTGCTCTTTGTGTACAGAGCTCTGAGCCAAAGCAAAAGCTGACTGTGAAAAACTTAAAAAGATACACAAGACATATCTGCTTGATCCTATATGAAACATTCTCATATATAACTTTTTTGTATTATTACTTATTTTATTAACCTGTTATTTGTAATTATTCATTATTTATAATTATTTCATGGTATTCAGTTTTATATTTGTATTTTAATGTAAAATTATATTTTAAACATATCACTTGATCAAGAGTTTAATTATAATATTTATTGTAATACAATGATTTGATTAGTTATGGATTGGTAATACTAGCAGGATATTAGGTAGGCATGGGACTGTTTTCAAGGTATAGCATGGTTTGGAAAAGTCAAGGTTTTGAAACTGCCAAAATTTTCTGTAATACTGTTCCTAAGGTATGTTCAAGATTTTTTTTTATTTACTTAATTTTTATGTTTGTTTTTGAAACTAATGAAGACAGCAGAAGTCAATAATTCACTTTAATTATTTAGCCTGACATGTTTACTGCTCTAAAATATTTTAAATCTTTCAAAAAATAAAATATATTGTTTCAAAGGGAAATTATTATTTTTTTACCCAGACATTTAAAAAGAATATATTTTAGAGCAGTAATCACAATACCGTGATATTGTGATACCATGAAACGGTGATATTTTTATCCAAGGTTATCATACCGTCAGAATCTTATATCGGCCCATGCCAAATATCAGGTCACACTCTAGGGCACAGATGCCCAAACTAGGGCTCGCGAGCCAAAGTTGGCCGTTTGTATTTTCTTTTTTATTTGGGCAATGCCTTTAATAGAGATTCTCATTTCTATTTGAATGTAACCTTTTGTCTTTTGTTTTATTGTTAAGCTACAAAAGAAGCTAAATGAAGTTAAATGAAGTTAAATCAATGTTTTTTTTTTAAATGTACATACTGTCACTAAACGAATAGGAGCAAAAAAAGAAGACAACAGCGCACAAATCAAGGATAAGGTGGGTTCAGCATGACTACTGAATTCAGCAGTGAAGATTGTTTGGATTGACTTTTTTCAAGGTTTTATTGTAATAAGTTTGTTAAAGTAATACACATTTTCAAAAAAAAAAAAGAATGCATAAGTTAATATGGTTGAGGTAATCTTTCTATGCATTTATAAATATTATGAAACAAATTAGGAAATTACCCATGGCAAAATGAATGTAATACAGTTTGTAATATTTAGTTTTGGCCCACAGCTTAAAATCAAGCTTGGATTTTGGCCCTTCATTAAAAAAAAATTTTTGGGCACCCCTGATATTGGTCCTCAGCCATTTGGACTCATTTTTCAACAATAATATTTAATAATGACCATATGACATTGATACATTTACATGGACATCAGTAATCTAGTTATTTGCCTTAATCTGAATAAGATGTTTACATTACTTAATTCCTTTTTAAATGTTCCTTTTAGTTTCCTGTTTTACATGTTATAGCACATAGATCGATTAACGTCATTACACCACAATGCTATCCACATTTCCTCCGGAGTTTCATGTAATTTTGGGCTTCATTTTTAATTTGTCGACTTTAACTGCAGTTCGGCACATACATTTTCATTTATAAATATTACATTCAAGCACCCATGACAAACGAGATATTGGTTGCGAGTATGAAGTAAGGACTGCTGTTTTAATGGAACTTGATACCCGCATGCCAATTTGGCGGGTGGGGGGTGGAAACTCAGCATATCATAGTTTGTGTGTCTGCGGTCTTTTACTGAATGAGTAGGTGCAGAGAATAGTGTTAAACAGCAACGTGTATGGAATATCCTGTCGCAAAACATGGAGAAAACTTCTAGATGACAGTAATAGTTTGATTACGGTGTTTACATGTCTGTAATCCACTTCAATAATGCAACTAAAATAGGATTTCTCCGTGTGTTAATTCCATTTCTGTTTAGTTCTATTATGACTAGTTTTTCGGATTGAAATAATCAAAAATGGCTGTTTACATGGTAGACTCTTAATAAGAGTGTTGACTTAATCTTATTAAAATCAGATTATTTAGTGTCCATGTAAACTTATTCAATGTTAGTTTTTCATCATTTAATAGATAATGATTAAGGATATTTGAAAGAAAATAAAAAAGGTCACAATTTCAACCTAACTTTAAAGAGCTTGCAATAAAAACATAAAGAAAATTAACTTTGCCCAAAAATTCCACTTTAAATTTTCTAGACTTAAAAGTTAATGGTTACAATTAATAAGCAACCTTAAATATTTAAAATCCTTAAACTTCTTCAATGTAACAATAATTCATAAGGGCTTAACAAAAATAAATTTTATATTTTCTTCCTGTTATTCTTGTTGAAATTAAGCAAAATAAAGTTTTAATAATTATAACAAAAAGATAATTATTGATATTATTATCATTGTTGTTAGAGAAGTATATTCTACTGGAAAAATACATGTTTTGGTTTCTTCAAATGCACCAGTTTTTACAACCGAACTTTCAAGTTTAGTTTGTGCATGAAAGATGTATATGGAATTGAAAGGAACACAAAGTCTAGTGTGACCACATTTGAAGTTTGTATATTTTCCTTCTGTCAATGAAAATAGCTCTAAAAGAACAGCGACAGCAATTTCCCATGCATGCTCAGAGCGTTCTGTCATCACTTCACTCCAGCTCCTCTCTCCGGTTTTCACATTTACACAAGGTCAGCTCCCTATCACACAGTGACTTCAAAGCAACACATCAATATGTCATCACACACACACATGGGAAGAAAGAGAGACTCTTTAAAACTCAGTTGAGAAAAGACGTACATAGAAGAGAATAAATGCCAGCCTCCTCTCTCTCTCTCTCTCCCTCTTGTTGTTCTTCACTGTACTCTACATACACAGACTCCACAATGCTCTGCTGTTGTCCTGCGGGCTCAGCTGTACAGGGGAGATGGTCAAACAGACAGACAGCTTGGCTTCTGACCGCAAACATTTCACAAGGACATGCGACCATGGGAACAGACACACCAAACACAAGCAAAACGGCACAACTGAGCACGACTTTCCAGATTCCAGGAAATAGATAAAGTCATGGAAGATAACTAGCAGAGAATCTGCTTTAGCTCTGGATTACGATAAAACTGTCAGATGTTGTCTTGCAACCCAGCCATGTACACTTGTGTCTCAGGAAGGAAGGTGACATTTTGAATGTATGCCTTTGATCAGTCGCCTCATTTGATCAAATTTCCATGAATTTCCATTCCTTTCAGTCCTAAAAAATAGAACAAATCTAGAGTTTGCACCAAAAACATAAGGAAAAATATATTTATTATATGTGGTATTCCTGAAAATAATACTTCTAAATCATTTAGAAATTCCCCAATACTTTCAAGCTCTCCCAAACAGTTGGAAGCTTGTTCAATGCAGTGTTTTCCCTACCATTAGATTACAATGACACCCCCAGCCCCCTTGAAAGTAAAGTTATCACATTTTATTTGTATAGGCCTATAGCAACAGATACATTTCCTAAAGAGCAGGTCTATACTTTGTGGTTTTATTAAACAAACAAAATAGCTCTATGTTATCTTATTTGCATGATGGTATGTCATTTCAGTCTCTGCATGGTTGTGCGTTTACATTTCTGTGCTCTCTGTATTTTGCGAATGGTGATATTCTGATTGGATACACACACTCCCAATAGTGGAGAGAGAGAGAGCGTCAGAGAATATGTTGCATCAACCAGATGGAAATCAGAACAAAAAATATCTCTGGTATATCTCGTAAAATAGTATAAGTCCCACTTTAGGTGCGGTGAAGTGCTTTGAGTTTGAATCCAGTGTGTGACCTGCAACATGTGGCATTATAGCAATGTACAATTATGGTAAGAATACAGAAGCAGCTCAGTTTGACTTGCATGGAAATTCGGTGAATAAATGAAAATAATGAAATCATATAATAGAAATTATATTTTTCTAATTGCAATATGACTAGTACAGACTATATTAGAATGCATATAAATATAATTTATTGCTCTAAATCTCCCAATAATCTGTCTTTAGATCAGAGATGCCCAAACTAGGGCCTGCAGGCCAAAGTTGGCCCATTGTAACCTTGGATTTGGTCCACCATCCCATCTGAGAAGAGATGGAGGATGGTTTAGATATTGTCAATTAAAATGTACTGTAACCCTTTGTTTGTTTTATTGTTAAAAGCTAACTGGAGTTAAATGCTTTATTTAAATGAGGTAAATTAACTGATTTTGTTTACATGTACATACCGTCACCTGACAATGCAGAGACTTTGGTGAGCGAATAAAGTTGAACGCAGATTCTGCTTGACTAGTGTATTCAGCTTTGAACTCTACTGTGTTATAAATGTGATTGTTTGGTTTTATTGCAATAAATTATTATTTAAAAAAATAATACTGCATTAGGCAATATGATTTAAAGTAATGTTTTTTTATTATTTTGAAATAAACTAAAATTAGGAAATTACCCATGGCAATTTTAATGTAATATTGTTTAGAATATTTACCTTCGACCCAGGGCTATCGACAATATTTTGCTTTTGGCCCTTCATACTAAAAAGTTTGGGCACCCCTGTTTTAGATAGATGAAGGCATTGAAATGCTTAGTTTCATGATGGAAGCATTATGCTGTGGATTATAAGTTTGTTAATATATTACACATTTAAGGGTTGGACAATATATAATTTAAGCATCGATATCGCAATGTGTGTATCTGCAATCGCAAGATTTGATTATTTATTAAAGATTAAAACCAAGATTTTGTTTTCTTAACTTATTTATACAATGACCACCATATTACGCTTGATTGTTTAATGTATGTGCTTAAATACTTTTAGAGTCCCCAGAAAACAATGAAGGGCTGTTTATTTATTTATCAATGCTTGTAATTTATTATGATTTATGCAGATGCACTGCATAGAAATAGACTTGATCTTCCCAGTCGATCAATATGAATGAAATCTTTCCAAATAGAGCTATTCAGATCATCTGGTGAAATTATATTCATTTGGCAATATATATCGCAGCAAATAAAATATTGCAACGTCAGACTTTTCCAATATAATGCAGGCCTATTTATAAATGTAAGCATTATACATTTTATGCTGGATAAAAAACTGTGTAGTGCAGTAGGCCTACAAAGCTGATTGGCTGAACAAATATATCGATAACATTTAACAAATATATTGTATCATGATTTTTCTAATTTTCGTGCTGTTTTTTTGTTTTTTTGCTGAAGGGATTTTTAACAAAGTTTTGTTAATTTTGATCATTTGTATTTCTTAATGCATCAAATATGATGCAGTAGAGTTTATTGGGTTGTTAAGACGTAACCACTTAATTTTCTCATTTTGTTTTTCTCAGTGTTTTCTTAAAATAAATTACAGGAATCAATGGCTCTTGGTCAAAATATGAAGAAGAATTAAGATGTATAAAATGTGGCTATATTTTCATAGCAAAACAACACAAGAAATGCCACAAATACTGCGGTAAATTTTGAAAAAGAACAAAAAAACTGTAGCAAATCTGTAATTTTATTAATATTTTCTGCAAAATATCCCCCCAATGGTGTAAACCTAGAGGAAACATTGCAGTGATTAAAGTGATGACAAGAAATGCCTAGAAAAGAAGGAAAAAGTTGATTACTATAATAATACTAATATTCTTTAACATTTAGTCTTTCTGGCTGACATTTATCAGAGACGGTCAGAAACACCCTTCAATTTGTTCTCAACTCAACGTCCTACAATTGTGGGTTGTTCAGAAGTGTGTGTGCAAAAAGCTGATTGAGGCCACATCAGACTTTCAGGTCCAGCCCTTCTTTCTCTCTCCCTCTCCCTCTCTCACTCTCAATAAGCCCTCAAACATCAATCACGGCAGATACGGTGCTGTTGACACAAAGGCCATAGAAAGAAAGAGGGCACTGCAAATTCCTGAAGTAACAAAGCTTATGAAGCGCGTCTGACAGGGTCGATAAGCTTTTTACAGGCCGGTAAGTTGCTGTGAAACTGCAGGAATGACCCAGGCATTTGCGACGTGTCAGGGAGGTGAACGTTTTCTAATCTTCACGGGAGAACAGCTTGTGCAAGCTTTAACACTGAAACTGGGCACTGATGCATAAGCAGTAATGTCGCTTACAATGTGTGAGCGGGAGTGAAAGAAGCCTTTTGGCCGCTGCTAATCAACTTGATCAGCACTCTGCCGCTCAAAAACAGATGACCACATAGCTTAAAATCTGCCCCGTGCGTCCCTTTTGGCCCTGTTTCCATCCGGTATTAATAGAAGTTTTCAATGATCGATCACAAGTTTAGCCAAGATGCATTACGGTTTTCACCACACATATAATGCCAGACAGAATCTGTGGACATTTTTTGCTATTTCTGCACAGAATTTTGTCACATTTATGCAGAATGATTTTGGGAATATCGTAACTAAAAACTTAACATATGAAAATAAATAATAATACTTTTTTACCTTTAATTTATTTTACAATGCAAATCCAATTACATCGCCTACAAACTGTATTGTAAATAAATCATGTGAATATTTTTATGTTTGTCAATAATATTACTAAAATTTATTTAAAAACTGAGTAAATATAAATTTACAAACATTTACACAAGTAAATAAACAGACTCAATGATTTGCTAAAAATCTGTGGAAATCTGCGGATTTCTGTGCATGCGAATCCCATTTGGGCCTTGCAATAAGACATATATTTTATATAGCAATACAAGTAATTTATTAGCCTGATAATGATATAGTAATAATCATAGATTATTAAATAATAGATTATAAATGATATAGTAATAATCATAGTATAGTACCATTTCTGGAAACTATTTCAATAAATTATTTGTATATAGACCAAATATAAGGGACTATTTATTTTTCACAATTTAAATTATATCCTTAGACGTTCATTCACATGTGATATACTATATATTTTTCTCACTTTATTTGGAACTTCAAAGCAAATGTTTTGCTAATAATGGTGAAATATTACTAAAATATATATATAAAAAAACTTGCATAAATAAATGATATGTATCTTGTAGATTTCTCAAAATGCTGTTCATATTTCTGTCTGCATGCCGATGGTGGAGTGTAATATAAATTATGAAATAGTTTAAGCATAAGGAATGTATTTTGTGACACCACAATATAAACAATAAAGCAAAAGATCAAAATGATATGACTTTTACTTTGTCCATACAATATTTATTGTCATATTGCACAGCCTTAGACCCCTGGTGTTTAGATTTTCCCTTTCCTCTTTTTTCATCACACCACAGTACTTTACTTTTGAAAGAGACCTTAAGAGAAACGGGTACAATTAGAAAAATGAACACATCTGGGCTTACGGAGAGTATAAATTACAATTTTTTAAAATAATCCGTGCGTTGATTTAACACAGGAAAGTATGAATACCTTGTTTAGGTGTAATTTTCACAACACATCCCATAATAATCATGTGTTTGGTGGGATGGCAGAGAGAAGCTGGTCCTTTGTTGGACTCCTTTTAGGCTTAGAGTTAGTCAAAGTGCCTTTAAGGCTAGACATTCCACTAAGCAATCATCTTTGAAACACTTTGATTCTCTTTAAATAGGAAAACATAAATTCTCCAAAACTATTTTCCAAGCTTATGAATAAATTTCATATTTGAAAGCACCAGTCAAATTTTATATAAACAATCAAATAAAAATAAAAAACTGCATTTTCTCAGGTTGCCCAAGTTAATGTTTATGTGTACTAGAAGGGAAGAAGGGAACAAGTTCACAGCACTAACATCTTTATGGTTGTTTTTGGAGGATGCGGTCAGATGTCATCCTCTCAACTATGCAACTACATCAATTTAACAACCCTATCAGTAACTTATTAGCTAAAGATTATCATCCTCTGAATAATGACTTGTCCACTTCTGTATTTGCTGATTCCAGTGTGTTTACCAGGGGGTTAAATTTGACAGAGACCTAGGGCTGGGCGATATTGCAAAAAATATATCACAGAACCATATCATTCGATATCAACAATTATTGAATATTTGTTAACAATCCATTAAGGTACATTAGGATTTTTTTTTATATTTAACGACTTTATTTTAATCAAAATTACTGAGGCAAATAGTTTTAATAGTCAAAAACAAAAAAATGTAAACAAATTATCTGATCTCTTTATAATAAAATAAACATAAGAGACTCTTAAATAAATAAATAAAATGCTACAAAGTGTGTTCAATGGTAAAGAGTAAATACTAAAAGATCAAAATAAACTTTAATGTGTAAATAATAATGATACAGTAAACCTCAAACTCTGTAAACAACACAAATTATGATAATCAAATCTGAGCTTTCAAGTAAAGGAACCAACGATCATTATTCAAATACATACGAAGCATAACAAATTGTGAAGTTGAATGACTACATTACCCCCTAAAAGCTCTTTCAGATGGGGTGCTAGTGGCTGAGATGCACAAGAAAAGAAACCAAAAAGCCACTCTGGTGACATCCTTACATCCATATTGACTGTTGTATTTTCCCCCCATTTAAAACTGTACGAGTGGCATGTCTTGTGTATCTTACAGTCTTTGATATAATGTAACCCTCAAGTGATCACACTGACAAAAATGCAACTTAATATTAGGTGTAAACAGGTTCAAAACTACAGATACTTGAATTGTTTTTAGTCCCGTGACTGGAGAATTCCAAGTACAGACCTGTCAAGTTTCCATTTGTTCTGAGCCCAAAAGAGAAAAATAAGTACAAAAATATCCAGACAAACAGCAAATCTCCTGCTGCAACATTTCAACCTCTAAAAACATTGTGATGATCTAAAAAGATAAAAGTCACTTATGATGATCCCACAATACACACAAACGTCTTAATGCAAAAAAGCTACATTGAGCATTTTAATTGAGTTTTATCAATTTAACAAGTTGCATTCGTATTCTTTTTTCCTGTCTACAGTGGCATAATTAATGAGATATGTAATTTAAAGCATCATTTCCCCCCAGGTTGGGAATATATAAACTGCCCAATCAATGATAAAATGACAGATTCCCATGACCTTTCCATTCCTTTGTGATTGATTTATGGATAAGAGTTTACAGAAAGCATTTCAATTAGGATTAAATTGCTGAAAATTAATGTTCTGCAATGCATAACGAATCAATCAGTCACTCGCATATGAGCAGTTCATACTAAGATTTTCATGATGTTTTTAAAATAAGTCTGTATATATGCTCAACAAGGCTACATTTATTTGATCAAGACATTTGAATATTCATATGCTGTGTTTCTACTAAATTTATTTTAATTTAAGCAACAGATCGTCATTTCTAGTATCCTAAATTTGACTGAGGTTATTATTGGAATTCAACTAACCTTTAATCTCGCTGACTTTAGAGGCTTTTAGAGGATTTTACAGAGTCAATGGTTATAGGTTTCCAACATTCTTCAAAATATCTGTTTTTATGTTCAACAGAAAAAACTCAAATGTTTATGGAACAAGTCAAGGGTGAGTAAATGATGACAGTATTTTCATCTTTTGGGTAACCCATTCCCTTTAACTGAACTATTTAAGGAAACTCTGTGCTTCTCACATCCTGATTTTTACAGATTCAATCAAATCATCCAGAGGGAATTCTGCAGTCAGGTCAGGGCTCATGAATCTTGTGAGCTGTGAATCTTTGGCCTCATACAGAGAAGTCTTTGATAAATAAGGCCTCAGTGATTGTGAAGTGCTCTCTCTGTAGTGGTTCACAGTAATCAGACAGAGCTAGTGATTCATCCTCATTTTCACTCAGCTACATGACCGCTTTTGGCCTTCACATAAACCGATCTGACTTTTCATTATGTAGTTGTGTGTGTTTTTTTTCCGTTTGTTAAATTACGACAGTGTGCTGTACATCCTTGTGCATCATATGAAATACTGTGTGATGCTGCAGTATGATTCAGTGCAACGCTTCAGCGCACACCGATAAGAGCAAAGCTGCGAACGATTAAGAACGCCGTGGTACAATGTGAAGCGTACAGAAACATTTGCTCTGCTGCGAACAGAAACACTGATCACAGCACGTAATCATTCCTCACTAGACCTATTAGCCATAAATTACACTTAACTAAAGGGTCAAAGTGTGGCTGATTAGCATGTCCCGGTTAGTCCCTGCTGGTAGATAAACCATCTGCCTGCCAAAAGAATCTTCACCAACTGTCATTCTATAAAACTGCAAGAACGTACAGTACATCAAGCCAGTTTACATTTAGCTCATTTTCTCAGTCTGCTGCTTTTATGTCACATCTACACAGACATTTAATGTTTAAAGTTATTGTTTTATAATTTTTTAAAATTATTTATAAACATTTTTTTTTTTTTTTAATTCTTATGTTATTTTAGGTCTCTTATTTATAAAAACAAACCATTTGGGTTTGTTTTCTGTCTGCTGCAGTCAAAAAATGACTTGTATGATTATTTGTTTGTATACTTTATTGTCCCTCAAGGGAAGACTTTCTTGTTTAAACTACTTATTTAAAAAACAACACAGTTCTTGTGTTTTCTTTCTGACAACTTATTTGTTTTATGTTCAATCCACTTAAAGTTGTAATTTGTTTAAGTTAATTTAATCAATTTGTGTCGAGACAAAATGTAGGAATTGTGTGGAAACCAAATTTTTTTTGTAAGATCAGCAATACTAAACAGGTAAGAGTGTCATGGCACCATGTTGCCTAAATATCACCTCTGTATTTTAACCAATTACAAAAAGAGTTCTTATAATAATTATGTAAAATAAACCCTGATAGGCGCAGTAGGTTGTGCTGTCGCCTCACAGCAAGAAGGTTGCTGGGTCGCTGGTTCGAACCTCGGCTCAGTTGGCGTTTGTGTGTGGAGTTTGCATGTTCTCCCTGCCTTCGCGTGGGTTTCCTCCGGGTGCTCCGGTTTCCCCCACAGTCCAAAGACATGCGGTACAGGTGAATTGGGTAGGCTAAATTGTCCGTAGTGTATGAGTGTGTGTGTGAATGAGTGTGTGGAAGGGCATCTGCTGCGTAAAAACTTGCTGGATAAGTTGGCGGTTCATTCTGCTGTGGCGACCCCAGATTAATAAAGGGACTAAGTCGAAAAAAAAATGAATGAATGAATTAATTAATTATTCCTTTTTTCCATTACTTAAATATGCTATAAAAAATAATAGACAGAATAATTTACACTATTTTAAGCCCTTAAAACTACATTTAGCATATTTGTTCCTGCAATACATCACCTTAATTTCTATAGGGATTTTACAATGTAAATCATGTCAAAGCAGCTTAACAAAGACGTTCTGTGTCAGTTCTCAAAGTTTAAATTCAATCTAGTTCAGTTCAGTGTAGTTTAATTTTTCACTGCTGAAAGTTAAAATAATCAAGAGCAAATCTATCAGTCATCAGTAGACCAACATGGAATGTGCGCGCGCAAAAATCCAAAGATTTTTAGCCCATTGAGTCTATTTATTTACTTGTGTAAATTTGTGTAAATATATATTTATCCAGTTTTTTAATTTAATTTCACTAATAATAATATAATAATATTAGTATTAAAATGATCATGTTTCACTTACAATACAGTTTGTAAAGTAAGATTTTCTGTCTTTTAGTAGAGATATTATATGAGAGACTTGCTTTGTTCACCAATTAGGTGGATTTAGACGGATTTGCATTGTAAACATTAAATAAAAGTTAATAAATCCGCAAAATTTTTACAATTTTCAGCAGAAATAGCCAAAAATATCCGCAGATTCAGTATGGTCCTAGTCATCATATATTGCAGGTGTGTCCAAACTCGGTCCTAGAGGGCCAGTGTCCTGCAGAGTTTAGCTCTAACGCTTATCAAACACACTTGAACCAGCTAATAAAGCTCTTACTAGATATAGTAGAAACTTTCTGGCAGGTGTTTGAAGCAAGTTGGAGCTAAACTCAGCAGGACACCGGCCCTCCAGGACTGAGTTTGGACACCCCTGATATATTATGTCACTGATGACATTGAATACATGCACATATGTAACATACACAAAAAGCAACATCAGTTACTTGGTAGTACAGTCCAGTTCTGTACACACCACATGGTTCTTGTAAAGGCAGGATGTAACTATTATGGTATTATTTTTCTGGAGTCAAATTTCTTGTAGAAAGTGACAAGTGTTGCTCTGTAATCCACTGAAATGTGTGTGAAAAAACTAAAAAGAACAAAAAGCTGAAATAACAACTGAATTTAACTGCAATGTGCATGGCCACTGATTAATCCTGGTAGGTCAAATGAAAATTATTCATTTGATACTATTTTGTAAAGTAACTGGTTGCAAACAGTGTACATGGACTGAATTTAAACAACCAAATGAAATGTAGTAATGTTCAACTTAATTTGTTTGTTTAAATTCAGCCTATATAAATAGTTTTCAATGTCTTAAAAAAATTAAATAAATCCAATAAATCTTTTTTTCAGTGTGCCAAATGGCTCAAAAAACAAAAAAACAAAACTCAATTCCACAACTGAGCTCCCATGAACAAAATCACATATTTGCGGGAGGTCCTTCACCAGCTGAGCAACTGCCATAGAGATTAAACGGATAGCTTTCTCAAGACATTGCAGACCTCCTTCAACTTAACACAAGCCACCAGATGCCTCTGAGGGATCTGACCCATGTCGAGGCGATACTCTGACCTGGAAGTGTAACATTCCTGGTGCTCCTACACCATAAGCCCACCCAGAGACTAATACGGCTGCTTCCAGACGCCATAACTCTCGGTATGTGATGGGAGTGATATAGTGGGGTAAGCCAGGCATGCAGAAAACAGCAGCGTATCTGATTGAAACACCACCAGCAGTGGGCAAGATCCCCCCCACCCTCCCCTCCAGTCAGATTACATTTCATAAGACGGGTCAGTTTCTCTCTGATCACACAGTAACAGGGTTGGACGAGCTCAGCGAGAGTGCTGATCCTAGATGACTGTGATTCTCAGAAGAACAGGCTGCAGGTCCAACATCAGATCAGGAAGGGTTTGTTGCGGAGGCAGAGGCCAGTGGCTTGTGTGGGTCTGCTATTGTGAAGAGTGCTGCTAACAAAGGCATGTGGGTTGGTGAATCATCCCACAAAAGAAGTGAATTTGAGATCCTCATGCTTGTGCGAGCACACTAGTTCTCAGTAATTGCGCCTGCATAATTTTCAGTGGAGGCCAGGTATAATTGAATAGTCAACTGTTGTTTGTATGTGAAAAGCAGTGCCGAAATAAAGAGCAGGTAGTGAAGCGAAAAACAAATGGTGCTTCCGTGATGAATCGGATTGAAATGTCTCTGCGGAGAGAGCCATGTGGAGCGCCATGCTGGAGAAATAGATCCAGCAGCATAGGTTTAGTGTGGATTAAACTCTGGGTGGTGATGGCGGTTGAGTTCACTGGGTTCAAGCCTGTGGTTCTCACAGCCAAGCATAACATCTACATATATAATTAAAGTCAGAATTATTAGCCCTCCTGATTTATTAGCCCCCTGTTTATTTTTTACCCCAATTTCCGTTTAACGTAGAGCAGATTTCGTCAACACATTTCTAATTATAATAGTTTTAATAACTCATCTCTAATAACTGATGTATTTCATCTTTGCCATGATGACAGTAAATAATATTTGACTAGATATTTTTCAAGGCACTTCTATACAGTTTAAAGTGACATTTAAAGGCTTAACTAGGTTAATTAGGTTAATTAGGCAGGTTAGGGTAATTAGGCAAGTTGTTGTACAACAGTGGTTTGTTCTGTAGACTATTGAAAAAAAAAATATAGCTTAAAGGGGCTAATAATTTTGACCTTAAATGTTTTTTTTATTATTAAAATCTGCTTTTATTCTAGCTGAAATAAAACAAATAAGACTTTCTCCAGAAGAAAAGATATTATCAGACATACTGTGAAAATTTCCTTGCTCTGTTATACATCATTTGGGAAATATTTAAAAAAGAACGAAAAAAATTAAAAGAGTGGCTAATAATTCTGACTTTAACTGTACATGCTTATTAAGTACTATTTGTTTATTAAGTTATTGTTTTGTTATATATACACACAAGACAATAGAACTATATATACAACAAAGATAATTAATGATTATATAAGCAAATTACTTTTTATGTAGAGTTTTTTATACAAAGGCTTTTTGATTTTGCTGCTAATGTGAGACATGGGATTGCATAACTTACCTGTGTTTCATGTTACTAAAAACTAAACTGCTAAAGAGCTGTTAAACATTTTCAATGATTTGTCCCTTTATAATCTCGTCTCACAGAGCATAAACTAGCTGTTTGAAAAAAACAATTAAATATTTTAAAAAAGAAAAAAAGCATTAGCTGTAACTAAAACAAATATGACTTCTCAGCATACTATATGGTTTATGGTTACTCCAAATGAACTGCTTATGGAAGTTTTCCAACATACTATTTAAAGATTTGACTGAATTCATCCAGTAAACAAACTACTGCAATTTAATTGTGCATATTTCAGGATACTTTCATTCATTCATTTAACATACCTTATAAATTTACTAAAACCAAACATTCACATTGTAATGTACATACTAACTTTGCAGTTTGCACACAGTGAACGTGTAGTTTTGGTCAACTCTATCAGACAGATCTTCTTGTTCATTTTAGCTGTACTATTGTACACTGCTTTCAGACAAATTCCCAAAAAGGCTGAGGTCAGTGCTTTGATTAAGCCATTACATAACGTTAATCTTGTGTTTCTTGAACCACTATATTGTTCATTTGAACCTTGTGTTCGGGATCAATGTCCTGCTGAAAAAAGAAACTTCTCCAAAGCTTCAGGTTTTTGAGCAAACTGAAACCTCTCTCAGTGCTGCCCACTATTTTCAGCAACAAAACATGATGAACTACAACAGTTCACTGCTAGAGTTTGAAAGTTTGGATAATATAAAACTTGCACCATACTAAAGCTTTGAACAGCTGCCAAAACGCTCGTTCTTGGTCTCATCTTACCACAGAATCTTCAGCAACCTTGGAAAAGTTCCATTTTGTAAACATTAAATGAACACAAAATGAAAAATACTTTTTAATTACAAACATTTTTATTAAAAAAAATCAATTTTAATTACAGCACTAATTAAAATGAGCTCATACCCATTCACTAATACATTAATTAAATCAAAAATTGCATCTGTAAATATTAATACATCTGTATTTGTTAATTAACCTGAGCTCACATAAACTCATTATTATGTGATGTTAATGTGGTCAATATGGTCAAGTGTTTGACATTAAATACAGGTTTAGTAAACAGGGTTTGATTCAAGCTTATCCATTTTTGACTAATTTCAGAATGCAGGTGACTGAACTGAGCTGTTTAAACATAAGTTGATAAGTCAATCCATTATAAATGAGCAATGATTACCAATGTATTATTTTTATAAATTACCACTAGAGAGAGAATTTTGAGTTTATTGCCTTATCAGCTTCTATGGCTATGTCATGGCAAAAAAAAGATCAAGTTTACCACAATTTTATAAATAACACTTTTCTATAATTATAGAAATATTCTATCAATTAAAAGTCATCAACAGCAATAAATAATACACAAAATAAAATACACAAATAATAATAATAATGATAATAATATATAAGATAAAAATCTAAAACAGTTTTTTTAAGACTTACTTCTGATTTTTAGAAGACTTTTTAGAAGATTTTGAGACTTTTAAAAGGATTCACATTTTTTAAAAATTCATTTAAAGTCTCTCCAGATAAAAATTGTTTTCTGATGACATAAACCATGTGTGATAACAAATGGGACATTCCTCATTGAAATTTTGCCGGTTCTTCTCCTTTGAGAAATGTTCGTGGAGTCTTGTGTGTCTGATTCAGCATCTTCTATAAACAATCTCGTCATGTCTTGAGGTAAAAAAATAAATGGATCTTCTTCCCATTACAGGCTGGACTTCAAGAAGTTTTGTTTTTAGGCACTGATTCAATTCTGCCTGCCATTTATTAAGAATGTAACCTTTTATTAGTGGCTTTAAATCTGAAGGTGGGATTTTGCACTCTTTTATCCTTCCTGTTAGGGCTGTTTTGGCAGCTTTGTCGGCTTGTTCATTTCCAAATAGCCCCTATATTATAAAAGGTTCTCTGTAGTTTATTCACTTTTAATAAAAATGTCAATAATATGAGGATCATTCATTTATTCATTTTCTTTTCGGCTTAGTCCCTTTATTAATCTGGGGTCACCACAGCGGAATAAACCACCAACTTATCCAGCATATGTTTTATGCAGCGAATGCGCTTCCAGCTGCAACCCATCACTGGGAAACTGACCCAGCTAAGGCTCAAACCAGCAACATTCTTGCTATGAGGCGATCATGCTCCCCACTGTGGCATCATGACGCCCATAATAATGGGACGCTCCAGTTTAATTCAATGTTTGTAGACAAGATTTAGAGTCAGAAAACATAATCAAAATGTGTTCTTCAGCATTTTCAAGGTGTTCCAGAGCCAAAAATAGAGCCATTGCTTCAGCTGGAAAAATTGAGCTTTGTTCTGGAATACAAATATAAATTGCTGCTTTTATTGTAACAAATATTAAACATTGGTAAAAATTATTGCAATATATAATTGCAAAATAGATAAAGAATATCTCATTGTAAAGTGATGCCAAGTAAAGACAAAAGTATTTTATGCCACCGTCTGATACAGAACAACCTTCTCTTTGCCTGAGTGGTTTGATGCGTTTTCCACTTCCTCAGTAATTGAAACAACTGTGCCCACTGAGACGTCCTAAAACTTGATTTCAGTGCTTTTAAGTCTTTATATTTAACTGCTGCCCTTCAGATTCAAAGACTGAATAGTTCTGTAACTATGTATTTAGCACACAAAAATGTTTTTAATGTCATAAGCACAAGCCAATTAAAACAAACAAAGACAACGTGTCCTTGATAGAGTGATTCCTTTTCATCTAGATGAACTCAAACCCCTGGGACATGGTTTACATCTGAATATTTCCTTTATAAACAACAACAACAACACAATTCTACATTAAATGAGTTTGCGCCAGTGCTTAGAATTGAAAATATGCCAGAACTAAACTTGGGTGTCAGATGAGAGTATCTGACTGTATCTGACAGACTGGCAGCTGCTGTCAACAGCAATCAAAGGTCACTTCATTTTTATTTCTCCAGAGAAAAGCAATAGACTTTGAGTGTCAGCAACACCTTGAGTGTGAAGTGCATGCATATGCCCCGGCACATTTATATATATGTGTGTGTGTGTGTGTGTGTGTGTGTGTGTGTGTGTGTGTGTGTGTGTGTGTAATATGCTTTATCTGCCTCTCTTTCTCTGCAGCCTCCAGGGCACAGGAAGGGAAATTGAGGCGCTCTCCCAAGGGTGGAGAGACGGTTGCCAGAAAGATTAACCCGCCTTCCTTTTATAGCCCCTGACAAGAGGTTAAATCACACGTTACAGTTCCGCACACTAACCTCTCCCTGAATAATTAGATCATGAATATTACAGTGGCTGGTTCTGGCAGGCCACGGCTGATCAGTTCTGGCTGGAAAGGCTGAGGGCACGGCTAGGATTTAAAAGCTGCTCTCAACATATCAGCCTCAAACAGTGAAACATTTCTGTGAAACAAGACTGAGGTGAATGGATTAAATGCCTGTTAAAGAACAAACAAACAAACAACGCCGAAGTGTTTGGTCAATTGAGTGGCCGAGAATTGAATCAAGAATGTCGATTTTAGATGCATGACTACCAAAATCACAGGACAGGAATAAAATATGAAGAGTTATCTTTGTTTTTTTACAATGTTCTTTTAACTTAAAAGGTGATTTTGTAGTCAAATGTTCAGAATCTATCCTTGTATGTGAATATGCCTTCTTTCTTACTAAAGTATGTAAGACATTACGTATTATAATTAAACAATACACCAAAGAAACTATTTTAGATTTTAATGATAGTTTTAATTAAGCCTGGTTTATACTCGACATGTCAATACAAGTATCTTTATAAAGGTTTTTAAAGAGTTTACAGAGTGTCAGATCCACTGCACATCCACTGCTTTTAACAGGAACAGTGTGAAAGGAAGTCCTTATTGCAATAATATACATTGTTTCATTTGATTTAGAGCTGCACAATATTTCATTTCAGCATTAATATTGCAATATGATCATTTGCTATAAGAACATCACAAGTATATGCAATGTTGAGTCTGGATTTCAACTGATCATTTCAGACGTGTGTTTTTTTTTTGAGGCCTGTGACTGTGAAGAATTGAAAGCATTCAGGAATAAGAAATTTTACTGTTTGTAACTTTGACAGATGAACAACGATTGATTTTGTTTATGAAATAAATACTATGCAGTATTATTTTACACTTGATTATTCAATTACTGTATTCTTGAACACAGTTCGACTCCTTGGAAAACAATAAAACACTCTTTATCTAATTTTTCTTTTATTGAATTTATTTATGCTCGTAGAATGCTTATTATATTTTACATACTCCCCAATAGAATCATCCCAATCAATCTAAAATTATAAATTCTTTCCAAATAGTTATTCAACTTAGTAAAATTGTGTTCATATCGCAATATATAATTGCAGAATTAAAACATATTGCAATGATTTTTCCAATTTCGTGCAGCACTAATTTGATTAATGCACAGCCCTACTACTGATACATTTTGTGTTGAACAAACTGTCCAAGCTACACTGACCGGACACTATTTTAGGTACACCCGTCCAACTGCTTATGAACGTTTACTGTACTCAAAAGTCCTCCATAGGCACCAGATCTCAATTCAATAGAGCACTTTTGGGATGTGGTGGAACGGGAGATTCACAGCATGGATGTATAGTCGACAGATCTGCAGCAACTGTGTGATAATATCATGTCAATATGAAAATCTCTGAGGAATATTTCCAGTACCTTGTTGAATCTATGCCACAAAGGATTAAGGCAGTTCTGAAGGGGGTCCAACCCAGTACTAGTAAGGTGTGCCTAATAAAACCTGTGAGTGTTTACTGCCATGATAGGGTGCACAAATACTAGAAACATTTGTCCTTGTGTACTTTTGCTCTCAAACTTTGATCAAATTTTTTGTTCAAAATAAAGGTTTTAAGGTCAAAATTATAAGCCCCTTTAAGCCAATTTTTTGATAGTCTACAGAACAAACTATCGTTATACAATAATTTCCTAAATACCCTAACCTGTCTAGTTAACCAAATTTGCTTAGTTTAACCTTTGAATGTCACTTTAAGCCGTATAGAAGTGTCTTGAAACATATCTAGTCAAAGATAAAATAAATCAGTAATTAGAAATGTAGTTAAAATAAAACTATTATGTTTGAAATGTGTTGAAAAAAATCTTCTCTCCGTTAAACAGAAATTAGGGGAAAAATAAACAGGGGGGCTAATAATTCTGACTTCAACTGTACATTTTAATGAACTGATTTAAATAAATATTATTTTCAGACTGTGAAAGAATGGCTCAGGTATGGGTTGACACATTGTGGGAAAACTAAGTTGCACAAAAACCATTAAAAGCACATGATGCACAAAATATCACAAACATCCGGAAGCGTTTGTGACAAATTATCATCATACTCATTGTATGTGTAGTGTGGTCTTAATCAGCAAGTGATTCATTCATTCAAATGATGTGTACGATGCAAATGATTCATTTATTAAAAAAACTAAACAAAAGATATGACCGTCTTTATGAATGAATCACTGAACCACTCCAGCTTCACAGCAAAAACTATTTTGATTGTGAAAAAAAGACTAATCAGGAAAATGAGAAAAGGAGAGTGACAATGTAAGCATGCACACACTTAAAACTTCAATTCTGATATCGCAAATGATTACAAATGACAATTTGGATTCATCAAAATGATCTAGCTCAGCTGAGTCAGTTTTCCTGAAATCAAACGACACTGCAGACGCATGTTACCATGTCAAGGTTTCAGAGTCAAAAGTGTCCACCACCAAGTCAATATGATATTCTTGTCCCTAGTTATGACAGCAGCACTAATAAGCCTTTTCTGTAGTCACTAAACTGAAACTGATTTGTGGATGGAGGCCGAGCTCGTGTTCGATGATATGGGAGGATGAATTTTTGTCAGGTCACGGAGATAACGCTACTCCACTTCACAGAAACACCTGCTCTCAGATGACTCCGGGCAAGAGCCCCTATTAATTACAGGAAGCCGCCACAGAGGGACAGTCAGCATGCAATGAGACCCTGGGACATCAACTATAGGAAGACAAATGGCCCAACCGTGACTGAATGCAGACACACACATTCTCATTCTCCAACACACACACAGAGCTCCCTCTCATCCTCTTCAATCAGGCTCTGTAATGCTGCCCGTGTAGGTCTTACTCACTGCCAGCCAGGCAATGCCGCATTTCAGAAACTAGGTCACATGAATGGCTTTTCATCAAACGGCTCCACGCTTTATGCTCCGAGCTGACTTTTTAAAATGATGGAGCCTATGGAGTCAGAATTGCAAGAC
Organism: Danio rerio; assembly: GCF_052040795.2. Classification (NCBI taxonomy): domain Eukaryota; kingdom Metazoa; phylum Chordata; class Actinopteri; order Cypriniformes; family Danionidae; genus Danio; species Danio rerio. The sequence goes on from NC_141025.1 coordinate 43,289,064, forward strand.
GTTAACTCATAATTTTGCAAAACTTTCATCTCGTAGTTTAGATATTTTTCTCAAAATGAGGAATCCTAATATTAAAACTCAAAATTGCATGGATAAAATCTTGCAATTACATTTTGCTTTGTTTTTTTATTCCCAGGCTTCCGTGGTACAGTCATAGACTTCGATAAAATAGAAATTTGTCCCTTAAAAAAGCAAAACACAAAAGAAAATGCCAAGATTTATTTTAATAGCTGTGGAAATATACCAGTCTATGAATAGGGCTGGCAGGCTACTTCAAATACGCTTTCACATGCACGCAAGCACTAAACAAAAAGAGCTAGCATCAACAAACACACACAAAAGAGCTTCTGGTAATGGACGGTTTCTTAAAGTAACCCTGCATTCTCATCGGCGGCACAAAAGAAGGAAATGGCTGAAGGTGTACCCGTCATTGATCATCAAGAGATGCCTGACAAAAGGTCTCTGCTTGCCCTCGCAGCCACTCCAACACTCATTCACCCAAGCACTACACTACTCAAGCAAGACCTTTGTGTGTGTGTGTGTGTGTGTGTCTGTATGTAGCTTTTTGTATCCATTAATAGCGCACTAAAGTAATAAAGCTCACCGGATCAACTTGTTTTTGCAAGATTTCAAGCAGGACGGCAGAAGCCTAGAAGGCACCTTCATCTTTTGACAGGATATTAAGCCGCCCTCATGTCTGTCAGCGCACCTCTCCGCACCTGCTTCTGCGAACAACTCTCTCTTTCTCTTCGGCCGGCGCAGGAGTGAGCGTCCTCTGAGCCAGACCCGTGTATGATCCTGCGTGAGATTGAGAAGCACTGAGCTGCCTGCATGAATCAGCGGGAGACTCGAAAGCCTAGAGAAGGTCTCGCCACCTCCAGAAAACACATGTGATTTATTAGCTTGCCGTGTTCGCATTTAGTTTAAGCACATTTTTTGCACGCTTGTTTTTGATGGATGTGGCTGTAGTTCAGGGGTGTCCACACCTGTTTTTGGAAGGCCATTGTCCTGCAGAGTTTAGCCTCTAGGTAATAAGCACACCTGATCCAGCTAATCAGGATCTTCAGACTTATTATAAATGACTGAGAAATATACTTTATTGATAAATTCGTATTTTATTCAATTTTGTAGCTCGACTCAATACTAAAATTAAATGGTCTAATTTTGTGATCAATGTTCAATGGTCTAATTTTGTGATCAAAATATTGATTGAACATTTGAACTCAATTACGATTAATGAACGATTGCTTTATTTATTTATTATATTTTGCCCTCATAGTTCACTGACAGTTTTTTGTACAGTAATTATGCTCACATATTCCAAGTGAGAGATTTTTGAATAGAGGGTGCATTGCTTTATTTTAAAAAATTGAAGAAAACACACACTATCTACTACCTATGATTATTTATTGAACATCAGCGCTGAACAATTGAAATGAAAACACAAATTGCCTGAAACCTACAGTCACAAATATATAACTTTAACTTTTGGAAACAATAATTATTTTTAAAGTAGAAAATAAGCAGTATCTCTTCTAAATCTGGTAAATAATATTTTAAACAGTGCATTTCTTAAATCTTCTGTAAACAAATATTTTCATGTAAATATTAATTTTAATTGTAATACACAATATGCTGTCTCAAGGCATCTCTGGCGCAGCTTCCAATCATCTTCAATGTAGTGCAAACGTGTGATGTATAGTTACATTTTTTTGAGAGGTGTGCGGGTATGCAACTGCGCAATGGCTGGGTCAGACCACACCCGTGCGTTCGACGGACAAGTATAATTAACCTTAAAGTGAGGTCATGTGACATCACACGCGGTAGGGAAAGTAATTAAAATAATTGACCTAAAAAAATGTATAGATTATTGGTTCTGAATGTCAATTTCGTTTACATTTCAATTAATCGCCCAGCCCTACACCACTGTGTAACAACAATCCAGTTAGAATCACCAAATTTTACCATGATTTTACAGTAATAGCATGAATGCTAACAAAAGTGACAAAAATGCAAGATTTTTATATCAATAAGTTTTTTTTATTATTATTAATAATGTATTTTTATTGTTTTAAAATAGGGCAACACACACAATATTTGAAAAAAGTGACATTGCAATATTTCCCACTGCAATATATATTCCGATATAATACAGTTTCACAAATAGCTCTATTTGGAAAGAAGTCATTATTTTAGATTGATTGGGATGCTTTTGTTGGGGAGCGTAGCTGAATAATATATAATAAACAAATGACAAGCACGGTTAAATACAACAGAGCAAATGTACAACTGAAATAAACAACTATATACAATTAATTGTACCAACATTTATTTCATTGTGTCCAAATAGCTTAAATATAAAATGAATGTGGATAATAAACTTTCATTCTAAGATTAAAATTATTGACATAAAAGATAAGATGTAACTATTGCAGATTTGCACATTATGATTTATTGTGCAGCGCTATTTTAAAATATAAAAAAATATTAACAAAGTAAAATAAAATAGAATATAATAGCAGAGGTAATAGTGTAATAATATACGAATATAAATAGCTATGAATAAAATTAGATATTTTGAAAAAAGCAAATGAACATGAAAAAGTCCTTTTTGTTCTCATAAAACCAAACTGGACAGATTACAGGAAGCGAGGTCAAATATCCTGCAACTGAATGCCATTTCAATCAATTTCCGAATGCACAGATTAATTTTTATTCAGTCAACTGATGTGCATATACACTAAAAATTATTTATTGGATTTAATCTTTTTTTTTTTTTTTTTTTTTAAGTAAAGTGGTTGCAAAAAATGTATATGGGCTGAATTTAAACATCAAACTAAATTTAATAGTGTTCAACTTAATTTGTTAGTTTGTAAGTCAGCTTATATAAATTGTTTGCAACAATTTGTAACCACTTTTAGTATAGTAACTATAGATTAAATAAATGAAATGTTTCAGAAACGGCTAACAGAAATTGTAGCATATGTCTAAATTCAGTCATTTCAACATCATCCTGAATTTTTGATGCTGATCCATCCTTTTTTATTTTTTGTCATCTTTTAGTTGTTTTTGATCGGTACTCACTTTGAGCAGTATGCCAATGGTGTGCATGCCTTTGTTTTCACATCTGCAACGTTTCTTGGGTTTTATGGAGTGTTCATTTGGTTTTGCAATGTTATCATTGCCAGCAGCAATATGTGCACAACTATTTGCTCTGACAACGGTTTGGTTCATTTCCATCAATTCCTAAATAAGTAATATGATTTTCACAAAAAATCTCATTTAAATACATGCTTCGAGCTTTCTGTTAATCACAGAATCACTTAAAGAAATGTATCAAAGTTTCTACAAAATTTTAAGCACAATAGTTTTTGTTATTGTTTAATATTCAATAAACATACAGTTAAAGTCAGAATTACTAGCCCTCCTTTGATTATTTTTTTCATTTTTAAATATTTTCCAAACGATGTTTAACAGAACAAAGAAATGTTCACAGTATGTCTGATAATTTTTTTTCTTCTGGGGAAAGTCTTATTTGTTTCATTTCAGCCAGAAAATAAGCTGTTTTTATTTTTTTTTAAACATTTTAAGGACAAAATTAATAGCCCCTTTAAGCTACATATTTTTTCCGATAGTCTACAGAACAAATCATCATTATACAATAACTTGTCTAATTACCCTAACCTGCCTAGTTAACCTAATTAACCTAGTTAAACCTTTAAATGTCACTTTAAGCTGTCTAGAAGTGTCTTGAAAAATATCTAGTAAAATATTACTTACTGTCATAATGGCAAAGATAAAATAAATCAGTTATTAGAGATGAGTTATTAAAACTATTATGTTTAGAAATGTGTTCTCTCCGTTAAACAGAAATTGGGGAAAAAATTAAACAGAGGGCGATTAATTTAGGGGGGCTAAAAATACTGACAGATCATTTTATTAAAGACTGGAGTGATAACTTGCCATAACAGGAATAAATTACTGTTTTTGATCAACCCAAATTCAACCTTTTGGTAAGCATAAACAAAACCTAACCAAAAATCTATTACAAAAATCTTAAAACCAACCTAATGTGTATTGTGTATATCACAAAATGTACCAACAGAAAACTCCTTTTACATCTCTAAATTAAGGCTAATCCTGACAAGCATGCCACACATTTATTTCTGTAAATGTTCATTTTTGTAAACCATTAGGTTGTAGGTGGACTCAGCTGTAGCTCCAACATTATTTGTAGAGAAAATAATATTAAACTGTTTACACTTGAACCAACATTAAGGGAAGCTCTAGTTATTTTGCCCTTCCCTCAGGCTACATGTTTTTTTTAAGAACACCCCTGATAAGCTCAAAGGATTGCCACTGATCCTGAACAAACTGTCACCAACATTTAACTTCGCCAAAGATGGCCAGTTCTGCATAACAGCACCCGATTTTTGACCTAGCTGTCCATTTGTACACTCCTCAACTCTGACTTGTCATTATAGGGCAACGTGATCTTCTGATCTGAGCGCATCCAGCGTGGAGACACATTCCAGGATTAGGAAGCTAAGAAAGTGAGACCGTGTGCTGTAGACAGGCTAGTAAACAGAGACGTTAGTTAGCTTGCAGCCAGCATTAAATAAACCCTCATAGCAGATAACAGTCTCTATGAGGCCTCACAGTTGTCATAACAGTTGATCTTTTTGGAGGAAAGTTTACGAGAATCTGAGGGCTTTGAGCGGAGAATGAAGAATGAATATCTTGTTAAAGGAAATGTAGAGAGTAGAGGCCGGATGAGTTAGACTGGGCAATTACGGGGTTAGTACATTTCATGATCTCGTTTATGGCATGAACTAAAAGCCTTTCAACCCAATGACCGATTAGGAAAATACAAAGTTTTGCGAGTTGCAACATTAGTTTTTGTATATGTTGCAATGGTTGAAATGGCAGTCATTGTAATAAAGGACTTCACACTTTTTCTGCATGAAAATAAAAATGTATTGAGATCTGAGACGTTGTTTTAAATTGAAATTAACCTTGGATGCCAGATGTGCTACAAATAATGCTTCTCTATAAAGTTCTCTGTGAATTGGGAGGAAAGCGGTCTGCTGAGAAGGGGGAGAGAAGTTCTCTGCATCACTCGCTGCGGTGCGGTGATAACTTAATTCACATCAACAACAATAGCAAATAACTTTTTTTTTTGTTAACAAAATCATCAGACAATGTTGTGTAAATATCTTATCCTTAGTATCTTTTTCATTTATCATTTGCAATAGGTGTTGCATTATTAAATGGCTGCACATTTTTCCAACTGTGCTGCATTAAACGTGTTATTTACACTGTTAAAAGCTAATTTGCATTAACAGCAAAGCACAATTAATGTCTTAACCTTAACAGCCCTGATAAAAACATTTAGACTTTTTGTCATATCTATTTTCTTTACAGTTTACCATCTCGACTGATGTTCCAAACAAGCTGTATCATTGCCAAAACGTAACATGTACTGTAAACCTCCAAATCATTGGTTTGCCAGGGTAAATCATCACTTCCAGCACCACTGGATTAGCTATTTGAGATATTAAACCTGCTATGATGAAAATTACAAAAAATACATATGAAAGTGCAGCTAGAAAAGAAAATAAACACTCTAATAAAAATACAAATGAAATGCAAAAGTTAACATTCACCGGCAGAGCAAATATGTTCCATATATTAAGGATAGGCTTAATTTAAAAAGAAATATCCTCATGGTCATAAATGGGAGGAAGGGGCACAGTGTGTGAGAATTCAGTGTGTAATCTGTAGATATTTGTATTGTAGATATTAGATAATCCCACCCACAACTGGAGCATTACTAAACCGCAACATAAAAGCAAACCAATTCAAACTGTATTTAGTTTTACCAATGCAGTTTTACCATGCGATGCAAAATCACCATAATATTTGTGATCATTTTAAAAGCTGTTTAATATTTTTGTGGGAAATGTGACATTTTTTCAGGGTTGCATGACGAAAAAAATATTTTAAATCCCTTTCAATAAATTCTCAATGCATTCTTGTTTAATAAAACACATTTTAATGTGAATTTTTTACCTCAAACCGTGGTCCTCAATGATTTAAAAAATGCAAGTCAACCAGCATTTTAGACTCAAAAAACACAGACAGAGACTAAATTAAATAAATACCTGTGTGATATGATAGATGAGGCCTTTTGATTAGATTTAGACTCAGACATTGACGGAAAAAGAGAAACAAATTGAAGAAATTAAGCATTATTTAAAACATTACTCACCATCTTTATAAAGTAAATAATACAGTGTCAAGTGTATGGTCACTTTAATGATTTCTTGTGGAAAACTGAGTAACTGCAGTCAAGACAACAGATCAAAATACCCAGTCTGTCATCAAATGAACTCTAAATTTTAACTTTGACTGCGCCACATAAAATTTCACAAAACCAGACCTGGGCAACGATTAAATGTAATTAATTGCATTCAAAATAAAAGTTTGGTTTGACAATATATGTGTGTGTAGTATTATTTATATGTGATAGAAACAAACCTATACAAAACAAAAATCAATAATCCTAAAAATCTAAATGTATTGATCTTTTACGATTAATGAACGATTATTTTATTAATTTTATGTTTTTGCCCTCATAGTTCACTAAAAAGTTTTGTACAGTAAATATGCTCACATATTACAAGTGAGAGGAAAAACACACACTATCTACTATCTATGATTTTTTTTTAACGTCAACACTGAGCAACTGGTGTTAAAACACACATTGCCTAAAACACAGCTCTCTGCACCTCCCACCTTTGTCAATGCAACCAAACCAACCAATCACAAAGCTTGCGCTAGGCATCGTGACGTGTAGTTACATTTTGGAGAGATGTGCGTGTATGCAAAGACTTTGTCAGACTGTACGCATGTGGTTAGCTGCTATAATGTATTATTCTATATAATATCGGAATAATACGTATAAATCATAAGTTAATATAAGTTAATAAGCTAATAAGAAGTTAATAATATAAAAGTTAATATAATAAATTATCCTTAACAGAGTGGGGTCACGTGACTCCACACAGAAGATAAAAATAATTGAAAAAAAATAGACCCAGAAAAATGATATATTCAGAATTTTAATAAAATAAATAAATAAAAATAATAAAAATAAATAAATAAATAAATAAATAAAAAACATAGCTAAATTGATTATGGGTCCTGAATGTCGACTTCAATTACTTTTCGATTAATCGCCCAGTCCTACATAGATATTTAATTGTATATAAAATTCGTATCTAATACATATTTTACATAAATATTTATAAGATATACATACGTGTATAAGATGTACATGCATGTGCGCATTTATACATACATAATAAATATACACAGTATGTTTTTTACAGTAAGTCGAAACAAACTTTTATTTTGGATTCGATTAATAACGATTCATTTTTGCCACACCAAGACAGACCAATAGACGCAGTTAATACGTCATTATGAACAGCCATCAAACCCAATCTCAAAAACACATGAAGGAAAACGGAGCAGCCAGAGGTGCTGAGGTTAATCTAACGTAGAGGAAGTCTCTCTCAGAATGAACACGCAGTACACGCTACCTCCAGCTCTCGACACAAACGTCCATTCACGAGCACTTCTTTCAGTGAAGGTCAGCGCTTACCCTTCACCTCCGCTCTTACATTACATACAAGCCCTGTTATTCATTCATGCCCTCTCTCCTACTTTCACTAAATAAAAAAATAAACACTGCGGTTAAAGCAGTGACTTCCGCTGGGCTCATTCTACCAACAGAATAATGTCATCTGTCCATTTCGCCGAGTGCAGAGATAGCATTCAACATTTGGTATTCAGCAATCTCAACAATGGGTCTTAACAGAAGCACTGATTTGCTGGCCACAAAAAGGGCCCCTATTCTCTTCTCTAGATCCCCCACGCTAAAATAACACGCATGCTCTGAAATCTGCACACGCATACATGCTAAACAAACACTTACACACATACACACTCGTATAATGGTGGCTCTGCAAAACCAAAGACTTTTACAGGGCATCCAGGTCAGTACTTCTTTGACTTTTACCTTCACTTTGCAATGTGAAATGCACATGAAACATGGCTTTAGAGATTTTTTTGTGAAAAGAAGGATTACAAAAGATAGGTTGATAGTGAAATGAAGAGATAGTGACAGAAACAGACAGCGCTAATCCTCAGACATGCTTTTTAATAGGCTCAGTGCTAACAGATGCATGTGTGGCTGGATCAATACCAATATTTTGGTGTCTGTTAATAAACTGTAGACAAAAAACAATCATCATAGGTTGACTAGGATGTTAAATTAAAATTGTTAAAAAGTTAAATATTTCAGCTATAAAAAGCAGATGCTAATCTAATAGTTATTAATGCATTGTTACTTTTTAACTAAAGAAAATAAAGTACGCTCTTGGCATTTTAAAACAAGGGAAATGCAACAAGAAATACAATAAATGCTGATTTTGTTGACAAAAATGTTAACAAAAAAATAAAAGATGAAAATATTAGCGAGGAACAATTTGAGAAAATTCAATTAAATCACACAAAATGTCCACCCTGACAAATATTGATATTAATAGTCACTCATTCCTTACATGGATGTTAAAAGTTCTGAATCTACTAGTGTCTGTCATTCGTGTAAATCAAATGACAAAAGAAAAAGAAAATACCCTTAAATAATTGTGAACAATCACATTCATATACAAATAATCATGTCAGCTTAAAACAATGAACAGTGGCTCTGTTTACATCGACACTAGTAATCGAATTATTTGACTTAATCTGAATAAGAAAATAATATGGTCAAGATGTTTACATGAGTTGTTTTTTAAATGTTTCATTCATGATCCCATTTTCATAACACATCATTTGATTAACGGCATTTGCGATTAACATCACGCTACCCACATTTCCTCTGGACTTTCATGTAATTTTTATTTGTCTTTAATTTCAATTTAGTAGTTTCACTCTAATTCAGGAACATTTTCTGCATACCCCCGTGACAAAAGAGATATTGGGTGAGAGTATGAACTGCTGGAAGAGTGTTGTTTTAATGGAATTTGATACCACACACCAATTGGGAGAAAAAAAACTCTGCATTTCGCGGTGTGTGTGTTTGTGGTCAATTACTGACTCGGTTTGCCATGTGTATTAACTATCCTGTCGCAAAACGCAGCGAAACTCCAATGTTAATAATTTGATGAAAGTGTTTACATGTCTGTACTCTAGTTTAAATAATGTGAAGAAAATCGGCCTACTCCACATGTCTTAATTCAATTTCTGTTTAGTTCGATTATGACCTTAATCGAAATAAAATAATAAAAAATCAGATTATTGGGGTCCATTTAAACGTAATCAATGTTGTGTTATAGTATGTTAAAGAGTGCATTCAGTATGTATTTTTCTTTTTGTTGTCATTTTTTTATTGCCACATCAGTAACTTATGGCGATTACATAGCAGGACCAAGTTAGATGAAAACATATTACAATAAGAAATGATACAAAAAAAACTACATTAAAAGCATTAGATATGATTTTTCAGTTCAATGTACACTAAACAACTTAAATTTTTTCCAGCAGTTTTTTTTAAAACCATCCCATACAGTATGTAATCACTGGTCTTTTATGCCTTTGTTCTGGTTCTTGTTTATTTATGAGATGTTTGAGATAAATAAAGACTTGTTTTGTGTCAAAACATTGATATCTGCATCTTTATTGAATGTTCAAACCATAATATCTATTATATTAACAGGTTAATGGGTGACGCAGTGGCGCAGTAGGTAGTGCTGTCGCCTCAAAGCAAGAAGGTGACTGGTTCGAGCCTCGGCTGGGTCAGTTGCCGTTTCTGTGTGAAGTCTGCATGTTCTCCCTGCATTCGCTTGGGTTTCCTCCGGGTGCTCCGGTTTTAAAGACATGCAGTACAGGTGAATTGGGTAGGCTAAATTGTCCGTATTGTATGAGTGTGAATGAGTGTGTGTGGATGTTTCCCACAGATAGGTTGCAGCAGGAAGGGCATCCGCTGTGTAAAAACTAGCTGGATAAGTTGGCGGTTCATTCTGCTGTGGTGACCCCGAATTAATAAAGGGACTAAGCCAACAAGAAAATGAATCAATGAATTACCAGGTTAACAGGTTTTTGTCCAGTTAGGGTCATGTGAGCACTTTAGATTATAGGCAACCAAATTTAGAAAATGTTCTTGTACTGATTCCAGGTGAACCATTCAAGCATTATAGAATAATCTAATAATCTTCTTCTTTATGTACAAAAAGCTATTTTTATTAAACAAAACATTTTTAAAGCAAATTATTTTAAACAGTTGTGTGACAGCAGTCTGTGGATATAACCAGCTTCTAATAATAAAAATGTATTTATTTTATTTTCTATACACTTGATAAAGTGTATAAATTAGTTTCAAATTAGTTTCAAAGCTTAAAAGTGTCAGTTTCAAAGACTTAAAACACATTATTTGTTTAGTATTTTTTACTTAAACATCACAAATGTCTACTACGGAAATCAGAAACACTAGACAACAAATAAAAATGTTTGTCAAATAAAAATGTATTTCTACAATACTTCTTCACAGTGTAGCAGAGGCCAGATATTAGAAGCCATAGCCTTTAGTCTCCTTGGTAGTCTCCTTGGTGGTTGCATTGCTTGCATTAACAAATTTCACGTACCAACCTATTAACTTTACAGCCCAAAATTAACTGAATACCAAACACTTTGCTATCCTGGTACTTAATCTCCAAAAGGATTGCAAAATGTATGGGTTTTTGCCAACACAAGCTAACACAAAAAAAGAGTCTAGGTTTTCCACTTTTATTATGAAGCAAATAACAAGGGCTAAAGTAAAATAAACTAACAGAAATAATAGAAGAGCATATATATAATAAAAAAACTGCCTTCTTAACTCTCACAGATCTGAGCTGTAAGTAATTTCCAGAAAAGCTGCAGGCATGACTGGTGTGACAGCCTGAGTTTGACCTGAGGGGCTTTTGAACTTCAACAGCCAATGGTGTCGGCCTCTGATAAAAAAGGCAACCAATGGCAACGGCTGACACTAAGTACTCGCCTTTGGCAAGGAACATTCATCAAAGAGCTTTTATGAGTGGCAGAGCAGAGGCTGGCATGATAAAATGTAACAGACATGCCAAATACCCACAGCACACCCCCTTCCCGCCTCTGTATCTCTCCAACTGTCAGCTGAATCAACCTGCTCCACGTAACCCGACATTAACCTCTTGATGTTTCACCATATTGTTCTCTAATCCTGCAGGAATCAACTCTCCCATCATCCTGTCACATTCATGTATTGCAAATGTATTATTTATTATCCTCGCTCAACAAAAGACCATAAAGCACAGATGAAACACACGCACAGAAATCCATGTGGCTTCTGTTTAAATGAAAAACAGACCCCCCAAAAATGATAGCTTCTGTCCAAAACACTTGCAAAAATATGCCAGATTTATGTCAATCTGTCTGTCTGTCATTATAGAAGCGCGGCTATCTGCGGGTATGCAAATCAGCCTGATTGGCAAAGGACGGATGAAGGATGAAGATGAACAAGCATGTCAACATGACTGTCAACACAACATTCAAATCCCTCAAAATGATGAAAACCCGGATGATTTATGCAAAAATGTGTCATTCAACATTATTTTCCAAACTGAAGAAGCTATACATTTGTCTCTTTGTGAAACAATGCAAGAAAGATGAAGCGCATTTTAATTCAATGTCACTAAAGCACTATTTAAATGTATTCTTTAATTACTACACGCAGTTTTTATTTAAATCATAAACATTTAATATTTGATTTAGTTCACATTTATATTTTATACCCCAAAATGTAAATAATAACAATGATATTAAATTACTATTACATTAATATTACCTCTGAATAATTTCAATATTTAAACTATTCATAAAAATTTGAAATATACTTCACAACAATAATACCTATTATTAGCAAAACTGATTAACAATTATATTATTATGACAATTTGATTAATAAATGCACAGCTACAGAAATTATTAAAGTAAAAATTTATTATTCATTCATTTTCCTTTTGGCTTAGTGTCTTTAATATTCAGGAGTCGCCACAGCGGTATGAACCCCCAACTTATCCAACATATGTTTTATGCAGTGGATGCCCTTCCAGCTGCAAAATATTATTATCACCATCATTATTAGCAAAATTGAATAACTAGTATTGTACTATTATTATGACATCTATTTCGATTGACAAATACAAAACTAAAGATAGTTTATTCTTAAAAATAATGTACATTATTATTATTATAATTGCTGTTTTAGCAAAACTTAATAACAACTTGATAAAAACTTAATAAGCAAAGCTAAAGTTATTCATAATGTTATTATCATTATCACTACCACTAACACTAAAAAAGTTTATAATATTATGACATCTGAATTAACCTATTTAACATTGTTTTCCAATGCAATTATCAATTATGAAAATGATAATTACACTGTAAAAAACGATAAGTTAATTCAAACTGTTTGAGGAAACCGACTGCGCCAAACCATTTAAGTTTTCGACAAAAATAATTTATGTGTATATGACTATATATACAGAGCTGTGTAACTGAGTAGACCCCATTTTGAAAATGAAAATTTTTCTTCATTTCTCAGTGAATGTACGCAATGTATTTTGGTGCATTTAAATGAAACAGATTTATTAAGCAGATATATTTATTAAAATAATATTTTAGTCACCAAACATATTCAGAAATGGAAACATATTACAATTTAATTCAAGCAAAACTTTGCAAAAATAAATTACAACCTACAAAAATTCAACTTTTTTTTTTTTTTTTTTTTTGCTTCTCTTGATTTTTCCTCTTTTTTAAATTTGTATTTAATATTTTTCTGGACCGTTATAATAAGTTGTTTTGTTAGAGAAGCTCCAGATTTGGCTTCAGTACTGACTAATCTACTGTATATGCACAAATATTGTATAGCTACCTTTCAAAGTATGATTTAAAAAGAGAGATTTGTGAGGGGTTTACTTATATATGCTGAGCACTGTATATATTGAGTCATATAAACAAATATTGTTTGTGTTGATGTCGGCAAACATTAGTAACTTTAACATTTTAAGTTTAGTTATCCAATTGAGCTCAGAATTGAGGCTAAACAACTATATAGATGGTCAAATAGTTTGATACTGCTTTTAAGATTACAGTTAACAGCAAAAATGCAATTAGTTCATTCATAACTCTTTCGGTTTGAGTCCTGCTGAATAGAATCAGTGTATGAGTCACCATAACTCTGTCATTAAGTCAAAGTAACGTTTTTTAACTATAAATTAGACTAATTTCATTTAGTGATTTTCACAGTTGGGTTTTTCAGTGTAGTTATGCTATTATTATATTTATACTCTGACAATCCTAATTAACTATTTGAGTTATGCTATAATGCCATTAGTAATTCTATTGACAATTATGATGAATATAATGATGACGATGATCATCATCATGAGTAAAGGGCTCTATAATTATCAAAGGGGGCAAATGTGTAAATCAGTCATTGTATGATTCTAGACAAAGTGAAAGTTGAACAGTAAAACATACAACTAGATGGCCAGCATGTGGCTCTGAAGTGAAAGGTTAAAAAAAAAACACTCACAAAACTTCAGGCACTTCCCGACTGATTTGTTCAGTCTGATGATCACACTTTCTTCTTCTCAACTACAGCTCAGTGTTGCTTGAGCTCAGAGGTGCCAAACGAGCAGCAGGCCGTCCGGGCACCAGATGAGAGCACTGACACGCTAATGGCATCTTTTCAGATTACACCGGACAGATATGCAATTTGCCAAGCAAACCCTCATTATGCGGCAGGGCAGAGACAGAAGGGAGGGTCAGATATCCCGTTCCAGAGGTCTTATCTAGAGCCGTAAACAGATAAGAGCAGATGACTGCTGCCCTACTGCTCAACTTACAGATGCACAGACACAGGGGATAAACACGTTCCTGTTCTACGGCATGACACACACATACACCCTCCCAAAATACTGATCTAATCCACGCTGTAAAAGAGGTGTCATTATACTGGCCTATCAGTTGAGCACATGCACGCACACACACTTCCCTTTCACAGGTACCATGATTCTGCTTTCACAACAAAAGAGAGACAGTGTCTTTTTGTTTGTTGTGCCTCAGTTGTAAACTACAGATCAAGATATTTAACATGAACTAATTTCTTATTCTACGAGAACAGAAAATCAGTAGTCATTTTTTACAGGTTTTATTGGCGATTTTTTTTATTTCATGTTGTCAAGTTCATGCTTTTTTTTTAATTATTATTATCATTGCGTCATGTCATTGTGTGGTAACATACTTTCTGAAACAGAACAAAACAAAAAAAGCCAATGAGAAATATCATGTACTCACTGACCTACTGATATTAAAGGGATAGTTCATCTAAACTGAAACGTATGTCATACTTTGTTCAGTTGAACACACTCACAAAAGTAAATATTTTGAAGAAAAAACAGTAATCATTGACATGCATAGAAGGAAAACAATTACAACAGAAATTGTTGGTCACGGGTTTCCAACATTCTTCAAAATATCTCCTTTTGTGTTCAACAGAACAGAAAAAAAAAACTCAAACTGGTCTGAAACAAGTCAAGAGACTAAATAATGTCGTTTCATTTTTAGTTGAACTATCCCTTTAAGCTTTGATTAATTGGAGTATTATATATTGTAAAAAAAACAGAATACAACAGACCTTTGTACGTTTAATTAAATATGAAACTGTTTTATAATATGCTTTCATATAAACCACCCAAGATCAGCATAACCAATGTCCATATATGTACAAATACATTAGATTGCATTTAACTTTTTTTATCATTGCTGACAAATGTGTAAAACCTAAAGGTTCTAACAGTAGTAAGAAGTGTGGGGGTCTACAAAGTCATAAAATAATGTTTGATCTAATTATGCCTCAAGACTTTTTGGTAAATCCTACACTGAGTGACATTTTAGTAGCTGTCTTCTGTAAATCATGGTTAATTGTTGTTTTTATTTATTGCTCAAAAACACAATCTACTCTATTGTAAATACTGCTATATTATATCTTGTTTTTATGCTTGATAATCTCTTTAAATCATTTTTGACCCCAACACTTCCTTCAACAAGCATGAGACCATTTTTCTTCCATTTGTTCATGAGATGTTCAGCATCAGCTTATTAAGAACTGATGAGAGCTCATCCAAACACACAACACATTGTTACATTAAATCTGGGATTAGTTAAACATACCGTGTTGCAAACTGAATAAAAAATGATGACTGCAATTACTGTTATTTGTTTAGTTATAATTCCTACATTTTTTTGATCATGTATAATAGAACAAATTATCATGAGGTGTGACCTGAAATATTCCTTGCACTAAATTGTGTCATTTAGCTTCACAGCAGCAATTATTTTTAATGTTTCACTGCATTCAATCAGCAGTCGCGCCTGCAGAATATCACCGTCACATGACACGGTTTTTACATGACAAAAACAATGCGCTGCTGCGTTTTTGTCTGAACAGTGTCACACCTCATGACTTTACCAGTTAGCAGATGTTATCCATTCTTCCTGGTTGAACAATACGGTTGCAAATGTGTCATAACAAACTTTGCTGCCCACTTCTTTTACAAAATATATTTTACATTTGTTTAATGTAAACCTCCAAATGTTTAAGGAGTGCAAATTAACATTTTTGTACAGTACAATTAAAATACAAGAAAACCTTTGATCAGCAATGCAAACTTTTTAAAATCATTTTTGTAATCTGACACCATGGCCATATAATGATTTCATGGGTCTTGTTTATGGATAGCTCACAGATATGATTTCTGGCATGGGTAAAACTACATCAGTCACCGCTTTTTTGTTGCAAATCTGCATTGACTGAAGTCATTTTAGTGCTGATTCATCTTTTGGAAATATACAATAAAAAGCCATGTAATTCTCCACAATGAGCTCTTGTTTTCTTTGCAGATTTTTATAAATGTTTTACTGCACTGCACTTTTCGCCACATTGACTTTCATTCAAATGCAAGCGAAAGCGGCAGACTGGAAACCGAAGCTCCTGCGACAAGTTTTACATGGCACTGCTTTAGAAAGTTCAAGCTTGGTGAACTCTGACCTGTGAAAACGATTCATGTGATTGCATGAGACCAATAAAAAAAAAAAAACATGATCTCTTTGTACAGTAGGATTGGGCGATGTCGACCAATTTGTCATCGTACGATGTCTAATGTGAAACATTGCGATGGACGATGGCATTGTCGTCATAGGCGGAGGTGAATTATTATTTATGAATAATTAATTCATTCATAACGAATTAATTATTTGTATCCTACCGTTCAACTACCTAACCGCATGGTCTTTGTTTTACCCATAAACATATCATAAATAAATAAAGATAAGTTTCACACAAAATACTACTTGTCAATCACTTTTTCCACAGGAGGTTGGTTGGTAAAAAGGTGCACAACCAACAGTATCTGAGCTTTTTACTAAAATTACTAAGTACAAGCGTGAAAGTGAAAGACTGACGCAGTATACTGTTGCTGTGACACGTTAGATGGATTCAAAAGACAGAAGAGTCATTAGATAGAGTTTAACAACTATAGTGAGACGTGATCCAGCCGTACATCCTTGATAAACTGTCTGATGTGCACTGCTCTCTGGAGTTCAGACGAGCAGATGACGGTGTGTGTGGCTGTGTGTGTGTGTCTGCGTTTTCAGCGGAACCAGGACTGTTCAGAAATGCTAGGTAAAACACAGCGTGGAGATGGATCATTTTCGTTCTAAAATGCCATTTTAAAAATAAGCTGTATCAGTTACGCCCCATTCACACGGGGCTTCAGCATCAAGGCTTGACTGAAGGCGTGTCTGAAGTTGGAGCTGGCGCGATCATCAAAGCAGCGTCAGCCAATGAAATTAGTCAGCAATAGGCCAATCTCTTAGCTGGTGTATTTGCATACAGCGATCTGATTGGCTGACGCTTCTGTTGGTGCTTAAAACGTTGAGCAAGTCCCAAATTCTGCAGCGAGCAACGCCTCTGAAGCGGCGCCGACGGATCCACAATGCAGTTCGGCAACAACTGACGTCACCCATTCAAAGTGAATGGAAAGCGTTGACGCTGACGCCCCAAGTGAATGAGACGTTACAGCTTTGGGATGGGGGCAGGGAGGAGGATCCACGATGCCGGCTCAGCATCGTGTTGTCTATTGGCCATTGGCGATGGACGATGACATTAGCCCCTTTCACACAGTGATACCGGTAAATTTCTGGAAAATTTCCGGAACGACTTTACCGGTATATTGAAAAAAGCGCTGTTCACACAGGCGAGGACATTACAGAAATTTTCCGGAAAAGAGCATTCACACATCCATTCCAAAATACTGGTAAATTCTGACATCATTCACCACAAATGAGCTTTAAACGGCTGCGCTTGTATTTGTAAACATTTGACTAAATTACAAACTCTGTGGATGATCAATATTGTGAACAACTTTCACAGGATCACTTTCACATGTCGAGATGTTCATGCGAGTGCAGGCGCTCATAGGCGCACGCAAAGCTTGAAGGTAAACAAACAACGGCTTATCATAAGCATCTCATCGATGATTATTTACACAGTTGGCATTAAGAAGAACATATAAACGTGATCTGACTAACTTCTAGCAGCTAAATGTGTCTGGAAAAATATTCAAAGGCTTTTATTCTCACAAACCGCGCGGACGTAAATGCGTCTGACTGTTGTGATTGGCTAAAGCAGACGTCTCACGTCAGCACGTTCTAGACATGCACGCGCTTATCACGGGAATCTTCCTTCTGCATTCACACAGCGCAGCATTCCGGCAAATTGCCGGTAATGTTACAACTTCTCTTTCCGGAAAATAGCCAGAACTAATTTACCGGTATTTTCAAAAAGGACCTGTTCACACATACAACCTTTCCGGAAAATTGGCGGCAATTTTCCGGAAAGGTCTGTATGTGTGAAAGGGGCTATTGTCTATCGGTCTAACCTTACTGTACAGAAATTTCAAATATGGAGCAATCGTTCGCTTTATTAAAATTGAATCAGCTTCTTTTATCTTGTCCCTTTTCGCAGTGCCATAAGAAAGATTATCGCAACCTCAAGCTCTAGTGTGACTGACTGTGGCTTTAAACTTAAAGTTACAGAGAAGCAAGGCTGGCTTTCACAGAGATGCCATAACAAAACTTTTAGGTCCACAATAATAATCTTAAATAAAAAACTATTGCAAAGAACAGATTTTCATTTTACTAAATAAATTCAATAATCCAAAAAAACGTTTACCATAATACAGAACCCTGAAGTTTGTGCAAATAACAGATTTCAAAAATTGTAAAGGTACTTCGTGGAACCACACATAACAATAACAACTGTTAAATAAATCCCAGTACAAATCCTTTTCAAGCACATTCCCTTCCTTTAACAAACAAGATAGACAACAAAAAGAGTCCAGCCGTAAACAAAACAGAAAGTAGGTAGGCACACCAATCACTGAGGGCCTGTAAGACAACCCAGACCTGTCCACTAAAAGCATATGGCCCAATTGGCCTCAATGACATCAGGCTCCTCTCATTCTCATCTAACAGGCTTATCGGAGTCTCTTTCTCAGCTGATCTCTTCAGACCTGCAGTTTGCCCTCATACAAAGGGATTTTATGAGTCAGGCCACAGCTCCTTGCTTTAGGGTAGAGAAGAGAGAGATTTGGTCTGTTTGAAGCGATATAAAGGGCAGGCATGGGAGAGAGATGGCAGTGAGGCTTTATGGCCCTAGTGTAACTAAAGATGTTGAGAACTAAAAATGTGTTGTGTGTGTGTGTGTGTGGGGCCTGGTTTTACAGCTGGGAGTTTAACTCTCTCTCACTCTCTCAATAGGTGGGGAAAGATATGAGACACAGACCTGTGTACATGCATTTTTCTCCAAGTGAAGTGCAGTGGAAAACAGCTGTGCAAATGTGCGTGCACAACACAAACACACGCAGGCTAAATGCGCAAGCTTTGAATGACAAGCTCTATCAGGCTTTCTTGCGATCCAAATAAAAATGTTACATAACCCAAGTTTGACTTTATGGTGTTTTCATGGTATCTGACACGTGTGAACATGAACATATAAGTTATGAGACTGAACCTGCAAAAAGCAGGACCAATTACCTATGACAACTTGTGCTACGTATCATTAAAAAGAACACAACCACACACCACGGCAGCAGGTAATGTATATTCACTAGTGGGGGGTAAGGGTGACTGAGTGCATAGGGCCTTGGAATGTGGGGGGCCAGGGCTGACTGCCCTCAAAGATTCTGAAATATTATTGTTGTGATACTATACCTGCGCGCTTCTGAGCTGTGCGCTATTTAATCCAAGCTATTTGAACAAGCTTCGGGAATTTACACACCCACATGCCTGCATCACACCTTTTCATCTGCACATCACAGCAAATTTGGATGATTGTATTGGTTTTGCAATGATGCTGAATGCTAATTAGCTGTGAAGGAGCGCGGCCTCAGTGGAGAGCTATAGTCAAGTGTGTTGAGCGGGCTTCGATATAAAAACAAAACTCTTTCATCTCTAAGGGGATACATAAGGTGCTCTGATTATAGTATAAAATAAGTATAGTATATAGCACAATTTAGACGGAAAAAATATCCTGTGCTGCATTATAATAATAAAACAAGGTTTCCGCTACATTTATTCCTCCATGGCCAAATGCAACACCAAAATTAATCCCACTACAGCTCGCATGAAAACGCATTAAAAAGTAAATGAATTATAACAGCGTGAACTTTTCTGTAACCGTAGTAGTGCTGTGCGCTATTTGTTTAACCCTTTAAGGTGTCATGCTGACTGACTCACAGGTGTTTGATGCTAGCAAACATAGCGTTGCTTTCAGTTTTGATGAACAGTTTCAAGAATTATACGTAATTATATCCTATTACATAAATGCAATCTCGACTAATACTTCGCTCATGACATTTTCCATTAAAATTACACCATCGGTAGTTGGTAAATCTGTGTAAAAGGCCTGCCACCACAGCTGGAAAAAATCCTAGAGGAAACACTGTAACACAAATAATGTTTAACAATTATAGTCAGCTTTTTTAATAATGTTGGTTTTTGGTTCATATTATTAATACTGTTTGCAGATTTTATATCAGCAATTTGACTGAAATTAATGAGTAATTAAAATTGTTAAATTAAAGAAGTGATAGAAAGTATGATTCCATGGGAAAAGTCATGCATAAGGACCAATAAACTGTACTAATACTGCATTGTCTTGCGTATGTAATGCTTGGACACTTTAAAATATTGATCAGTATTGGTGGTATTTCACATGGCTCGCATTTGTCCTATCAGCATTGACTTACATCTATGTGTTTTCAATAGTGCTGGAAAGTTCCAGGAACTAAAAAAAGTTCCTCCAGTGCAAAATCCCCTATTAACTCAATAACTTTAATCACAGAAACATTGCAGACCTTTAACAATCACAAACAACTGCATCAGAGCTAATATCTGAAAAAGCCTAAGTTACTTAAATGTCTCTCTTAGACTCTTTATGTTTGTTTTCACTTGAAACTGATTTTAAGTCATTTGGATGTTTTTAAAAAGATTCAATATTTTTTTAGTAAGATAAAATGAGAATATTTAAACTAAGTAAACATATTTTGATCTTATTTTGCTGAAATATGAAGCACATAACTACAGCAGATCAGTGTGTTACAATGAGCTAACACAAATCATCACATTTAGGTTCAGATGAACACACAGCCCATAAGTTATCATCCTCTCCATCTCCTTCACTACCGCCTCTTGGGTTCCTTTCTATAACTTGCACTGCAATTCATCATCTGTTGACTCACATGCTGTGATTGCTTGTCCTTCAGCTGAGAAATCTGTCCATTTGGACCCCGTTCAGCTGATCTTCAAAAATCACAAGATTGTCTGCGTCTCCTTCTCAGCAATTACTATCAGCATTTACAACATGACACTAAGCCTTGCAGGCAAAGGACATGAACCAACAGCCAGAATCCAAAAATCACATGACTGCAAATTTCAGGCACTTTCCTCATGCTAGAATTTCCCATACAACTTAATGACCAGACATACCACAAAGTTATTCAATAAGAGCATATGATCAGTGATAAGCAAGGGGTCAAAATGTTCATTATCTCGTCTCCAGGAAAGCATTACACATACTGGAATGAGATAAAAAAAAAGATGGTATCCATAAAAACAGGTTACCACTTTGGCATTTCCTCTATAATGACTGACACTGTCTTACGATTAATGGCAAACATTAAAGACAAACGTTGAAAATCAAGCCTGCTCCCTCTCTATTTATCTGTGGGTTAGCACAGGCAGGTCAATTAAACATAAACCACTTAAAGTGGAGAACGCAGCCATAAGCCCTCCATGCACACTCATAGAGGAATGTGTTAATTATCAAATGCATTAGCGGGTTGCCATGGGTTGCAAAACTAAGTACCTGGAGACATTTTAACATCGTGACCACACTGTTATTCCATTAGCAAAGGTTACTTACTACACAGTTGATACTGACATTAAGCAATATTACCCGAGCAAAAGCAATGCTGTTCTTAACGCAAGCAGGGCTGTGATATACTGCAAAAAAACGCACCACCATATCTTTCAGGTTATGGGACCTTAGCATTCTGAGTTAATACAAAAAAACGCGAAGTGCTTGAAACTAGGCATAGGATGATAACCGTTTTAGAGGTATACCGCGGTTTGGAAAAGTTAAGGTTTTAAAACCACCAAAATTTCCTGCTATACCATTCCTATGGTATAAGATTTTGTTTTTTATGCTTTTTTGTTTGTTTGTTTTTTATGACAACAGTATCTCCAGCAGAACAGATCCAAAGATGCTGTTTTAAATTGTAAAGAAATCAGTTTTTGACACTAATGAAGACAATAGAA
This sequence comes from Danio rerio, assembly GCF_052040795.2. NCBI lineage: Eukaryota > Metazoa > Chordata > Actinopteri > Cypriniformes > Danionidae > Danio > Danio rerio. Next base: position 43,311,099 of record NC_141025.1, read on the forward strand.
ATCAATGATTTATTTTAATTATTTAGCCTGAGATGTTTACTGCTCGAAAATATTTTAAATATTTCTTAAAATAAAATATATTGTGTTCAACGGGGGAAAAAGTTTTTGTTTTTTACGTGTACTTAAGACCACATATGAAAAAAACATGTTGGACCAACATAAGAACTCTTAGTATTGTCCCTGCTATTCTAATACAATGGTCAGCAGTAAGAATATTAAATCGAATAATGGCTCTGAAATTAAGAGGATTCTGAGTTTCTAGTATGCATTAAAGCATGATTCATTATATAACCACATACCAAACAGAAGAAATTAACTGAAAATGTGTGTCTATCAAAAGGAATATTCAAGTCATCGAACTGCGAAATTTGTTGATTGAGAAATCTGTATTGCCTTTATAAATTTAGTAGCTGAACAACATGTTTTGCTTTTAGTGAAAGAAGTCACTCAAATTGGTGAAAATAAGTAGTTTTAATTACCATCAAGTATCATAAAAATCTGAATGCACCAAATTGTAAATAAATGTTTTGGGTAAATAAATGTTTTGGGTAAATCACATCATTCTCAGAACTAACCCATAAGGTTAATTTGTTTACAGAAGATGTGAGAAACGCGCTGTTTAAAATATTATTTACAGGATATACAGGAGTTTTATTCAGAAAAGATGCTGCTTATTTTCTAATTTAAAGATAAAAAACATCTGAATTTTTTTTTTTTTTCTAAAAGTGAAAATTTATTTGAAAAAAAAAATTGTTTTAGGCAATACCGGATTTAAATTCAGTTGTTTAACGTTGATGTTCAATAAATTATCATTGTAGATAGTGTGTGCTTTCAATTATTTTAAATTCAAGTAATGCCCCCTTCATTCAGAAATCTCTCACTTTTATTATGTGAACATATTTACTGTACAAAACTTGTCTGTAAATAAAATAATTGCTCATTAATGATAATGGAGTTAAAATGTTTAATTAATTGAGATTTTGATTTTGAGCCAAATCGCCAAAATGTTTAATCAAACTATAAATCAGACTGCAGATTACAGAAAACTCAAATGACAGCAAATGGAGAGTACTGTTTTGTGACAGGAAAAATGAGAAATGCATGAGTGAAAATATATTTATGTATGAGTAGCCATGCATATTTGAAAGCTCTGCCTCTGTGATCCATTCAAAAAGCCAAATCACATAATAGCCTCTGATAGAAGAAGAGAAACGTTACACCCAAATGTCAAAATGATCCTTCACCACGCTCGATAATTGTACTGAGAATAGGAGACCGTGTTTCTCTGGAAATAGGAGTCTGAAATTTAATTATCCAGCCTTTGGAAAATGTAGGGCAGACAGAAGACAGCGCAATGATATAAAACTGCACTCAGTGGGTAACTAATGTCAAGCTCTGGCTTTAACTGAGTGAGCGCAAGATACTGGAGCCGTAAATCAAATAAACACCCTCTAGCCTTAGGTAAATGCGCTTTTAAGAGTGGTTTGAACGAATCCACAGAAGAAAAAGAAAACACATTGATGTACAAACCGACAGCAAATGCATTAAAATCAGATGTTATGATTATTCTGCACATTACATGCAAAGTCTGCAACCTTACAATTATTTTCATACGTTCATCTTCAAAACAAAGCTAAACTTTTGCACACAATAAAAATCCGAGGAAGCGATGCAGGAATGTTTATCGGAGTGAATCATGTTGTTTGCCAGTTACACAGATGGGAAAAGCTCAGTGCTGCCAAGAGTCTGCTGACTGCATGAAAACACGTAAGGCGGTCGGAGATCACAACATATGGCCAATAAAAAGCACAGTAACGTTACAGTAAGTCTGGTCAAACACATAAGCTTCAGTCTTACCCCGGGATCCAGTTATTTACGGGTGACATTTGACGAAATCATTTAGCACCAATCCACAAGACCGAAATGCATGGTTAAAGATCCCCCGGACCGCGACAGAAAGTGGCCAATTCAACACGAAGAGCCGTGGAGACACCTACACCAGATTGAGCGGTAGCGTCTATCGCACTGGTTTCTCCGCCAACTAGCCCCGCCCCCCAGCTTGACATCAACACGGAAGCCTTCTTCCGATTGGCTCGCGCTTAGACTAGGACGCGTCTAGCAAGGCGTTCGTCCAATCATGCTGATTTTCCATTTAAAAAGGGGCGGGACTGGGAGTTGGAAGTCATGCGGGCGGATGCGATGCATGACGTCAACCCTTTGTTACCTTGCCGACCCCTTTCATCTGAAACAGCACTTATTTACGAGTCTAAAACATGGCGTATCAATTCAGAAGCATATTTGTGCAGACGACGCACTTTAGGAAGCTTGTTGGACGGGTTTAATTTCGCGCAAAGATCCATTCGAGACTGAAAGAATGGGTATCATAAACGGAGCAGGTGCAATCTGTAAATCACTTTTGATTGTTCATTTTAATTCAGCAAACATCCTTCTTCATGAGCGGCCTGCGTTCTTACATAAACCATGCGATTTTGTGCGATTTCTTTCGACTCAAAAGCTTAATAATGACTCCATCTGGCTAGACTACAGCTGAGATTTATGACAGAGCAACTGTACATTGCCATCCAAATGGTCAGGCGTCGTTCAGAAAAAGTCGTGCATGTATGTGGATCGCAGTCAAACCACAATAAACCCTCTAATGATAAGAGACTTTATAACTTTCCACCCACCAGCCAATCTGCCGTCGGCTGTCAAAACCCCCAGCTTCAAATGCCGCACTGCTTCTCGGCGGAGAAATCCCCGGTGACATTTCGAGACAACGCCTTTGATATTCAGCAAAGGTCACGGCCATAAATTTATATCAGTTTTTTTCCGAGAGGATCAAATGCGAAATCTGCAGTCTGCCTACTAAAAGGCAATGCAACAACACCGAGCACCCAGAAAGTCTTTTAGAAAAACTAAACATTTACCGACAAAACAACACTATGCAAGCAAATGCGTGAAAAAACACACGTACAATGCAATCAGCTGCAAAAATAATAATAATCTAACGTCCATTTATGCATGCAAATTCACTATAGTAGAGCCCACAAATTAACATTCAAATAAATGCATTGCTTTGCTCCAGATCAACAACATAAGCGGATATTCTGTGTATTAAACTAATATTTACAATTACTGACTTTAATCTCTTGTTTTGGCCTAAATATAAGGCCAAAAGCTTGTTAGCCATCACTCACACACTACATGAAACAGAGAGCTGACTCCTTTGTTGCTTTCTAAAGCTTGATGGAAAAGATGGATAGTGAGAAATCGTGCGCAAAAGCAGTACAGTTGAATCAATTAAACGCTATACTTACTCTTTTTGGATCATGGATTTATACATTGTTCAGAACATCGCATTGGATTAGTATTATTTGGATACTGTGTTTTGATTTTTTCCCCTAGTGTTGTTGGTCTGCGTTGCCGAATCAGTGTTGCTGTCTGCGGCAGCAACTTCCGGCGCATGCGCCACAGCGCTCGCGTCACAGACGATGGCTGCGGTCCAAGCATTTTCTTTATTTACATGTACAAAATTCATGTAATTGTCACACAATCTAAAATAATACATTTATAAAATATCACACCGCTTCAGGGAAAAGGGTTAACAGTTCTGCAAACGGCGAATTTGACCCGTTTATGAATCTGATTATGGCTTATTTGAATTTTCGGGTGTAAATATTCTTATAGCAGCATATATTGTTTGATTTCTGGAAAATGTAGCATATGAGCCTTATGTAAAGTCCCTTTGATATTCTTTCCTATCAGCTATTACTGTAAAGATATTCGTGGTTAATCATTCTCTGATGGCTGCCTATCTTTGTGAGCCTTTTCTCCTCTGATTAATGGTCTATTTTATTTTCTCTAAAGTGGCAAGGAATCTAATTTAGGTATTTTAATAGTTTTTAAAATGTAAATCTTTAGGTCTGTCGGAAATATAGTTTAGAAATAATGCACAGATTTTTGTCCAAGATAGAACACGTTTTGTTGCATAAAATAGTCTGCTTTCATTCATTCATTTTCCTATGGCTTAGTCCATTCATTAATTAGGTTTCGCCTCAGCAGAATGAACCGCCAACCTACAACAGCGTGTTTTACACAGTGGACACTCTTCCAGCTGCAACCCAGTCCTGGGAAACACCAATACACTCTCAATCAAACACATACACTACGTACAATTTAGTTTATTCAATTCATCAACATATGTCGCTGGACTGTGGGAGAAACCGAAGCACCCAGAGATAACCCACGTCAGCATGGGTTACACAGAAATGCCAAATGACCCAGCCGGGACTAGAACCAGAGACCTTCTTGCTGTGAGGCGGCAGTGCTAACCACAGAGCCAGCTGCCCTATATTTTATTTTATGTTTGTCAGTTATTACTTGTATGTAAGCTGTAGCTGTAGGTGTTATTAATTTTCTTGTAGAATTTAAACCAAACACTCTGTTCCCGTTTGCTATGATCTTTATATTTAACACACCTTAACATATTTCCCCCAGATCATAATGTCTACTGTCAGTTTCATAAGGGAGATCCGTCAAATTAAAGTCTACACACTATAACAAAACAATATATAGGTTATATCAAAAATAATTTATAAATTACAAATGCCAATGAAATGACACTTCGCAGATTTAGTACAACACTTAGTGGCAACATATACTTTCCTCATTTTGACAAACTACATGAACTACATTATAAAGCACGAGGTTTCTCACTGGAACCAGATGTAAAACCGGAAGATAAGTTAGCGTAAATTTAATTACGTATTTGCAATGTTATGAAATTAAACAGCATCACGTTACTCAATGAACCAAACAACATTTAAATTGTAAGAGATTAACAGCTCGATAATGTACTTAAACAATGGCATTCGACACACTCCAATTTTATAACATTGCACTGTATTAATGTTTTTATCAGAACTATTTGGACAGCTGAACTTAAGTTCCTATCGTGAAACTGACGGGAATGGCGTGAATCAAACTTTCATTTACAGATCATCAGCGTTAGCGAAAATAACGCGTACTGATATTATAATTCTCCCAAAACTGGCAAACACATGACGACGCTTCAAACAGAACAGAAACTGATGCTTAAATGTGTGAATGTGCTACAAAAGAAGCAGAAAATGACTAAATAAAGATATTTTCTGGAGCTCAACAAAACAATCGCTCGCCATTCGCCATTTTGCCGGAAGCCCCCTTCTTCTTTTGTTGATTTCTGGTGAAACGAAAGCAAAATGTGAATGTCGCCATCTATCGGTGCATTGTGCAACCCGAACATTAATTCCCAACTGGGCATAATAGAATAAATCTTTTTGTTGTTGTTTTGCATGGTTTAACAGGAAATTAAAGTAGAGGTAAACCTGTATTTTTACTGATCATTTTTCTATAATGAATGCCCTGTAAATGGCATTATGGCAAAATACATAGATGTTCACAGTACTTGATCATTTTGTGAGATCAAGAATGAAGCACTCATTTATTACAGCTTTTGAAATACCTTATATCTTCTATAGTACGCACACTGAATCTTCCATATACTTTCAGTAAAAATAATTAATTGGTTAAAGCAGAATTAGTATCAATCATTGTTTTTTTTATTATTCATGAGCCAATCTCTAGTTTAAAGCTTAAATCCCCCACTCTCCTTAAATTAACTCGCTATTTGCTGATTACAAACAAGAAAGACAACATATATTTTATAGTGAGACGTGTAGATATGTTGAAACATTTAGTTTTATCTCTCTGTTTATTGTTTGATTGATAATAACAAAACCGGATACATCAAATGTGTGTGAACAGACAAAAGCTGGAGGACAAGAAAAACTATTAAGACTGTATTTTGACAGGCAAGCCTTAACTTGAAGCACACATGCAACCCAATCCTCACTAATCACTTCTCTCCCATAAGCAGCTACATTCCTGACCTTTCCCCTCTACAAGTTAAGGCAATTATCATTTAATTTTTCGTGCACCCGTTTGAATTGACCCTTTATGACCCAATGTTCAGCTGCCTGAATTAAAGGGGTATAGTTCACTTCTATGGAATGACTGGTCTCCGCTGACTAGTATTTTGTAATCCTACTAAGTCAAAGGTTACCATTAACTTTATGTTCAGCAGAGGCTCAGTGGTTAGCACTGTCACCTCACAGCAAGAAGGTCCCTGGTTCGAGTTCCGGCTGGACCAGTTGCCATTTCTGTGTGGAGTTTGCACGTTCTCCCTGTGTTGGCGTGGGTTTCTTCCGGGTGCTCCGGTTTTCCTCACAGTCCAAAGACATGTGGTATAGATCAACTGGATGAATTAAATTAGCCGCATAGTGTATTCCCACTACTGGGTTGCAGCTGAAAGGGCATCCGCTGTGTAAAACATATGCTGGATAAGTTGGCAGTTCATTCCACTGTGGCGACCCCTGGAAAGAGACTAAGCAGAAGGAAGAGGAATAAATGAATGTTCATCAGAAGAAAGACACTCATGCTGGTTTGGACAAAACAGGGTGCTCCGTAAATTATGACAGATTATTTCTTCTGGAAGTGAACTGCTCATTTAATGCTGTTTCTAAAAGATGCAGGCTATATCACAATTGATGGCAAAATTATTAGCTTAAAACTTTTTTCTTTTTCAAGGATTTAAGTGCAGAGAGAAACACATTCCACACATAATATTTAAACGTAATATTACTAATAACTGATTTGTTTTGTCTGTCATGATAACCGTACATAAGATTTTAGTAGTTGTTTTGAACATCTCAAAGAGTCATTTAAAGGTTTAACTGTAGGTTAAGGTTATCTATGCAAGTTAGTTAATTAGGCAAGTTTTAACTGAACAACAGTTGCTCTGTAGCAATCCAAAAATATATTATGGGCTAATAACATAAAAAAATAAATAAATAGGGACGACACGGTGGCTCAGTGGTTAGCGCTGTCGCCCCACAGCAAGAAGGTCACTGGCTCGAGTTCCAACTGGGGCAGTTGGCATTTCTGTGTGGAGTTTGCATTTTCTCTCTGCGTTGGTGTGGGTTTCCTTCTGCTCAGTCTCTTATTTATCAGGGGTCACCACAGCGGAATGGACCGCCAACTATTCCGGCATATGTTTTACGGAGCGGATTGCCCTTCCAGGCATAACCCTGGAAATACTGGGAAATAATAATTGTCATGCCAACAAGCCTTTTTGCACTATATACTGTTCTTTATCTGCACATCCCTGGTTTGCACTCATTTGCTATATGCCCTTAATGTCATTACAATTTTTTATTTCTTATGTATATTTTTAGACCACATTTTATGTACAATTGTATATTGTAAATTTAAAATTTCTTTTTCTTAAAACTCTACATTTTATTTAAATATTATATGTCTTCATGCCAACCAGGGCTAATCATTTTGTCTTCAATCCTTTCTCTTGCAACATTTCTCACAAACAATGTGTATACTGAAGTTCACTAAATACCCCGTTTTTTATCTGTAGGGCACTCTTCGGTACACTAAATCATTTAATATATGGTGAAAGAAGTGTATGCTCATGTAATTTCCATTATGCTAATACTCAAATGCTGCAAATTTTCACAAAGGGTGTGTGTGCATATCATGAATAAATTGAACAGACTCTGAAGCTGCTTCCAAAAAAGTTTTGATCTCAGTGGATTCTCTCAGATGCATCGCAGCTATATTTATCATATTGCTAATAGAAGGCCAAGAAATCTTCTGTATTCACCACTAACGATTTCCCGGTTACAGAAGATGGATGGCGTTAGAGCCTCTGACTCCATCCCACACAAGCCCTGTCAAAATATTTCTCCCGTCATTTCTGTTCCCACATGCCTGCAATGCCTCCACACATCAAACTTTCTGCTCGCTGTGTATTTTTGTACGTCCTGTGCTTTCAGTTGTACTTGACATCCTCCATACACGCCGCACCATGGAAAGCAGCTCAATTACAACAGTGGATCCCATCAGTCACTTGACATTTATAATGCTCTCCCCATCATATATTTCACATCTCATTTTCCATCTGTACACTCCTGCTACATGTCCTGTGCGCTGACAACTAAAACAGCTCAGCACTGGAGGAATAATAGTTATATCTTGTCAGGAAGTCAACCCTTAAACTGGATTATAACATTCTGATCCCTTGCTTGAAGCTGAACAGACCTATTGCTACCAACTTCCCTTAAAGTTTCCACTAAGAGTATTACATTTCTTTTGCATCTGAATATTACTTACGCTATGTAATCTAATAAATTAATTATAGTTTATATTTATATATCTATAAACTGGGCTGCACGGTGGCACAGTGGGTAGCATGATAGCCTCACAGCAAGAAGGTCGCTGATTCGAGCCCCGGCTGGGACAGTTGGCATTTCAGTGTGGAGTTGGCATGTTTCCCCCCGTGGGTTTCCTCCGGGTGCCACACGCTACAGGTGAATTTGGTAAACTAAATTGGCTGTGATGTATGTGTGTGAATGCAAGAGTGTATGGGTATTTCCCAGTGATGGGTTGCAGCTGGAAGGGCACTGCGTAAAACATGTGCTGAATAAGTTGGCAGACTAGTCCGCTGTGGCGACCCCTGGTTAATAAAGGGACCAAGCCAAAAAGAAAATGAATGAATGAATGGATGAATGATTACCTTTAAAATTAATTATGGATCAACAGACCTTCCTTACATAATGGTATATTGTCAAGGTCAGATATACACTAAATACCATCTGATATTACTTTTATAATTGTGACTGCTCATTTCCACTATAGTTTGTAAAGAGATTTATATTATACACACCCTCCACACACACACAATAAATATACAGTGGTTGGACAATGAAATTGAAACATTGGTCAATTTAGTGTTTGCGGTTTCAAGGCTAAATTTGATCAGCCTGGGGGCCAATCTTCATTGATTGCACATTCCACCAGTTAGAGCAGAGTGTAAAGGTTTAATTACCAGAGTAATAGAGTTTTGCTTAAGCATACTGCAATGCACACTTCCCAGGTAGCAAATATGGCCCAGATTTGGCATGAAGCTGGCATAGCAGGCATTTGTCCGTAACTGGCATACAGCCCGTGGGCCAAACATGGCCCAGGTTTGGCCGAGGTGGCACCGTCTCACAGGCAGCACTCAAGACTTGGGCCAGATATCAAATGTAGTATTTGGACCAGATGTTAAAAAGTATATGTGGGCCACATAAGTTTGGTCTATCTTGACCCATTTTTAAAATACATTTAAATTATTTTTGAGTAAAGACAAAATTCTATTAATCAGGTCGTTTCAAGGAAAAGCACAATCATAAAGCGAAATGCTTCATGGCTTTATAAAAAACATTGCAGTCATGACACACCAACATATCTGGCCCGGTTATGGGTTATTACCTAGTCTAAGACTTGGCCCAGATAAGGAAGCCAGACTTGGTCCAGTCATGTACCGTAATTCACTGCGGCATGTGGGCCAAGCAAATGCTGATGGTGTGGGATAGATCTGGGTCAGAGAAATTTGCTATGGGGTTTCATCATGGGTGACATATGTTCAAAAGAGGACAAATTGTTGGTGCGCGTGAAGCTAGTGCATCTGTGACCAAGACAGCAAGTCTTTGTGATAAATCAAGAGCCACAGTCTCCAGAGTAATGTCAGCATACCACCTAGAATGACAAACCACATCCAACAGGGGTTACTGGATGCAGGAGGAAGCTGTTTGAAAGGGATGTCTGGGTGCTAACCTGGATTGTATCCAAAAACATTAAACCACAACTGCCCAACTCATTGCAGAAATAAATGAGCACCTCAACTCTCCTGTTTCCACCAAAACTGTTAATTGGAAGCTCCGCAGGGTCAATATATATAGCCAGGCTGCTTTAGCCAAACCTTTAGTCACTCATGCCAATGCCAAATGTTGTTTTCAACGGTGCCAGCAGTAAAAATCTTGAGCTGTGTACAATGTGAAACATGTGTTGTTCTCTGATGAGTCCTCCTTTACTGTCTTTCCCACATCAGGGAGAGTTACGGTGTGGAAAATCCCCAAAGAAGCATACCGCCCAGACTGTTGCATGCCCAGAGTGATGCATGGAGGTGGCTCAGTGATGGTTTGGGCTGCAATATCATGGCATTCCCTAAAACCAATACTTTTGCTAGATGGGAAAGTTATTGCCAAGGACTACCGAACCATTCTGAAGGACCTTGTGCACCCAATCGTCCAAACACTGTATGCTGAAGGGGGTGTCGTGTATCAGGATAATAATGCACAAATACACAAAACAAGTTTGGTGAGAGTGGTTTGATGGACATGAAAATGAAGTTGAACATCTCTCATGGCCTGCACAGTCACCAAATCTAAATATTATTGAGCCACTATAGGGTGTTTTAAAGGAGCGAGTCAGGAAGAATTAATTGAGAAATGGATAAAAATATTCAAGCTAAGCTAAAAATGCTCCCACTAGACTCGAAGATCAGCTGAATAGATTTAAAAATAGAAAGACTCATCTAGGTTGCAAAATGAGCCTATTTCCAAAAAAAAAGTTGAGTCTTCCTGGTAAATAAATTTCTAACGGTGCTGCTAAAATGATTTTGTTTTAAATTTTGATTAAAACCCCACAACTGAAAATGAATGTACGTTATGTGTAAAAACAATTGCCTGACACAAGAAGAAGGTACTGAACTATTGAAATACTTATACTATTTTTAATACTTAATAAATGAGGCGACGCAGTGGAGCAGTAGGTAGTGCTGTCGCCTCACAGCAAGAAGGTCGCTAGTTCGAGCCTCGGATGGGTCAGTTGGCGTTTCTGTGTGGAGTTTGCATGTTCTCCCTGTGTTGCGTAGGTTTCCTCCGGGTGCTCCGGTGTTCCCCAAAGTTTAAAGACATGCGGTACAGGTCAATTGGGTAGACTAAATTGTCCATAGTGCATGAGTGTGAATGAGTGTGTATGGATGGGTTTCCCAGAGATGGGTTGCAGCTGCGTAAAATATGTGCTGGATAAGTTGGCGGGTTATTCCGCTGTGGCGACCCCGGATTAATAAAGGGACTAAGCCAAAAAGAAAATGAATGAATGAACTTAATATATAATATTGAATACTTTGTATAAAAAGCATTTTTGGTAACGACAGCTTCAAGATGCCTCTTTTGGAGAATGAAGTGGCATGCATTGCTCAAGTGTGAGTTATTTCTCAGACTCTTTAGTTCTTATTTTCTATTGGGCTCAAGTCCTATACGCGAACTATGCAAGGTGTGTAAAGCTTCTCAAGTAACCTATTATTTTATTAATCTTTAAAGAGATTCTTCACCCAAAAATTAAAGATGTATTCATCATTAACTTGAATTGTCATTTTTAAATCAACTATCCCTGTAATAATTTTAATAACACTTCCTTCTTATTATCTAAAATGTCACGCTTCCCTGTTTCTCTGGTTCCACTTGTGCAATCTTCATATCTGACCATTCATTATAGGCTCTTCGAGCAGTGACTTCAATATATTACAATCATCAATCAATATAGTACTGATGCAGTTATAAAATAGCAGAAGAAATGATATATTGATGCTTTAAGCTGATATGCCGCCTATTTCAACATGACGCACATCCTCTAAATCTGTTGTCATCGTGATTATCATTACCCAGGCATTGTGTGATGGTGAGCAGGCAGAACAACATGGTGATCAAGGCTTATTATTCTCATCTTTGCCATTGGACAAAAGAAAGAAAGAAAGAAAATACAGCTTTTAGAGCAGGCCATTCAAGATGCACAGAAATCATATTGGGGTCACAAGGCTTTCTCAAAAGAAAAAGCCACTATGCACAGCGGAATAATGAAATAAAAGTCTTGAGCATGAAGCTTTTAATGCGCAAATTCAGATTTTTTCTTTGGAATTATTAGGATAGCGATGGCTGATCCTAGACCAGTATAAAAAAGTCATTCCGCACCCGCAGAGCCGCAGGCAGCTGAGGGGAAGTGCTCAGCAGTGTGCTTCATCACACAATAATACAACGTTAATGGCACAGAATGGTGTCTTTCTTCGGCCCTGAAAAACGTCAAGGCAGGATGTTTAAGGAACGGTGGTCCTAATTACGCTTTTTATACCCAACTCTGATGTGATCGGCGGTTTCAAAAGAGATGCATTATTGATCCACTTCACAGACAAGTTGTATTGATTGCGAAATCCTGATAAGAGTTTGACTTTCTCCTTCGTCTAACTCTCTCCGTCCTTCTCTCTCTGCAATCAGAGAACGAACTTCGAATAAGGGCTGGAAAATATGACCTGTGGGTGCTGTTTAAAACGCATTTTTGATGAGGACGTGACAGAGGATGCCCCGGCTGCGTGGCTTTGTGTGCTGTGCTGCAATCATGTGTAATGGCTGAGCTAGTTGGATCCGCGACTCTGCCTGAGTAGCAGCTACCCAGCATGGCTCTACCCGCTCCTGTCACACGCCTGTCGTACATTCAACATCTCCGCATCTTTGTTATTCCTCCTTGCCTCCAGAAAGGTCGCAGTGCTGTGCTGTAACTGCAGGACATTTCTATCTGTGTGTGTGTGTGTGCGTGTGTGTGTGAGTTAGTGTGCATATCTGTCTTCACTGCCAAAGATGACGAGGCCTGCTGAAATATTTGACATGACAGCAGTTATTCAGCACCCACAGCTCCTAAACAATAATGGCACAAGCAACACAAACCAAACACAGGGACAAAGCTGTCATTTTATGCTGATCTGGGTTTCCTGATTATGGCTGCTGACCCTGACCTTTTTAAACTGACTCAACGTACACCATCAGCTGTGTCTGCTGAAATCTACACAAGCTACTAGATTTGCCTTCTTCCACAGGAAACCAAACCCTTTTTGTCATATTTCTTCTGACTGTCTGTCACAAATATATTAAAGCGATAGTTCAGCCAAAACCTTCACTTGTCACAAACCTGTTTGAGTTCAAGACGATATTTTAAATGATTTATGAAACCTGACTTTCCTGCTATAATGGTTACATAAATTCATCAAAATTTTTCTTACAGTATGTGAAAAAGAAAAAGAAAACTTGTACACTTCTGGGACCACTTGAGGGAGAGTAAATGTGTAAATTTTCATTTTGAGATGAACAATCTGTTTATGCATTCATTCATTCATTTTTTTTGTTGGCTTAGTCTCTTTATTAATCCGGGGTCGTCACAGCAGAATGAACCGCCAACTTATCCAGCAAGTTTTTACGCAGCAGATGCCCTTCCAGCTGCAACCCATCTCTGGTAAACATCCAGTCACATATTCAAACACACACTCATACACTATGGACAATTTAGCCTACCCAATTCAACTGTACCGCATGTCTTTGGACAGTGGGGGACACCGGAGCACCCGGAGGAAACCCACGCGAACGCAGGGAGAACATGCAAACTCCACACAGAAACGCCATCTGAGCCGAGGCTCAAACCAGCGACCTTCTTGCTGTGAGGCGACAGCCCTACCTACTGCGCCACTGCCTTCCCCTATCTGTTTATTCTGTTTAATATTTAATATAGGAGAATCAAATTTATCGTGAAGGGGCTTAAATCTGTCATCTAACAATTCCTCAAGATTTTATTCATTATATTTTCATAATTTCCGTACACTGTGATACATTGGAAGTCACTGTGGCCTCTGACAATAAATGTGGAAGTGGCTGAGTTTGTTAGAAGCTACATGTTGAAGAGAGACATATACTTTTTTTCTTTTTGGTCAGCTTTAACTATACTTCATTCAGAGAACAACATTTAAGAGATGTTTTAAAAAAGCACATGAAATCATCCGAGATGAAACCCTACTTACAAATCTTCCAACAAGATTAGTTTTTTTAATTATAAAACCCAAATTAATCATTTTAATGCGGCATTATGGATTGTGTTATGTTTTATTCTTGCTTCCTAGAAGCTCTCTTATTTTTCTGGATGAATATTCAGATTGTCATAAGACTGCAATGAATATGAAGTGGTTTCTAAGAAGTGAGGGCTAAACTACCAGGATCAAGTTTCCAGGAAGTGGAAGACATATAAAATCTCACAGGCGCTGACTGAAAAAGGTCTTTTCACAGAGCTCATGCAAACAAAAGAACAATTTTGACCGATGAGAACAAAGAGACTAACCAATAACCAACAGTTTCAATTAGAGTTCAGTACACAGAGTACAAACACAGGTCACGGTTTGACATCATTGGGACTAGTCCGTCAATTATTAAAAATGGTAATTAATGTTTATATATAAATGTCACAACGGTGTCTGAGTGGATAGTTAGGTCAATACAAAAACAGTAGTCTTTAGGAAAAATAGCCATCGTCACACGTTTGTGTGTGTGTGTGTGTGTGTGTGTGTGTGTGTGTGTGTGTGTGTTTGTGTGTGATTTATTGTATGTGCTTAAACTTACAATATGCATGTAGGCTGTAATGAGTGGTGATGAGATTGCTATTCAAAAACACCAATGTGATAGTAGCACATATGGGTTTGTTAATGTTGACCTAGTTTTGAAGTGAAAAAAGGATATTTAATGGTTGCCTAAGTGTGGCAAGGTAAAACTTCCACCACCTCAAAAAATAAACTATGGTGAAGATAGATGAATGCACTCTGAAAAATAGAGAAAATAAATGTTTCGGCAGAATAAAAATAAGTTTGTGAGAAATTTCACCCAACTTTCATGGTTGTGGCTGCACTACAAAATGTTCATCTAAAAAATTCTGCATAAGATTTTCTGATGGACCTTCATGCTTGTTTTTAAAAAACATTTTCCATCCTATTTGTCACATCATGCCTTCATATAAAACTGCAATAAATTAGCTACATTTTTTCATTAATTCAAGTTCCCATACAAAAACGATAAGCAAGATTTTTAAATGTCCTGCAAAAAAATGTCTCCATAAAAAAATACAAAATACCCTGTTTATAATTTTTGTATCAGCGAATGATTGCTTATGCCAGATAAACTCTTTCCTTATTTTGTCCCTTCAATGACCCACTTTCTCAAACAATCTGTTATGGAAAGATTGTGCAATTTTCTTTGACTGCAGGGTAAAAATGTGGAAGACCAACCTCATGTGAGAATATGTTTTGGCATTTAACACGGCCTTCTGCTTTAGTTAGAACCCTCATTTCCTTGTATGCTGTACGTGGGTTTTGTGAGTCTTCTCTGAGCTGATATGCTGGCAGATTGTGAGCCAGCTGATATCCTTTCTTCTCTCTAGAGGAAGTGTTTTTCCGTACTGTGCTACTCCTGGTGGACTAGATTTCGACAGGAGATGGAAAAACACATCTGTTCTCTATAATTTTACCTAAGCTGATAAAAACAACATACACACATTGCCAGCGGCTCTGATTAGGGATCATATTCTCAGTTCTCTGATCCTAAATGCCTCAATTTACCACAAACCTGACAACAGAGTTGATTTAGTATGCCTGCAGTTTTATACTAGACTGGCTATAACAGTTCTCTACAACCTCAAAATATATCAAAGGCCGTCTTAATAAACACCTATTACTACCCCCATAACATTCATATTTAACAGAAATTAGCAATAATTTTCAAAGAAAGAGACCAGGGGTCAGTTTATGGCGCCTGAGCAGCAGATGGCGGTACACACTGAAACATTTACAGATTCATCCCTCAATTTCACTCGACTGAAGCAACATGTCTGCGCCCTCAACACACGCGAAAACAAACATGGAGAGTACAATAACCTTGCACAAGAGTTAACTTAATTGAAACCCCGTATAAACATCCATTTTGTGTAGAGAAAGCTGATTTCAGCGATGACTTTGCGGAGCTGCGAGACGTTTTTACGCAGATCTCTGCGATTCTCGACGGCCCTCAACTTGACAGCATTCCCCGAGCACGAGCAGCTGTATCTGCGTGTGTCATCAGGTGATTTATACATTACACAAAATCTGTTCACTGTCTTTGCATGTCATGTCGGCGTGCTGATTTGTGTGTTAAAGATCACAGGCTGGTTGTTTCTTGTCTTATTCGCCGCTTGGAATAAAATCAAACGCATTGACAAACTACAACAACAACGTCAATCACTCAGTCTCTCTCTTTACCTGTCGCTTGTCTTTTTCTTGCTCACAGGTTGCTCAGTATTTCGTCCACAGACAGTGAGGAAATGTCTCTTTCACTGGACCCCGGCCTGCACGGTGTCCCAAGGTGTCTTTTTGGACAGACTTCAGAAGGGAGCTGCTGTGACTGACGAGAGTCTCTGTAATCAGCCAGTGTCTGTTTCACCAGACAGAGGTAAACATTTCCTGCCCCTCTTAAAACCAAGGCTGCTGTATTAAAGATAACGTCATCAAAACAGAAACTTTGTATTTTCTCCTCATGCGCACATGTGATATTTTAAACTGGTTAAGTTAATTGTGTGTGTGTGTGTGTGTTTGTGTTTTTTCTTCACAGCCCAACAGTTTTCCTTATTAATGAAAGATCCTGATCAACCTGAAAATGCCAAATCTCTTAAAGTTGCAATAGTGGGTTCACCGAATGCAGGGAAGTCCACACTGACGAATCAACTGCTGGGTCGAAAGGTATATTAAGACGATATACAGTATGGATGAAACATTAAAATAATGTTGTGTTAATACGTTTAGGTTTGGTACCAATTCCCACTATTATCTACTGGCTTATTATCTGCTTGTTAATAGGTACAAGCTGCTTATTATGCTTATACTTATAATGAATAATCTTATTATGTATGTTTAATATCACCCTGTAAATAAAAACCTAACTACTAACTATTAAGAAGCAGTCAATTAGATTGAGCAAAAACCTTTTAATCTTTTATTGTATGTAATGGTTTATTAATAGTAGGAATTGTACCTTAAAATGAAGTGTTCTGTGAAGTGAGGAAGTCTTCTGGCACTTTGCACAATCACATACATACAAATATATATGTGTACATCCATGTAAAGAAAAGTATTACCCGTGACTTCTAGTGATACATTCAGGTGAGATGTTATAAAGAGAAATGATTGTTGCGTAAAAAAAAAAGTTGCATTATATTCAGCAATATTGCCTATAATCCATACATCCTTGAGAAATGATCTTGAACATGTTTGTTGGACTGTCTGATGCAGGAGTCTCTAAAATAACTAATGCATGGGTGGAAGTTTTCATGTTACACCTGAGAGTGACGATGCATGTTGTAATTTGTTCTACTAAAAAGGACTTGTGCTCATCCTAGAGGCTGCAACCTATATAGACAAACCTGTTGTGAATGTGCTCATTTTTGTGGGTGTGCAATGTTGTCAGGAGCCAGAGGTAATAATTCTGTTTTGCCTGAATCACCTAATACCATGGCTTCATCTAAAAATCTTTAATGTTCTGCCGGAGAAATAAATCTGGTAGCCTAACCTGTTAATATCATATTTCTATATTTATTTACAGTTGTTTGCTGTTTCATCAAAAGTGCACACCACAAGATCACGTGCTGTTGGTGTCCTGACAGAGAATGACACTCAAATTGTAAGTACATATGCTGAATATCCAAATAAATGTCTAGCCTCTGTAAGAAACATCTCTATTTACTGTTAGTGTATATAATTGTAAGTATTGTATATATATTTTTATTTTGTTCAGGTTTTGTTGGATACCCCTGGTCTCACCACACAGATAAAAGCTAAAAGGTGAATGTTTAATCCAACAGTTTCCTAATGACATTTAATAAAGTGAATAATCTCCCATCTCACTGTATTACGCAATAACAGTAAATAAGCAGTTTGTGTGTTGATTACCAGAAAATTGTACATACTTTAACTCTGATGTAACATTCTTCTGGTTTGCAATGGATGTGGTAATAAATGTTTACTCAAAAACTAAAATGAGTAGTTGTGATATATTTGTTTAACAGACACCAGCTGGAGAACTCGCTCTTGGTGGATCCATTTAAGTCACTAAAGGAAGCTGATTTAGGTAGTAAAATCTTTTCTTGCTTTTTTTGGTTAGTTAGTTAGTTAGATAGTTAGATAGATAGACAGACAGACAGACAGACAGACAGACAGATAGATAGATAGATAGATAGATAGATAGATAGATAGATAGATAGCCTTTGATTATATTAACATTAATTTGATTATAATAACATTATTTTCTTTCTGAAAGTTGAACCTGTCTGTTTTTGAGAGAAAAAAAATCACAGCCACATTGGTGTAAATTTCTCACTTCATTCAGAAATAAAGTAAAACAGGCTACTGTGTTTTAGTGTCCCTCATTTCTTAACAAATGCTTGAAATTGAACTTTGTTCAGAAGTAGTTCAAAGTAGTTTTAAGGGACAGAAAATGTTCTGATAACTAGTCTTTTCCTTTTATATGCAAGTCAGGTCAGCTAATTTTGCTATATTACATCTGAAAATATGGAAAAGCTGGTGCATATACACTTGCTCTCCCATCAAAGAAATCGCAAACTAATAGAGTAAAACACAAGGGGTAAATAGTCATTTGTCTCCTTTCACATCTTGTGATTCAGATGACCAAAGTCGTAATGTTGGGTGAAATTGTAGCCAAAAAGGATGATAATCTCTGTGGAATTGCTCTGTATGATGTGCTGCATCACCATCTTCTTCATTTTTCCCTTTGTATTTGCAGTGGTGGTGTTAGTTGACGTGTCTGATAAATGGACCCGCAGTAAGCTGAGCTATGAGGTGCTGAAGTGCCTGGCCCTGAATCCAGATGTCCCTGCCGTCCTTGTCCTCAATAAGGTATTAGCTGTGTCATTTTGTATTGATTTGTCCCAGCCCAAACCAAAGGATTTATCTATGGAGGAAATTACCATCTCTTTTCTTTAGATATCCCATCTCTCATTTGACAGAGAGAGAGAGAGAGAGAGGGCTGTATTTCTGCTGCTGTTATCACAGAAATTACTCTTCCTGTCAAACTCCGTCAGTGATTTAGTAACCTTAAAAAGATATTTCACCCACAAATGAAAATTCAGTCATTATTTACTCGCCTTTAAGTAATTTTTCAAACCGGTTTGATTTTTCTTTCTTCTGTTAAATGCAAAAGAAGATATTTTGAAGAATGTTAGAAACCAGCAGCCATTAGTAGAAATGATAACGACAACAAAAACACTATGAAAGTCAATGGTTACAGGTTTCCAAAAGTTTTTAAATAATAGTGTCCAACAGAAGTAGGAAACTCAGGCAGATTTGGAACAAGTGAAGAGTAAGTAATTGATGTCAGAATTACAATTTTTATTTACAATTTTTATCTCTTTAAAGTCCACATAAACTGAAAGCTGTGATTGTTTTTTATTTATTTATTTTTTCTTTCATAATGTGATGCAGGTCCTAGAGAAACTGAATATTAAATAAGAAAACAGTGGGCTTGGCTTGTTTTTTTCTGTTGCGAGCTGAATGGATGTAGTCAAGTGAGAGGGGTCTGGACGCACACCTGGTGCAGTGCAACCTGAGCTGCATCCAATGCTTTTTAATGGGCTCACCTAAGCCCACCCATAACCCTATCCCTCACAGTGACGTCATTCGCTCCATTTGAGTGCATTGTGTCTGACATTGCATCGCAGAGTGAAGCAATCTCAGTTTGCATCATAAAGGCTGCATCCAAATACTATTGAGTCAAGTAGGCATCTTTAGAAAGATCACATTATTGGTTTTAGGGTGCTTTTACATTTAGACTTTAGTTTCAGAACCTGGTGCATTTGCCTCACCTAGCGCGTTTCATTTGGGTATATGTGAACAAGATATTCACGCTTGAATCCACAGCAAAGCAATTTGTTCAAGACTGCATAAATGAGGTGGTCTCAACTCAATTTAGACAAACACTGGAGCGGTTTGAATGTAGTAAGAAAGCCATCCAATTTAACGAACCAACGAAAAGCTTATGTTGCAATGTTTGATACATACTAGAGCTGCACAATATTCTGTATCGATATCAGTGTAATCATTCGCAATAGTCACATTGCGAATATAAACAATTTTGAGGCTAGATTAAAATTGATCAATTTTACAAGTGGGTTTTGCAGCCTGTGACTGTGTGAGGGTCTTAAAAGCATTCAGGCATAAGCAATTGTACCGTTTATAACTTTGACTAACTACTTAAGATTCATTTATTCATTTAACATTTGATTATTTAATTACTGTATACCTGAATACAGGTGGATGCCTGTAAAACAATAAAATACTGTTTATTTAATTTGTATCTTTTTCTTCATTGAATTTATGCTGGTTTTTCTTCATTGAATTAGCTTGTTTTGCTAATAGCATACGTAAAAATGAACCAAGGATTAACCTGGAGCGCAGCGGAGGTCAAATGCCTCATCAACATTTGGTCAGATGAACATGTAGCATTTAGTATAACAGCTATACAAATTCCACAAAAGCACAGTAATTTACAAAGTATTGAGTAAGCGTCTGCTAGACATGGGTTTCAATCGCTCCATAGAACAGTGACGCACAAAAGTCAACGTAAAAACATGCTATTCACTTCACTCCATTTCTGGAGACGAGAAAGATAAGTTTACCTGCTTCCATAAACTGGACAAAATACATGGGATTAATCTACTGTTTGTTTGAAGATATATTACAAGCTACCAGACACCATTTCTGTTTATTGTCAAAACTGACAGTTGGAGGGGCGTGGTTAAATATGTTAGCAACGCCCAATACCTCCAAGGCGTGTCATCTGAGAATTTAACTGAAAAACAAGCAGGAAGTGCATCTTCAGGTTTTAATTAAAGATTAGAAGGGCAAACTTTTTTATTCCTTAATGACATGCAGGGATGAATTCCTCACCACAAAACTAGCAATGCGAGTTAACAAAATCATATGGTTAGTTTTGATTTTTATTTGTACTTTAAATACAACATATTCTAAAGTATTGACTCTGAACGCACAGGTGGACTTACTGAAGAACAAAGCGCTGTTGTTGGACATCACGGCACAGCTGACAGAAGGCATGGTGAATGGAAAGAAGATCAGAATCCATGGCGCATCAAAACCAGTGCGGAAAGCAGCAGCCGGAGCCAACAGCAGACTTAAAGAAAAAAAAGCTGCTGGGAGCCTGGAGGACGAGGCGGATCATGAGGACAAGCTGAAGGCCCTGAAGAGCCACGGGGGGTGGCCGCATTTCAAAGACGTTTTCATGCTCAGTTCTATTGACCATGAAGATGTGGAAACATTAAAGGTATAGGCTTTTTGACCTGTTTAGTTTTTACATATGCAATCAACTATTGATAGCTTTCACGTGACATCATAGCATTAGGGGAACTCCGGGTGCTCCGGTTTCCCCTACAAGTCCAAAAAATGTGCTACAGTTGAATTGGGTATGCTAAATTGTCCGTAGTGTATGTGTGTGAGTGTGTATGGATGTTTCCCAGTGATGGGTTGCAGCTGGGAGGGCATCTGCCGTGTAAAACATGCTGGATAAGTCGGCAGTTCATTCCGCTGTGGCGACCCCTGATTAATAAAGGGACTGAGCCGAAAAGAAAATGAATGAATGATAACCTTGCTTAAAAATACCACGGTGTAACAGTATTGTGATTACTGCTTTAAAATAAGTTATTTTTAAATGTCTGGGTAGAACAAAAAAATATATTTTTCTTTTAGGAAACATTTATAATATTTTGGAGCAGTAAACATGTCTGGCTAAATAATTCAAATTAATCATTGACTTCTGTCTTCATTTGTGTAAAAAACACTGATTTCTTTACAATAAAATCTTACATATACCTTGGGAACAGTATAACAGAATATTTTAGCAGTAATATTACCTTGACTTTTCCAAACCACAGTAAATGTTGAAACCGGTTATCGTCTCATGCCTATGTGGAATATATACTAACCAATGAGGAGACATGCCTGAGAGAAAGAAAACCAGCAAGGCAAAATTTCTGGATTTGTGCCAAATAGCAGCATTCCTGATTGACCCATCCCGATCTAAAGTGCCTATATCTGTCAGTACTTTTGTACACTGTTTCTATTTTAATTTGCAGTTAAAAGGATAGTTTGCCCAAATATGAAAATTATATTATAATTTACTCATCCTTGTTTAAAACCTAATTGAGTTTCTTTCTTCTTTTGAGCACAAAAGATGTCCATTGAATTCCATTGTATTTTTTTTTCTGTTATGGAAGTTAATGGGTCCGAGCAACAATCATTCTACAATCATGAAACTATTTTACATTCTACGTTTCTTTTGTGTTCAACAGAAGAATAAGAGCATGAAAAGCATATGAATGAGAATAAAAATTAAAGTACTTTTCCTTTTTTAGTAAACTAAACTAAAATGCAAACTATGAAAGCAGAAGTAATCAAATAATCAGTTCAAGTGATCAGTTGAACAACTGAATCTAAGCTAAATAATCCGATACCAAATAAAAAAACAGACACTTATGTTCTACACTGCCATCTTCAATGATTGAATCGCTGAGGTATTCTCACCAGTATAAAAATATACAGTGCTCAGCATGCACAAGTACACCCCTCACAAATCTCTCTTTTAAAATCATATTTTTTAACAGGAAGCTTTACAATATAATATTTGTGCATATACATTAGATTAGTCAGTACTGAAGCCAAATCTAAAGCTGATCTAACAAAATAACTTGCGATAACAGTACAAAAACTAGTACACCCAAATTTATATGTTAGAGAAAATTATTAAATACAAATTCAAAAAAAGAATAAAAATCAAGAGAAACAAAATTCGGTAAAAAAAAGAAAGAAATAAATTTTAAATATTTTAAACATTTTGCTAAAATTTTATTGTAGCATTTTTCAATTTCTAAACATGTTTGGTGACTAAAATATTATTTTAATAAATATATCTCCTTAATAAATCTGTTTTGTTTAAATGTACCTAAATACATTGCCTATATTCACTAAGAAATAGATTGTACTCAGTTATGCTGAGCACTGTAAATATCTCTGAATTGGAGCTCAGGCAGGGACCTGACCATTTATAATCACTTAAGAATGGGAGCAGGTGTTTAGATGTACATGGATCACAAGTACCCATGTCTATTTTCTATTCTATATATATAGCACAAAATATACAGTTTCTGTCTTTTTGTTATGCTGACAATTTGATTAAAATATTTGTAGCATGAAACAGAAGGAAATCTGAACCACTTATGCTGCGTTTCTATGGAGATCTCAGTGTAAGCTGCTATTGCGTCTGCTTTTTTTGCTCACCAGGTCTTAGCACAGGTCACGTGACTGAAAAAGATCAATTGACACTTTAATCTCAAGTGTTCTGCTGCTTATCTTTAATTTGCCTGTGTTTAAATCTGCAAAAGAGGTACTTGTTCGTAGCTGCAAAGCCTTGCCAGTGGCAGTACCACAGTGAGGTCCTGACAGATCAGAGTCCTGAGGACGTGTGCTTCAATACCATCAGAGAGAAACTACTGCAGAATCTCCCTAAAGAGGTGCCGTACACTATGACACAGGTGGGTTATGATCATTTTTGATTTGTTAACGCACACACTGCAATTCATGGTCATTATTTTTCTCTGATTTTAACTTTCATTAAGCAAGGATTCAGACAGCGAAGACTGTTATAAAATTTTTGACAAAATATTACTGTTTCAAATAAATGTTTTTCTGGTGAATAGAATAATTATTATTGAATCCTCAAACATTTTGTTTGCCCAAATATATTTATCATTGCAACTTTTCCACATTGATAAGAAAGTAATAAGGGAGTTCGGTAACACTTTATTTTAAGGTGTCCTTGTTAGAAATCTTCCATGTACAGTATTTACAATTAATTATGCATAATTTCATGCAACTAACCCTAAAGGTAACCTGCAATTTAAACCAAACCATATAACAAGTACATGTAATTAATTATTGTATATCAGTAGTCAAATTAATAGTCATAAACACATTAAAATGAAATCAGTAGAACTGATCATTATTTGTGAAGGATCAAGTGACTGAAGACTGCAGTAATGATGGTAAAAGAGTGTGAATCGTTAATTACATTTTAAAAGATGCATATATTAAATTGTAATGCTAAGTGAATAGTTTGTGATTAATACTAATGATATTGTAGCTCTTATGAGAAAATAATATTGTGACAACATATCACAGTGTTTTGCTGTTTTTAATGTTGTGTTCTTTATTACATAAAGACAGCCATACTCTCATTCCTTTCCGACTATTCTTTGTATAACATGTTTTAATTGAGTTTTTCAAGATTTTAAAATAATTCAAATCCTATACCCACAACTTAAGCCAGGCAGACTTAGGAAAAAAAACAAAATTAAATAATAATCCTTGTTAAAAGTAATAAAAAAAATAAAAATAGTATTACAATAAATAAATTAATAATAATAAAAAAGAATTACTTTCAGCTATTCTTTAAAAATATTGAACTATTGCAACTTGATTATACCTGTTATCTATAAGTACATGTTATCTAAAAACTCTTTAAGTATATTTCAGTATATATCAGTATACAGATGAAGTCAGAATTATTAGCCCCCCTTTGAATTATTATTATTTTTTTTTCATTTTTAGACATTTCCTAAACTATGTTTACCAGCAAGGGAATGGTCACAGTATGTCTGATAATATTTTTTCGTCTGGAGAAAGATTTATTTGTTTTATTTCAGTTAGAATAAAAGCAGTCTTTAATTTTTTGAAAGCCTTTTTAGGGACAATGTTATTAGCCCCTTTAATCTATTTTTCTTTTTGATAATCTACAGAACAAACCATCATTATACAATAATTTGCTTAATTACCCTAACCAGCTTAGTTAACCTAATTAACCTAGTTAAGCCTTTAAATGTGTATGTGTGTCTTGGAAAAATATGTAGTCAAATATTATTTACTGTCATCATAGCAAAGATAAAATAAATCAGTTATTAGAAATGTGTTGAAAAAAATCTGCTCTCCGTTAAACAGAAATTGGGGATAAAATTAAACAGGGGGGCTAATAATTCAGAGGGGCTATTAATTCTGACTTCAACTGTATATTTTACCCCTGTATAACTCTTGATTTGATCTGTACCAAAATTAATAATTGTATGTATTCTTAAATGTCACAGTGTTTCACTTATGATTTTGCCCCTCGTTTTTCTTTTTCTTTCTAGGAAATTGAAGTCTGGAAGGAGTCTGAGGATGGGGTGCTCGACATATCCATCAAACTGTATGTGCAAAAGGAAACCCATATGGTGAGCTCTCTGTTTCATAATGCTCGTCTCTCCTCTTTATATCCCATAGAAACATTCATTTATTTAAAAAACTATTTATCACCAGGCAAACAATTTGATACTTCACTATAAAATAAAACCTTATTTTTCATTCCTGCAGAAAATGGTTATCGGTCCTGGAGGTCAGCTGATAACCAGAATAAACCAGGAAGCTGGAAATGACCTGATGAAGATTTTCTTGTGTAATGTGCGCTTAAAAATCTCTGTGAAGTTGAGGAAGTGAAGTTAACTCTGTTAACTCTTCAGATGACAGGTCAGAGCCTGATGCATAAAGAAGGACACAGAAACCTTAAAAAAGAGATATTTAAGAGTGAAGAAATGGACAAGAACTCAAAATATCTCTACTTATACAAGATATCAACAGATGTTCTCAAATGAAATTCAAGTTTGGCATATAACATGGTTTTCTGTTTAATTTTAGTTGCAAGACTGCCATTTGTTTTATTAACAATACTGGGATACCATCTGCCTATGCAGTTTTATATGTCACTGCTTTCGATTGATCAAGCAATCATGTAGTTCTGCACACAGTGAACACAGCCTCACTTTCTTACGCTCTGTTTTTTCATCACTAGTATTTAATGTCTTCAGTGGTCAGGCTGTTATCTGCTACTGAGGCCTGCTCTTTTACTCAAAGTCTTGCGTAATATTATTACACTGACCTGAAATCAGCCGACTGCAGGCTTTACCCCAGCTCTAATATGTTGGGTCAAAGGACTGTCAGACAAAAAGCTAAGCTGTTGTTTGCTGAATCCTGCTCAACTGTGACTACTCGCTGCTTACTAAAACTGAGACCACCCTTTCTAAATAGTATGTAATTGTGTCTTTAGTAATAATTTCTTTACTTGCTTCAATTATTGCATCACTTTTAGACAGTAGTGTTCTGTGTAAAAAAAGTCTCATGAAGTTATGGATACTTTATCTCCTGACAGCAGAAGATTTTGTTTTAATCAGACACATACAGATCGACTCGCATAGTCACTGAGCTTATGCAGTTACTCTAATTTGCTTGCTTTAGGGCTCACTGTTGTTTAAACATTCGGAATTGGAACGATTATAAAACATTATTATTACTATTTAATATATTTTAAAATGTCATTTATTCCTGTCTTGTCAAAGCTGAATTTTCAGCATCATTACTCTCCAGTGGTTCAGTGTAAAATGATTCTTATATACAGTTTTTGAAAAAAAATGGGTCACACTTTACAATAAGGTTTATTAGTTAATGTTAATTAATGCATTTAAAAACATGAACAAACAATGAACAATACATTTACTACTGTAATTTTTCATGTTAGTTAACGTTGGTTAATGAAAATACAGAAGTTCATTGTTAGTTCATGTTAACTCATGGTGCATTAACTAATGTTAACAAGCATGGACTTGGATGTTAATAATGTATTAGTAAATGTTCAATTATGATTAATAAATGCTGTACATGTGTTGTTCATGTTAGTAAATGCATTAACTAGTGAACCTTATTGTAAAGTGTTACCAAAAAAATTATTATTACAGTTATTCTGCTTAAAATTTGTATTTCTTTTTGTAAACTGTATTACTATATATTTTTGAAGAATTTAAAACGTAAAAGAATCTTAATTCTTTGCTGTCACTTTTGAGCAAAGTAATGCATCAGTTTAAGAAGGGGTTAATTTCTTTAAAATTTACATAAGTTATGCTAAGTCTAAATGTTTGAGCGATAGTGTGTGTTTATATTGTTAATTACACAACTGATAAAATGTTTTTTTGTTAAATAATAATAAATGTAGACTGTTTATTTCATTTGTTCTGTCAGATCTGTTGAAACGTGGAAAAAGACATTTAAAGTTCCTCTGCCTAGAGGCTTAGATAACCTTTCTAATGCAGCAATGTACAATTCAGCTAACCCGCTGCTAAAGTGGCCTTTAAAATGGTGATCAGATGCATTTATTTCCCATTTCTGCCCAGAACTCCATGATGAATCATACACTTAAACCTAAAGCATAGAGAGAGCCCTCGTTCTTTCTCAGTTTCCTTACTGGCCTTTAATCTTATTTCATTTGGCAGCAGCAGTTAATGCTGAGTTCATTAAAGATGCTCGTTTATCTCGTCTTTGGCTCACAAACAAGCAACCTTTGTGAACCTTTTGTGTAAAAGTGATGATCAAAAGTGGATCATATACAAAATTGTAGATAATAAATTGAAACAAGCAAAGTAATTTCATATTCAGTGACATTTATTAAAAGTATACAAAATAAAACATTTACAGGCTATAAGTGCTTGAGATTAAAAGTTTAATGTGTTAGTTGAATACATGAGAAGTTTTCTTTTTCCACTTGAGATGTTCTTCGTTCTTCTACATTCAGATGATTGTTGAGAAAAGGCAACAGAACCCTTACCATTACTAAACTCAGTAATGGTAACGGTTTCGCCGCCTCTCTCTGTCACAGCGATTGTGTTTGTCCACAGGAAACCTTCAGAGGCTCGTTGACCCCCTGGATAGTACATCATCTATACTGTAGTGTCTCAATAATGAACTTACAGTATACGATGATATCCTGTCTAGAGAGCAAGATTAAAACAATCAAGACTTTTTGTAGAAAATCAATTTAAATGACATAATAGAAAAAAGGCATCTAAAATCACATTTGACCACTGTCAAAAGTTTCAGAAACGTCCTTATTAGTGATCAATATGGTCTAAATTGAAGAAGTTTCTTCCTGAGGAAGTTTTCTCCTGAATTCTTCACAGAATCACATTGAACTCTTCATCAGATGAGGAAGAGCATCTGCCGTCCCGTAGTTCGTAGTCACCACACTCACCTTTAGATGTGCGTCTTCAGTCGTCCCGCAGGAAGTGTTGAAGAGCGGTTTAATTGCCTTCATCTGTCACCTTTACAAGTCTTCTCACTTTTGTTTTCACATGTCTGTTGTCTCCATGCTGTGAAGTGATCGTAAACGTTGACTCCTCGCTCGTGAGTTTTAATGCTCGCTGCTCATTTGCATATGATGACACACAAAGGCTGTGCCGTCCTTATCATGCATGTGCCCTTCAGCCCACTGACCAATCAGATTCGTTCCCTGTATCAGACCCTGAACAGCACCAAGACTCGCACTTACGCAAGTGTGTGTGACCCCACACCCAAACTTACCCACCCTCCAAAACACTTGAAATTCTACCAGAATAAATATCCCCCACCCAACAAACATATATGTTACGTTTATTTTATTACAATAAAAACATTAACTGGAGTTTTCAAACATTTTACAGTGTTTATATAAAATAATTTGATAATAACAACTTATATTTAATTATATATAACATTATTTTTGATAGTTTTTTTCATGACGTCATGTTTAAAAAAGTGCATTATAATAGTTTGTACACCAGTTTCCAGTGCAGTTGTCAGTTGTATTACAATAAAATAAATAGAATGAAATAAAATATATTTTAATAAATTTGCAAATGACTCTCCAAAATAGAAAAAAATGTGTTTGTGTTGAATATTTAATATAAAGGCCAGTTCTTTAATTATAATATGCGTGTTTGTCAATTTCTTGAGATGGATTTTGTGCTTTTACAATTTATCTTCAACACAGTTGCCAGGTTTATAGATTAAACTGTAAAAATATCTGTTCATTAACAGTTTCTGTATTTTGAGACTCACAAGTGTTTTCTATTTATTTACAGTTGTGAATTGCATAATGGGATTTTGATTTCTGTCGACTTTTGATGTTGAAAGTTCAACTCTACAGTTCAAAAAAGTGATTATTGACATTTTAGTCATTTGAAATCGTATAATGCATAGGAAATAAATATATAGAAATAAGTGTAAAATAACAGAATATGTGCTGGAAGTTTATTGCAAGGTTTTTGTAGCATAATATATAACACCAACTTAGACATTAATCACTTTAAACTATTAAACGTGTTAATAAAAGTCGCTTTTTTAAACTTTTCAAGGTTAAAGTTGTTGAAAAAAGATCGAGGTCCCATAATGCAATTCAAAGTCATGAATAAATAGGCAAAATAAAAACATGAATCAAATACAGAAAACTGATCATTTGTGCTCTACTTCAAAATTTAACATGCAATTCATTGTTTATCCATTTTTTTCTGGTGATAATTTTATTTATAAATGTTATATATAATACTTTGTGGATCCTATAATATGAGATATTTGAGATTTCAGATCTGCTTGGTTTTTCATTAGAATAGTCAGTAACCAAAGGTGGTTAACCAATTGTGATTAACATGCATAATATTAGATTTAATTTGTTTTAAAATGTAATGCCTTTTACAGACAATTAAAATGCATTATTGTAACTTACACTTTTTTTTTTGTTCAAAGTTTTTTTTTTTATTGGTTTTTCTCGTTATAGAGAGCAAACAAACAAAAACAAAACACCCCTTTCCAAAAACACCAGATCTAGGATCAATACATAATCAAATGTCCATCGAGAAAATAGAAGATAAAAACATGACATTAAAATATGACACAAGTTCATTTTCTCATTTTGTCATGTTGTGTGCATTCATTTCAATGACACGAGTTAAAAAGGTTGCCAGACGTTATAAATGTTGCTTTGATAGCATAGTATTTTCTCCAACTTAAGATGAGACATTACAGTGATATCCAGTGATTGTGTTGCTGGAATAGGGTCTTTCCATTTAAATAATATCAGTCTTCTGGTCAGAAGAGAACCAAAGGCTAACATTTTAATTTGTCTTGTGTTAAGAGGAGCGTTCTCAGGGGCCACCCCGAACAACGTGAGAAATGGTGATGGCTCTACTTCCACGCCAAATGCCTCAGAGAAGGATACCATATGCTTTTGATATCTTTATGATGCAATTTGACCTCGCTCATGTTAACAAGTGTAAATTACAAAAAAAAAAAAAAAATGTTTAGTAAAAATACATCAATATATATTTTGCAATTGTTTGATCAAAGTTCAATAATGCAATTTAAAAGCTTAAATAAACAGGAAAAATAAAAACATGAATCAAAAATACAAATATTTAACAATTTTTTTTTTACTGTGTACACAGTAGCCAAAATACACGCAGATCTGCTTTCTTGGTTTACATTAGATTAGTCAGTAACCAAAGACAAAACAAAACTGAAAATATCATTACCAAATAATCATTTAGGATCATAAGTACAAACCAATGAAAATGTGTCTGCAAAAAAGATAAAATACAATTGTGATTAACACACATAATATTAGATTTAACTTGTTTTACAATGTAATGTCTTTTGCAGAAAATTGAAATGCATCATTCTATCTTATGCTTTTGATATCTTCATGATGTAAGGTGACCTCACTTGTAGGCTTGGGGGGGTAATATGGTATACCGCAGGATCTAAAAATGGCAATGGTTAAATATTAAATAGACAAATATTAAATATTATTTATATAATGCTTAAAAATGCGTATGCGTGATTGTCATCACGGGACAATGTAGAGCAGAAAGTAAGAGGTGAGACAATATGGCAAGTCGCGCACCAAGTGACCTGGTCTCAAAAAAGAACACAACCTCTGCAGTTTGGCAGTATTTCGGGTTTCGACAGAACGAGAAGGGAGACGTGGTAAATATGAACAAGAAAATTTGCAAATTGTGCAACAAACAGTTGACCGTGAACCTAAGGTTGCATATACAGTATTCAGTTTCTGAATGGTTTAGGCACAAGCCAACAGTTTTGTGACGCTGTCCGAGCCTTACATCATAGTTTTTTATTATACAGAGTTTAAGTCATGGTTTTATATTATGGTAATATCGTATACCGAGGTAAAATAGGGTGGAGGTTTGACGGTATCAAAATTTGGATACCGCCCAAGCCTACTCACTCGTGTTAATAAGTGTAAATAAAAAAAATTGTAAAAATACATCATATATTTTGCCATTCTTTGATCAAAGACCAATAATGCAAATTAAAAGCATAATTAAACAGGGAAAAAACATGAATCACAAAATATGGGTATTTTACATATAATATTTCACAGTGTACACTAGCCAAATGCCTGCAGATCTGCTTTATTGGTCTTACATTAGGTTAGTTAGTAACCAAAAGACCCAAGGAAACTGAAAATATCATTACCAAATAATAATTTAACTTAATTAAATTAACATACATAATGTTAGATTTAACTTTTTAGAAAATTGAAATGCTTTATTCAAACTTATCCTAAGGATATCATAATGATGTAAGGTGACCTCACTCGTGTTAATAAGTGTAAAAAAAATTGTTTTGTAAAAATACACCAATACAGCATAAGTAGGTACACCCCTCACAAATCTCTTTTAACTTCATATTTTTACTAGGAAGCTATACAATATTATATTTGTGCATTTACATTGATTAGTCAGTACTGAAGACAAATGTGGAGCTAAATAACTTATGATAACAATCCAAAAACTACTACACCCAAATTTATATGTTATAGAAAAATCTTAAATACAAATTTAAAAAAAGAGGAAACATTAAGAGGAGCAAAAAATAAATAAATAAATAAAATTAAAAAAATGACAAATGTAGTTAAAATTTAAGTTGTAATTTATTTCGCAATATTTAACAAAAATTTAATTGTATTGTCTTTAAATTTCTCAATATGTTTGGTGACTAAAATATTATATTAATAATTATATTTGTTTATTAAATCTGTTTTTGTTTAATACATTGCTATATTGACTGAGAACAGGAGAAAAATATTCATCTTTAAAACGGGCTGTACTCAATTACGCTGAGCACTGTATATTGTTCATTTTGCTGTGAAATGAATCAAAATCTTAAAGTTCTCATTTGTTGTACACCCATCTGAAGATGGCAGATTGATGGATTACAGTGTACAGAATTACTATAGTGATTCAGCTCTGGGTGTCTTTTCTCATAGCTCTGTGTGAGTGGTGAATAATGAACCTGAGCTCCTCATTAGGATGTGAAAGTTCTACTGGAGACAGACTCCAGTTAGGGTGGGACAGGGGGTTGTTTGTGGCTGCTCGGGTCACGTTAACAGATAGCAGGGAGATTGTGGCCTATCTGAGGGACACCAGCATTCAGCAAACCTCTGGCACCTTATCTGCCTCTCAAATAAATGGCCATTTCTGCTAATCTGTGATGATTTTTCAGAAAAGAGTCACGGTGGCCAGCTAGACATGAGGAGAGCTGGAAACTGCCCTCCAGAGCTCTTATAAAACACCAATTTTCACCTGATCTGACTGATTCAGGACCATTTCATCTCTTTTCGGGTGC
This sequence comes from Danio rerio, assembly GCF_052040795.2. NCBI lineage: Eukaryota > Metazoa > Chordata > Actinopteri > Cypriniformes > Danionidae > Danio > Danio rerio. Next base: position 43,343,479 of record NC_141025.1, read on the forward strand.
TGGCATTAAGAGTGTGCACTCAATTGCTGGAGGAGAATCTTACTGTGTTAGCTGTATTTAGAAAAAAAAAAACACTTAAGATGTTTAGTGGCTTGTTCTTTATCTAGTTTACTGTAAGCTAAAGCATGATTGTAAATGCATTAGGAAGCTTTAATGATTAAAGGTTCAGGGCAAATACAACATTAGAGATCTTCAGTCTTTTTTCTGGCCAGTGGTGTCTTGGTGAATAGATAGCGTTTTTGCTAAACTTTAAGTCTGCATATATGGTTTATTTGAGCTTTTAATCGGTTTACATGATTAATATTTTGTGTGCTTTATACATCCATTAAAGTGGAATATATATATATTTTTTTCATTATTATATTTTGTTTCTCTTCCCTGGTTTCTAGTTGTTTGCACTGTAAAAATATATTATATAGTCATGACAACACAAGTTTTTTTTACTTTAAATTATTTTATTAAGTTGATGAGGTTTCAAATGTATTTTTTTGTAAGTTGTACAAATGTTGACTAGATAAGTAATTTGCATAAACTAGATAAGTTTTTTCAAGTAATTTTAATTGATTTAAGTTGACATAGCTTACTAAATAGTAAATTAAACTTGATTCAGCAAATTTATTATATTGTGATAAACCTGGCATGTCAACGCAACCCCCCTTCTTTTAAAAGTTTTTAAAGTATGTCTGACAATTTTTTTGTTCTGGAAAAGGTCTTATTTGTTTTATTTTTGGCTAGTATAAAAGCAGCTTTTAGTTTTTTTTTTTTTTTTTTTTTTTAAATATTAGCTCCTTTAAGCTATATATTTTTGAAAGTCTACAGAACAAACCATTGTTATACAATAACTTGCCTAATTACCCCAACCCGCCTAGTTAAGCTAATTAACCTGGTTAAGCTATTAAATGGCACTTTTAGCTGTATAGAAGTGTCTTGAAAAATATCTAGTTAAAAATTATTTACTGTCATCATGGCAAAGATAAAATAAATTCGTTATTAGAAATGAGTTATTAAAACTATTATGATTAGAAATTGAGGAGAAGATAAACAGGGCTAATAGTTCAGGAGGGCTAATAATTCTGACTTCAACTGCATAGAATATCAGTAATTTCATAATTGTTTTGGTCTACTGTATATGCAGTTTATTTGTTGTGACATAGTGGTGTGATGACCTGGCCAAAGTGTTTTTAGGTTATTTTACGAGCTATTTTCTTTAAAGCACATTAAAACCGTTTTCTGGGTAAAGCTGCAGTTTTCCCTTCTCCCCCCACCCCCCAAAAATTTTTATTGCTCAACCAAAGTTTAGTGTTTTCCTCTTGCCATTTTAACAGGTTCATTATGAAAATAAAATATTTAATTTTTACATAAATATATCATGCTGAATGATGAATAGAATAAACCTGTATTTTATTTTCACAGAACTTGCTTGTATTTAATGTGCTTCCTATGAACAAATACTTCTTTAGAAATAATGAAACCTTGACTTAATTTATCTTGACATTATATTTTTCAAAATTAATTTAAGCAGCAATTGGTGATTATTTTATGAAAGATGACCTTTTAAAGCAGAAAAAATACACAATGAGCTCTTTAAAGCCAATCATTGGCTTCTCAAAAAGTTATTTTAGATTAAATATGCAGTCACATTTGCTTCTCCTCTGTTGATTAAAGAATTAGCAGTACTAGCATTCTCAAGAGCAAAAAATAAGCCCTTATATATTTTGCAAAGGTTTGGTTTCAAGTTAGTTACAAAGATTCTGCGTGGTTTGATAGGGATGATAACTAATGTTAGCATTAAAGACTACAACTAAAAAAGACATAAGATGAATGAATAATTCCAAATGAATGTTTTCAAGCTGTTGAACAATAGGACCACTGACAGCCAATCAGAATTCATCCCGGTTTAGCTCAAGCATTTAAAGTGTCAACTTCTGATCTATTTGTTTACGTGTTTTTTTTTCACCTTTTTTTCAAACTTTTTTTTTTTTTACTTTGTGTTAAAATAATGAAATATATTAAAAATGAATTGAAAGTGTCACTAACAATAAAAAGGCCATTATTGTGCATTATTGTGTGTGTGTGTGTGTGTGTATATATATATATATATATATATATATATATATTAGGAGTGAATCGGGCTGTTATCTTAAAGTATGCTTAGAAATGCATATCTTTGTTGTTATTCTTTATTATTATTATTATTATGTTTGCCACACTGTTAGACAGCCTAAACACATTCAAAACCAATATAGAAATGCATTCAAGATGTCATAAATGTGCATCCAGGATGACTCTGCTCAGCTTTCAGTAAACACCCTCAGCAAATTACCTGTAAGCAGATTTGAATGTTGAGAATTGGAAAATATCCACCAAACATGGAACTTTGACAGTTCTGAGAGTGTGGCATTCAAGAGTAGTGAAGACTTCCTGCAGTAATGAGGGGACAAACTGCTGGGGTGATTAACACCTATATGTGCGTCTCTATGGGTTTGGAGGAAGTGTCAGGGAAGCCTTGGCCTCTAAAGAAAGACGGACCCCGTTTCCCCCTCAATTCCTCTCAATGTTGTTTCTACACACCTTTGTGGGCTGGCTGGAGACAAAAGACAGATCAAAGAGGAGACTGATGTTTTGACAGAAGTGCACATACACACCTCTGGCCCCCTTTGAAGTGATGGAAGAAGGTAGAAGCCTAGTCAGTTTGTAGCTTCAGTCTGGTGGACATGTATCTCCCAGAGGAACGGCCTGTGCTGGACTTACCCTACCAGATGAATCATTTGGCTAATAACTATGGATACTATCCACAAGGTAGGAATTTCACGTTCCTTATATTAAAGAATGTCAAATTTCAGGTTTATTTTAAATACACATTTAAAAAAAGATTTTTCTGCTTGCTCAAACTGCTTATTTAAAATGAGTCGAAACAACACAACTCTTGAGTTTTTTGGCGAGAACGTAATTGGTGTATGTTCATAACACTTTAACGTTAACTTGATCATTTTCATCATTTTGTGTTGTGACTACATGAATGAACTCTGTGGAATTGTGAAATTGCAATCCTAATATTGTTACTAATTCTAATATTCTCTATTCTTGTTTTCTAAAACAGTTCTAAAATTGTGTAGATATTGTAAATACTAATAATTTAAAATAAGCTGAAACACAATCTCTGTAAGACTCTGTATGTTTTATGATCAATTATCAAGTTAACTTATTTGATTAGCTCTGGGACAAAATAAGTGTAGATATAAGTGTAGCATTTATGAATACAAATTCATTACAGTGAATACTGTTATGAATGGAACATTAAAAATATTTTCAAATCATTCATTTGTAGTATTTTAACCTGTTAAATCACAGTTCTAGATAATGCTGCTGTTGTTTTTAATGGAGAATGTTGATGAAACTAAATATATATAAAGAATATAGAAAAGGTATAGAATTTTGAAATACAATGATGAATTTATTTCCTTAAGATCCCAAGTGTAACAGTTTTTTTAATTGTATGGATTAGATTGCCGGACTCAGTACAGCAGGATGAACAGTGCTGAAGCTGAGCTGACTTCACTGCCTGTTCATGTGTCACTGCAAGATCGAGAGCTGTGGGACAAATTCAGTAGTATCGGCACAGAGATGCTCATAACTAAATCTGGCAGGTATGCACATACGTCTGTGTCAAATGGCAAAATTGACTATAAATAGTGTACTTGTTTAGGTCACTTGTTCGTTTGCTTGTTAGTGATGTAACAAATGTACACTTCCTGGCCAAAACAAGAAATATTTTAGGAGTCTATTTTATGATTGGATCTTTTCAGCAGTAATTACTATGTTTCTGCAATGTTACACTTAAAAAAGAGGGTTTGTTTTGGTGATGCAACAGGAAAAAACAATGTTTGATTATTGTTTTGTAAATGTGTGAGTTTAGAAAATTGTTTGAATATCATTCATTTAATAATTTAATAATTCCAACATAATACACAGCGGATGCGCTTCCAGCTGCAACCCAGTACTAGGGAAGCACCCAGCCACACTCATTCACACATACACTATGGTCAATTTAACTTATTCAATTGTTTAAATATCACATTTATGAAAATGTAAATGCTCAAATAGTGAAAAAAGGATTCATTTTTACACTTGAATTATAAATAAACCTTTGTGACATTGGTCCAGTGAAATATTAGTTTGCAAATATGTATTTATTTTCAAGTTGGAATAGTGTATTGATATATTTATGAATGTATTAAAGGAGTTGCTGTGAATCATTCATTTGCTGAAAAGTTATGGGCTCATGGACTTCACAATCTCAATGCACATAATGGAGGATGCTGCAAATATGTGATGACTAATTGTTATGGTGTGTTTCCGGTGTGCTTTTATTTCAGACGAATGTTTCCCAGCTGCAAAGTAACAGTGACGGGACTAAATCCAAAAGTCAAGTATGTGGTGATAATGGACATGGTGCCGTTTGATAACCACAAGTACAAGGTACCTCCCCTCCACACACACACACACACACACACACAATTCAGCCCCACACAGAACACACACACACGGGCATATTTCTGTTTAACAGAGAGCAGATTTTCTCAACACATTTCTAAACGTAATAATTAATAACTAATTTATAATAACTGATTTATTTTATCTTTGCCATGATGACAGTTAATAATATTTGACTAGATGTTTTTTAAGACACTTCTTTACAGCTTAAAGTGACATTTAAAGGTTTAACTAGGTTAATTAGGTTAACTGGGCAGGTTAGGGTAATAAGGCAAGTTATTGTATAACGATGGTTTGTTTTGTAGACTATCAAAAAAAAATAATAATAATAAAATAAAGGGCTAATAAATTTTGACCTTAAATTAAAAAAAAAATTTGCTTTTATTTAAGCCAAAAGAAATCAAATAAGACTTTCTCCAGAAGAAAAATATTATTAGACATAATGTGAAAATTTCCCTGGGAAATATTTAAATAAGCTCTGTTAAAATCTAAATCAGTATTGACAAAAACAAACTCGAGAAAACACTTTTAAAAGTAAGAGATGTTTTGCAAAGATGACCTTAAAATACTAGTCTGGGTTATCTAAAGCACATTTCAGTAAATATATTCAGAAAATAAGTGGTTGAATAGTTATGATATATATTAATTAGCTTTTGCCATCATCAAATGTTATTGTTGCAAATATTGGCTGAAGCTTTTATCACACAATACAGAATTATCACAGTATTGACATAAGCTGCAAAAAAGATGACTTCAACAATTATTATTAAAAAAACTGTGTATTGCTTTACTGTATATATGTTAGGTATAAAAAAAAGTCTTGTTACATTGAAAAAGGATGATAAGGTACAATAGGTAACAATTTACAATAAAGTCACACTAGTAAATGAAATATTTATCATATAACAATATTATAGTTCATTTATTAATTGACAATCTTTGATTATTTTTGGTTAATGTATTTGTATAATTAATATATTTATATAATGTATTATTTAATGTATTTGTTTGTTTGAAAATCATTCATTCATTATATTCCTTCGGCTTAGTCCCTTTTTTCATCAGATGTTTTCACAGTGGAATGAACCGCCAACTTATCCAGCATATGTTTTGCACAGTGGATGCCCTTCCACCTGCAATCCAGTGCTACAAAACAGCCATACACACCCATACATTACAGCCAATTTAGCTTATTCAACCCCATACAAACATGTGAAGAACATGTAAACTCCACACAGAAATGCCAGGACTCGAACCAGCAACCTTCTTGTTGTGAGACAACAGTGCTAACCACTCAGCCACCGTGTCACCCTATAGCTATAGTTAATAAAAAATACAACTAAATTGTATTCTTTTTTTAACTCCATTTAATAATATGATTACAACTTTGATCTTATTGTTAGGCATTAACTAGGAACTTCACATCTCACTGACTTTAGTCAAATTAGCTGATGTTAACAAATGAAACCTTACTGCAGAATTAATTAACAAAATGACAGTAAATAGTCACATAATTTTCATTGACAATGGTCAAATTAGAATGTTTATGAAAATAAATAACCATTAGGTCTTCAAATATTCTATGATGAACATCACAGGCAACACAACAAACTGAAAATTGTCAAAAACCTTTCTAAAAGTTTAAATGGTAAATATTTATTCACTATACTTGACATGTTCATGATGTTCGTTATTATGATATACTGAATTATTGATTATTGCCATATGTCTAAGGATTAGTCTTCATAAAATGTTATTCCGTTGTTGCAGTGGAATAAGGATTGTTGGGAAGTGAATGGTTCCTCTGATCCACACCTGCCCAACCGCTTCTTCATCCATCCAGACTCACCCGCCCCTGGACAGAAATGGATGCAGTATCCAATCTCCTTCCACAAACTCAAACTGACCAACAACACACTCAACTCCAACGGCCTGGTGAGATTTTACAAATGGGGAATATATGTATGCTAGTAAAAATCTGAAAACAATAACATTTGTTCATATTTTAAATGAAGCCAATTCTTTTCATCAAGGCTGCATTTATTTGATTTAAAATGCAGTAAAAACTGTTCATTTGTGGAATGTTGGTATACCAATTTAAATAGCTGTTATCTTATTCATTTCTGTGCTTCAAATGAGAATTTCCATCATCTTTACTGCAGTATTTAATGTCATGTGATCCTTTAATAGTCATCATAATATGATATATTGCTCTTTTTGATCAATTATTAATGATGTAGAATCCCTAGAAATGATTCGCAAGGGCTGAAAATTACTTTTTCTTGCTTTATTGTATTGTGAAAACTGTTACACATTTTATTTTTTGGATCCTTTTTTTTTAAAAAAAAGGTTAATAATAATAATAGCTTTTATTTGCAACATTTCAATGCAAATTCATTATTGTAAATAAACATGAAATTTAAAACTACATCTAATGAGATAATAATAATAATATTGTAATAATATTTCACAATTTACCAGTTTTTACTTATCAAATACTGTAAATGCAGCAGAATTGGATTCTTTTGAAACAAGTCTTGCTCTTTCCAAACTTTTGACTTCATTTTCATTTTTAGTTGTTGTATACAGTTAAAATCAAAATTATTAAACCCCCTTTGAAATTTAGTTTCTTTTTTTTTTTTTTTTTTTAATATTTCCCAAATTATGTTTAACAGAGCAAATAAATGTGCACAGTATGTCTGATAATAATTTTTCTTCTGGAGAAAGTCTTATTTTATTTAGGCTAGAATAAAAGCAGTTTTTATTTTTTTTTAAAGAAAGCATTTAAGGTCAATATTATTAGCTCCTTTAAGCTATATTTTGTTTGACAGTCAACAGAACCAACAATTGCTATACAATAACTTGCCTAACCCTAACCTGCCTTGTTAACCTAATTAACCTCGTTAAGCCTTTAAATGTCACTTTAAACTTTATAGAAGTGTCTTGAAAAATATCTAGTCAAATATTATTTACTGTCATCATGGCAAAGATAAAATACATCAGTGATTAGAAATGAGTTATTAAGACTGTTATGTTTAGAAATGTGTTGAAACAATCTTATATCAGTTAAACCTAAATTGGGGGGAAAATAAACAGGGTGGCTAATAATTCAGAGGGTTTAATAATTCTGACTTCAATTGTATATACTGCTGTGCTTTTCAACATATATACTTTATTTCTCTTCATTAGGTGGTTCTTCACTCAATGCACAAATACCAGCCCCGTCTACACATAGTCCAGTCTCCAGACCCCTGTACTCCTCACAACCCTGGTGCATACCTGCGCTTCACCTTTCCTGAAGCTGCTTTTATAGCCGTCACAGCTTACCAGAATCAGGAGGTGATGACACACATTTATCACATCTGATCAATATCAGTGATCTTCAAAACTCATGAAACCAAACATAAGAGCTGGCCTTCAAAGATGCTTTTCATCAGATCTCCACTGCCATCTGGTGGCTCAAATTAATAAGGAGAAAAAGTTAAAATAGTGTTTCAAATGAAGCACTGATAGACTAAAAAGTCAAGCGCTCAACTGGCTAGTGTATGAGCTTTAAAAGACTGTTTTATCATTATTAATCAGAGTTGAAAACATTATTAAAGATGCTTTCAGTTGAGACTATGAAGTGTTCGTTATACTTTAGATACCATCATTTTTTTGGGTTAAATAAGTGCATTATGGGCATCATGGTGGCGCCGTGGCCAGCACGATTGCCTCACAACAAGAAAGTCGCTGGTTTAAGCCTTGGCTGGGTCAGTTGGCATTTCTGTGTGGAGTTTACATGTTCTCCCGTGTTAGCGTGGGTTTCCTCGAGATGCTTTGAGACATGCGCTAATTGGGTAAGCTAAATTGTCGAAGTGTATGTGTGTGAATGAGAATACATGGATGTTTCCCAGTGATGGGTTGCAGCTGGAGGGGCAACATATGCTAGATAAGTTGGGGGTTCATTCTGCTGTGGTGACCTCAGATTATTAAAGGGACTAAGATGAAAAAAAGAAAGTGAATAGATGAATGAATAAATGCATCATTCTCCTACTTAGCATGCACTTTTGCTTTGGTAATTTTGGTGTGTGAATACTGTATATATTAAAAAATGGCCATACCTATGCACATTGGAAGACATCAAACACAATTATTAACCTTCCTATATAATTTGTAAAGTGATTTCTTTAACTTTGCCTGGAATTAAAACAGTTTTTACATCTTGAAATAATTTGTGCTACAATATTATTAGCCCCTAAGTAAATATATATTTTTGACTTTGACTTGCCTAATTAGCTGAACGTGTTTAGTTAACCTATTTAATCTAGTTAAGCCTTTGCACTTTAAGGTGAATACAAGCATCTTGCAAAATAACTAGTAAACATTCTGTACTGTCAAAAGATTCTGCACTGGCAAAGAGTAAAGAAATGTAAGAAAAAAACTTGTTTAAAATGTGTTTTTATTTTTCTGTTAAACAGCACTTGCATATTATATTTGAAAAATCATTCCAATTAACATTTTGTTGCCACAATATCTGCCAATGCTTTTTTGATGGTGCAAGAAGAGACAGTCAACTGACTGTAACTTTGCAAAAATGTCAACTTATTTTACTAATCCTAATCTAGCTGTCTACGAATACTGTACTGCGGGATAGTTGACATGAAGTTTAAGAGCTACTTATGGTCAAGAAAAAAAGAGACCATCAAAAGGAAAAGTTATTTAAAATGTTTAAAGAATGGGTCTATAAACCTATAATTGTGTGACATTTAAAAAAAATCTAAAAATATCGGCAGAATTCCTCCTGATTTCTCTTTTTCATGATGTTTTGATTTTGTATTTTGTGGATTTCTTGCAGCTGAAATTAAAGTGGTTTTAACCCTTTATTTCTCAACACAGATCACAAAACTCAAGATTGACAACAACCCTTTTGCCAAAGGCTTTCGTGACAATGGACTGAACAGGAAAAGGTGAGAGACCCTTCCCTTTTAAAACACAAAGACAAAGTGGTAAGGCTTTATAACTACACACTGTGAATCATCTATTAAGGATTAGCAAACAGTGAATTACTCTAGCATTACTCTACATTCATAGATGTTAGTAAGCAGTTTATAACTGCAGATACAAATGCTCTATTCTTGATTTCTAAGAACATTTAAAATGTGCTTAATAATTGTTCATAATTTGTTACGGATTAGTTTTTAAAGACTGAATTAAGTGTTATTAAGTGCATTATTTACAAATCATTCGTATTTAAAAGTAGATGTTTTTTTAAAGATCATTCAGAATCAGTAAGTAAATGATTAATAAACTATGAGAATCAACATTTATATATTATTATTCAGGCATTTACCAATGGCTAATTGTTATTTAAACAACAATCATTTAACTATATATTATGATCTCGCATTTCAATGTTATTTAATAAAGTTTAAACTGCACAGTCATTTTATTTTAGATAAGACTAGAAAGATTTAGTTTTAATTTAGTTCAGCTTCATTTGTGTATCTTCTAATGAATAGAAATAAATGAAGTCGTTTATGTTCTTTTTTTCTGTTAAGAATATAAGAGTCTTTAACTGTCATTTATTAGGGATTTATAAAGCATGAATAGTCCTCACTTTAGATTAGGCCACAAAACTGGATGAAGTTCAGTTAATAAAGCATTTATTAACAGAGAAATGACTATTAATATAAGTATACGCTATATTATCAATAGCGTAATTTTTCAATATTTTATCACTTTAAATAACATAACAAATGTAGACTGTTTATTGTTTTACGTAGTGTCTTTTTGTTCTGACCATTAAAATTATATCCATCCTGATATTTTTTATAACGCTAATATCATTTCTTCTCTTTAGGTTTAGAGACAAAGGGACCCAAGAGATGCAGGATACAGATAGACAGGTCAAGCTGGATTTGACTGCAAACGAGTGTGGTATAATTTCCAGTAATTATATATATATTATTATTTTTTTGTTTTAGCTTTGCGTAACAGGTACAGGAGTTGCTTGTTATTATTTCTTGTGTAATGACTGGTTTCCAGCAGAGGGCAGTAGAGGGCATTTTTAAACCTTAGTCAAGAGAGTCACCTTGATCTTCCTGATTTTTAAGCACTTAATAATTTTTACTTGTTTGTTTAATTTAACAGATTCTTTGAAATAATTTCACATAGGATTAAATCCATCCAATTTATTACTGCTGTCGGTACCTTTATTTGAAACTTTTTATTAGGTTTTCTACATGGAATATCAATTACAACATTCATTTTATTATTATCCTTCCATGCTGGCAGGGGCGGACTGGGACTAAAAATCAGCCCTGGCACTGTAGCCACACCAGCCCACATTACCAAACCGAAACAGCCCCATGCACGGACACGCATATATCCACTACTTATATTGGTGTACAGATGGTGAAATAATAGAAGCAGTACCATATATGTAATAGATATTTAAACATTTAATGCATGTGACTGGAACAAAAACAACACATTTATAACAAACTTATATATGCAATCATTTCATTCATTCATTATCTTCAGATGCCCTCCAAGCTGCAACTCAGTGTGAAACCCCTATACACACACATTCACATATATGCACTACGGACAATTAGGCCTAATTCCCCTAGAGCACATGTAAGGGAAACCAGGAGGAAACCCACATGCACATGCAAACTCCAAACAGAAACACCATCTCACCCAGCCGAGGCTCGAAATAGCGACCTTCTTGTGCCCCTGCGCTGCACCCTTTCGAGACTATTTCAGTTAAATTTATGCATTTGGCAGCATTTGATTTTAGAGACATTTTTTTTGCTTTCTGTGAGCTTTTCGGCACCGCCTTTCCTTTTTTATGGTCCATCTCTGACAATTAGCTTGTGTTGCACTTACTGTTTGTTTGACATTCTTCCCAGATTTTGACTATGTCCGCATAACCTCTATTTGGGTCGGCCCATCTCGAAACCAGTCGGTCATTGCCGATTGGGCCAATGCTTAACATTTATTATTATTATTACTACTATAATCATCATCATCATAATACATCTTGCAAGAGATAAAAGCTGCCTGATTGTAAAAACAATACATATAAAAAAATAAAAACAAAAAAATTGCTGGCCGGCCCACATTTAAAAAATGGTCTGGCCCTTCTGGCATTTGCCAGAATTGTCAGATGGCCAGTCCGCCCCTGCATGCTGGTACTATAACTACTCAGAATAAACACTACCTTCCCTCTACAGCCTATAACTTCCCATTGAAAAACTAAAACATGATTGATAAGTAAAAAGACAAGATGAATAAGTATGTATTCATATATTATTGCTCAGTTTAAGAATCAACAGAGTTAGCCAGCAGATAATCTAAAAAGAGGCACTACGCCTTGTCAAAGGTCTTTAAAGAACCAATAAGTGATAGTCTAATCTTATCCAATTTTAAGCAAGTTAACACTATCCATGCATCAAAAGAGGGTGGAGAGATGTGTTTCCACTTTGTTGTTGATACCTTGACCAGTTTGAAACTTAAAGCAAAAGTTGCATGTGAATTAAAATGACCTCATCATTTACTCTCCTCGTGTGGTTTTTAACCTGCATGAGTTTCTTTCTTCTGTTGAACACAAATTTTCAAAATATTTCAAAATATTTTAAAGAATGCTGGTTGCTGGCACAAATTGAATGAGGAAATGTTATAGAAGTCAATAATGAGTAGCAGCTACCAGCATTTTTCTAAATATCTTCTTTTGTGCTCAACAGAAGAAAGAAACTCAAAGGTTTTAAACCTAAGTGAAGGTTGAGTAAATGATGAAGTTTTGGGTGAAATAACTCTTTAAGGTTGAATATGCTTTTCAGTGGCAGCACCTAATCTCTGGAACAAACTGTCATTTTGTAAATAAGACCAGCTTCCTCCAAGGTTTTCAAATCAAATACTTAAGATGTTTTTTCTTAAAATGGCTTATGGTCTGGAGGTAAAGAGATAGTTCACCCAAAAATAAAAATGTACTCACTATTTACACACCCTTTCTTTCTTCTGCGGAACACAAAAGAACGTATCCTGAAGTAAGACACTTGTAACCACTGACTTGCAAATAGGAAAAACACATACTATGGGAGATAATGGTTACAGGTTTTCAGTTTTTTTTTAAAATGTGTTCAAAAGAAGAAAGAGTCTCATAAAGGTTTGGATAACCTAGAGTTTTCAGATTTTTGTTGTCTGTTTCTATGTTTATTAACACTTTTGTTCAACACTTTCATTATTCAATGTGCTATATAAATCATTAAATAAACTAATTTGTGTCTATTTAATTTAATATTTCCACTTGTCTATTGTGGACTAGCAGCTGGAATGTCCCAGATGGTTGAGGATGTGGACGTGAGCGTGTCCAGCTCTGTTGACTGCAGGGATACCCAGAACTCTTCATCTGTCAGCCTCAACCCTTTCATATCAGCCTTCACAAACCCCAGCAGTGCTGGAGGGGCAGCAGCCCACCAAACCCACACCCTTCTCAGCCTCAGTAACAGACATTTCAGCAGGTCAGTCTGCCTCACACTGCACCATGCAGAAAAAACACACACACTGTAATCACAAAAATATCTGGGCTGGATTTGTTGTGCTCTCCCAACTAATTTATTACATGCCTAGGTCTCAATATAGTTCAAAATATACAAAGATATTCTGCATCCAAACATATTTAATAAAGTAAGGGTTTAAAAACAAGTGCAAACATTTTCAAAATTTTACTTTCGAATAAGTGAACTTTTTTTAAACTAATTTCCAGATGAGCACGTAATATGATTGATTACGACTGGCCCCTTGTCTGTAATCAGTAACAATCCAATTGATGAGTTTCTTAAAAACATTAATTGACAACTAAGTTCGCAAGTTGAACATTCACATGCTTGCAATACCCCTCTAGAGCTGTAGTTAGAAACTTATGTCCCGTTTCCAGTGAGTGGTACGGTTTGGCAAGCTTTTTTTTCTGTTTCCACTGTCAAAAAGCGTATTGAACGGTACCGTACCACTTTTTCGGTACCCTTTGCAAAGGGTACCAAAAGGCTGAGCTAGTCGTGCAGCTGAACGCTATTGGTTTACAGAAGTACGTCATTCGCTCATGCAACAAGCCAGAATGAAAACAAAGGAACCGCCATGTTTTAAATACACAGCTGAGAGATTACAGTGTAATTATACATGCATATAATAATGAGCCACGGTCGACCCGGGCTCAAACAAACCTTGTCGTCTTCCTGATGAACAACCACAAAGCCAATAAGAGCAGATATTGACGTGCTTTTGAAACCCGATCCTGTAAAAAACTAAAAAATGCAAGAGTGAAGCACGAAAAAACAAAGCAGAAGCCGGAAATAAGGAGCAAATAAAATTTTCAACACACCTAAACAAACTGCCATGTTTTACAATTATTATCACCTTTTGGACTAATATGAACTTGGAAAGACGGAATTATTTTTTTAGAAACCTAAACTATGAACAAACTGCCCTGTTTAACTATTATCATCACCTTTTGGACTGTTATGCACTCAGAATGACGGAATTACTTTCTAACTGAAGCTACATGTACTGCTGAAGATTAAAAATACAGATGAGAGGTTTGCACTGACTGTGGGATATATGTTTAGTGTTGTTTTTGCACCTAAATAAGCACTAAATGTATGCTGTGTGTAGATGTGTTCATATATGCTGCATTTATTTATTTGATCTAATTACAGGCTTTCCAGTAGGCCATTTCGCTCTGTCATTGATCTACAGCTTTAATCAAATCATGTTCATAGAAAAGTTAGTAATAAACATTTATACAGTATTCATGTGTAAAAAAGCATCTGTGTTTTGAGAGGTGCTTCTCATACGATATGTGAACAACCCGTACAGCTTTACTTTAGACATTTTCTCGAGTGAAAATGACGTTGACCGAAACTTTTGTCGTGCACCACGCCCACCACTGTGTTCTATTTCCAGTTATCCTCCCTATGCCCTATTCGTTTAGAACATTCTGACATAAATAGGACATTCAATAAATGGACCAATTTCACCCTACTGCCTTATCTTCTGCCTTAATAATGGACCTAGGACTGGAGAAAAGATGATTAATCAGAAAATTCAGCTTGGTTATTTGAGAAACAAATGCCATTTTAAAATGCATTCAAATAGGAAACACTTAAAAACTTCAAACTTTTTTGCCAATTTGCCTTCTCCTGCACTTTTCAAGCATTTTATAATAGAAAGCAACAAAATATTGTCATTAAACAAGTTGTTGAACAACGATTCAACCCAGACCTTAGTAATACTAATAATATAGATATAATAATAATATTGTAATAATATAATAATATAGAGCAGTGTTTCTCTGGGAGGACCACCAGCACTGGATGTTTTGGATGTCTCCTTTGTCTGTCACACTCATTACAGGTCTTTCAGTCTCTGCTAATGAGCTGATGTTCTAAATCAGGTGTGTTTGGTTAAGAAGACATGAAAAATGTGCAGAGCTGGTGGTCCTCCAAGAATGTGGTTGAGAAACACTGCTATAGAGAATATACAATAACAACAACAACAATAATAATATTAATAATGTAATTTGTCAGACTGTGAGTAAAATTACAAGTAGAACATTTAAGTTAATTTACTTTACATTAATGTAGCATATTTTACAACACTTATCATTTCAAAAATATTTTAAAAACTCAGTCAAAAGTAACGGTCAAGGTAATGTCTACATGACAGACTGTAATCATAACTGCATACATACTGTAAATATGATGTACCTTGGGTGGTTTGACATTTTGTATATTAATCAGAAATAGTAATAAAGCTTCTACATGGAGATGAAAAGCCTCTTTTGGATTCAAAACTTATATATTTGAGATGTTTCTTTCTTCTAGTAATTAAACCAATTAGACATGTATCACTATAGCACTGACTACACTGTAAAACATTAAAAATAAATAATTCACTACAGGTCAACAGGTATGTTTTTAAAGGGTGCTTTTCTGCTCATCTGTTAAAAAAAATAAAATATAATCAGTAATGATTTTATATACTATAATGAGGTAAAATAACAGGTTTATGTGCGAGTAATCTTTTTAATATATCATTTATAATTTAATATTAAACTTACATAAATCATCACTCCAATCTTCAGTGTCTCACAATTCTTCAGAAATTATTCTGATTTGTGCTCAAGATTTCAAACAGTTAATTGTTTTAATGCCCTTCATATCTTGTGATGAAATTAATGTTTTTTTTTTTTTTAAACAAAGCAGAAATTTGACAATTGCCAAATTAGTGTAATAAATGACCAAACTACCCATAATACCTACCACGAGTATAACCGCATTCATCATCAGGAGGCGCTATAACTACTTTCATACGAGAACTTTGCTTTCACAATCCAAAATAAATAAAGTGATCCAACATGTGCATAGATAGCTGTACGTCCGCTACATAAGCAAAGCAGCGGTTGAGTGCATGAAGTGTCCAACTGTCCACTTTTAGTGGTTGAATAAGTGCAGCATCCGGGTATTTAAAGTGCACTTGTTCTTTTTAGAGTTTTCAGTGAACGCACTACTTGCACTATTTATACTACAAAATGGTGTAGAACAGTGCATGAGTATGAGATTTAGGACATACCTATTGTAGCTGTTTTTGTAGCCTGTGGCTTTAAATCCAAATGAGCTGCTTCTCCGTGCCCACTGCTCCGGCGTGCATGTCTGCTTTTCATTGTGCGTTACGTCAGATAAAGAGCCGTCAGTGACAGAGACGGGTGTGTATGAAATTGCATACTTCCACACTATATAGTTCGCTAAAAACACTATGCAAGCTGAGTTGTATGTCCAAATTCATAGAATTCGAAAAACAGTATGCGAGAAGTACCCGGATGACCTACTACTTCCGGAAAGATTCTGAAATACGCATCAAATGCACGCTGTGCTATCCCATGATGCCCTGCCAGAGAATTTATGAATGGGAGTGAAGCGACGCAACTCACATCACATAGGTCACGTGATTATGACAAAATAGCAGATGTAGTTCTCTGAGTTAAATTCATACTGCTCGCACTCATACTGTATAGAACATACTTTTTTATACCGGCCGAGTAGTAGTAGGTGGTTTCGAACGCAGCTACAGACTCGGATAAAGTTTATTTATCACCCATTAGCATTTACTGACACCATGCGGCCGTAGTGATTACAGTGTAGTGGTTAAGAAATACAAAGCAATTTTACTGTCTTTATTACAAACACGCTTTTAAAACATTTTAAACGTATAAAAATAACCCAAATATTTTAATCCCAGTTTATTTGCAAAAGAATTGTTCTGTGGACTGCTTGTACATGGTATTATAGAAACATGGCGCCTGTTAATCAGTTCGGTGGGCAGGGAAAATTGCACTCCTACGTCACGTTGCGGTGGGCCTCAAATTCACTGGGATTTGAATCCTATTTTAACATCAGGATATTTTAAAAAAAGAGACTTGTTGGGTTTCTATTACTCCAATATGACAGTGGACACACTATACCTACACACAGTTTTGTCCAAACCGCTTACAAAAGTTGATTTTGAATCACAGGTGCATTTTAAAATACATTGTTTTAAATAAAGCACAGATTAATTTGACCAAAATGACAGTAAAAACGCTTAAAATGTTATAAAAGTTGGTGTTTGATGATTTTGGTCTTTTATTTGTCAGATAATCCTTAACAGTAATATTTATAACCATTTCCCCAAAAATGGCAAATAAACATGTTTCTAGTTTCATTTTTAATGATAAAAACCGATCACGACAGAGCAGCAAACTGGCAAATTAGACAAACAGGCAAATTTTAAAATGTATTCAAAGAGACAAAATGCCATTTTAATAACAATCACTTTGTAATTTCCCCAAACCTCTTTAACCGTTAAAGCCATAGAGCTTTTATTTTATTTCTGGATTCAAAACATAAATGTGAACGATGACAAGTTTGGGTCCATAAAGAGAAGAAAATTATTCTTAGTAGATCTCTTTTAAAACATCTACTACATTCAAACTACAACAGCAACATCCTCCAAAATAAAGTTTCACTTTTCACTTCAGTCCCAGAGAATCCAACCTCAATAGTGTCTGTGCGGCTCTGCCGGTGTCCCAGCTGTCCACGGGACACACCAGCTTCAGCAGACTGAACCCTCAGGAGACCCATCACAACAGCAGACCCAAAATCCAGCTCCAGCCTCCCCATCCCTCACTCCAGTGTCATGACCTGGAGCTGCGCCTCCCTCTGCCTCCCAAACTGAGTCGCGTGCAACTGTCTGAGAGTGCACTGAGGAACCTGGAGATGAGCCCACTGTCCGACTGTGCCAATCCAAGACCCCTCACCAACATCCTCAACCGCTCCTGTTTCAGAGCCTCCACACCCTCAGGGAAGCTCCTCCCAAATCCCCCTCAGCCCGAGCAGTTCCTCCGCGGGTCAGAACGAGAGATTTATCCAGCGGTTCAGGAATACACTGATCAGCAGTTCACGCTAAACAGCCAGACTGAACACAGACCACATATGAGGCCACTAACTGAGTACTGATGTGACCAGCAGGCTACGAAATGATGCTTTTTTTAAATTCAGAGGAACAAATTCTTTCAGTTGTGCATCACGCGACTCATTTGAACCAGAAGCTGGAACATTGCAAGTTTGCAAACCAGACTGAAATGAAACATTCCCTAACTCAAGAATGTAAATATTTATTTCAGCAGCAAAAAGTATGTTGTTGGCTATTAATGTCCATATTTTTGCTCAGTCTGTTACTCTGTGTCTTCTAAGTGGGATATATTGCCCCCCTGAAGGGCACTTTGCAGGTGATTAGTGTTGCACACTGCATTCCATTCGGAAGTGCTCATCCATATAATCCCTTTGAATCGGTCACTCTGGATGGAGGGTGAAGTGTTTTGGGGCATAAGAAAGAGCCAGCAATGGAAAGCAGTGACTGTCTATTTTTCAAAATTTGCATGAACCGGAAGTTGCTGAGATTTTCAGTATGTTGATGTACTTCCAACTCAAATGGAAAATAGAGTGAGGAAGGGGCTTTTGTGTGGGGGGCGTGGTTAAGAATATAAGGGTGTACTCACACTATGCTATCCAAACCTTGCCCAGGCCCGTTTCCCGGATCGTTTGAGAAGTGTGAGTGCTCTGAATCGGGCTCAGGCACGGTTCACTTGGCCGGCCCTGGCCCGGTTAGAAGAGGTGTGCCAGAGCGCAGTTCACATGTGCTTTGGCGTGGTAAGCTTGTGTGTGAATGCAAAACGCGCCTGAGCCCAAAACTGAAAGTGAGACATGACTTTTAAGGGACTGTTTGATATGGATTTATTAAGTATAGTATTATTAAGTATAGTCAGCGGCTGTTGGCGGCGCCCAGCCATGACTCAGGACGCAGTTCATATTTCAGCCGCGCCACAGAGCGCCATTTGATTAGTTTCATGTTAAATATCATGCGAATGTGCACGTCTGGTGTGTGATACTTTAAATTGTCATGTTCGTGCCGTGTCGGGCGCCGAGCCACGCTTCTGGTGTGCAACCTGCTTAAGTGTCAGACTGACATCAACAGAGAAAGCCTGCAACTCAACCGCAAAAATACCAAAACTATTTTTTTCAGTAAATGAACTTGCACTGATCTAATTGTTCACATAAAAATAAAGACTGTACATTTTAAAGTCAACAAGAAACCAAAACGAAGTATTGCTTTCTGTAATCAGTGTTTGTTTTCATTTTAAATTGTTCCTTTGGGGTTTTTCTCTGTAATCTTTAATCATACTGAAATAATAATCATTTTCTGTTAATGTCACTTATAGGCTGAGTGGGATTATTGGTTGGTTCCTCACTCTCACAGTGCTCAGGGTTTTGACATTGTTGCCTTTTGTTAAATGAATCTGTGTTTTTGTGAGATGTAGTAAACTATTGTGTTGTAAAACCATTTTTTAAGTGTGAGCCGCTTACTCTTCATCATTACTTAGTGGAAAAAATACCTTTACAGAATGAAAGAGGAAAATTCCGGGAAAAACAGGAGGGTTGACAGGTTTGCATGGTGGCAATATTGTTCATGGTTTCTGCTACATTCATTCTGCCATGGCGGGGCACAACACTAAAATTCATCCCACCACGGCTACATTACAGCTTCTCAATCACAACATTCCGTCATTGTTTTTTTAATAGCGAGTAATAATCACACCAAAACGCATTGAAGGGTAAGTGAATTATAACAGTGCAACTCTAATCGTAGTAGTGCTGTGCATTATTTGTTTAACCCTTTAAGGTGATGCGCTGATAGACTGACGGACAGGTGCGTAATGCGTGGGGCCAGCAAACATGGCGTAGCTTTCAGTTTTGTTGAACACAGTTCACAGCATAATTATTATTATTATTATTTCTCCATTTGTCATTGAAATAACGCCATAGGTAGTTGATAGATTTGTGTAAAAGACCTGCTGCCACAGCTGGAAAAAATCCTAGAGGAAACACTGTTGTTTACCATGCTACTTTAAATATTTGGTCTGAAATAGCATATAAGTATGGCTTAGTAATAAGTGTATGTCCAGCACATCGCTGGCCAACCACTAAGCATACAGTAGTCACTTTAGGAAAAACTGCGTGACTGAGACCAGCAATCCTTGCATGCATGAAATATTGCACATTATGACAAGTTTTGCTAACTATAACTGAAAACGTGCCAGATATAATGCAGTTTTTCATTTAGAACTGTAGTACTAGATAGTTTAAACTGACAAAGTTAATTATCTAGTGGGTCTGTGTCATCTTTAAGATGCGTGTTCATGATATAAGGAGGAATGACTGTGGACGGCATGGGAGTGATTGAAATTAAAGAAATCTGTGTTACAAGTTAAACAAAAATTCTAATAATGAATTATATTTTAAATTTAAATAGTATTTGTTTTGCGTTTACATAAATTTTACATTCTAATAGCCCAAAATTACAAGTTTTAGTCTTTTAAATGCGATTAATCTTTTTAAAAAGTGCAATTAATTAGTTAATTTTTATTAATCGATTGACAGCACTAATATATATATATATATATATATGAATGAGATATTAGTGTTAATGATTAAACCTGATATGCCTGTTAACAATTTATAGATCCAGTTTTACATCCTGATTTGATATTACAAACTGTTAGGCCCAATCCTGATACTATTTTTGTACCTCTACCTCTACTTCGAGTGTCATCATTGAGTATCAGAATGTTGTGGGACTGCTATACAGGAGTTATTATTAGGGATTATAGATAGCAAAATTAAGTGGTTTTTATTTTTGCATTTTTTTAAAAAGCTTGACGGTAAAATGCGAGCGCAAGTGAAGTGCAATAAATGGATCTCCTGACTTCTGGTTTCAGCTATGCTGACGTTGTGGCTGGTGTATTCGGGGACATTTTTTTACCCCCAATAGCCGCATTTCCACTATCGGGCCAGTGCGAGCCAGGGCTTTTATCGGGCCAGGCCGGGCCAATCGCCCGGGAGGTTGAGCAGTGAGGCCGAAATCATGTCGCGTTTCCACTGTTGGGCTAGTAGCTCGCAGCGCGTCATGCAAACCCCACCCCCAGAACATCCCCCGAATCGAACGTCACTCAATCCGCCCACTTCAGCGGAAATCAGGCAGATAAAGCACACCACATCATCACGAAACTATTAAAATTAGGACAACCAAAACAAACAAATGACACGCTACTGTACAGCTGTACAATGTATATCTATACGCACATACCTGTGTGTTCTCATTCATCATATCAACATTTACTTTGTTGGCATCGAAATCCAGTGGTCTTGCCAGTAACGGAGGGACCCAGCGCAGGGAGCGCACACATCCATAATATTAAAAAAAAAACATAGATATAAAATTCTTCGATATAAAATGTATTTTATGACATCCTCAGTTAGACAGACGCTGTCCAACATTCATCCAAATTCTCCGGAGAGAACTGAAACATTAACTTTCCCTATAGGCTTTATGACACTTTAAAGATGTTGCTTATTATATCTTAAGTAAAGGAAAGTGCTAGGTGTTTTAGCACATAAGAGCAGCACGTAATAAAATATAGCCTATATTTCGTTGGGCTCAGCAGCTATGCACTAATAAAGCTCTTTATGTATTTAAAATTTCCTTTTTTAATTTTACCACGTCATATAAAAACATACACACTTGTTTGAGGACACAGAACACATTTTGAACTTGCAGTTTTCCCCGGTGCATCAAAAAAGTGCTGCGCAGCTGCAGACAGAAAAAAAGGTCGCCTAGTTTCTGCTTTCACTCACCCCGAAAATGTTTGCATGATTTGATTAATATCGCCGTATCCAAATACTTTATATATAATATTTAAAACATTCTCCAGTGTTTATTGTTTTTAGAAAATATCTAAACCTTTTTTTTCAGAGTGGCTTTTAAAAAATGAAAGTTTAATATGGCTTTAAAACAGTTTGATATAGTACCTAATTGTTATAGCTAGCGTTTGTTAGTTTTATATTGGTTTATTTATTTAATGTGATTTTATTATATCTGATATTTGTAATTCTTTAAATTATTTCAATATAGCTCAGGCTATTTTATCTAGATATGAAACTATTGTTTTGAGACTACAAAAGTGGACACGAAATTTGTAAAGTTTTATATCTTTCTGTTGTATTTATATTTTGTATTATCTCCAAAACAAATAAAAACAATAAAAAATAAAAGAAAAAAGCTGCTGACGGCATCAACAGAGCTATGATGAAGGGAACGCTCTTTTCCTCGGTCTCACACACACATACAGGCATATAAACGCGCACAAACACACCTTTTAAACTTGACAAAAACTCTCGAAAACCTTTACTGTCTATTGTGTCTTTAATAGGGTGTAAAGATTTTTATGCATAATTGAAACATCAAGGAGGATGCAGCAAAGAATAGTCACTTATAATTTAAAACTACTTTATTATTTTATGCAACAGCCTTACATTTAAAAGAGAAACATAAGGGCGATCATATGCAAAAAGACCCCAGCCATTAATTTGTTCCAGATGTTTTCTTTCTCTTATTTATTTATTTGTTTATGTGTTTGGCACATGTACTGGTGTGCGATCGGAAAACTGCCCCCGCCTCTCCTTTCACTCTGCCCCGAAGCCCTGGCTGGCCCTCTTTGGCCCAAGGTATTCGTCGGGCCGAAAAAGGCCGGCCGCTGGCCCCAAGAAAACCCCGATTTGGCCCAATTAGGCCCCGGAAGTGACAGTGGAAACGCGACTGGCCTTGGCTCGCTCGCTTTAGGCGCGATAGTGAAAACGCGGCTATTGATTTCGAGTTTGGCCCTGAAAAATCTCAAGGGGTCTCTAGTCCTTCCTCCTAGCCCAACGCCTTCAAGCAAAAGAGAATTGGGACAACCCTTCCCCTTCATGTGAACGTGCAAAATGAGGAGTAAGGGGAAAAGCTAAGGAGTAGAATTAGGATTGGGCCTTAATGTTTTCTTAAAATGACTTTTTGGACAGCAAACAAACAAACAAACACTCTCGTTGGCATCTTATTGGAAAAGTGTTTGAAACTGACTTCAACAGAACTGATTTGATTTTAAATCTGGCAATTATCTTATAGACAACGACTGCCTTACTTTCTTGTACCATTTATCTGTCTAATTCCCCGTTCTATCTCCTTAAACAAAGTAGGAAAAAGGGTGCATGTGTAATGTCAGTCTGATTTGTAGATTTGAAGAGTTCCACAGACCTTTGGCAGAGCCTCCAGGGCATTTGTGGTTTTTGCTGCCTCCCCGTACTGCTGATAGGCCTCAGGTTTGAGCCTCATCTTCCCTGCTTTAGCTTTACCCACAGCCTCAATGGAACCGGCCTCTGCTTCTCCAATGCATTTCCGTTTCTCTGCTTCAGCCAGCGCTGTCAACACTTTCTTTATCCTGACAGAAAAGAGCAGAGGACAGAATCAATTCCCCAGGCATCAGTTCTTTTCTTTACTCTCTGGCGTCATACATTTATATAAATGTGAATTCTCTGACGAAAGACACACACTCTTGTTTACACCATGTGTTGTTTACACCTGTCCATTTTCTCCACCACTTTTCTAATCTTATTGACAGGAGGGTCTATGAATGAGCTTATGTATTATGGCTGAGCGAAATTTCAGGTTTTTCAGTCAATTGTGTTTTTTTTAAAGTGGCTCATTTAATGTTTTTAAATATTGTGAATTCATCTTTTTCCATAGAAAGATAGAGGGAATTCAGTGTCAAAATGCCCATCTTAACATGGGTACAGACTACACAGCTAGCTTAAACATTCTAAGACTTGAATTCAACACAATGAAAGACTGTTTCCATTATCAGGAGCAGATTCTTATTGAAAGTCTCTTCATAGCCTGATCCTTTTGCTAAAATTCACCCAAAATGAAAGGACTGTCATCATTTATTCACATTTGAGTTTTATTATTAATATTTATTATTTTGATAGCGATATTTTGGGTGAACTTCATACAACACCTCAGTGAAATGTCGAAATGTTGCATTTAGCAAAAGTAACCCAATCACCAGAATTCTTCATCACTAATCAATCTAGCACTCTCGTCAGTCAGTATAGCCTTCAGTGTGCATTACTCAAACCTACAGTATGCTTTACTTGCCTTGCTGGAATACATCCCGATTTCACGATTCCCTCTAGGTCTCCTACATTTCCTTACTGGTCTTTATCTTCCTTCTCTATTTTCACCAGCTCCTGGCTAACACCACCATCGTCCTCATCTGTGCTCAGAGTTTGCTTCCCAGACTAATTGATCTTTTAAAAAATAAAATAAAATCAGTTGATCAGACTTTCCCTCAAAGATTGCTATAATTGCTGTACTCACCTGTCACTTTTGTTATCACAACCCTGACAATAAACACCTATTTGGGATTAATATATTCTGCATTTTGTCTGCTTATGATACACTTTTTCATAAAATATGGTCTGAACATTATAATGTATTATTCGCACAGTTATGAAAATATTAATTATCATTTCTTAGACAGGGGTTCATTCTGCTGTGATGACCCCAGTTAAACAAGAGACTAAGCCGAAGCAAAATGAATGAATTTCTTAGACAAATTTCTTACTTCTTACTCTTTAAAGAATATTATATTTTTCAAGATACTAGTATTCAGCTTAAAGGTCAATTTAAAGACTTTAGTAGGTTCATTAGGTTAACTAGGCAATTTAGTGCAACCAGGCATTTCATTGTATAAAAAAGATTTGTTCTGTAGCCAATTGACAAAAAATATATTGCTTAAGGGGGCTAATAATATTGAAATGTTGAAAAAATAAAAATAAAAACGGTTCCTATTCTAGCCAAAATAAAACAAATAAGACTGTGAAATAATACTGTAAAATATTCCTTGCTCTGTTAAACAATATTTGGGAAATATTTGAAAAAGAAAAAATCATTTACAGGTGGATTAATAATTTAGACTTTACCTAAATATCTAATAGCAATATTTTTATCAATTAAAGACAAAATCATTTAAATTATTTGAAGTCGTTCTTGGACACACATATAAATATTTAATATGCCCGTATATAACAACATAACATAAATTACAGCTAATAAATTTAACACACGTACATACACTCACCGGCAACATTATTAGGTACACCTTACTAGTACTGTCAGGGTTCTGCCACTCTGGTCTTGTAAATTCTTGTCTTGGTGGCAGAGCTTGGACACTTGGACTGTTTCTGTCATTGTGTGTCTCTGTGTGATGCGGCTGCGTGGGCTCTGCGTGCCTCAGACGCGCGCGCTCTTGTACTCGTGTTTGTGTTTTCGTCTGTCTGCAGCGAGGTGTTTCATTCCCAGTGTCTCAGTCTAGTTGGTTTCAGTTTTGGTCGGTGCTGGGATGAAACATGCACGCTGCGTGTGTGAGTGCACGGTGAGTGTTTTCATTCATCGTGTACTCGTGTCTTTCATTCAGTCTTCTGTTGGCCATGTGTTTAGCACGTGGTGCGTGTTTTCAGGAACCACGTGCTTGTGGTGTTATGAACACACGGTTAATGAGGTATCTCATTGGCTGCGTGTTCTAGTCCTGTTTTATGTGAGCACATGGCTTGTGTTTTCTCTTTGTGTCATGCGCTCTCCCGCCTATTGTCTAGTCCCACCCTCCTTGTTAACTCATTATTAGTTAATTATGTTCATCTGTTTGTGTGTTAATTTCCTACAGTTTATAAACCCCTCATGTTTGCTGTCCTGTGCCAGTTCGTCATTACATGTCGCTGTTTAAAGTCCTGTCGAGTTTCCAGTCCTGATCCTTGCCAGCCTGCCTAGTCCAGTTTGTTTGTGTATGTATTTGTTTTGTTAATGTTTTCCCCCTCGGGGTAGTTTATTTTGCATTTTATTTTATGTTTATTATTTAATAAATTCCCCATTTTCCTGCACTTGAGTCCTCTCTCCTTTTTCCCCATTTCCCATCCACAACCCTGACAAGTACTGGGTTGGACCCCCTTTTGCCTTCAGAACTGCCTTAATCCTTCTTGGCATAGTTTCAACAAGATACTGGAAATATTCCTCAGAGATTTTGGTCTATATTGACATGATAGCATCACACAGTTGCTGCAGATTTTTCAGCTGCACATCTATGATGAGAATCTCTTGTTTCACCACATCGTAAGGGCACTTTATTGGATTGGGATCTGGTAACTGTGGAGGCCATTTGAGTACAGTGAACTCATTGTCATGTTCAAGAAACCAGTCTAAGATGATTCATGCTTTATGACATGGTGTTATCCTGCTGAAAGTAGCAATCAGAGGATGGGTACACTGTGGTCATAAAGAATGAACATGGTCAGCAACAATACTCAGGTAGGCTGTGGCATTGCCACAATGCTCAGTTGGTGTTAATGGGCCCAAAGTGTGCCAAGAAAATATCCCCCACACTATTACACCACGACCACCAGCCTGAACCATTGATACAAGGCAGGATGGACCCATGCTTTCATGTTGTTGATGCCAAATTCTGACCCTAAGATCTGAATGCTGCAGCAGAAATCGAGACTCATCAGACCCAGCAACGTTTCTCCAATCTCTTTTACTGTCCAATTTTGGTGAGTCTGTGTAAATTGTAGCCTCAGTTTCCTGTTCTTAGCTGACAGGAGTTGTGGTCTTCTGCTGCTGTAGCCCATCCACCTCAAGGTTCCATGTGTTGTGCATTCAGAGATGCTCTTCTGTATACTTCTGTTGTAACGAGTGGTTAATTGAGTAACTGTTGACTTTCTATCAATTCAAACCAGTCTGGCCATTCTCCTCTGACCTCTGGCATCAACAAGGCATTTGCCCCCACAGAACTGCCGCTCACTGAATATTTTCTCTTTTTCAGACCATTCTCTGTACACCCTAGAGATGGTTGTTGATACAGTATTTGCAGACAATTTGGGAAAGTCAGTTGTCTTTAATCTTTTAAACAACAGGGGGAAAAGTAACTGTTTCTACTTTAAGAGGTCCTGGTGCATCACAACTAAACAACTACAGGAGCTTTCAACAAATATTAAGATATTTTAACATTTATAGGCTTATAATTATAATTCATTACTTCCAATGAACAGAGAAGTGGTCTGCAGCCAGCAAATTGCTGCATTTGAGCTGTGAAATTTACAGGATTCTAATCCAATGGTGTAGTAGTAACACCTCTAAATCCAAAGGTGGAGCACATTCAGCTGAGCTTTCCTGCTTTACTTATGCAGAGATTTTTCTGAATCCCCTGATTTTTTTCCACAACATTATGCATGGTAGTTGTGCTTTTTCTAATTTTTCTAAACCCTTTCTGGGTAGCACAGTTCAAACAGAAGGTAAAAAGAAGGTGGTCTTTCATGGCTGTTTGAATGTGCTGAACCACATAGACATTTTAACACTGAAAGCAATCTGACAGAATGAGATCTACGCCTGAAAGGGGGAAGCAAGGACAAGTTCAGAATCTTTCACCCTGTTTACAGCAGTCTTTAGCGTTGTCCACTTGTGATTGTCCAAATATCTGGATGATGATCTTAATTAAAATGTCATCTTAATTCCAGGAATACACAGGGCCTGTGACAGCCACGTATTTTACAACTAAATCCTTATCATACCCCATTTTATTTATTCATTCATTCTTTTTCTTTTCGACTTAGTCCCTTTAATAAACAGGGGTTGCCACAGCAGAATGAACCACCAATTCATCCAGCATATTTTCAGCAGATGCCCTTCCAGCCGCGTACATCCATACATACTTATTCACACACATACACAACAGACAATTTATCTTACCCAATTCACCTATTACACATGTCTTTAGACTTGTGGGGGAAACAAGAGCAACACGGTTTAACACGCGAACACCGGGAGAACATGCAAACTCCACACAGAAATGCCACTTGACCCAGCTTCTTGTTGTGAGGTGATTGAGCTACCAACAGCACTACTGTGCTGCCCTTCATTTTATTAAAGGGTTTAAACATTTGTAATGTTCTGGTTTCAACCAAATCCAGAGGAAGTCAAAAACTGATGATCTGATCTGAGTGGACTGTTTTGTTTGTGTTTAGAAAAGGACTAAAGTTTGTAAGAAAGCTTTTTTCAACTTATTATGTTTGAATGACCACAAAAAAAAAATCACAAACTCCTCCACATCTGTTAGTTGTGTTGTCAAAAAAAGCATCAAAACACAAGCACTTCATTCTTTACTGTATTTTAACAAACACATGAATTACTTTCCCTCTTGCTGGAAATTCATTAATTTAGTAATGCCTCTGGATTGTGTTGAGTGCTTCAATGAAAGTAAAAGTAGAGATACACACATAGAAAATAATTTCAATGAAATTCAAGTAATAAGCAATACTGCATCTCAGCTGACCATTCTTGACAATGGCAGGTTGAAACAAGGTCTCGAGTGTGTTACTCACTTTTTTTTGCCTCTGAGAGCTGCTCCATCTTAAAGGCTTCAGCATCAGCTGGTCTCCTTACAGTATCGATCAGCTCTTTATCCATCCTGAGGATCAACACCTTAATCTCATCCAGTCAGATCTTTTGTTGCTTCTTGGCCGCCTGAATCTTATAGCACAGCTGCACATCAGTTTTCTGAGATGGGAGACAAGAAAGTAAGATGAAGGAGCACTTACAAACTGTAAATAGATGCATATTAGATAGAAATATGGATATTTAAACAAAAATGTCTTTAATAATTAATCATATAATAGCTTAAAGCCAACATTTAGCAAAACAATACATTTTACTCAATATTTTAAGACAAATGCTCTTATTTTCAAGGGGGGAGCTTGAGCTTGAGCTCCACCTTTTTTGCACTTCTTCTACGAGTGATGTCACTGGGGGTAGGGTTAGGAGTGGGGTTGGTGTACGCATTAAAACAGCTTACAGGAGGCAGAGCGAGAGCTCATGCTCCCCCTCGCTGGAGCTCAGCTCTGCTCAAATGGCTCTGCAGCGAGCACCCTCTCCTTATATTGCCTCTGCCTGCTTGTCAGCCCCCGGCTGTATCTGATGTGTGTTTACTGCACCAACAGAGCTAACTTAGTGCCAAAACTTTTACAAGCTTTAAACCTCATAAACAGGCCAACAAAGTTTTCTAAAACATCTAAACTAGTTTATTATATAATAATGAGGCTGTTTTTTTTAGGAAAATCATAAAACGTGATTGAGCAATTCCAGCTATGGATGTGACATTTGCAGTAAAAGCACAAAACATAAATTCACATAGAGAGCATATGTTAACATTATATTGAAACTTTTCTTTATATTTTCCAGAGCAACTCGCCACAGTTTTATATGACCAGAAAAATATCAATCTGTAAACATATTTTATACTTTAAATGAGGGAAATAAACATGTGCTATGGATGTGACAAAAAATCTGTGAGTTTACAGCATACAGCATCATTTGTAGAAATTATGTGAATTAAACTGCACAACCCAAAAAAGAAACAATGATAATCAAAAGACTAAGCCCAGATAGCAAAATACACTCGGGCCAGTTCCGGCTAGATTGTCGCCTGCCGGAGACTTACCCCTCGGCCCAACTTCGGCTGCCGGACTCGGGCCGGATGACTGTGGACTCACTGCCCGATTCCGGCCCGAATCAAGCGGGCCAGATGCGGCGGCCGTAAGCGAGCCGACGCTGCGCATCCGCGCCGGAATCGGCGCGAGGGTAATGTGCGCTGCGGCCCGGAGCTGGCGCGACTCCGTATTTATACACCTTATAAAACCTTTTGGTATTACATTGGTACTTGATATATGGTATTAGTTTATTTATATAACAGCAAACACAGGCTATAATGTAAACACAAAGTGTTAGCACAGCGTTTAACCTTTGAATAAAGTGCAAACTGCATACATATTCTGTAACGAAAATAATCAGACAAATGACAAAATTAATAAATGTTAAACGTTTATTGATTGCAAGAAAAAAATAGTACTAAAATTTTATAAATAATTTGTAGTGCACAAGAATATCAATATAAAAACAACAATAAAACAACACAATAAAGACACACAGAAAGATTTAAACAAAAAAATCTAAAAATTACACACAAACACAGATGTTTTTAAAACAACCCTGTTTTCCCAATAGACTTGAATTAAAAATTTGTAAAAAACAGCTAAATTTTATATAAACCTAAATATAGAAACCAATTTAAGATATAGCAAGAAATATCTTAAAAATACCAATGACAATCCGTAAAATATCCAAGTCAAACTTGTGAAAAGTACTGCAGAATTCTGAAGAAACATCTTGAAACATTTTTTAATAAAACATTAAAATAATAATAAACAAAAAAAAAAAAAAAAAAAAAAAAAAATATATATATATATATATATATATATATATATATATATATATATATAGATATATATATATATATAATTGCAGAAGTATAAAGTCAAACTTATTTTTAAATAAACTTGAACAAAATCAATTGCACAAACAGCAAGACATGAGTGAGATGATTATACATTTCATATATATACACGTCTTGTGCAATTTTATATTTATAATTTTATTTGTATTACGTTTATTAAAAGTGTATCAAGATGTTTCTTCATAATTTGGCGCACATACATACATACATACATACATACATACATACATACATACCATACATACATACATACATATATATATATATATATATACACACACATATACATATATATATATATATATATATAAATGCAAATGAAAGAAACAAATTGTTCAAGTATCAGGGAACATCCTAATACACTTAAAATGTTGTTTAAAAAATAAAACAAAATAGTGATTTAGACATTTGACACATTAGCTTTCTCTTCTTTCTTCCTCCACCCCTGTCAGGGGCAAGTTGTAGCTACCTTGTAATGCATTTTTCCACTTCTTTATCAGTGGCGTGGTATGGAGATTTGTCCTCACTCCATCTGTGATTAAAAGATAAACAGATAATTAGTAGTGAAGAAGTACTAATGTATAAAAAAAGAAAAAATTAGGAAAAAAGTAGGCTACCTACGAAGCAAAAAACAAAAAACAAAAAAACAAATAAACTTAAAACACTTTGAAATTAGCAAGAGCTTGAACTTACCAGTTTCTTCATTTGTTCGGGCTGCTCCTTTAGTTGATTTTCAAGCTTTTCCAAATCAAATTGGCCAAAGGAAGGTCAAATGTGTTTACATCTGGAATTTCATCACGTCTGTTTTGGCTTTGTGAGAATCAGGCCCAGCTGCTGCTTTATGACGTTGCATGATTTTAAAACTTCAGTCAGTCGTGCTAAAAAAGAAAAATAACAGATTAGTATAAATCAACCTGTAGCTTATTCTCATACAACTTCTGTAAATACATCAGTGGGTTAGACACTGCTGATATTCTCTAGTTGATCTTTACTTTCTAGCTGCATTAAACCTTAACAAATTTAGTGATGTCCTCAATTCTTACAAAGACATCACGAGATGCAATAAGTTCTGTCTTGATCTCAAACTGCACTAGAACAAAGACTGTAAATGTTCATAGGTGTACTGCAGGAGTGTCCAAACTTTTTGGGCCGAGGGCCAGATGCAAAAAAACAAACGTTGTTGCGGGCCAAATTTTAAATACATCACACAGATAGTGTGTGTGTGTATATATATATATATATATACAGTTGAAGTCAGAATTGTTAGCCCCCCTAAATTATTAGCCACCGTTTATTTTTTCCCCAATTTCTGTTTAACGGAGAGTTAAACATTTTTTTCCACACATTTCTAAACATATTAGTTTTAGTAACTCATTTCTAATAACTGATTTATTTTATCTTTGCCATGATGACAGTAAATAATATTTGACTAGATAATTTTAAGACATTTCTATACAGCTTAAAGTGACATTTAAAGGCTTAACTAGGTTAATCAAGTTAACTAGTCAAGTTAAGGTAATTAGGCAAGTTATTTTATTACAATGGTTTGTTCTGAAGACTTAAGGGGCTAATAATTCTGACCTTAAAATGGTTCATAAAAAAATTTTAACCGCTTTTTATTCTAGCCGAAATAAAACAAGTCTTTCTCCAAAAGAAAAAAATATTATCAGACATACTGTAAAAATGTTCTTGCTCTGTTAAACATCATTTGGGAAATATTTAAAAAAGAAGAAATAAATCAATGAGGGGCTAATAATTCAGACTTCAACTGTGTGTAGACAGACAGACAGACAGACAGACAGATAGATAGACAGACAGATAGATAGACAGATAGATAGATAGACAGATAGACAGATAGATAGATATAGATAGATAGATAGATCATAACAAGAACTGCTGCTTAATTGAATGCATGTAATAGCGACACCCGGTGGTTATTTATTGAATTACGTTCATTTTTGTATAGCGGGCCAGATTCTATTGATATTTATAAAAAGCCTCGCGGGCCGTAGTTTGGACACGCCTGGTGTACTGGAATGTACAGTATCTGTGCATCTTGATGGTGGTCTTAAGATTTCTGCCATAGTCATTGATGGTGATGGTACTTGTGGTGCTGCATTGATTTCTGAAATCTTTATACCTGCCTTTTATCCAGCCTCTTTGTTCCAAATAATTTTTCTTCATCATGGTATAGATGTGTCTATACTGTCCCTTAATCAGATACATTTACAAAACAAAACATCACTTTAGTATAGTGCCAGGTCAAAACTCACAGGTTGTAATAGATCAATGACATAATGTTGACAGTATGTGTTTAAAATAATTGCAAACAAACCTGTTCTGTCTTGAGATGTATGACAGGCGATCATCATCCTCATCTGTCTACCAGTCAGAAATCACAGTTGCGTGTGGATGTTTGAGTCGAGCTTCCTCATATGCATCTATAATAAAACATCACATTGTTGTTAACCTCCCGTAAAGAAAAGTTCAAATCCTGAAATACTATCAAAGTTAATTAATGCATATAATACCTATAGTGTAAATAATCAGTACACAGAAGGTTGCACAAGATTTATTCGGAGATTCATGCAGAGTGACAGCCTTATGAATCTGAGACATAGATTTGTAAGATTGTCAAGCACATGCATTATTCTGTACCCATGAAGATTAACCTACCATTGTGAAAAATGTTTGATGATAGCCAATAACAATAAACCATTTCAGCTGTTTGTGAAGCAATTAGTAATGTAATGTCTGAAAAGCTCGATCTATGTTGAAAATGTATCAGCAGTTTACAGCTTATAATGGACTTTTAGCACACAACTACAACATGCCTATTCACGTTCAAAAGAGTGTGCTATTGACTTCTTTGGTCGTGATGTGCTGCAAAATGATCTCACTAACCTTTGTTAAACAAGAACAATAAGACTTAACCAACAAATATTGTTACCCATTCATTTAAATCAGAATTTATCAGTCAATAACATAAAAAAACATCAAAATCTGCTTTAAGACGTTCAGTTTTACATTAACTGACCATTACAGCTTGAACAAAAGATATAATTGATTCACATAGGCTAAAAAATATGAATTAAAGTGCATAGTAATATATTTCTCTTGGATAATTTAAAGAGAATAGTAAACTGTCGAGTTTCGATCATTTTTCGTGACTAACTGCATAAACAAGATAAACAATATTTTATTAATCCAAAATGATTAGTTTTTATTTACACATAATCACAGAATTAAAACTGTTGGATACGTATACGCCTGTACAATGATTTTTTCAACATCCACGGTACTTTATAATGTTAAATCAGGAAAAAACACGTTTTGCCAAGTTAGTTAATGGATTCGTCTACAGAAACTTTCTTTAACACAAAGTTAGCATACACACAAATTCGTTTCATGTTTCTTTAAAATAATTAAAATAGTTTTCAGTTACTACACACGTTACAATCTAACATTGTGTAAAAGGAAAAGGAACTTTCAGACGTGTTTGTAACTGTTAGCGTTAGCATACATTAGCTCCAGTCGTGTTTCTTAAAGCAAGTTACATTTCGTATCAAACTGTTTTAAAGTACTAAACGCTGTTACAACCAAACACCGTGGAAATGTTTTAAGCTCTAAATTCGCTAATTATACAGTACACAAGCAGTAAAAAGCTTACCTTTCTGACCGGAATCCATGTGAGTCTTTGAAAAACCAAACTTTTTCTTCTTGTGATCTTCGTGCCATGGTGGTTGACAACCAGCTTTTTGGAGCATTACCGCCACCGTCTGGATTGGAGTTTGGATCAGGAATTTAGTAACGCATGTGTTTATTATGAAACCAACTTCTGCTTTAAAAAAAACAGTCAGCACAGGAGCGTGCTATCTCAAAAATAAGCAAATTTTACATAGTTTTTCTCTAGATGACATGTATAATCTATTTATAAATAATATTGTTTTGTTTTCGTCTAAACATTGCGACCATCCACACTAAATATTCTTTTTTTTTTTTTTTTTTTTGCTATCGTACCATGAATATTTTCTCAAATTATCATTAAACGTGGAGCTAACAGATTACTAGATAAAATAAGAACTTAATCAGTTGCCATCAGCCGAGTCCTTGCCAGAAGCGGCCCGGACTCTACAGACAGACTCGGGCCGGATATGGTTGACCGGAATCGGGCCAGTGCTTTACAGCCGCATCACAACCGCATGTGCGCGAGCGAGCTGCGGCCCGCACTCGGCCCGGATAACACTCGCCGATGCCGAGTCGGAGCCGGAGGCGCCGGAGGGCAGCCGAGCTCGGGCCGATTACTGCCTGCTATCTGGGAGAGTTGGCTCTCTGTAAAACAAAAATTATTGTTTTTTTATTTTTATATTTTCATATTTATAAGGGAAAAGTGTCATTATGGATGTGAAATTGCCACTTGTGATTTTGGTAAATCAAATATAATAGTTTGAAAACATTGACAGATGTATTTTTGTGTATTTATAAGGTGCTGTAAAATACTTGCTTACAGAATCTTATTTTCTTTCTTTTTTTTTTTTTTGTTGAAAACTAATTTTTTTATGGCAAGGTTGACATTTGCACGGAATTGCTCTATTACATTTGTCATTAACATATTACACACTACAGCTCCATTCCCCTGCTGTATACCTTCCGTGAATATCTTATCTGTCTTTAAACACTCATGTAACTTTACAATGAATAATGTTAGCGTGTAATATTTATGTGATGATAGTATGGGCGCTGCTGCACACTAACTGATGTTAGCTAAATGTTGGATGGTTATAGCGCTAAAAGGAGAAGAAAAACTACAGTAGGCCTATTTACACATGAACAACTGACCTGTACATGATGCCCTGGACAGATAATCTTAGATAATTCAGCACCATTTCGCTTCTTTTCTTCCTCAAACTCTTTATTTTTGCGCGCCATTTGTCCACCTGTTGCTTTCTCTCCATTCTCCCGTGGTTAACGGTTGTTGGAAGATCACAGACGGTTGTGGCCGGAAGTTAACGAGAATTATTTGTTATTTATTAAATTACCCAGTAAATTATATTTTATTAACATCTACACCTATCCCAACCCTAAACCCAACCACCACAGTACTGTAAAAATATTATTCATTGTTTTACAATGTTACAAAAATTATGCTATATTGATGTGCGTATCCGCAGCTGTATCCTGTCTAGACTTCACCGTGGTAACCGTTTTTGGCGGAGAGATGAATATTTATTATTATTTATTAATTTTCAATTATTTAAATGCTGAATTCTGAAATGAGAACAACTTTAGTACAATGTTATTGTCAATACTATATAATAAATATTAAGAATTTTAGCCTGCTGACTGAAAAATTTCCTTCAATCCTGCTGCTGCATGAATTGAAAATGGCATAGACTATATGGGGTTAATTAATACTTAAAAATAATAATTATTATTTATATATTTATTTTTCCTACAGAAATATATTTTCCAGACCTCCCACACACCTTGGCTTGATGTTCTACGTTTGTGCAAATACGCGTTTTTATTATTGTTTTTAAATTATGATGAACATCATATAACATTGTCAAATAATTTATTACAAATTATTTTAGAATGTATTACTTTGTGCTGTATATTTAACAATCAAACTATAACAAAGTATTGCAATTATGACACTCGCATCGTAAAGTCGAAAGTCCTTTAAGGGTTTTAAAATAAATCTTTAAATGAGCCTGGAAAGGGAAGATTTTGGCCATATCCTTTCGGTCAATTTGTTTGTGTAAAACTTGCCTAAAACGGGAGAGATTTAACACAGAAATGTGACTTTTATTTTCTCGTGAGAATCAAATATAAACATTAGTCTCGGGTTTAGCGCCTCGTTCTAAAAGCCGTGACGTCAGCTCCAGCGCTCCATAAATTCGGCCGCGCGAAGCCATTTCCTCAGTTGATATTGAACTCGCGAGAGAAGTGGTCGTCTATTGCATATCGACAGACCTCCAGAGATTTTACAGCACAGTTGAATCTTTAAACTAGTTTTTTTTTGAAAATTTTCCACTTATGGATTCTTCGGCAAACACACCTCCGATCGCCGGACCAGCTTCAACGTCAGTTGGAGGAATTACAGGTATTTGAAGTAGTATATTACACCTTTAAATCATTTGATTCTTTTGCTCGATATAATTTAGGCCTAACGTTAATTGGCTCATTCCCACTCCTCGGTGCCATTTCAGGGTAGTAACTGTGACCGATAAATAGTTGTTTTTTTTCCAAGATTTCATCATTTGAGTTTAAGTACTTATTAAACTAGAAAAATATAACTTAGTGGTCCAGCTCAGGATTTTACGGTTTAGAGAAGCTGAAATGGCTTATGAAAGTATGATCGATAACTAATATTGTGTTAATGTTTTTTAATGTCTTTATATTATGAATGTTCCATAATGTACAGATAACCACATTGTGCATCTGTTTACAGTTTTGACAGAAATTCAGGACATCGAGCCCGTTCCAGGGCCATCAATGACCGAAGGACCGTTGACTGAATTTGCTTCAACGATGTCAGTTGAGCCATCGAATGTCTCAGGTACGTTTGGAACAGATTTTTTTCCCTCCATGTTGTAGAAAAGTGATTTAATTACCTGCCTTGAGCCAAATGTGGACTCTGCATATTTTGTAGTGGGGCTGGATGAAATGACCATTAATATTATATTATTCTGATCTAGATATAAACAATTTTTAAAAACCTTAGAAAAACTGCCAAAAATGCTCCCAAAGGAAAAAGTTAAAACCTCTTCCTTTAGAGCTCTGTATTATTTTAGAAACAAAACCAGTACAAATATTTGTTCACCTTTTTTTGAATCCGTGTACAAACAAGAATCAGAATCAGTTTTGTTGCCAAGTGTGCTTGACAAGCACAAGGAAATTGTTTTAGCTACAGAAGCTTCCAGTGTACATAAAGTGACAACACAAATTAAATATGAGAAAAAAGTTAAACGCATGCAGTTAGTCAAAAAATTCTATATGAAGAAACATTCATTTAACATAGATAAACCATTAAACAAAGATAAAACCCTCAGATTTTGCCGGTTATTCCAATGGACTGAAATAAAAACACTGCTTCAGCCAGGATAAAGGTATGAGCAACAACCAATAGCCTATATAAATTAACAGTAAGTTAACAGCAACAGAAGTATTCATTATTTAGGTGCAAATAGAGTGGTAATTGAAAATAGATGCTATTTACACTAATAGTTAATATAATTTAGATGCATCAAGATGCTGTATGGGTGTATATTTACACTGAAGACAAGTTATTTCTGATTGTACAAAGGTACATTATTTTATCTTGTACAATATACTTTATCTGCCTAATTATCAAATAAAATGTGCTATTCGCTTATGTTAAGATGCCGGACCACATACTATAGTGTAATTTACAGTAGTGCCAATGCTGTTGTGCATGAGAGGACATACATTACATGCAACAGTTTTAGTGTATGTCATTCATTGTACATGTACACAAAATATCTATAAGTACAATCGTTCAAATTAAATCTGAAAAAAAAACACACACAGTCGGACATTTTAAAACAGAAATCAAATGATGATTATTTTTCGTGCCTGCATTCTGGAGAACGGTTTTCATCTTTTGAAGTTGTCTGCATATTAAACTAGTGTAAGTGGGCGCACAAAAAATGTAGAAAAATACATTTCACAATCTGGATAATATTGCAGTAAAAGTTTGTCTTTAAT
This sequence comes from Danio rerio, assembly GCF_052040795.2. Classification (NCBI taxonomy): domain Eukaryota; kingdom Metazoa; phylum Chordata; class Actinopteri; order Cypriniformes; family Danionidae; genus Danio; species Danio rerio. The sequence goes on from NC_141025.1 coordinate 43,381,550, forward strand.
GTATTTTCTCATGGTCTCAGTCAATGTTTGCTGCTGGGAGTAGCTGGACTTTACATTTTGGGGAAAATATAGACATTCATTAGTTGTCTACACATTAATGTGCATTCTCACTATCAGCAAAGTTGGGTTTGTCAACAAGGTGGAAAGCGTGTATTGGCAGAAAAGTTTTTGCACTAGTACTACAGTTTATACAAAACACTATAACCGCAGAATGTTAGCTTTTCATCAGTTATCATCAATAACATCATCTGTGTGATCATATAGATCAGTATTAGAGCAGCTGTATCAAACTCAGAGCCAGAATTTTTGTTACAACCCTGCTCAGACACACCTACCTATAGGTTTTCAAACTAGTCTGAAAGACTTTGGGTGCTTTCACACCTGTGAATCGATTCAGTTGTTCCGAAACAGAGATTAGAATTGTTACATTGTTGCTCTTTGCTCTTGGAGCGGTTCGCTTTCACACTGCAAAGTTTCTAATCGGACCAAAAGAGCTAAAACAAGTCACGTGCGAGTAAACTCTCCTTACATTGGTCAGAGTGTCAGGGTTTATTTTGCAGCGTCCTGCTCAGCTGTCAGGAGAGGTGGTGGTTTGGTGGTGATTGACAGGGTGCGCGCGCGTGACTTGTCTGAGGAGAGACACGGTGGGGAGGGGTGAGAAGGGTGCGCGATGATGCCTATTTGAGGACTGGGAGAGAGACACGAGATTACCGGGAGATCATCACTCGTTTGCGGGCATCCGGAGACTCGCGAAACTTCCCGCCTTACTCATAATTCTCTCTTCATATAGCCGTAAGCCTATTACATATCCATAAAACACTGTGATATAACCGCGCTCGGATCGGATCGCTTTCTCACTGCAATCGAACCGCTCCAGGGTTCGTTTCAATCGAGCCGAGACCGCCTCATTCAAGCGTTCTCGGAGCGATTACTTTGGCGCGGAACAGAGCGCGATTGCCCTGTTCACATATGCCAATCGAACCGCGCTAACTGGGCAAACGAGATACGTTCCGAAACAAAAGCGTAGGTGTGAAAGCACCCTTAATTAGTTTGATCAGGTGTGTTTAATTAGATTAAAGCTAAATTGTAGGGATGCACCTAATTTTAGGTTGAGAAAATGAGCCGAAATCGGTTAATGCCGTGTCACTCTGTCCAGCATTCTGGTTTCACTCTTTCCATTCGATGTACGGTTTGTTAGGATAGGACAATATTTGGCGGAGAAAATAATTTGAACATCTACAACCTGAGGGATAAAAAGCTTTAAAGCCGACTAAATAAATTATTTAACAAATTTTATTTTCGATAGATTTACAGTAGATAATAAACATCTTCTTTACTTAATATTGTAATTATTGTTTTTCTAAAAGAGAAATCAACTATTTTGATTCATAAAATGTATTTCTGGCTAGATAAATTTTAAAGTCTTACAAAATTATATTTTTTATTAAAACAAATTATTTTATTGCCCTTGAGCAATAACCAACCAATGCTGGCTGCAGTCTACCGTATCAAAATATTGGAAATGTGTAAAGAAGTCATATCACTGTTACTGAAAAAAATATATCAATTTTATTTTAATAATAAATTATTGTCCAGCACTAGTTTGTGGAGTAAAGTTTTATTTTTAACTGTAAAAAAGACTGAAGTTTTGCAATGTCTTTCTGAGAGAAGCTGCAAGGGCTCAAAAGGTATGATGTCTTAATTGTATTTTTTTACTAAAGCTGTATACATGTTTAAGTTATTTTAAAGTGTTTATATTAATGTTATACAAGCATAACTTCATATTAACTATATTATATAAGAATGTATTATAAAATGTACAGATAATCATCCTCCCAACTCTGCACCAGGTTTGACAAAAAATGAGGAGACTGAGCCGGTTCCAGGCCCATCAGAGCTGCAGCCCACACAGGCTGAATCAGATTCAAGGCCAATCCATCGATCACCTGGATTAGGTACATCTGAAACATTGACTTTATTTTTATTGGTGTCTTTTAACAGTATTTTGATTCTATTTTCTTCTAAAGCCATATGTGCAATCTGCACAGCTTGTAAAGTACTAAGCAAAGTGGATTGTGTTTTTAGATGGTTTTAAATAATAGCTGATGATTTCTGTAACGATTAAAACACTCAACACATGCGTCATTTACAAAGTAAATAAACACAAAGGCACCCAAATAAAGAATAACTCTCTTTTACATCTCTTACATTACTTATTCTGTTTGTTCAGGCATAACATGAATCTTAAATGAACATGTCTTTTATCTTTCAGTGACAGACAAGTATGATATGGGGAGAGAGCTGGGACGAGGACGCTTTGGCATCGTCAAAATAGGAGTACGAAAGTCCGATCAGCAGAAGGTAAACCTCTTCTACACTTCTCTGTTTTCTTTTTTCAGTACAGTGACTGCAGATCAAAATAGACCTGTGCTCACAATAAAAGAACAAATGTTTTTGCAAGAAGCTAACTTATGTTCACCATCTTTTCATCCACAGGTTGCCATCAAATTCATCAAGTCTAAAAAGCCAAAGGATGACGTAAGACTGAAAACAATGCATATTAGTATATGACTCTGAATACAAATTATATTGAAATAAGATTATAAGACTTTCAATTATATTTTTTCCCCAGCCTGGCGATCGCAGAGGACCCCCCATAGAAGTGATGCTACTGAATACGCTCATGGCACCTCCAAGCACCTACACTGTGCGCCTCTTTGAGTGGTTTCAGGAGAAAAAGGACTTTCATCTGGTCATGGAGTATCCAGAGCCCTGTGAACCAATAGGGCGTTTTCTTAGCCGCTGTGGACACTTGGAGGATAGTGTTGGCAAGAGTTTGATGGTGCAGGTTGTCCGGTGTGCTCAAGAGTGCATAAATCATGGGGTTAGCCATAATGACATGCACACTAGCAATGTCTTAATCAATACAGCTTTGATGCAGATCAGGCTTATTGACTTTGGAAAAGGACTACAAATCAGGGGTAAGTATTTCTTTGCTCTTTGTTTTTTCACAGTTTGACAGACATCTACTGTAAGTAGACAAAAGCTTAAATGTCAGAGAGAGACTAGCAAACCTCTAGTACACAAACTAATGCAATTAAGAGTTTAGCTTTCTCTTGAGTGTGCTTCACTGCTGTTTACTAACCTCAAAACTGTTTTTCTTACAGAACCAGAAGTGCATCCACACCAGACATACACAACATGCTTACGACATGCTCTTCAAAAAACAGTGAAATCTGTGGGTCTACTTTTGGAATACATAGCAATCCGTGTCTGCATACCTGAAGGTGAGATAATGACATTAACAACACCATGACAATAACATTCAGTACATACAGCAAGTTCTCTGTATAATGCATCTATAAAACTACAACATATCTGTATATAAGGCTTGCCTTAAGTTTGATTAACGTCTTTTAGAAGTTGTTTTTATGCTTGTGAACTGTGTGTGGCCTTGACTAACCAACTTTGTTTCTAAAATGCATCCAGAACTGAAGAAATGTATTGCTGCTTGCCAAAGTGAGAAGCAACCCAGTCTGGAACACATTTTAAGCACTGAATGGCTTAGAAGTGTTTCAGACATTTAAAGCAATAGTTCACTCAAAAATGTAAATTCTGTCTTTAATTACTCACCCTCATGCCATTCCAAACCCCTAAGACCTTTGTTCAGAGCACATGCTCACAAGCACAGTGCACTGTATACCCCGAATGCAACCTGGAATGAATGTGAATGTGAGTAATTAATGACGGAATAGTCCAGTGAACTGATTAAAAATGCAGTACCAGCCCCAGAGCATCTACCAGTTTCAGCCCTAACCCCAGGAATGCCAGCCAGTGACTCCTCCAGCCCCAGAGCAACCCCTAGTGATGGCTCCATCCCCAGAGCACCCGCCAGTGACGGCTCCTTCCCCAGAGCACCCGCCAGTGTTGGCACAAACTTTAAATAAAGGAAAAAAAAGATATCTTGCAAGTGCATTTTGTGTCTTCAAGATAAATCTACTAATATTTCTGAACATTCAACAACATTTTTCAAAATAGTAAAAATTCAATCAAGTTATCTATGAAAACAGCGTTTGAATTTGCATTTATTTCTTAAAAATATTTACTTCCACTTTTTATCTTTGTGAAGTTACAGGTCAAAGTACCCATCAGATCATTTATTTTACCCTGTTAAAAATGAATACTTTGGGACCAGATGGAATTTTAGCTGTGTACACCTATGATCTAAATGCAAATGAGCTGATTCTCTCTGCCCACTCCTGAGGGATGTTGCTTTAGAACAAAAGCAAGCTTTAGATGTCAGATGAGCACAGACAGAGACTTAAGCAGAGAGCCACAGTCACAAATTACAAAGTTAAGGCCAAAGCAGGAAGTTTTCAAATGGTTATTTGATGTAGTTGTGGAGTTTATTTGGCCTTCCTGCAATGATGAATGAACCACACAAAAATGCTGTTTCAATCAATGTTTGAAGTACACACACACGCACGCACACTCAGAGGTTTAACATGCTGTTTTTTGTTTTTTCTAATTGCAGCAAATGAGACAAGATGTACACCAAACAGGTAAATGTATTCTGCTATATAGAATTTCATTATAGCTAACCCAACTAACAAGCCTGTGCTGGCCCTTAATATAGAAGGTGCTTGTTGAAGAGATGCATGCATGCTGATTTAACATGTACACCGACACCACCCCTAAAACCTCAACTCCCAGTGAGGAGGAAGTGCAGCAAAAGGAATCTGGAGCTCCATTTGGCTCTGGAGTGAATTGTACTTGCCTTGATAGGCTCACATAGGACTAGCATCTTTTTCTCTGAATGACCAAGCTCATTGAGTACTAGACCTAGAGAGCATGCTCGAGTGACTTTCTTGCTTGTTGCAGGGGTGTTGTTTGTGTTTGGAACACAATTGTGTGAATTTGTTGTTTTTATTCTTCCCCATTTGTTACTATTGTTCTCTATTTAAGAGGGAACATACCCTTCATACTGTTTTACAACAAAATGTACTCAAAACATCTTGTATCACTAGTTTTATCTAATCCCTTGAGCTAGGCTATATCTCTACTGCTGTTTTGAACTTTTTAATTTTTGTTTCACCCTCTATACGTCACTTGTCTGGCTACCTTTGATTGCAGGTTAAGAATTGGCTGAGGATGAAGCAAGTCCAGCTCTGGTAGATAAGAAACCTCCCGGGCTGACACTCGCTTATCTGGGGTAAGTTTGCTGTGTAACGTTAATGTCAACACTCGTTCCACCTCAGAAAGACAGTGTGTGTAGGCCAGAGTCATAGCAAAGAACTAACACTGCCATAGAGAGAAATGTCCGGCATAAGCTACACTTTTAGCATTTAAACACTTTACACTTTTTTTTTTTTTAGGCTTTTACTATTTGCATTTTGTAAATGGCGGATTGCCGTCTTAAAAGAGCCACAAAAATCCAAAAAAATGAACCGGTCTGTGTGTGAGTGCACAGTACCATTTCTAGGCATAGATCTCACCCCACCCAGCTGCAAGGCCCCAATAAATACCCATTGCACCAGCCCCGGTCCCGATCACCCACTAATTCCATTGCTTATTTTGTTAGGTTGAGCTTTTTACTGAAAAGCAAATTAAAAGATAAATAAATGAACAATTAAAACAGGAGTGCTCAACCCTGTTGCTGAAGATCGTTCCTGCAGAGTTCAGCCCTAGCCCAGATCAAACACACCTGAACCAATTAAATAGGACCTGAACAGGTCCTGCACCTCTTGAGAATTGCAAGCAGGTGTGTTTGATATGGGTTGCTACTGAAATATGCAGGATGGTAGATCTCCAGGGCCCGGTTTTTCAAAAAGTAATCCACTAGGATTTTGGATAAGGGATTGTATCAAATCTTGAAAATGGGTTTTTCAAAAGGAAAAATGGATTACATAATCTGATTGATCACGTAATCCAATCTTGGTTTTGATCCGGATCAAACCTTTAGTTTAGGTTTCTCAAACCTTTTTTGTAAGATTCGGATCGCTTTGATCCAAAAACCTGGATTAAACTGATCCCATCAGAAGGGTGGATTTAGCGTGGATTTCATGCCCAAAATGTAATGAAAACTTTACAAAATTATTAAATAGTACTATTTTTGGATATTTTTTTACGAGATGTACTATTTAATAATAAGGTTTTAATTTTATTTGTTCATCCGTCAGGCTATAGTGACTATAGGCTTTAACGTATTCAGCCCTTCAGTATAGGCCTACAGCAAAGTAGAAAGAGTTTGGCCTCATAAAATAATCCCCCAAACAGCTGTCAAAATTGACCAAAAACAATAATTTTTTTTTCTGTCACTAATTGAGATATATATATATATATATATATATATATATATATATATATATATATATATATATATATATATATATATATATATATATATATATATATATATATATATATATATATATATATATATATATATATATTCATCACAATGGAAAATATTTTTCTTTTTAGTATATTTATTAGTGATGCATGTAATGATTATAGAATAACCAAAAAAAAATTTTGCAAAGAATGACAATCCCTAATTTTAGAAATCCCTTTCAACAATTGCAAAAAGAGACTAAAAGGGCAGAAGCACAGCTTCGTCTGGCAGAGGAACAACTGACTTTGACCAAACTGCACCAAACCAAGGCAAGCTGGTCTCTCCACATCAGATGAGGAAGTGTGAAATTATTGTGGAGTTTTTGACATCAAGTCTTTTTTTTATTTTTATTTACATCTATATTTGAAACTTATTATAAATATCCTCAATGTACAGTGTTGTAGGTTTCAGATGAGTGGACTGCTGGAAGAGGATGGGGTGGGGTTTTTCTTGTTTTTATTATTATAATTTTATTATTTATTACATTTTCTTAGTTTTCATTTCAAATAAAAATAGAGTTATATTGACCCCACACTGGCTATTATATTTGTTGCTCTGTACACAGGCCTATCTATCTATCTACATTGTGATTGAGCATTAGAAATTCAGATTTAGTAATCCTGAAAAGTTCCTATCTGGATCAGATTGATCCAATCCGATGTTGCTTTGAAAAACTGGCTCAAAAAGTAAGCTGGATTATGTGATCACAGATCGAAAAAACAGGATTACTATATCCGGATCAACTTGATCCGGATTAACCCTTTTGAAAAACTGGGCCCAGGGGCCTGTTCTTTATACTTGGACTAAGCTGGATTTGGATATAATCAATCGCGTCCATTCCATATCCGTTTTCAAACAAAAATGGGAAAAGTAAGAAAATGATAGTTTTTCATTTATTGTTTGCTTACAAAAAGCGAGATTTTGGCTTAATCATAATTTTTTGGTTTAGTGTAAGAAAACGGATAAATGACTTTAAAGTTCATTACTGTGTGTTCACACCGTATTTGTGTATGATAATAAACATGCATAATATTCGATAGTTTCTTTTTAAAAGGAATAATAATTTCTGCAGTCATGCATGTGCTTTGACAACTAATATGAAGGTGGTTTGATGCTTTGCAAAAGTTGCAGACACCTTTACCTATGTTAAAATGCTTTTTTGATGCAAAATTAATGTCATTTTTTTGTTTTAAAATTTTATTTATAAGAGCAATTTTTGGGGGATAAAAGAGGGTTTAATACATTAGGGTGACATGGAAAATAAGTCACACAGCAAAATCCTCAGAGAAAAATGTACTCAGTTTAGAGAATATTTGGTCCCTCTCTCATGTGAGTAAAATTTGCTCAACAGCAGTTTAAGTTAATGAGACAATGAAGGGATTAATTAAGTAATGATTGAGCACTAATGATGAACACCAGCTGTTAATATACAGAAGCAGAAGAGAAGCAGCTTGGCTCATTGCTTACATGTTTGACTATTTATTTGAAATGTTCACAAAAGTCCATATGAGCTTTTCATTATAATGATTAATGATGTATTTGAGAAAGTAGATGGGGGATAAGTAGATGTTTGTTTGCGGATGATGGAGCTTTTGGTTAAGGGGAAAAAATATATATTATATTATGAGGAATATGCAAGAGACATTATATAAGGTCTAAGAGTGGTCATTTAAATGGGGTTTCAAGTTATCAAAGGGCATAAGAGTACTACATGAAATATATGTAAGGGAAAGTTTAAATGGAAAAATACGGAGAGATGGTACTTTTTTTTTTTTTTTTTTTAAGAAGCATCGAAAGTCCAGATAATGACCAGAAATAGCAAATGTAATTCTAAAGTTTAATATAGAAAAAATATATAAGGATTTCAAACAAATTATCAGTATACACAGGGGTAATGCTGGCAATAAGTTTAGCATTACAATGGATGAAAGATGCAGGAATTCTCAGTCCCAAAGCGCTAACAGGCATACAAGGCAAACAAAGCAGAATTAAAAAAAACAGTCAGAAAATAAAATAGAATAAAAAGACCGCAGTAAAATATGAAAGATTCAATACAACTGGATGATAAAATGACAAACATAGTCATTCTAAATTAAAAGCAACGGTAAAAAGGGGAGTCTTAAGAAGTTTCTTAAAACAATCCAGAGAAACCACATTCCTGATGCTGGTGGGTAGGCCATTCCATAGCTTAGGCGCACTGTACAAAAAAAAAAGCATGACCACTATTAGTCTTCAGTTTACAGCGTGGCTGAAACAGCAAGATTGCAGATGAGAAACGAAGACTGCGGGTGGAAGTGGCCAGAGTTACTAGGTCATAAATGTAGTCAGGTGCTAGCCCATGCACTGCTTTGTATTTTTAAAACCAGAGTCTTAAAATCAATACGTGATTTAACAGGAAGCCAGTGAAGTTGCTGAAGTACAGAAGTGATATGATGAAGTGTGTGTTAAAACATGTACAGCAGAATATTGAAAATACTGTAAACGTCTCAGAGAGCTTGCTGGTAGGCCCAGGGAGAGGGAGTTACAGAAGTCAAGACGTGATGTGATAAAGGCATGAATAAGCCTTTCCACATCAGGCCGTGATAAAAAAGGTCTAATCCTCGCAATGTGTCACGTTAGGTGTGATCAAAACAATAACAAAAACAGGAACCAAAAGATAAAGGATTCAAGTTCAGATTTTAATATATTAAAGTTCAAAAACTGAATAAAAATCCAAAAATATTAAAGTGCAAAGTAACAAATAAACAACAAAACAAGAAACTAAGACAGATAAACATGAACAAGACTATAGCAAGATACACGGTGAGATCAGAAACAACAACTAGGAAAAACATACTTACAGGGTACAAGAAAGACAAATGACGCGATGGCAAATAGTGGTTGAATGACTGATTATATAGTCCTGGTAATCACGGAGAATGGAGACAGCTGTGGTAGTAAATCAATGTAAATGACAGACCGGGTGTGTGTGCGAAAGAGTGTATGGAAATGTAGTCTTTATGGGCGCTGTAGTGTCACTCAGTGTCCATTGAACTACAGTGCCCTCAGGTGGTCACTGACAGATGTGACAATGTTACGTAGGTGAAAGAAGACTATTTTAGTCAAGTGTTTGAAATGTGAGTTAAAACTAAGCTGTGCATCAAAAAGCACCCCAAAGATTGCGCAACTGTGTAGAGGGCGACACTTAAAGATCACCAACAGACAGTTTAAGATTATTACACTGGTTAATACTGGTAGGAGTGCCAATTAATAGAACCTCTGTTTTAGAACTGTTTAATTTGAGGAATTTTGATTCATCCAGGCTTTAACTTCAAGTTAACAGGCAGATAAAACTGACGTGGCAGAGGTGAGATCACCCAAATTCACAGAAATGAAGGAAATCAAAGAAATTAAGGAATTTTTAGTTTGCTCAGATTGTAGTTCTGCTCTTAAGCATTGAAGCAAAACACTCAGACTGTAGGCAATATTTAGTTATTGAAATATTACAAGAGTTGTATAAATTAAAAGGAGAGAGTAAAGGTAATGTCCACGTGGGTGCCAGCTCATGTGGCATTTAAAGGAAATGAAGCAGCAGATAAAATGGCAAAGCAAGCTGGAAGATAATATAGGTATGGAAGTGACTTACAGTTGAAGTAAAGTTAAAGCAATTATAAGGAAACAAATAATGGGGAAATGGCAGTACCAATAGGAAGCAGGAAAGAATGGAAAGCAAATGTATAATATTTAGCCACAAGTGGGTAAAGGGAGGCACTCGAGTGGAAAAAGGAAGGAGGAGAATATATATTATCATGACTAAGAATTGGGCATACTGGACTTAACAGTACAATGAAGTTAATGGCAAAGCACAGAACAGGTCTATGTGAGTGCGGGTAAAATGAATGTTGAACATGATCATGCATTGTGAGCGGTATAATGAAGAAAGAAGAGATTTATTGGAAGAAGTCAAGAAAGAAAGAGATTATGAGTTTACATTGAAATTTTTATTAAATTCTGAGGTATAGAGACAAAAGTACACTGCATTGTTTAGATTTTTAAAAGACACAGGACTGATTAATAAGATATGATTATTAGAATTATTTGAATGTAAATTTATTAAGTTTTAGGTAGGGATGGAGGGAGTTATTTTCTGATCCTGACATAGTGGGAGGAGAAGTCAGAAGAGCTGGAGAAGCAGCACTGGCGGATGCGAAGTCTCTCACTGAGTTAGGGTAAGGGATTATTATGGGAAAAGAGTAGATTCTGAATCAGGTTACAGGAAGGTGACGGTAATGTACAAGAACTTGTGCGATCCGCCAAATAAGAACGAAAGAAGAAGAAAAGTCTGTGGCTGTTTCTCAATAGAGTGGAGGAACTATGACGTCACTTTGTAGGCTAATTGGCTGCTTGCATAAAACTGGTTCCCTCGTGAAAATCCCTATAGAATTTTCCCATAGGCTTTTCAAAAAGTGCAAATAATATGCTCTGTGTTCAAACACTGTTCATTACATTTACACGTTTTGTCCAGCTGGATAATCCTCACACGAAAATACAACATTTAGCACTTTTGGATCTTAAATTCAAACGCAAGAACTGAAAGCTAACATTAGGCTATAAACGGACTACAGTGCCCTCGGGGCGCTCGCTTGTGACGTCAGCACCACCATGCTACAGACAACTTATCAAGCTTATTTTTAGAAAAAAATGTCCATGACAGAGTTTATCTTTCTGTTTATTATATTATAATCCACGGTAAATATTATAAACAAATAAATACGCAAAAACACAGACCTATGTGCCTTTTAGATCGTTTTTACATGGGAAATGCATTGTTTTGCTTTACGGTTCTAAAAGTTTTAAAACTGTATGCATAAATGTGCCTACATAGTATTATCATAAGACATATTTAAATAAGTGTATCGCTCGCGTGCACACAGCCTGCTTACCTTAACAGAGGACAGAAATGAGGCGTTAATTAACCCCATCATTGTCTCATTAACTTTAACTCTGCTGCTGAGTAAATTTTGTTCAATTTAGAGAGGGACCAAATGTTCTCTGAACTGAGTAAATTTTACTCTGAGGATTTTACTGTGTAGCCTATTGCATAAAAAAACAAAGTCATTTAATGCACTAATGTGTTCATGTGTTTACAATTAGCAAACAGATTTTCATTGCATCAGTAACAACACAGTTATCTTTAAACAAAAGAAGATGCAGCATGTCAACAATTACTTGTAGTTTATCTCTGAATTGAGCACATATGCTACTGTCCTCCACAATGTTGACACAAAAAAACATTTTGCTGCTTTTCTGCTTGATTTTACGGTAAAATACCGGCAGCTGTGGTTGCCTGTAATCTGCTGTTTTTAACATTTTACATTCGTAAATTCAGTTTACAGAATATTTCTGTTAAAAATACATTCCACAGTCTGTATTTTTCATCAAACACATTTAACCCCTCAAATCCCACAGCAAAATCCTCACTAGTGTCCTCAATACAGAGGGTTGAACACTCAAACAGTGATGAAGTTAATGAGACAATGAAGTGTCTAATTAAAGGACGATTGAGAATTATTGATGAACAACTGTTAACAGCAGAATCACTGAAGGAAAGAAAAACACAAATTACAGCCAAAACCAAAGATGAAATCAACTGACATTAAAACTCAAAATAAAATAATAATTAATAAAAATAAAACAAAATACACGATTCCCAGAGATGGGTTGCGGCTGGAAGGGCATCCGCTATGTAAAAACTTGCTGGATAAGTTGGTGGTTTATTCTGCTGTGGCGACACCGGATTAATAAAGGGACTAAGCCGACAAGAAAATGAATGAATGAATGAAAACAAATTACACAATAAAAATGTAATTTCTCAGAATCTCAGCAGAGATCATTAAACAAAAGAAGACAGAGTCTGCTTTAATTGGGCTCTTCAACTATTTGTTCTGACATTAGTGTTTAATTTGGCTGCTATAATTAAATGTGTTAATCACAATATTTGTATAGCATGAAAGGCCAAAAGAATAAAACATTAATGAACCTGAGAAGGCCACCCACCCACACCTGCTTGTGCAATGAATATGAATATTGAATATCTTGTTAATTGCAGGTGGGAAATGAAACCATATGTAAAAGTAACCACATGATCAACAGCAGGGGTGTCAAACTCCATTTCTGGAGAGCCAAAGCCCTGCACAGTTTAGTTCCAACCCTGCTCTCACCTGAAGGTTTCAAACATGCCTGAAGGACTCAATTAGTTTGATCAGATGTGATTTATTAGAGTTGGAACCAAACTGTGAAGAGCTGCAGCACTTTTGGAACTGATTTTGACATCTGTGATTTACAGCAATGACTGCTTAACAAGTTTAAATACACCAATCACTATGCGAATGTTTGTTCTATGGCAGAGCTCAAAAACACACAGACGTCAACAATTAGTCTTTAAATCTCAACAATGGTGACAATCAAAAAATATAAATCAAATAAAAATCAGCCCAGAACAATACAAAACAATCTTCTGAAACATGACCTCCAAAGAACATAAAATAAAGAAAAAGAAAGAGATTGTAAGAACTTTAAGCTGCATAATATATTCATGCTGCAATGCATGAGGTTCATGTCCTGATTCTTGATGTCTGTGTGTATTAATAAGAAGCTGAAGAACTCAAGAATTTGAGCATGAAATATATCAAATGTCTTATTTACTCCTTGAAAGTTGTTTGATGAACTTCCATAGTAAGCTGTTACACATCCCAAATAATATCAGATAAAACTCTTGTCTATGGCTTAACTTTTCAAATAGTAATAATTACATCTGCAACCATTGATTAAGTATGAACAGTAGAGTTTCTCATCATCTTTCTTGCTATAACTGATGAGTCTCAGAAACTCAGTTACAACAACCAGACAAACATTAAGATTGAAATGTAAAGGTTCAAGAGCCCAACTACAGCAGCCTCAGATAAATCAGATATTTTTTACAGTGTAGCATGAATTAGCATGTTGTTAGCATGAATTAGGATGTAATTAACACAATTCCAGTATGGATTAGCATGATTCTAGCATTAATAAACATTGTTAGCATGATTCCAGCATGAAATTAACATGTTTCCAGTATGGATTAACATGTCATTAGCATGACTCTAGTATAAATTAATATATCATTAGCATGATTCTAGCATTGATTAGCATGTTGTTAGCATAGATAGATAGGTAGGTAGTTGGTTGTTAAAGGTCAGCTGTAAAGCTGCAGTGACACTTGACTTTTCTCTCCACAGACTAGGGTCATTCTTGAATGATTCGTTCATTTTGAATGGATCTTCAATATGACTCGGGAACTACGAGTTGTGTCAGGGAGTGATTCATTCATCCGCGCATGCACACATTTGTGCAGGTGGTATCGTTCATTTCAAGTCTTTTGAGTCGTTCATCTAGCCAATCATTTGCGTTTAGAGCAGGAAAAAGAATTGATCCGTTCACCTCTCGATTCCTCTGTGTGAGTCGTTCATCACGTGAAAGACAGAAGCCAATCGTATGCATTTAGAGCCCGAAAGAGAATTGATCCGTTCACCTCTCGAGTCCTCTATTGGGTTTGAGTCATCCGTTTCTCATGGGCCAATCATATGTGTTTAGAGCCGGGAAAAAAATTGATCCGTTCAACTTTCGAGTCCTCGGGTTTGAGCCATTCTGTCACGTGATGAACGAATTATTCAAGAACCAGAATACTCGAAAGGTGAACTAATTATCATGGCTCCTATTGGCTCAGACTGTGTACTTTGGTTAAATTTATATGTGACTGTCAGTTTAACATGAACGAACCTCTGACATTTGAAGACATGAAGAGGTGAGCTGAGCAAAGAGACAAAAATACCTTCATAGACAAAAGAGCAGGTAAACATTGAATTACTATTTTCTTCTTATCGTATTTTATTTATGACTTATTTGTGGTGTGATCAACCTTTTGGGCTAGTTGCAGATGTGTTTGGAAGCAATTTGTAACATTTTAATAATATTTTGGCAAATTGAACCAAATGAACGAAATAACTTGAAAAAAGATTCGTTCATCTCGATGAACGAGACTCAAAAGATAATAGGATAAGATAGTCAGTAAAATGATCTGAACCTTCCATCACTACCATAGACTTCCATTCATACGCACGCAAATGCGTCAGACTGGAAACGCAGGGTCATGCATTAAGTTTCGCAGTTCGCTGCGGTGCAAAGTTTAAGCTTGGTGAACTCTGATCTGCGAAATCCAATCACTTGACTGTGTCAAACTGCCAATAATGTAATGTTTTGTTTTAAAACTATTTTAGCTTCACGCAAAGCTGATGTAACATTGGATGTTGTTGTTACAAATGGGTTATATCTTCACAGAAGTGTTGTTCAGCCACTAAAATCTTCCGTTAAAAGATTGATGTGACTATAGACTGATTTCACGTGGCTGCCATTTTTAAAAGTGAAGTCGAGGCTGCGGTGGGAAGAAACCCGGAAGTATTGTTGGGAGTTGCATAGGAACGTTGTGTACTTGGCTGTATATCTTATCAGAGAAGAAAAAGTGACACAAATATATAATTCCACCGCTTTCTGAGTGACCCGAAGATCCGTTCTGAATGAATGGTGAAAATAAAAAGGAATATCAGAGCTTATTTTCAGCTAAGTTAAGGGAAATGTCACTAGTTAACTAACGTTTTCTTTCCCAAACACACGCTTTAGATGCCATTTATCAAACTTGAGTTAATGAACTGATTTTTTCACTATATTAGACTTGTCACGATGCTGAATTAAAAGAAAAACAAACAGGCAATTTCGCACTAACATTTAAGGCACTGTTGATGGTTTTCTTAAAACAGCGCTGATTTGCTATTGTGTTCACGTGCTCGACAGAAATGCTTGTGATTGGCCAAGAAGGTCATCAGTTCACCCACCGCTGTTTACTGAGCACAAACACAGACGGGCCAAACGATCTGCTTGATGACTCGACATCTTCACGGCTGCTTCACGCTCCAGTTTCCATGTATCTGTGTTTGCACTGTGGGAAGAGCAGTAAACTGAGTGAAAACACAGATACACGGAGACTGGAGTGCGAAGCAGCAGTGAAGATCAGTCAAGTCATCCGCGCTCAGCGGCACTTCAATGTTAGCCAGTTTTAAAACTTCAGTACCGGGACAACACTATTACAAACAACACGAGGATGTGCTACAGGGGCCTGCAGTGTTTTATCACTCACCGGGTTACATAGGCTGAAGCAGGAATGTGTCCCCACGATGTTTAACTGGTGCCATGAACTGAAGCCTTGGAGGACACTTGAGCATATTTTTTCTTACAGAGATTGTGATGTTGTTTGATGCCTAATTTGCTTATAATTGTTTAAATTAAACTTACTGTATAACATTAAAGTGATGTTTACACCATTTATGCATTTTAAAATCTCGGCAACAGCTGGAGGTTTGTAGTCCACAGCATGTTGCTGCAATGTTTGCAGTGCTGGTCTTTCACTTCCGGGTTTCTTTCCACCGCAGCATCGCTTTGGTTCTTTAAAATGGCGGCCGTGTGAAATAAGCGCATTTTCAGTTTCATATGGGACATTTTACAGCATTGATAATGTAGATTTTAATTAGTTTACCAAACAAAACACAAGTAAATACTCCTATTCTGCCTAGTCTCCCTATAATGTTTACCATGCCACTTTAAATTTTCGCTCTGAAATAGCATGTCAGTTTGGCTTAGTAATGAGTGTAATTCCTGCATGCCGCCTGACAAGCACTAGTCGCTTTTAACTCATGAGAGAGGGCTCTTTTGCTGTCATCTTTAAGGTGTGCGTGCTCCTGTTTCAGGAGGCGTGGCTGTGGACGGCAGGGGAGGGACTGTGATTTAGAGATTTATGCTAAGCTGTTAGCATTATGGAAGATCACCTACTGCACCTTTAAATCTCTTTAACTGGTTAATAACAAGAAAAGTGATAGATTCTTGGATTATTATGATAGCTATTTTGAAAGTATTACGGATACATAAGTCATACGTTTTTTTTCTTTTTTTACAGTTTTAGGTGTTTATATTATTTAAGCTGATCTGTTATTATCATTGTCTTTTTTGTGAAAGATTGGATTTTGTATGTTTGTTATTAAAGTCAATAAATAAAATAAAAGGTGAAGTTTCACTTCAGCATTTCACCGTGTGCTGCATAGATATAACGGAAAGCTAGATGCCCCGTAAGCGGCTGGATGGTACGACAGCGCCACCCCCTGGCTTTAGTGATTTTAACACATTGCTGTAAAAAAAATCTGTAAAAATACAGGAAAAACTACCGTATAATTGTGAAGGAACTTTCCGTATTTTCATTTTACAGCAATATTATCCGTATTTTCGGTTACGCACTGCATTATGGGAGCAAGAATCTCGGCGGAACAGCGTGAGAAGCAAACGCCATTTCCTGTACACACACACCTCTCACTGTAGTCAGCCGTCGGAGAAGGATACACATCAAGCTTCTGTGGTGAAAAAGTAAGTGTTTTAGTTATTTTCCCCATTTTATATACCCACAACATGTTTTATAGCGTCGTTATGCTTTTAGTTACTGTGTTATTCGTTTGAGTGACTGAACTCAGCTTCTGCTGTGTGTCCTCGAGACAGGGCCGGAGCAAGCTGAACTACCGCTCTAGGCAAAGGATGTTCACGGTTATAACTGAAGACGCGGGTGGTGAGGGAGGTGTCGTGGACAGATCTGAGGTCGATGGTGGTAAGGAAGGTGTCGCGGGCATACTGGGGACGCGGGTTGTGACGGAGGTGTCGCGGACGCCGCCCTCTCTATTCAGCAGCCTCGGTCGCCTTTATGGACGCGCCGGCCCTGCCTTGAGGCTGCTGCTGCATGTCTTTGCGGCTCGCGTGATGGTTAATTCCGGTTTAGTTCATATTTGTGAAGAGAATGTGAGTGCATAATGTCACTGTGTCGGTACGTGTTTTTCTATTCGTTTATGATGGTTGGTGATATATATATTTTGTATTGTTCCAAGGCCATAGTAAAGTTAGCATACGCAGTTAGCATATTATTTGAAATGTTACGTGTTCTGGCATTCATCACACTTACTCATTAATTAAATGTTTTTTTGGAACAGATTAAATATCACCTTAGTTATCTTGACTGACCCTGAATAAACTTGCTGTTAAAGTAGTCGTGTGTGGCGCAGCTGATTTAAACTATTGTTAATCCCGTCGTAATGTTTACTTGCAGTGTCTGTGAAGAGCTCATCTGGAATCCCTAAAGGAGAGACCTTAACATCTTTACTTTCAGCAGAGGTTGGTTTAAACTCTTTAACATTCGTGACTTTATCAAGCACTGAACTGACAGTTGTTATTAACATCATTTTTGTGTGTGTGTGTGTGTGTGTGTGTGTGTGTGTGTGTGTGTGTGTGTGTGTGTGTGTGTGTGTGTGTGTGTGCTCATAAAGGTTGTGGAAGAAAAAAAACAATCCAGTACAGCTCACCTCTGGTATTGCCACATTGTTAAGAGAAGTAAAACTGTTACTAAATTAAAACAACAGTTTAGAACTCGTCTCCTTTATTGCATGACCACCATGGCCGTTCACTAACAACAACAAAAACTCCCGCTCACACCGAAAGTGACCTTTTAACATAACATAAAAGTCCTACTTCCTTTCTATGTGCAGCATCCACATTTACGGTTGTCATCACCTAGAATTGAACTTAACAAACTCAATCTCTTCTTTAAAAAATAATGTCTCATGACCTTCCTGAAAAACATTAATACATAAGATAACAGCAAAACATAAGATAACATGATGCCATAAGTTTTAACTTTTAGAATTCAGTACTCCTAACAGAAATATGCTCTTTTAATAGAGCTTCCATTGTCCTTCACTAAGTGCTTTAAGTAACTGCAGTGCTGATGCTCCTTTTTTGGTAAAGCAGTCTGCAAACTGGTCTTTTGTACCATACCAGAGCACTTGTTTAATTCTTTGTGTTTGAATGAGTTCTTTGATGCTGCTCATTTCCAGACGAAGTCTTTTCTCAGCAACTGACTTGTTGGACTTCAGTGCATCAGCAAGTGAGTGATTGTCTGTAATGCAGATTATTGGAATTGTATTTTTTAGTGTCACCAGTAGTCAGCTCAGAGTGCAGCGTCGTCAGAAATATTGCATTATCAATTACATCTGACATTGCTAGTGTTTTAGCAGCAAGTGTACTTCGCACAATTCTCTTTACACTTTTTGATTGCCAAGAAAGGGGAGAGAACATTCCATTTTCTCCCATAAGAACAATTAGATGTCCTTCTTGACTTCCCCCATCTGAGTGATTTCCAAAAGAGGCATCACTATATACAACCATCTTGAGCTCAGAGTCTTTTCCGAGGTATTGGAAGTTCAGCATTACCTTTTTGGATTTAAGTTTACCCACAATTCTGTTTGCTTCATGAATAGTTTGTACAGAGGCATTTTTAATGTTTGAAGCTAGGCTGCTGGCATCAAACATGACATCAGGCCTGCTTTGTCTTGCAGCCCAAAGAATTTGGCTGACCTTTGACCTTAGCTGATCCTTTTCCTCTTCATAAAGTAAGGAGTCCTGTTCCACTGATCGTGCATGATTCAGTTGTATAGGCTGTATGTTTTGGATGTAGTTTTCCTGATGAACCTGCACTTCATTGGCAATAGTTTCAAAGTTTATTCCCACATAACAGAAGCTGTTGTTCTCCTCACGCCTAACTTGAAACATGGATCTGAGGTGAGGTATTACTGTTGTGGAAAAACTTTGTGTGCCTCCCCATATGAAGTCATCCACATGACAAGCGAGTACACCAGTCACAGCGCAGTCTTGATCCAGCCAGTAGAAGACAGCTGGATCTACTTTTGACATTGTTCCTCCTGACTTCATGACAATGTCCGTCACTCTTTTATACCAGTAAAGTGAAGCATCAGCCAGACCATACACACACTTTTTTAGCTTCCATAGTTTTTTTTTTACAGTTTGCCTCGGGAGGTGGTTTGATATAAAGGTCCCGGGACAGTTTCATTCCTTGTAGAAATGCAGCTTTTATGGAATTTAGATTCCACTGTCTTTGACAAATCACTGCCACAAGGAGCCGAAGAGAGTCTGAAGAACATGTTGGAGAGTCCCTTTTTAGTTCTGACATCTCTAGTTCTTCAAAACCTCGTGCTACAAGACGAGCTATGGGTAAAACCCAAGTGTGCCGCAAGCCTACGTTTGAGTGAAGGTTTCGGCCGTTAGATCGCCCCCTGGGGGCTGGCTGCAGTACAAGTCATAAAGCCCGCCTCCTCCGTGTTAATGAAGGAGACTTGAGCCCAAATAAAAAAAAATATTACACTTGCAATAAAATGTCCCGAAAGATAGTTCTGGTCGATTAAGGCACTGGTTATTGTGCTGAAATAGGTGCAGATCTTCATTTTTGTAAACAGTTTTTTTTTAGCAGTAATTTAATGCTGGGCGTGTCATCGTGATTGACAGCTGTGATTGACAGTTTCTCAAAGCGCGGCGTTTGAGCTTCGGCAGGAGACTGAAGTAGACTGAAATGTTTTTTTTACCATGACAAAATGAGTTCAGCAGTAAACTACAGTTTCTGACATACATGATCCTGGTGGAACACTGTTTATTCGCTAAGTTCAGGGCTTTTTTCGGGCTTTATTAGTTTGCTGATACACGCCTAGCCACCCAGATAGCAAAACACAGTTCCGGCTAGATTCTCGCCTGCCGGAGACTTATCTCTTAGAGCTCAGACTGACTAATGTTACCTCTGCTGGACCTACTCCGGATGCCTGGACTCACTGCCCGATTCCAGTCCGAGTCAATCGAGCCAGATGCGGCGGCCGAGCGAGCCGGTGCTGCCGCATGCGAGCCGGAATCAGCCCGCGACGCCGCGAGTAAGTTATGCGCTGCGGCCTGGAGCTGGCGCGATTGAATATATAAAACCCTCATATTTGTTAACGTTATTACATCCATTTGTGTTGATATGACAGCAAACGCATGCTGAGAAGTTCGGGGGGCGTAGTTGATTTTACATAAAGCGTTTGATTGGAAGTTTGACTCTGCTCATTTTCGCGGCTCCTCCTCTGGCTCCATCAGACAATCCTTCTGCGCATGTCTGGCTCCAATTTCAGCAGTCTTTTGCGACAGTTTGTGCCCGTCAAGCAGGCGTTTTGCCCTCAAGGCGTTCAATGGGAAAAAGGGCTGTCGCGTCGTCCATATTTTTTACAGTCATTGGTAAAACCCCATTAGGTGTCTCTTTGTAGGTGCATACCCACCTAGTGAAAATGCATTTCTGTCCCTCGTCCTTTACTTCCTCAAAGACGTGTTTATCTATCCAGCTTTTTATCTCATCCTGTTTTGCCAAGTCAAATCTTACATTTTTTATTACAAACACATCCTCACATACATTAGTGGAGTTAGCATTAGCAACAGTGTTTTGAATTTGTAGATTCTCAACCTTTGACATGTCAGCAGATTCTGTGGTACCCGGTATTGACCTTATTCTAAAATGCGGAAGTGCGCCTGTTTTCGCGATCGTCTTAGAACTTCCGTTTCAGTCGCCTATGGGAGAAATGACAAGGAATAATAAACGGCAAAAAACGGTCAAACTACTTGCTCTACAAATAAATGTTTGCATGACTATACAGACCAAGTAGAATAATATAACAAGAAAATATCAGTTTGCAACATCAAACAGCGAAACAAGCAGTTTTTAATGTCTAAAAATGAATGGAAGTGAATGAGACCGGAAGTCTAGTGCCAAAAAGATTCAAATGGCAGCGCCCGCTCGTCTGCGGAGAATAAGGTCAATGCTTGTGGGCTCAATAAGCAACAGGTTATACCAATTTTTATATTTGCCTGTAGCTTTACCTGCACGCCCCAGGACTTCAGCTGTGTGTAAAACACCATTTTCTCTATCCCTGTAGCTTACAGTTTGTCCTTTTTGTAGCATGACCACAGTTTCCATATTAGCATCACTCTGTGTTTCTGCATTATCACTTGTTTGTTCTGTTTCATACTGCCTCCGTTTGTTCTGCATTTGTCCCACTCCTTGTTGTACTTTGATTTCAGTCTCTTCTGCTGGCTGTTGGTTACTTTCAGTAAAGTCTTGTTCTTGTTCACTGTCTGTGACATTGTCTTCATCAGTTTTTGTTATATGTTGATATTCACCTTCTTTGTACACTTTTCTCAGTCTGAGATGATGTACTCTAATGCAAGTCCCTCCATGTCTCACAAATACTACTGCACCATCCTGACCCATGACAGTTCCTGGCCCTTTCCATTCTGGACAATCCACTCTTTTGTAGTACACTTTGTCACCCATTTCATATTTCTCATCCGTGTTGCGTATTTGCTTCCGCAATGCTCTCTGAATCCTCTCTGATGACTCTGCTTCAATAAAAGACTTTCTTAATGCGTTCAAAGCAGCGATGTGTTTTGCCACCCATTGACTCTTTGTAGTGCCCTCTAAAGCTGGAGGTTTATCAGTTAGCACAGATGGTAAGTTAGGATTCTGTCCAAACACCAGTTGATGAGGACTGTAGCCATGGACATTTTGCATTGTATTCTTTGCCATAAGAGCCCAGTCCATTGCAGTGTGCCAATAACAACCAATGCTTGCTTTCACTTTCATTATGATTTCAGTGAGTGTTTGGTTGTGTCGCTCCAGGAGGCCATTGCTCCACGGGTTATATGCAGCTGTAGTTTTTACTTCTATATTGAAGTTCTCCGCCATATCTTTCACCTCATCATTATTGAATTCTCCTCCATTATCACTAAATATTTTTTGGGGTGGGCCGTGTACGCTTATCCAGTCATGGAGAAAATGTTTGACTATTTCAGAGGATCTCTTTGAGGTTAGAATGCTGCCTGCACTGAATCTAGTAAACTGGTCAATGATGTGGAGATACCACACACCTGGTTCAAGTTCATGTAGATCTACAGCGACAGTTTCGTTGTATTGTGTTGCCAGTGGTTGGCCAACAGCAGGCTTTGGTTTAGCTTTACCATATCTATTACATATCTCACACTCACTTACAATTTTTTTAAGATCATGTTACATTCAGCATCTTTATTACCCGAGCTGTCAAGTAGTCGCTGCAGTTTATCAACAGAAGCATGGCCGAATTGTTTGTGAAGCTTCATCATGATGTGACGTTTTTCTGTTGAGCTCATTGTATCTGAAATGATCAAAATTTCACTCTCATCATCCTTTACATTTTGCATAATGTCTTCGGCAGTTGTCAAATCTGCTCATTAGAATGCATGTCTTTTGAGCTACTTTCGTTGTCCATTATATTTACACAATAATGACCAGAGCTTGTAAAGTCAAGTTCTATTGGCTGGTTGAACATTACCGCTCTGTCATTTTCCATGTCTAAAACTGTTCCTGCTCTTTTAAGAGAGGCTTTGCTTAAGAGCAATGGTATGTTGGCTGGAACGACTTCAGTTTCAATCTTACATTTGATCTGTCCAATTTTTGCAGGAATTTTTTAACTTTCTGTTGGAGCGGACCACTTTTCCATCTCCAAACCTAAATGGTCTATGGCTGTATGTTTCTGTCTTTCTCAGGTCATTAGTCTCTTCTTGATTGAGCTCAGTTATGTAGTGATTTAGCCATTCTTGTCCACACACAGTCCGAGTGCATGCAGTGTCTATTATTGCAGATCCAAAACATTCAGTCATAAGGATTGCTGCTTCAGTGTGTAACTCTTCTGTAAACAGAGTGATGTTGCATTCCTCCACATCATTTCTTGCATTTTGCATCTTCAGTCAGTTTGATTTGCTCACGTTTGTGTGGGCAGTCCTTGGCTCAATGAAACGTGCTTTGTCACACCACACATTTTGATCTGCAACCATATCTATCCAGGGGGTTTGTGCCAGGTAATGGTGTCCTTTTTTGTTCATTCTGAGGCCATGACTTGCCTCTCTGTCGTCTCTGTTCTGTTATATATGCAGTTTCCTGGTTAATTCCCACCGTTAATGCAGACATATTTCCGGTGAAAATTCTCTTAAGTGCCGACTTCATTGATGCAAAAGTCAGATCTGCACATGCTGTTAAAGCCAACTGTCGATCTTTAACATCCAAGCAAGCAGTATCCAATAATTTAAAAGCTAAGACTGCATCAGGAAGTTCCATTTTATATTTGCGCATCCGCGAGTAGCGTTGTTAACAAAAACTTAACAAAACATCTTTACTTCCAGCAGAGGTTGGTTTAAATTCTTTTACATTAGTGACTTCATCTAACCTATACATGTGTTAATGTGTTTTATATTATTCATTTAAAACCACAGACAATAACATTAAGCATTGAAGACAATGACTGCTTGTTTGGTGGTAATGATATATAGTCCATACCACTTGCAGCTTTCAAGAGTTCACACTTAGCTGATGATTGATTATAAGCAAGTTTGGCATGCTGTCCCGGGAGAGAGCCCTGAGCTCGAAGGTTCTTGAGCCCTGGGCTCCCTCCCGTTTGGAGGAAGAGAGGGGAGCCTTGAGCTCAGGTAGATCTCGACAACTCCCCCTTGATAAGAGCTGATGACTAAAAATTGAATGCTATTAAAAGATATGCTGCATTATGAGATTACCTGTATTGCAAATTTAGATTTATCAATTTACTTGTTGTGCATGTTTTTGGAATGTGGGAGGAAACCAGAGGACCTGGGGAAAACCAACGCAAGCACGGGAAGAACATGCAAACTACACACAGAAACGACCACCAGCCTGTTAAAGGACTAGAACCGGTGACGTTCTAGCTGTGAGGCGACAGTGCTAGTCACTGGGCCACCGTGCTGCCCTATGGAGGGAAAGGTGAAAAGGTAGGGGTGGAAGGGGGATTCTTCAAATCGAAGATGACTGTAGTGAAAAAACCCTGGCTCTTTATAGTGGGTTAGGAATGGCCTGATTGGTGGATCATGCATGCTAATGCAGAACCAGCAGTGTTCAATCATAATCACGTGCTCCTCTCAAAATTAGTTTATGAATAAACTTCACTTCAAGAGTTCACACTTAGCTGATGATTGATTATAAGCAAGTTTGGCATGCTGTCCCGGGAGACAGCCCTGAGCTCGAAGGTTCTTGAGCCCTGGGCTCCCTACCGTTTGGAGGAAGAGAGGGGAGCCTTGAGCTCAGGTAGATCACGACAACTCTCTAAAATGCTCCACTCGGGACAGCAGCCGCGTATTTGAAGAACCCCCCAAAAGTCAATGGAGATTAATGCAATATCCGGCTGCTGAAAAAGTGATGCTAGAATAGCTTGAAGGAGCAATTGAGACTGGTGTGGGTGTAAAAATTAACTAAGAGTGGTCATTCTACTGGAGTGGTGTGCTGGCAGATGGCTTATGTATGACTATGTGTGCTCCCGGGGCAGAATTAATTGCAAGGACCAGCGGGAGAGTGAGTGGGATAAGTGTAAAGGTTTAGAACGTATGTGGTGAGTTCTGTAAAAGAGGCTTACTATGGTAGTGATGAAAAATGAAGCTATGAGGTTTGCAGAGCTGGCAGCAGCAGATAAGTGGTGAGAAGCAGTTAACTGATTAACTGCTTCGGCAGTCCAAGGGGGTGTGTCAGTAGTGGTATGGATAAATGGTAGTGTGCATGAGCTCCGGTGGAGTGACACTGCTGCAGCAGTGGTGCAGGGGGGGATGAAGCTTGGCTGAGCGTCTCTGCTGCTGCAAAGGTGCAATAAAAGTCAGTATCTGAAAGGGAAATACGCCTCCGCAGAGACGTTTAACTGCTTTGGCAGTGCTGGAGAGTGTATCAGTAGTGGATTGCTAAGTGGAAGTGTACATGCGCTCGCTGAGCGTCACTGCTGCGGCAGTGATGTAGAGGGGAGTGATGCTCGGCTGAGCGTTTCTGCGGCTGCAGAGGTGCGGTGGAAGTCAGTATCTAAAGGGAAGTGAGCTTTGGAGAGCTGATTAACTGCTGTGTAGCACATAGGAATGAGGCTCGGTAGAGCGACTCTGTGGCTGCAGAGGTGCATAGGTATTTAGAGTCTGGTGCATTATATGTGTGAAAGCAATGCATGTTCCCGCTAAGCCTTAACGGCTGTATTGTTGCGGGGAGTGTGGTGATGGAAAATAAATTGATGCTACAATGCAATGTAATTAAGTGGAGCTGCTGTAGAGGTGTGATTGTAGTCAGTATGGAAGCAATACGAGTTCCCACTACGCCTTTATGGCTGTATTATTGCGGGGGAGTGTGATAATGGTTAAATTTTTGAAAAGTGTATGTGAGCTCTTAAAGAGCTTCACTGCTGTGGCAGTGGGAGCTTGGGGCTACCCCTGTGTGAATCCGAGCTGCGGAGAGTGAGTGCAAGTGAAATTGAAAAATTATAAAGAGGAAGAGAAGAGAAGTTTAATAAAATAAAAAGGGAAGTTTAGTAAAAATGAGTCCTATGCAACTAAGACAAAAAAGAAGGGAGAACAGACAGTCATGCTGCTTGAAAAACTAGGTTGAAGTCTGCAACCGAGAATCAGCTGGGCTTCTTTGAGGTAATATTGGCTGAGGCAAATTGAGGATTTAAAGGTGTAAAAGGACCAATGACAGAGTTATATTTGTTTTTGGAAGACTGTTCAGGCAGAGCGTCACTGCTGCAGCAATAGTAAGGGGGAAAATAATCTCAGCAGAGCTTCTCTGCAGTTACAGAAGTGCAATAAAACCAGTGGTGGAGAGAATTAAGTCTAAAAGGGTATCTCTGCAGTTGCAGCTCAGGCAAAGCTTAACTGTTGCAGCGGTGGTGCCGAGGGAGAATAAGGCTCGGCAAAGCATCTCTGCTGTAGCAGAGGTGCAGTGGTACTCAGTATTGGAGCCTCGCGCTGAAATGTTAAGTACTATTAGCAGTGATATGTAGAGATGAAAGTGAAAAAGGGGCTCAGCTAGAGCGTCACTGCAGTTTCAGTGATGTTAATGGGTTGTATAGTTCAGCGGAGCCCTCAACAGTCGATTTTGGAAAGTTTTGAGTGCTCCGCGAGAACGTTAAATACTGCCTTTAGTGATATGTAAAGATGGAGGTGAATAAGGCTTAGATAGAGGGTCACTGCGGTAGCAGTGGTGCTATGGGTGTGCAACTCTGCGGAGCTTTTCTGCAGCTGCAGTGGTGTAGTGGGTCAGTATGGAGGCAACTTGTGCTCCCGCAGAAGCATTTACTGCTGTATTAGTGCGGGGAGTGCAACGATAGTGGTATTTAGAAAATTTGTAAGTCTATGTAAGCTCATTTAGAGCATTCCTGTTGCAGCAATTGAAACTCAAGACAACCCCTGAATTGGTCAGAGCTGTGGTGAATGAAGTGAATAGAAGTATGGGATAGTTCAAATTTGGAGAGAAAGTTAAAGCTAGAAAACCGTGGAAGGGTAGTGAAGGAGCTCCTAGGTTAAATAGGAAGGAAAATAGGAAGGAAATGACAGAGTCATACTTATACCCAATAATGCATGATGGTGGAAGTTGGCTGAAGAGGACCGGCTGGGCTTCCCTGAGGTGGTATTGCTCTTCTGTGGTGTAAAAATGCTAGGAGGTTTAGAATGGATGTGTGGGGGAACAGATACCATCCTGCATCCCTTCATCCTGCAAAGTTAGATCAGATATGGTTAGGTGTATTGTTGGATTGAAATGTCATACTTAGTTCAGAAGACTTCAAAAAATTAAAAAAAAGGCTAGTGTGAATATGGCATTGAGGGTGTGGGTTATGTGAGTGGAAAAGTGTCATTCGCAAAGAGTGTGAATGCATTTAGAAATGGATGTGGAGTGTAATAGGTTGGATGAGGGTCAGCTTGTGCAACCAGCTGACATGATCTCTGAAATGAGAAAAACAAGAGAGAATCAGAAATGACATTACAACATGGTACATGTATGGCAAACACAATGAATTGTTTTAGCTGATAACCATGCGGGGCGTCTTAATAAGAGCATGGGCAACTAAGTATGGAAGTGCCTTTGTTAATGCATTGTACAATAGCCTCATTGTCACAATGGGCAAAGATAGTAGAGGTGGGCATTCGTCCCTCCTACGGATGGCAGATTAATGGGAAATCTGCTCGTGTAGTGGTCCTAATGTACCTCTTGAAGACAGGGTAGGTGGATTTATAGTGGAGTTTAAACCCCTTGGTGATATAGAAATTGCTTAAAATGTATTTAACGCAGAGTCAATGGATGAAACATCAGACATGTCAGAAATGTCCTCCTCTCATTCGTGGAAGTCAAAGAGGGAAGTTTTGTTTCTTTGCCGGTTTCACATCTAACCGACTTGCCATTATAAGCTTATGGCTTTTAAGTGTATGGACATGAGTCACTGGGGAATATTACAATTGGACTTCTATGCCTAAGGCGTTGAATGTTTTTCAGTAGCAGAGAAAACTTTTTATAAGTTGAATTACTATCAGATGTGGCAGTGTTGTTGTTGTTGTTTTTTTTAGTGAATTGATTTATTTTAATTAGTTATTTATTTTATATTAATTTTCTTGATTTATACATTTTATAATTATTTATTTATGAATTTATTTATGTATTTATTTATTTATCATCTACAAACATCAAACCCTGAACTTAAAATTAATGTCACCATTTAGTAGTAACTGTGTGAATGGAATGATAGTTATGGACTTTACTTTAATCCAGAAATAGTATTACTTTGGAAACTTAGTGATAAAAATCACAAGCATATCTAATTCATTCACAAAGTCTTTGCCACAGGGTCCATTCATGAGCTTGTCAAGAGAGAGGGTGGGACCATCTCAAATTTTTGAGAGTTCATTGGATGGTGACGCTTCTCCTTTCGGCTATTGGCTCGAAGGAGTGTCAATCAAATTTGCAGAAAAAGGCTGGAGGCCATTTTGTTTGCCAGAGAAGTAGTGTTATGACTAGAGACGTTACTCAATTGAATGCACCACAGCGAGTAGTTTGGAGGATTAACATGGATGTTTATCAACGTATGAATAAGTTGTGGACTGGTGTTTTAAGGATTGGATTGCCTAGACCCTTGATTGAGAGGTGAGTCATTCTATTCACGCTAAATTCATCCTTCAAAGATGAATGTTTAATCTTAGTTGTAGTTTGCAAGGCCTCCCTTTAAAAAGGTGTCATGTACGTTACTGCTGGTGCACCCCTAGAAGAGAGTTCAGCTTGGATTGCAGGCATCGAGTTTTTAGGCAGAGTTCATGGATGATGATCGAGTTTTTATTGTGATCTTGTTGGAGAATTGAGTTGAAGACACAGAGATTGCATTGTGTGAGGCAATTTGAAGTAGAAGGTTGAGAAGTTGTTGAAGTTGTGGTTGGTGAAGTTGTTGAAGTTGTGGTTGGTGAAGTTGTTGAAGTTGTAGTTGGTGAAGTTGTAGTTGGTGAAGTTGTAGTTGGTGAAGTTGTAGTTGGTGAAGTTGTTGTTGTTGTTATTATTATTATTGTTGTTGTTGAAGTTGTTGTAGCTGGAGAAGTTGTAGTAGCAGCTGATGCAGAGCAGTGTATTCTTCAAATCAAAGTCACTGTAGTGAAAAAAACCCTGGCTCTTTATAGTGGGTTAGGAATGGCCTGATTGGTGGATCATGCATGCTAATGCAGAATCAGCCGTGTTCAATCATAATCACGTGCTCCTCTCGAAATTAGTTTATGAATAAACTTTACTTAGTGTAGAGTTCCTCAGAAAACATTCTGTTAATTCAGTATGACATGTTGGTGTCATTATTCTATCTCTAATGAAAAGTGTTTCTCACCTCAGTCCAAACTGAATCATCCTTTTTGATGTTATTTTGTTCAAAGTGTGTAATCTTTGATTGCAAGCATCTACTTGTAGGCAAGTTTTTTTTTATTTTATTAAATGAATAAATTTCATTTCTTACATTTGATTATTGCATTAAGTTATACCAAGGTACTGTAGGACTTACAAATCAAATGAAATTATTTACACTTCAAAATTAGAACTAAACTAAATATTAAATGTTTACATGGAAAGTAATATCAAAATATTTTTGATGATTTTATCTAATTGGGCAAGTAAACACTTTTCCCTTCAAAATAAAATCTGAAAAGGTGTGTTACTTCGGCAATTTTATTTAGTGCATTACTTCTAAAGCTAAAAGTATTTTTTCCTTTCACAGTTTTCTTGAAAATAAATCCTGGAACATGTTCATAGGCTGAGATGAAAGGGACTCTTCTAAGACCTCGGATGTTCTAAATGACTTTAATCCTTGGAAAATGTGAGCTTTGTCCAAAGACACTGAACATTTGATTGCTGAAATTGGCATACAGAGAGGTAATGAACATACACATGGAGTCCTGCTTTTTGCAGTTCTCAACATCACAACATTCCTCCATGACTGATGGAATTTTTGATTCATGCTCTTCTCTTTAATAAAAAATGACAATAGCCTTGTTCCCTGGGTCTAGCTATACCATTTTTACATTCTGAAATGTTTTACTTATGAGCTAATTTTTATAAGGTAATTTTAATGAAGTACTGACTTAGTATGTTTATACGCTCACAAGAAATTTGTATGTTCTTTGTAATTTTGTTTTTGGATGTGCATTTTTACCAAAGCTGCAGGCCTGTTTGTTTCAGATTCCCTGTTTATTGGTTTAAGAAGTAATAGTAAATGCAGAAAATAACAAAGGGAAGCGATTATACAAATATAAATTCATGAAATACTAACTTTTCATTCTGTGACATTTATTTTTGTTACCTGTTTCAATTTCAGTGCTTATAGTTTTCTTCTTTTGTAATAACTTACTGAATGTAATGTTAAAAAAATAAATGGCTTTGTGCACATTGTGTTATGATCGGGTAAGAGTAATGGAAGGACCCAAATTGCAAGTAAAAATAATTTATTGACGCAGTCAATATAATATGACAAAGTCCAAAACCGGAAAAAATAAACAAACATACAAGCTACGTATCCCACTCTATAGGGAATCAGAAAAACAGATGGGGACCGAGTAGCAAGGTCTCAGAAAGGGACTCCACGCTAGTCCTAAACACAAACAGAGAGATCAGCAGAGAAATAATGAACTGACACGAGACAAGGAACACGCTGCCCAGATATAGCTGAGTTAACGAGTCGCAGCTGGCAGGCTAATCAGGACAGCAGGACTCCACATAGCACGTGACAAAAACACTGACGTCAGACACACGTGGAAATCCAAAACAAAACAAAACCATGTGACCAAAAAGACACTCAGAAGTGCGCACACACCTACAACCGTGACACATTGTGCTTTATTTGTTGTTCTATGTTTGCAAAACTAAATTGGCTTTATAAAGAAATTTTAATGTACTCTTGCAAAATTTTATGGATAAAGTGTTTTTACAAATTTATGTTTCTATTTAAACTTTACTGAAGTTTCTGTATAATCATTTTAAAGAATAAGTAAATTGTACTGAGAATTTACTGTAAATTTATTGGATTTTTTTTTTTTTTTTTCCGGAAGTTTTACAGAATTTTCCGTTTACAAAAGAAGGAAATTTCTGTAAAAAAAACAGGAAAATGTGCTGGTAATTTTCTGCCAGTACATTCTCTGTCTTTTTACGGATTTCTTATTTTTTTTACCATGCGTTAGCTTACTACTTATATTTTAGCTTACATTTTATTCTAAATTAAAATGGCTGCAATCTAAATATTCATATTAATGTTGCTGTTATTCACTCCCATTACTCATACAACAATTTAGTTTAAATACAGTGATCTAATAAACTGTACTGCAATATACTTTAGTTTTTATACAGTAAACTGTGGTGTATTGTAGTATAAAATACCCTGTAGTTGTAGAAATGTTGTGTTACCATAGCAACTATTCATTCATTCATTTTCTTTTCGGCTTAGTCCCTTTATTCATCTGGGGTCGCCACAGCAGAATGAACCGCCAACTTACCCAGCAAATGTTTTTCTCAGCGGATGCCCTTCCAGCCGCAACTCAACACTGGTAAACACCCATACACACTCTACGGACAGTTTTAATTTTCCCAATTAACCTGTACCGCATGTCTTTGGACTTGTGGGGGAAACTGGAGCACTCAGAGGAAACCCACGCGAACACAGGGAGAACATGCAAACTCCCAGCCAAAGCTCGAACCAGCAACCTTCTTGCTGTAAGGGTACAGCACTACCTACTGTGCCACCGCGCCGCCACCATAGCAACTATAGAACAGATTTTTTCAATTACTTTACTATAGTATGGCTCAAAAAATATGACAAGATTTGCTATAAATTATTCTAGTATTGTTTCATGTAAGAACAAAATATTAGAACATTATTTTCACCAGCTAAAATGATTTTGAGTCAGTTATTAAGTAATCTTTTGGTGTAGTGTGTCATTTTTGCTATTAATTGTAATAATGCAGTGTAATTTTTGTTTGACAGCAGCCGATGCTCCATGCGGAGATTAGATAATTCAGAAGAACTGAAGAACATCTTCAAGACATTTCAAGAAACCTGTCTGCAAAGCTTTAGTATTAGGAAGGTTATAGATTCATGTGCTGTAACACTGAGGTTGCTTTCAAAAATATTTCATCAGTGAACTCTAGTGTAAACTAAATTAAGTCAACATTTGTTGGCATTTTTAATAACTTTTTTTGGTCTTATTATTAGTTGTGTCTGTCTTCCACAAAATAAGGATGTACCACACTGTCAAACACTTTACACAACAATGTTTTGGTTAAAAGGGTTAAGATTGAATACCCAATACATTGATTGATGTATTATACACACACACACACACACACACAAAGACGAATGAAAAATTGCTCTGTATTAATTGGCTGATGGCCATGTTTTTTCATGTCATGCCACCTTAGAAAACTGGATGGCAAATTTCAAGTTGCTTGGACAAACGATAGCTTAGATACAGTGTTTTTCACTTAATATACATTTATAATTATGTCTAACACAAAAACACATCCACAAATAACAATGTTTACATGGAGAAAAAATAAACAGAAATCTATTTTTTTTATAATAGTCATTAATCATGCTTACACACATTTTGTGTCACACGTAGATATTTAAACCAAAGAATAGGTAACAAAATGTTAACAAGACCTTCAAAACCTTTTGTTGAAATGTATATACAGAATAATTAGCTTTCAGTGTAATTAAATATAATTTCATAAGTGGAATAAAAAAAACCTTGAATGGTAAGATTGGACTAAGTTTGATTTAAAATGCAATAACTGTTTTACCCATAGATTGTCTGTAATAAGTGCTCTTTTGCTGTCATCTAGTGGTACAATGACAAAACTTGAAGGACTTTAAATGTTGTTTATTGGTTTAGAATCATGTCACGTGTCTGAATAACTGAGGTTTTAAGTTTTATGCAATCCTGCTACACAGTATGTTTTACCCGCTACACGCTATATTTTGTATCTGCCTATATCATCTTAATTTGTTGTAATTCCACTACTATTTTAATATTATAATAGTAGGGAAAACTAGTAAAGTTATGAATACTAATAAAGTATTATTCATACTATGATTATAGTATACATAAATATGCACATACTATTTCATATTGTATTGCTATTATTAATATTTTAAAATATAATGTATTATTTTATTCTATAAATTCTATATTGTATAGAATTTGTACTATTTTAATAATGTGTAATTCATTCCTTTTTTATTAACGTTTTTATTCACTTTTATATAGATGGCCTACTGCTGTACATTATTGTTTGCTATTGTTTACTGTCAACTCTCTTCAAGAGGTAAGATCTGGAGCAACTCTAACACTTCACAACGTACATGGAAACAAATAAAACTGTAAGAACAAAGAGGATTCCAGCACTTGTGATAAAGGAGATTCATGTATTGATAATACAGCTCTTTTTGTACCATAAAATAATCAGTTTCCTTTAATACTGGAGTTTTTCATGCCGTAAAATTATAATAAGTTCATAAATATAAGTTCATAATACTGTTTTTTTTATCCGAGACAGTTGCATCTGTTTATTTATATATATATATATATATATATATATATATATATATATATATTTATATATATATATATATATATATATATATATATATTAGTTTAAAAATACAAAGCAAATATCGTCAACTATAATTGTGACTAGTCGAAACGGTTATCTCTTATTACCATTATATACGGATACATGACGCAAATTTTAGAGATATCTACATCATTAGAGATATCTTCATTGAGTTTTGACTAGTCAAAATACATTTACAGAGATTTCTAATTTTCATTCTGACTATTCAAATTATAATTGTCACTCGTCAAAATATAATTAATTTAAATATATTTATAGATAGTAAGAATAAAGGTTGAATTGCTAAAAAGGCTTGCCATAGGCGGCCGCATTTACGTTAACCGTGGCATGCGCATTTAGCTGTGGCAGGTATCCATTTTACCCCTGCAGCCAGTATGTCAAAAACTTATATAACGTCCACACTTATTTGTATATTGTTATCACCGGAACTAAACCGAAAAGAAAATGAATGAATTAATGAATCTCTGGTATTAAGCAGTGGGTTAAGAAATCACTTCACCTTTGAAACCCTGAAAAATAATGACGATTACCTACATCACAACCATCTTGGATCACCTTGGGAACCCGCGTTCTAATAATGACGTTACAGAACGCGGGGTTCTCAGGCGCACACACACACACAGTTTTCAGTAGTAATCTTCCAATTAGTTCAAGCACAAAAAGTATTTACAGCTGTCAGATCGAGTTTGTGAAAGAAGCTCAGTGCGAGAATTATCGAGATTTATCAGCTTTGCTATTTTAAATTTCCGTATTTACTTGTTGTTGAAACTAACAGAAATGGAGTACATTTGGAAGATGATTGGTTTTTTTAAGGGGGAAACAAGCAATTGTTCCCGCCCTGAAGCAGAAAACACCAGCTCAGGTGAGTTTACTATGACAAGACTCTTCATTTCTCCAGTTCTAATTTAATAAATGTGGTCCTTAAAATACAGTTATACACAAAATACACAAAACCTGCAGTGGTAATTGTCTAGAACTGTGTTGTTTTTGTCGTATGTAATATTCCTGTAATGAACTGTATAACTTTCATATATCTCTAATATTTACCACAGTATTTTGTGTACTGTAATGTTCTCCAGGTAAAATGTAGTATTTCACATTTTTGTAGTATTTACCACAGGACTTTTTGTATTGTATGTAATATTCCTGTTGTATTCTTGTGGCAATGAGTTGATATATTTCCTCATGAAAACAACAGAAAAATCACATGCATAACTGTAAACTGTTGTGATACTCCACTATAGAAAGTATGTCACAGATAATCACTTGTCATTGTCTTCTAGGAACATTTTAATACCATAAAAAATATAAAATCTATTTATGTTGTGAAAATTGAATAAACGGTTTACTGTATTTAATCCACTTTAGGAAGCAGAGACAGAAAAAGAAAAGTCGATGAAGCTTTCCAGAATGATGTAAATCAGGAGGACTTGATGCCAGCAAAACGCCATAAACCAGCACAGTTCCCTGATGACAGTGAAGAACCCAGCACCAGCTCAGGTCAGTTTACCATGACAAGACCCTTCATTTCTCCAATTCTACTATGATCAATTTGGTCCTTAAAATACAGTTTGTAAAGTTGAGCAATATCACATGACTGTTGTTACTTATTGTGATTCAGAAAGAGTGTCATGGGTAATAATTTAAAGCCATCTCTCACAAAAATATCCTGTGGTATTTCATATGATAAATCAGAAGAACAAAAAATTGGTGGTTATTGTGTAGTACTGTGCTGTTCTTGTGTAAGGTATTGTTGCATGTAATATTTCTGTAATGTTCTTGCAGTAAATAATAGTATTGCTTTAATGTGTTTTTAATATTTACAACAATACTTTGTATACTGTACAACAAAATCCTGTGGTAAAACCTACAAAAATGAGAAATTAATACCCCATTTACCACATTAAATTTTAAGTAAATTAAGTAGGATCAGTAAAGTAGGATCAGTAAAGCCCCTCTGAAGCCCAGTTTAAAGTGTTAAATTGGGTTTATGCAACCGTTCAATTACACAAATGTGTAAAATGCCTAGAAACAACCACAGTGTCTAAAAATCCTTTTGTCTGAAGAAACTCTGTCACAGAGAACATTTTAATACAATAAAGATGATAAAATCTATTTATGTTATGAACATTTTATGGAAAACACATTTTGTATCTAATCCACTTTAGGAGGCAGAAAAAGAAAACTCCAGGTGACTTTTCAGGATGATCAGGAGGACTTGATGCCGGCAAAACGCCGTAAACCATCACAGTTCCCTGATGACAGTGATGAACCCAGCACCAGCTCAGGTCAGTTTACTAACACAAGAATACACTTTTCTTCAACTTCGTTAAACCAAAAAAAGATGATATTTTGAAGAAAGCTGGAAACCTGTCTTCATTAAATTCCATAGTATTTTTTTTTCTTGTCGGGGTTGAGGGGGGCTGGTGTTTGTGGGAGTGGAGATTGGCGGGAGTCTGATAATAGTCATAAAAAAAAAAGACATATGGAGTGCAAAACTAGCACTCAAAAAAGCATAAATCTGGTAAAAATTGGTAAAATAACAGGCATTATATATTAACTTAAGGGGAAAAAGGCGGTAGTTCGATGTGAAATCAGACATTGAGGAACCCCCATATTGCCAAAATGGCCTCATCCTCATTTCATAATTTACCTCTGCAAATATTCAGCTGAGAGATTGGTCGTTGCAAAGTTTTGACTATTTAGGGTCACCCTATACCGAGTAGTAATGAATGAATGAAGATTACTAAAATAAGTGATCATCTGTAATTAACCCTTCCATATTTTGATCCACTTTAGGATGCAGAGGCAGAAAAAGAAAAGCCAAGGAAGCTTTTCAGGATGATGAAGATCAGGAGGACTTAATGCCGGCAAAACGCCATAAACCAGCACAGTTCCCTGATGACAATGAAGAACCCACCACCAGCTCAGGTCAGTTTACCATGACAAGACCAAGATTGTCTAGTACTGTGTTGTTTTTGTCGTATGTAATATTCCTGTAATGAACTGTATAACTTTCATATATCTCTAATATTTACCACAGTATTTTGTGTACTGTAATGTTCTCCAGGTAAAATGTAGTATTTCACATTTTTGTAGTATTTACCACAGGACTTTTTGTATTGTATGTAATATTCCTGTTGTATTCTTGTGGCAATGAGTTGATATATTGCCTCATGAAAACAACAGAAAAATCACATGCATAACTGTAAACTGTTGTGATACTCCACTATAGAAAGTATGTCACAGATAATCACTTGTCATTGTTTTCTAGGAAAATTTTAATACCATAAAAAATATAAAATCTATTTATGTTGTGAAAATTGAATAAACGGTTTACTGTATTTAATTCACTTTAGGAAGCAGAGACAGAAAAAGAAAAGTCGATGAAGCTTTCCAGGATGACGAAAATCAGGAGGACTTGATGCCGGCAAAACGCCATAAACCAGCACAGTTCCCTGATGACAGTGAAGAACCCAGCACCAGCTCAGGTCAGTTTACCATGACAAGACCCTTCATTTCTCCAATTCTACTATGATCAATTTGGTCCATAAAATACAGTTTGTTAAGTTGAGCAATATCACATGACTGTTGTTACTTATTGTGATTCAGAAAGAGTGTCATGGGTAATAATTCAAAGCCATCTCCCACAAAAATATCCTGTGGTATTCCATATACTAAAACAGAAAAACAAAAAACTGGAGTGGTTATTGTGTAGTACTGTGCTGTTCTTGTGTAAGGTATTGTTGCATGTAATATTTCTGTAATGTTCTTGCAGTAATTAATAGTATTGCTTTAATATGTTAGTAATTTTTACAACAATACTTTGTGTACTGTAGTAGTGTCCATTTTAATATGGTAATAATTTAACATTTTTGTAGGTTTTACCACAGGGTTTTGTTGTACTGTATGTAATATTCCTGGATTCTTGTGGTAATGAGTTGATATTGCCTCATGAAAACAACAGAAAAAGCTTAAATCTCTTTGAATGAATGAGCTCTTATCTAATTCATTTGATTATTTCTTTATTTAGTTTCAAACAACTAGAATAAATCATTTAACAGAACTAAACTCATTCCATTCTTTTCCATAAGACATGTTTCTGTTTTGCAAATCTAAAAGGTGGCTTGTTTCCTTTTTTTGAGTGTAATGAGTTAATATTGCCTCATGAAAACAACAGAAAAATCACATGCATAGCTCTAAATTGTTGTGATACTCCACTACAGAAAGTGCTGTGGTGATCCTGTCATATTTTGCTCAGTTTATTTGTTCTGTGGTAAATTTATTTTGTTCAGCAGGACAGTAGGATCAGTAAAGCCCCACTAAATCCCAACTTAAAGTGTTAAATTGGGTTTATGCGAAATGTGTAAAATACTTAAAAGCAATTACAGTGTCTAAAAAATTATTTTGTCTGTAGAAACTCTGTCTCAGATATAATCACTTGTTAATTGTTTTTAAAGAAAATTTTAATACAAAAAAATTATAAAATCTATTTATGTTAAGAAAATTTTATTTAAAAAAAATAAACTATTGTATCTAATCCACTTTAGGAGGCAGAAAAAGAAAACTCAAGGTGACTTTTCAGGATGATCAGGAGGACTTGATGCCGGCAAAACGTTGTGAACCAACACAGTTCCCTGATGACAATGAAGAACCCAGCACCAGCTCAGGTCAGTTTACTAACACAAGAACACACTTTTCTACAGCGTCGTTAAAGAGATATACTTCACCAAAAATGAAACTTCTGTCATCATTTACTCACACTTTACTTGTTCCAAGCCTTTTTTATTTCCTTTTTTCTGTCAACCAAAATAGATGATATTTTGAAGAAAGCTGGAAACCTGTCTTCATTGAATTGCATAGTATTTGTTTTCCTGCTGTGGAAGTCAATTATTAGAGGGTTTCAGCTTTCTTCAAAATATATTCTTTTAGTAATAATAATCTCATAAAGGTTTGGAACCACTTGAGGAAGAGTAAATTGTGAGTAAAACATGACACGCTGAAAAACATAAATCTGGTAGAACTTGGTGTAAAAACAGGCTATATATCAACTTAAGGGGAGAAAACCAGTCGTTCGATGTGAAATCAGACATTGAGGAACCCCCATATTGCCAAAATGGCCTGATCCTCGTTTCATAATTTTCCTCTGCAAATGTACTGAGAGATTGGTAGTTGCTAAGCTGCGACTATTCGGGTAGTAATACCGAGTAGTAATTACCGAGTAGTAATATGAATGCAGATTACTAAAATAAGTGATCATCTATAACTAATCCTTCTATATTTTGATCCACTTTAGGATGCAGAGGCAGAAAAAGAAAAGCCAAGAAAGCTTTTCAGAATGATGAAAATCAGGAGGACTTGATGCCGGCAAAACGCCATAAACCAGCACAGTTCCCTGATGACAGTGATGAACCCAGCACTAGCTCAGGTCAGTTTACTACCACAAGACCCTTCATTTCTCCACTAAATTTGGTCCTTAAAATACAGATTGTAAAGTTGATCAATATCACATGACTGTTGTTAATTATTGTGATTCAGAAAGAGTGTCATGGGTAATAATTCAAAGCCATCTCTCACAAAAATATCCGGTGGTATTCCATATGATAAAACAGCATAACCAAAATAACTGGAGTGGTAATTGTGTAGTACTGTGTTGTTTTGTGTAAGGTATTGTTGTCTGTAATTTTCTTGTAATATTCTTGTGGTAATGAGTTAATATTGGCACATGAAAACAACAGAAAAATCACATGCATAACTGTAAATTGTTGTGATACTCCACTAAAGAAAGGGCTTTGGTGATCCTGTCATATTTTTCTCAGCTTATTTGTTCTGTGGTAAATTTATTTTGTTCAGCAGGACAGTATTATCAGTAAAGCCCATTTTTAAAAGGGATATCACAAGGATAGGAGTGTCAAATTGGGTTTATGCAACCGTTTAATGACACAAATGTGAAAAATGCTTAGAAATAACCACATTGTCTTTAAAATCCTTTTGTTTGAAGAAACTCTCTTGTCACAGATTATAATCACTTGTCATTGTCTTCTAGGAAAATGTTAATTAAGTATAAAACATCAAATCTATTTATAATTTGAAAATAAATGTTTGTTGTATCTAATCCATTTTAGGACGCAGAGGCAGAAAAAGAAAAGCCAAGAAAGCTTTTCAGGATGATGAAGATCAGGAGGACTTGATGCCGGCAACACGCCGCAAACCAACACAGTTCCCTGATGAAAGTGAAGAACCCAGCACCAGCTCAGGTCAGTTTACTACCACAAGAACACACTTTTCTTCAGCTTTGTTAAAGAGAAATACTTTTCTGTGGTAAATTAATTTTGTTCAGCAGGATCACTAAAGCCCATTTTTGTTAGAGATATATCATGAATAGGAATGTTAAATTGGGATTTGCAACCATTGATGACACAGCTATATAAAATGCATAGAAGCAACCACAATGTCTTTTGGTTTGAAGAAACTGTTACATATTATAATCACTTGTCATTGTTTTCTAAGAAAATGTTAATTAAGTATAAAATATCAAATCTATTTATAATTTGAAAATAAAACGTTTGTTGTATCTAATCCATTTTAGGACGCAGAGGCAGAAAAAGAAAAGCCAAGAAAGCTTTTCAGGATGATGATGATCAGGAGGACTTGATGCCGGCAACACGCCGCAAACCAACACAGTTCCCTGATGAAAGTGAAGAACCCAGCACCAGCTCAGGTCAGTTTACTACCACAAGAACACATTTGCAACCATTCGATGACACAACTATATACAACTAATATATAATACACAGAAGCAACCACAATGTCTTTTGGTTTGAAGAAACTCTGTTACAGATTATAATCACTTGTCATTGTTTTCTAAGAAAATGTTAATAAAACATAGAATATCACATTTATTTACATTATAAAAATTGAATAAAAAGTTTATTGTATTTAATCCACTTTAGGGGGCAGAGGCAGAAAAAGAAAAATGGAGGAAGCTTTTAAGGATGATGAAGATCAGGAGGACTTGATGCCGGCAACACAGCATAAACCAACACAGTTCCCTGATGGAAGTGATGAACCCAGCTCCAGCTCAGGTCAGTTTACTTCCACAAAACACACTTTTCTTTAGCTCCACTTTCAGTAAAGAGAAAGTTTTCTGTCTCATCACTGCTGACAATGAACTGAAAAGTTTCCAACAACTTTCAAATACATGTAACTGAGATAACCTTCAGGTTAGAGACTATTTCAATAAGAGCACAAGAGATTTAGAAAATATAGAACCAACATCAGTGTGGGTATTTGCAGAAACTTACAAAAAGAAGGTGAATAAGAAATTAGTATCTATAAACTATTCCTGTCTGACATCAGCAAAGAAACACTCAGCCATGTATATGAAATAGAAATGGGAAAAGGAAGCTAATGTAATTATAAGAAAAGAGGTATGGTTATCTATGTGGAAAAC
The DNA here is from genome assembly GCF_052040795.2 of Danio rerio. Lineage (NCBI taxonomy): Eukaryota > Metazoa > Chordata > Actinopteri > Cypriniformes > Danionidae > Danio > Danio rerio. The sequence goes on from NC_141025.1 coordinate 43,422,371, forward strand.
ACACATGATCACAATTAACCCAGATTCAAGGGAATTTATTTGGAAAAAATAAATATTTTCCAACTTGTAATAAAAAATGGTGAATGATGGAGAAAATGTGGAAATGCAATGGCTGATCATTTTCACATAGTTTAATATTGTAATATTATTCACCCATTTTGGCAAGATCTGAAAATAGAGATAAAAACAATAATGGGATTGAATCTGGAATGTAATTTTAAAACTATGTACATGGAAAATAATTCTTCAAAATAACAAAAAATTATACATATCTCCTTATTACACTGCTAGTAGTGCTGTGCGTCATTTGTTTAACCCTTTAAGGTTACGTGCTGGCTGACTGACTGACAGGTGCGTGATGTGTGAGGCCAGCAAACACGATGTATAGCTGTTTCACTTTACTTCAGGACACATTAATACCGCTCTGTAGGTCTTCAAAAATATTCCTAGCAAATCTAATAAATGTTGGAGACGTACTTGTTAAATAAATGCACTATATCGTTCTTCAGCATTGTTTATTTGAGAGCGCACAAGAAGATCTGCACTTGAGCAGCATATTTGAGGGGTTGTGCAAGAAGTTTTGTGCATGAGCAGAGGAAATCAGCGCGCAAGCAAAAAGATTGGCATGCTTAAAGGCTATTACATAAATGTGATCTCAAGTTGTAATACTGCGCTCACGACATTTGTCATTGTAATAACGCCACAGGTAGTTGGTAGATCTGTATAAAAAAGGCCTGCTTTCACAGCTGGAAAAAATCCTACAGGAAACACTGCTTAGGAATTTAAGTAAGATTGTATCCAGTAAAGATATATATGAAGAGTCCAGATGCAAAACCCTCTAAACCCATCAGACCACTTTTTTTGTAATAAGCTTTTTCTATCAAACACCTATAATTAGGTTCAAACAAGTCATTTTCTAGATAATGAAAAGGTTATTGGTTAGTAAATGAAATAACTTTTTTTTTTTTCAAAAATGTCACTTTAGACAATTCTTTGGTTTTTAACAAGGTATATTTTCTTTTGCGTTAAAACCAGCTAAATCTACTTGTGCTTTTTATGCAAAACCCTGTAAATCCACAAATTGGGACAAAAAAGTATAATTTGTTGCAAAATCACTAAAGAAGCAATTAGAAATTATTTTACCAAACAATAAACACATACACAAACCTCCTAAAATTAAAAATACAGAAATCTGTCAAGTAAGTGGCAGTTCATTCCGCTGTGGTAACCCCTGATAAACCAGGGACTATAAGGAAATCTGTCAAGTAAGTGCATTAATCAATAACATTAAAATTGACATTACTTACATCTTAACATTATCATTTCTGAATGACATCCTAACTTCTTTCGTGAAACAATGTTGCCGTTTAATGTAAAGTAATTCGGATTCATTTAAAGTAGCGTCACTGCGTAAAAAAACATGAATGCATGCTGCACTTCTGACTGTAAAGTGTGTTTTCTTTTTCTTATAATGCACAGAGTTTTGAGGCAAGGGACATTTTCATTTGCCATTCACTGAAATTCAGACAGGCTCATAAACTTCATCAAACTCCATCTTTTAAAATCTAAATTAATAAAACAGTCTGCTCATAAAAGCCCGCGTATCAGAGCGTTGTTACATTTAAAACATTATTCGATTCACAGCTTCTGATTGGTTCTCGGGACATAGCGGGTTTTGCTGTCAAAGGCAAGTGGCGTTTAAAGGCTTTTGCAAACAAACTGTTATTTCTGAATGTGTGGATACTGGGATTTAGATGAACATGTACTATGTGCCTAAAGCATTTGCTTTATGTCATTAGCTCATTTTTGGCGGAAGTGACGTTAAGCGGCTTTTGCATCTGAGCCCTTCATATATAAAAAAAGAAATAGTTCAGCCAAAAGTGAAGATGCTGAAATTGTTTGTTGCCTATACACAGCTTGACACAAACAGATATGCTGATAATGAGACTGAACGCTATGAATGCACATGCCCTGATCTGCTCATCCACAGAATAGGCAAAGCATTATTGTAGACAAAGAATCAGGAGACTAAAATGTAGATAAAAAGATATAAAATAACCAGAATTCATTTATGTTATAAACCACTACTTTGAGCAATTCCTTCATTAGATCCAGAGTTCAGAGCCCATGCTTTCAGGCAAGTTGCATGGTGCAGCAGACCTGTCAGATTCTGCTTGTGTCAAGCTGTTTTCATTGATGAAATCAACACTGAGAATATAAATATTGTACAAGTAAAATAAGCAAAACGTATTGTGATATTCTTATTGGTTAACACACACACACAAAAACAGTTTGAAGTGTTAGTTGTTGTTGAGTGATGTGACATGAACTATTGACACTCCCTGCTTCTTTTTTTGGTTTAATCTTTTACCATTTGAAAGTGCCTTCACATTTTTAATAGTTGAAAATATTATAAAATATAACAGATATTGTGAAAGATTAAATCCCTGCTGCCTAGATGCTTGTCTGACAGTCACAGATCATGGAGAGTGAAACTTAAATGTCAAGGAGGGTGAATTTGTTCAAGCATGTCAAAATATTTACCAAAAACATTTTTATTTTCAGTTACAGCATTAATTACATGAACGCATGCTATATACCGACTGAGGGGGAGAAAACCAGTGGTTCGATGTGAAATCAGACATTGCGGAACCCTTAATAGCCAAAATGGCCTGATCCTCATTTCATAATTTACCTCTGCAAATATTCGACTGAGAGATTGGTAGTTGCGAAGTTACTGAGTAGTAATGAATGAATGCAGATTACCAAAATAAGTGATCATCTGTAAATAACTCTTCCATATTTTGATCCATTTTAGGATGCAGAGGCAGAAAAAGAAAAGCCAAGAAAGCTTTTCAGAATGATGAAAATCAGGAGGACTTGATGCCGGCAAAACGCCATAAACCAACACAGGTCCCTGATGACAGTGAAGAACCCAGCACCAGCTCTGGTCAGTTTAATACCACTAGAACACACTTTTCTTCAGCTTCGTTAAGGAGATATACTTCACCAAAAATTCTGTCATCATTTTCTCACACTTTACTTGTTCCAAACCAGTCGGTACCAATAGCCTAGTGGTTAAGTGTGCCGACATATAGCACCATGGTGCTCATGGCGACCCGTGTTCGATTCCCGACTCGAGGACCTATGTCGACCCTTCCCCTCTCTCTGGTCCTAATACTTTCCTGTCTGTCCTCCACTATTCTATCCCAGTAAAAGGTGAAAAAAACATAATTATATACTTGTTCCAAACCTTTATGATTTTCTTTTTTTCTGTCAACCAAAAAAGATGATATTTTAAAGAATGTTTGTGGGAGTGGAGATTGGCAGGAGTCTAATAATAATAATAAAAAAATAAATAATCACATATGGAGTGCAAAACTGACACTCAAAGCATAAATCTGGTAAATATTCATGGCTTTTTAAAATCATGAATGCTGGGGGATTCTTTCACTTCATTTGGGAGACAATTCCAAACTTATGGAGCATAGAGCCTAAAATAGTCCTGCCAGATCGCATCAGGAATACAGAGTGAAATTCTAAAAGTCCAGCGCTAGAAGAGCGTATAGCAAACGGTTTGGATTATATTTTGATAAGCAGTCACTAAAGGGGTGAAAACCAGTAGTTCGATGTGAAATCATGTGGAACCCCCATATAGCCAAAATAGCCTGATCCTCATTTCGTAATTTACCTCTGCAAATATTCAGCTGAGAGATTGGTCGTTGCGAAGCTTTGACTAATCGGGTTCACCCTATACTGAGTAGTAATGTGAATGAACGCAGTAGAGCTGCACAATTTATCGTAAGAAGATTGCAATCTTGATTCGACCCCCTAGACGATCTTAATTCAGCATTTCTACGATTCTGTCAATCATATTTTCAAGTTCAGGAGAGAAGCAATGATAGTCGCACAAGTCCTCACATTGTTTTACATACGTTGTTCAGCAACATGGACACCTCCAAATGGTGTTAAAAGTCACATGCTGTATTTACAAGATAAAATTCACCTCAAAATGTCATTTCTGTCTTTGTCATGTTTTTGTGAGTGCAAAATCATTCGTGACGTGAGCTGACCGTCAGCTGTTACCACAGAAAGGGAGGGAGCGTGGGCGCACGCCTCTTAGTGAAGTTTACTTAGTGAACAGAACCTGCATAAGCTGTGAATAACAGGTAATAAAGTTGTAAATAACAGTTTGTGGCACAGAGTGATCGTTTGGGAGTCGCGCAGGCAGTGAACCGCTCTTAGCAGTGAAAATGAAACCGAAAGCGTGCACAGTGTTGCCAGCCCAAACAGTATCCAAAACCAGCCGAAATGCAAAAATACCCACCCAGTCTTCTGTATTCACGAAAATGACGTCAGTGACAGATTTTAAGCAGAAAACTACAGATTGTAAGCATATGTCTGAAGCAATATTTCAACATCAGAACTATCATCAGCATTGATGACCAGAACAAATCTAAAGTCTGTTCAAGGGAACCATTCCAAGTCTATACAAAATTAAGCATTTTAACTTACAGTACAGATACACAAAGCCTATTGCTGTTTTACCACATGTTTGAGAATGACAATAATAATAGCCCACTCATATCATTCTTTATTTTACATCTACAGACTCGTGAGAAAATCCTGATCTTTATTTTAGGCAAAAAAAAATTTCGATTCTCATTTTAGCCAGAATTGTGCAGCTCTAGAATGCAGATTACTAAAATAAGTGATCATCTGTAATTAACCCTTCCATATTTTGATCCACTTTAGGACGCAGAGGCAGAAAAAGAAAAGTCGAGGAAGCTTTTCAGGATGATGAAAATCAGGAGGACTTGATGCTGCCACCTCAGTTCCCTGATGAAAGGGATGAACCCAGCCCCAGCTCAGGTCAGTTTACAATGACAAGACCCTTCATTTCTCCAATTCTACTATGATAAATTTGGTCCTTAAAATACAGATTATTAAGTTGAGCAATATCACATGACTGTCGTTGATGATTGTGATTCAGAAAGAGTGCCATGGGTAATAATTTAAAGAGCCCATATTATACATGAAATAGGGTCATATCTTGGTTGTAAGGGTCTCCAACAACAGTCTAATATGCATGCAAGGTCAAAAAACACTTTCATGGTCTTATAATCTGCATTTATTTTTACCTAATTATCCCAGCGACTCCTGTATGAATCGTCCAGTGATTCATTTGTTCCCAAACCCCTCCTTAGCGCGGAGCTAATCTGCGCTGATTGGACCGATGACAGTCTGTCGCGATTGGTCGACTGCCTTCAGTCAGAGAGGGAAATGACCAATAGCTAATCAGCAATTTAAAAAGTAATCACAGTTCATACACGCTCGATAGTGTAGGCGTGGATTTTAGCTGCCACACTATGGCGAGTGGATAGTGCCACGGATAACCGAACGAAGGAGACAGTCGTGTACTCGCCATACCACACACACACAAAAACACACACACACCTCCGGATGACAACGCTCCCGCTTCAGCCCGCACCCGCCAGGTTTTAGCCTGAGAACCCGCTCCGTTTTCTGCCCGCCGCGCCCGGTCCCGCTAGAGCGGAGAACACAACCAAATATCACCCAGTATACAGTCCAGACAGCCAAGCTGTCTGTATAAAAACACACACACAGCACAAAGTACACAAAGCTCGTTCGTTCGTTCGTTCGCTCTCTCTCGCTCTCTCTCTCTCTCTCTCTCTCCCCGCGCCAGATTTCTGCGGCGCGGGAATACATTTCCGAATAAATCGCGGGAGCAGAACTCTAGCACGGAGCTCCATAAACAAACAGCACGCGTCGCGTTTTTAACGTGACTTTGCACGCGATAAGATAATATATCCAGTTAACCTGATACAGTACACGCGGTTACAAGTAACAAATCACAACTAAATACATTTGCAAGCTAGAGTAAACGAGGCAACAACTTTAACCGCACGTACTTACACTTGAGAAATGGTAGAAACCCATCCTGACGTCCATCAGTTACTCTTTACTGATCCTTCCTTTAACAAACTCAGATGAAGTATTCTTTGTAGCATGTAGCTTCCAGAAGTTTCCAACTGCTTGGTTATAATGCTGATGTTTCATCTTTGGGTAGAGACTCAATATATCCATCTGCAGTGTGACTTCAATCGACCGGCATGTTTGTGTGCGTGTGTTTGTGGGTGTGTGTGTGTCTGGGTTTCTGCGTCAGAGGGCGGGGCCTCAGGTTTGAAATCTCCCGGGTTTGCGCGTGCACGTGAATAACTTGGTTTCGTTCGTACGTCATGGCGAAACACCTAATGAATTGGTATCAAGGCGACTCGTTTGAAGCACTATGAGTCGACTCTTTTATAGATGAATCAACCGTTTTAAACACTGTATTCTTACAGATTTAAGCCTTAGCTGGATACTTCACTTCACTTAGAGCTGTGTTACACACTACATGGAGGGGAATTTTCAAAAACCCATAATATGGGCTCTTTAAAGCCATCTCTCACAAAAATATCCTGTGGTATTCCATATGATAAATAGAAGAACAAAAAACTGGAGTGGTAATTGTGTAGTACTGTGTTGTTTTTGTGTAAGGTATTGTTGCATGTAATATTTCTGTAATGTTCTTGCAGTGAATAATAGTATTACTTTAATATGTTTGTAATATTTACAACAATACTTTGTGTACTGTAATATTCTCCAGGTAATATGTGGTATTAAATTCACATTTTTGTAGGTTTTACCACTGGGTTTTGTTATACTGTATGTAATATTCTTGTGGTAATAAGTTAAAGTTTAAAGTTTAAAATACTTTTGTTTGAAGAAACGGTAACAGATTCTAATCACTTGTTCAAATAAAATAAAAATTAGAATATGATATGTATTTATATTATAAAAATGACTAAACTTTTTATATATTTAATCCACTTTAGTTGAAGAAGCTTCTCAGGTTGATGAAGATCAGGAGGACTTGATGCCGGCAGCAAGCAGTGAACCATCACAGTTTCCTGATGAAATTGAAGAACCCGGCACCAGCTCAGGTCAGTTTACTTTGATAAAAACAATGTTGGTGTGTTTACATGGAGCCTTTAAATTGGTTTAAAAGTTTAATTCGAATGATAAATGCTTCATATAAACACCTCAATGGAATAAACATGGTCAAACCAAATGAAATTGTAATCAGTTTGAAAGGGTGGTATAAACCTTGCCATATTTGAGTTTTGTTGGATATATTCAGGAAGCATGTTTTCTTTGAGCTGATCCAATTAAAAGTTCAGTTCGTATATCTGAATGTTTTTGTTTTTGTAGTTTTGTATTAAATAACAAAATTGTGTTCATGTGTAGGAATATTAAAAACTGTGTGTATGGAATTCATCATGATGTGGAATTAGATCAAATCAGTGACATGATAATTGTAACCAAACCATGAGACCTGTGAAGGTTTAGACCCCTAATAAATAATATCTGTAGCTTAATGTGTGTTTAAGTCATGTAAGTGGAAGTGGGTGGAGTCAGGGGTGAACGCGATTCAAGGAATGTTTATGCTGAAGAATGGAGGTGCTGGAATGGTGTAATAAAAACAAGCTAAAGCTATAAATGATGGGTCCTGTTCATCTCACAATAATAAACCTTTGTTCATTGTAATCCACTTAAGGAAGCAGAGAAGGAAATGCTGAGCAACATTTTCTGGATGATGAAGATGATGATTCCTCCTACGACGAGGATCCAGATTTTTGTAGAAGAGACACCGGCCCAGGTCAGTCTTTATCGCAAGACCTCACATTTCTCCTGTAATGTCTGTAACATGGTATCATGTTTCTCCTGAAAAATCTCCAGTAAATTCTGTATAGTTTTGAATAGTGGTGGGCAGAGCGAGGATTCATGAAACACTGAAACAGTCAAAGCAAATGTGTCTCTACAGTGAAATCTGTTGGTCTGAAACCGCTTTGACAGAGAAGCAGTTGAGGAAATATAATATGTCGTGTAAAACATTCATTCCATCAAGTGATTGGAGAGTGGATAATGTTCACATCTGGAATGCAGTTGTCATGAGTTTGAATCCAGGGCAAAGCATGTAATAAACATTTAAAATATGTGGTTTCATAGTTTTGTTCTTGTAATGTGTTCGGTCTGACATCTGAATAAACTCTTTGTAAATAAATGCAAAGTTTAAGAGAAAGAGTAGGAAGGTCCACAAGCCAGGATTTGAACTCAGAGCATCTGCAATGTGCTGTAGTTACAGTACATGTTGCCGCACTGCCCACTAGGCTGTGTGCGATTGTGTGGATTTTCAGTCAATCAAATGCAGATTTAGAAAGGATGTCAAGTCTCCGGTCACCGAATGTATGTGACACGTGTGTTTTAGATCAGTGTTTCAATAGTGCTGAGCAAAGGTTAATCACGGTTAATCACGTCATAAAAGTTTGTTTTGACATAATATATGTGCGTGTGTTATATAACATATATGTAGTGTTGGGGATAACGCATTACAAGTAACGTGAGTTACCTAATAATCTTACTTTTCTAAGTAATGAGTAAAGTATTAAATAAAAAAATTTTTTTACTATTTGAAAAAATGTAAAGCGAGTTACTTCTTAGTTTAATTAATTCACTTTTTAAATAATAAATTGCTGAATTCAAATTAATGTTGAATGAGAATTTTCTCTCAACAGAAACAGATAAAAACCAACAATGGAGAGTCTTACATTTCAGTGATGGAAATATTCCCATTATTCTCAAAACATGGAAGAAAAGGAAAAGGGGCTCGTACACACATAGAGAGACACGAACGTGCTGGTGAAGTGTGTGTGTGGGTGTTTATAGCAGTTTGACTAATAAATATGAATTTGTAGCTAAATCTATGTAAATCGTTTGCATGCATGTGTCTATATATATAATAAATATACTATGATTAATCGTGATCAATTTTTTCCCAGCACTAGTTTTGAAACATCTGCGCTTCGGCATCTGGAGACCAAAATGTCAGTTTTGGCATTTTTAAGTTTTATATTTTTGTCAGTAAGCAAACACAGTTTTATAGCACGCTGAACCTCAACAGAAATATATTCTCCTACTATCACAGTAAGACAAAAACAGAAATGAGCAATCCTGGTAAACTGTCATAATCCTTTTGTTTGTTTTTCAGGATCTCCTCTTGACAAATATGAGCTTGGAAGGAAGCTGGGAAAGGGAATCTATGGCACTGTCTACGTGGCAACACGCAAATCTGATGGAAAAAAGGTAAGTCACTTTTGCTGCACATGTTGTTTACTTAATTTTTTCTTCTTGTAAAGAGAGTGGTGTGCATATGGACGCATGTCCATGTTGGATTATACACATGTATTATTGGATTTATTATGATTGTTTTTTTCATTGCTTTGGGGAAAAAATATTAATATTTTGTTTCTTTTGCAGGTTGCCCTGAAATTCGTTTATATGCCGAACTGTTACATAAATCGGAAAGTAAGTAAACACAACACAAAGAATATATCTGAATATGTGTTGAATCTATATTAAACACATTATATTATACAGTTATAATTGTGCAGATACATTATACAGTTCACATGCTCTAACCTTTTTCTAATATTTTTCTCTAGCCTGGGCGTGTCTTTTACCCGACTTCGGAGGCCAGAATATTGCTTGAACTGAAGAAGCCTTCCTTATGTCCCCACATCATAGAGTTGTATGACTTTTTTGAAGTGGAGGAATATGATGTTTTGGTCATGGAGTACATGCAGCCGAGTATGACCTTGACTGCATTCTTCAGGAGAAACAATGGTCCCTTGACTGAAAGTGTAGCGCGACTCTTGATCCTGCAGATCCTACTTGCATTAGAACACTGCCTGGAGCATGGCATTGACCATAGAGCAATCTATGAAGAAAACATCCTGGTGAATCCAAAGACCCTTCAAGTCAAGTTGATTGGTTTTGGCTGCAGTGATTACATTGCCGGCGACTTAAAACCGCACGCTGGTAAGATGCTTTTCTCTTCACCTCTCCTGCTGAAACCTCTGGTATTGCTGGTCACCGGCAGTTCTAGATTTTACAATTCATGCTGACTGTTATGCTGGAGAATTTGCACTGATTGTTTTTTATTTTTTAATGCTGCTTATTAATATCCCAGCTTATTGATCTCCTACTTTTACATTGACCACTTGTAATGAAATAGTTTTGATGGCTTAATTATTATAAATTGCTGTTCTACTCTTCTAACTCACAAATCTGTTGCTTACAGGATTTGACCAAATCTACTGCAAATGTATGTGGCATTCTCGTCTAGTAGAAGTTGGTTTCTTGAGGAATGCACATTTTGCTCTAGAAGAAACTGTTGAGTGTGTGGCAAGACTCCTGGCAAGGATGGTGAATGGATATTGGCCCCTTCGCTCTATGGTTGAGTATCCAAGATTTCACCCCAGTGTATCCAAAGGTGAGACAATAACTTAACAAAGTGCTGTTCAGATATAATTGGACAGTGTTGTCAAGACTGTAAAAATGTGAAATTAAGTCTAACTTCATATACAGTTTTCATGTTAGGCATGTGAGAACATACAGGATTAATCAATTCTCTCCGTTTCTACAGAATGCAGAGATCTTCTGAAAATGTGCTTCGGTTTCAATGTTCACGATGGACCCACTTTGGAGGATATTATTGATCATAAGTGGTTCAGCAAAAAGATAGACACCTGATCGACAGAAACCACTGGCACACTCTGGTAGGCTTATTGACACTTCTGGTGGCACATCTGGAGGGCTTGATCGTGGATATGGTGCAGGTCCAAGTAGGTCACCAGGCAGATGTTTAGACAGCCAATAGGATCAATGCAGAGATTCGTCTATACCTTTAATTAAATGACACAACATCTGACGCACAGAAGCCATTGCGCCTGTTAATATGCTTGGCGACTGGTGTCAGTGGATAGCGGCATGTGCCACTGGAGCTTGTGACGTGCGCTAATGCGTTGCGTCCTGTGTCACTGAGATTGTCGCAGTACATGCCGCTGTGTGGCTCCTCTAGTGGTGACTGACAGCTCCTGCTGCTGCTGCTGACGATGCTGACTGCTGACTGAGCATGAAGTAGGTTGTGTAACACACACACTTAACAACAGAACAATATTTCATTAATAATATAAAAACCGCCAAAAATAATATTTATTACATTGCAGAGTTTGTTTATACAAAATACTGGGCTTAGAAATACTATTATTATTACTGCACTGTAATGCTAAAACAGCGTAAGATAATTTGTTTAAAGAAAAAATCTGAAAATAATGTAAAATATGTAGTTTGGTTTACTTAAAAATCACCAAATTAGAGATTTTACTTAAGTGTTTTATTATTTTGTCGTTCACTAAACATACTGTAATGTAATTGTGCTAATGTCAGCAACACTGCTTATAAAAATGAAATATAATGCAAAAAGATAGAAAATATAATTATAAAAACTTATATAAATTATATTAGAATTATAAAAATTCTGTAAATTAAAATGATCATTTCTAAGTTGTAATTTGAAGATTTGAGAATGCACAAAAATTATAAAAAACATATTTGAAAATAATTTTGATTGAAGCAAAAACAAAAAATAAATGTGTAATTTTTAAATGTTTAGTTTTCATTTAGTTCATTTCACAAAGTAGAAAGTGCAAAAACATCAATTTGCATGAGAAGTGCAGTTTTATACATAAGTTTAACATGAATAACTAGTTGCTTTCATTTAGTTAATTATCCACTGGAAAAAGTAAAGTGAGGAATTACTGGAATAGCTGTACGTGATACAATATCCTAAATAAATGAACTAATACATTTAAAGGGACATGAAACTTATTTTAAAATACAGAAGCCTAATATTGTTGTACAAATGAACACTGCAATGTACGTCGACATCACTTTGCATTTTCACCGTCACACATGACAAAAATGAATATTATTAATATTGTCATAATTGAACTTTATCACATAATTCACTTTTTTGAAACCACTAAAAAATAGTTTTGTTGTCATCTGGTGTGACACCCTTATTTATTGTTTATTATTATATTAATTATATATGGTCATTATATAACTAATGCATTAACTAGTGTGTTCAATAATGTATTAATAATTAACTCTAGTGTTTAGTTTACATGTGAGATTTAGTATTGCTGATTAGATGGGTTGTTCATTGTCAGGTCAGGTTATCTAATCCATGATCAAATGCATTAATGTATGTGTAGGTAAACGTTATGTAATTATAAAGAATGAATGTGAAGTGGTGCATTAGAAGACGAGTAAGTTAACATTAACAAATAATATGTAGTGTTGAATAATAGTCATTTCTCAGCATCAGTTCGTGTTACATCATGTATTAAATAGCAGATTAATATATGTTTAGTTAACATTAACAAGGATTAAGTGTTGCATAACTGATGTGTTGTTTACTGGTAATTCATGTTACCTAATGCAGTAACTAACATTAACTCATACTCCCTTATTGTAAAGTGTTCCCAAGACATTTATTATTGTAAATTAGTTATACAAACTATGTTTAATATGCTTTTAAAATATTCTTCAACTTAGAAACACGTGTACATATAAATATATAATATATAGTTTATTTAAATATTTAGATGAAATTTATATAAATATATTTTTAAAAGAATTACAATTTCACAGGAGGGCTAATCATTTAGATATTTTATAATAATTTGAATACTATATGATTATTATTTTGTTATATATTATATCATTTTGATCTGTACTTAATATAATTGTCATACAATATTGTAATTATATTTAATATTAATATAATATGAAATATTGTTCTGTCATTGAGTGTGTGTGTTACACAACCTACTTCATGCTAGAGATCTGCACGGAACTAAAATTTGAATCCCGCTCCCGCCAGGTTTTAGCCCGAACCCGACCGCTCCCGCTTATATTCAGCATTTGTTGTCCCGCTGCCTGCCCCGCCCCATTTTCTACCCGCCGCGCCCGATCCCACTCAAAGAGGGGGGGGATGAGAACAAAACCGAAAACCACCCAGCTATACAGAGTCCAGACAGCCTATTACAAGCTGTCTGTATAAACACACAACACAAGCATACACACACACACACACACTAGCACCAAGCACACACACACACACACAAGCACGAAGCACACACACACAGGCAAAGCTCTCTCATTTATGCGCACACACACACACTTCTCATATGCACACACACATACACATACACACACACAGCAACAACGAAAAACATAGCATAATGCTGTCTCATTCACACATGTACATATGCATGCTCGCTCGCTCGCTTGCTTGGGTTGGGCGCTATATTGCTAGACGGCCCGCTCCCGTCCAAAATACAACCAGTTATCGACCGCTCCCGCGCTTTATTCGGAAATGTATTCCCGCGCCGCAGAAATCTGACCTCTGCAGACCTCTACTTCATGCTCAGTCGGCAGTCAGCATCGTCAGCAGCAGCAGCAGGAGCTGTCAGTCACCACTAGAGGAGCCACACAGCAACATGTACTGCGACAATCTCAGTGACACAGGACGCAACGCATCAGCGCACGTCACAAGCTCCAGTGGCACATGCCGCTATCCACTGACACCAGTCGCCAAGCATATTAACAGGCGCAATGGCTTCTGTGCGTCAGATGTTGTGTCATTTAATTAAAGGTATAGACGAATCTCTGCATTGATCCTGTTGGCTGTTTAAACATCTGCCTGGTGATCTACTTGGAACTGCACCATATCCACGATCAAGCCCTCCAGATGTGCCACCAGAAGTGTCAATAAGCCTACCGTCCATGATGGATACTCATACTCATCAAACCCTCCATCATCCAGACTACAGCTTCACCCATTTGTATTCATCTGAAGTGAATGTAACTGAAACTGCTTTAATGATGATGTTTGTATTAAACTGAAGTGAATAAAACTGAACTTAATTGGTTTTGATTTAAGTAGAACTACAGCAGCATTTGACCTCCACTCTCCTAAAATTGACTTCATTCTCAGTTCTTCATCTATGTTTAGCTGCTTTGTCACAGTCTACATTTTAAAAGTGCTCTAGAATTTATAATGTCTTGACTTGGTTCTCAGTATCTGTTCCTGCACCACACGGCTCTTAGATAATCAGCTTGATAGATGAGAGCTTTATGCATGAACTGTGTGGCTGACGGTAATGTGCAATATTGCAATGGGTTAGCTAGCTAGCAAGGTCAGCTGTGATCTTTTAAGTTGTAACAATAACACTATGAATGCTAGTATTATAATGTTAATTAGTCATATGTAAAAGGCATTTGCATTATGGATAATATCTAGATTTAATGGCAATACTATTTTGAATATATATCAATACAGGGAACGTTCAAGGTTACAGAAGTAACCCTTCGTTCCCCGAGGAGGGGAACAGAAGTGCTATTAAGTGGATTTGATCTTTGTGAAAATCCACGAAATGGGAGGATTCAGTTCAGAAGCCGCTTGTCTGAAAGAGTATTGAACGGGCCAATAAATTGGCAGCGTAAGCTTGCACAGGTGTGCTTCATTGCCAATTATCCCAGCATATAAGCACACCTGGAGCAAGCAAACGCCATCCTTTTAAGCTGAAGATACTTTCAAACAGCTAAGGGACAGTCATTATGGCGACGGAGTATAGCACTTCCGTTCCCCTCCTCGGGGAACGAAGGGTTACTTCTGTAACCTCGAACGTTCCCCTTCGGTTGGGGAACTTCAGTGCTATTAAGTGGATTTGATCTTTGTAAAAAACCACGAAATGGGAGAACTATGAAAAGCGACATAATGACTGCACCTTACAAACGCCCCCGATGAGGGGACAGTCAAGCAAGCGTGACGCACCCATATGATGGGAGGCGCGGCCCTCCAACGTGTCCCTGGCCCTAATTTATCCTACTTCAACAGAAGTCTTACGGATTTAGATATATTTTTTGGGAAGTTGTGAGCATCTAGAAAATTCTAGGAAAATACGACAGTACGTTGGGAAGCGTGCAATCCCGATAGGGAGGACGCTGCGGAGGCCATCCATTACCCAAGGGGGGATAGATGGCAGAATTTACATATGGACTAGCCCTAAAAAGGGGGAGTACGCATAGCAAAAGAGTGGTTAACGGAGAGGGAAGACACAGGTCCGCCCAGGGGGGGGACTTAACCGTGGCGGAATAAGCATATGGGATCGCCTAGTGGGGATCACACATAGCAGGCACCTATACACAAAACGTGGGCTGACCAGCGGGCAGACCTACAACATAGTGGGCCAACAAGTGACTCCTCCGCTGAGTCAGTGCTGGGGGCCACGGAGGAATCTGCAGGGCTCACCTGACGGGGAACTTTACTGACAGATAAAAGGCGCACGTACCTCCGTGTTAGGGAGAATGGTGCAGCAAGCGTGTTTCAACACCCTACCAAATTGTTTCCTCAATCACCAAGGGTTACCTAATACCCTTGAGGAAACCGGCTCCACTCGCAGATTGTAAAACCTTGCAAATGTGTTGGGTGTCACCCAGCCCGCAGCTCTACAGATGTCTGTTAGAGAGGGGCCGCGTGCGTTCGCTCGAGAGGATGCGAAGCTCCGAATGGAGTGCGCACGCACTCTCGGGGGACATGGCTCACCTCAGCTCTGATAAGCGAGAGAATGGCATCCACAATCCAGTGGGAAAACTTATTTCGGTACGGCACTTCCCTGCTGCCGACCGCCATAACAGACGAAGAGCTGCTCAGATAATCTAAACTCTGAGTGCGGTCCGGATAATACGCAAAACGCGAACTGGACAATAAAGAAGGGCTGGGTCTGCCTCCTCCGAGGGCAGCGCTTGCAGGCTCACTACCTCGTATTAAAACGGAGTGGTAGGAACCTTGGGCACATATCGCTGGCGGGGTCTCAGGACGTGAAAGAAAGCCAGCCCAATTACAGGCACGAGTCACTGAACGAAAAATGCCTCCGGGTCCCCGACCCTCTAATCGATATCAACGCGACCAGCAGAGCTGTCTTCAGGGACAGAAAGATACTGAGTCGAGGATCGAAGGGATCTGACGCGGCTTGTGTAGCGAGGGCGAGATCCTAAGAGGGCATGAGAGAGGGCGGGGTGATTTAATTCCCTTAGCGCCCCTGAGGAACCGGATGATGAGGTTATGCATTCCCACGGTGCTGCCAGCCACCGCGTCATGAGAGCGGAGATGGCAGCCATGTAACCTTGAGTGTGGAGGGCGACAGCCTGCTCTCCAGCTTCTCTCGGCGTAAAGAAAGCACAATGCTGATCTGGCAAATTACGGGGGTCTTCTCTGCGAGAGACACACCATTCAGTGAATAGACTCCACTTCAGGGCATAGGCGCGCTCTGGGAGGGGGCTCTAGCCCGAGTGACGGTATTAGCCACCGCAATCGGAGGTTACCTAAGTCTTCCTCGTGTCTAAGGACCTCCAAAGATCGGCGAGGGTGCCAGATGGTGCCCTGTCCCTGAGAGAGTAGGTGCTCTCACGAAGGGACTGCCAGGGGAGGGCTATCGCGAGGGAGAGCTCTGATATCCAGGTCCGGTTGAGCCAGAGGGGCGCAACCAGCAACCTGTTCCTCGTCCTCCCTGACCTTGCACAGTAACTGCGCGAGCAGGCTTACTGGGGGAAACGCATATTTGCGCATGCCCCGAGGCCAGCTGTAAGCAACAGATCGATCCGGCTTTCCCGAATCGCGCCCATATCAGCTGAACAGACTCGGGGTGGAGTCTCCATTCTCCAGGACGTAAGGCTGCCGTGAGAGCGCATCGACTGCACGGTTGAGCTTGCCTGAATATGAATGGCGTGCAGCGATTTCAGCCGCGGATGACTTCAGAGGAGCAGACGGCGGGCGAGCTGAGACATGCGGCGAGAGCGCATACCCCCCATACGGCTGATATACGCCGCCGTACTGTCCGTCCTGACCAGCACGTGTTGCCGCTCCAGCACCGGAAAAAAACGGTGGAGAGCGAGGAACACTGCCAACAGCTCCAGGCAATATGCCAATGCAACTGGGTACCTTTCCACAGGTCCGCAGCTGCATGCCCGCAACGCACAGCCCCCCAGCCCATGTTGGAAGCGTCTGCTGAAATGACAACAAGACTGGACACCTGTCCTAGAGACACCCAGGTCTGTAGGAACGAGGGGTCGCTCCAAGGGCTGAGGGCGCGGCGACACAGCGCAGTAACAGAGACTCGGTGTGCGCGCGCGTGCAATGCGCGTCTGGGGACTCGATCGTGAAGCCAGTGCTGAAGTGGTCTCATATAGAGTAATCCGAGCGGCATGAAGCGGCTGCCATATGCCCCAGGAGCCTCTGAAATAGTTTCAGTGGGACCACTATTTTACTGTCGAGCTCTCTCAGACAGTACAGCATCAGCTGAGCGCGCTCTCCGGAGAGGCGCGCTGCCATGGTGACCGAGTCCAGCTCCAGCCCGAGAGAAGAGATCCTCTGCACGGGGGCGAGTTTGCTCTTTTCTCGGTTGACCTGAAACCCCAAAAGGTGGAAGTGCCGGAGCACTTTGTCTCTGTGCGTAATCAATTGCTCCGAGAGAGGGCAAAAATCAGCCAGTCATCAAGAAAATTGAGTATGCAGATGCCCGCGAGCCGAAGGGGCACTAAGGCACCCTCCGCAGGCTTGGTGAGGACCCGTGGAGACAGAGAGAGCCCGAAGGGGAGGGCTTTGTATTGCCAAGCTCTACCTTTAAACGCAAACCGCAGAAACTGACGGTGGCGAGGAAGAGTGGAGACATGGAAATACGCGTCCATCAGGTCTAATGCTGCAGACCAACCCAGAGGACGAACGCACCGGAGGATGCGCTTCTGCGTGAGCATTCTGAACGGCAGCTTGTGCAGACATCGGTTCAAAACGCGCAGATCTAGGATTGGCCGTGACCCACCGCTCTTTTTGGGCACGATGAAGTGTGGGCTGTAAAACCCGCTCTCCATCTCGGCTGGAGGGAGCGACTCGATTGCATCCTTCGCCAGGAGGACAGCAATCTCCTCTCGCAAGACAGGGGCGGACAGGAGGCTGACCCTGGTGAATACACACCCGTGACTTGGGGGGCCGTTTCGCGAACTGAATCACATAGCCGAGTCTGATTGTGCGTATGAGCCACCGCAAAGAGCTGGTCCGCACTAACCAGGCAGGCAGAGCTCTCGCTAATGGACTCATCGCTACAATCGCTGGGTGTGCTGATCCGGGAAGCGCACGGGTCCCATGGAAAAGCTGGAGGTGAGATATTTGCTCTCACTCTGCACCCGAGCTCCGGAGGGGAGGCTCGAGGGGTGGGAGAAAGGAGACCGTCCTCCCAGCGCTCGTGAGCCACTGGCGAAACGCACCGAATCTGCAAGCTAAAAAGCATAGCGTCCCAGACTGGCAGATTTCGGGCTGTCACATCCGGGGAAGTGGAAAAGTGCCCTTTCATAATGTTTTCATGGCAGTAAAAAAGTGCCGTTGGAAATGGGGCCCCGCACTCCAGCGGGGAAAGAGCAAGTTCCCTCTTCTCCAGATGGCCTGTCCCAGGGACGCTTCGCGGTCCGTTGCCGGACTTAGCGGCGTTCTGGGCAGGGGGGATTGCCTGCTTCCGAGGTGCTCGACGCGCTCGCTTCGCCAGAGGCGTGTGGGGGGGGCGGAGCAGCTCTCGTAGGTGGGCGCCTTCGGCGAGGAGCAGGTATGAATGGCACGGCGGGCGGAGCGGGCTACGGATCGCCGATAAGACATCACCCATCAACTGCTCTCTCACTGCCTTGAATTCCTGGGTGAATACACAGACGGTATCACCGAACATGGCTTGGTATATGGGGAAGTCAAGAAAGCGGACTTTGTCGACTTCGCACATATCAGCCAGGAGTGGCGCTCCTGGATCACTAATGTGGACATCGTCCTCCCCAACGCACACGCAGCAGACTCAGTAGTCCGAAGAGCTAAGTCGGCGGCGGTGCGAAGCTCGTAAGCCTGGGTTGGACCCACCCTCGTGCAGCTTGCCCAGCGCCTGCGCTTGGTAGCGCTGGTAGGTGGCTATCGCATGCAAGGCGGAAGCAGCCTGGCCCGCAGCTATGTAAGCTCTAGCTCCGAGGGAGGCAGATAACTTACAGGCTTTGGATGGGAGACAAGTCGGACCCCGCCAAGAAGAGGCGCCGCACGGATTGACCGACATCGCGCACTCAACCTGAGGAATCGCCACATACCCCCTGGCTGTTCCACCATCAAGAGTGCTGAGGGTGGAGGGACACGCAGCACGAGCAGAGAAAAGTGCTCTTTAAGACCTACTGTGAGCCTACTGTGCACCTCCGGGAAGAAGGGAACGCCCCTCTAGTCGGTCCGGCCGTGGAGCTGGGGGATAAACCATCTCCAACCCACGGCCGAAGCAGCCCGGGCTAGCACAGCTAACATGTCCGTTTCAGGATCCGTAGTGACAGCGCTCACCTGCCCGGAGGAAGCGAGCGGGTCTGGATCATCATAGGACAATGAAAGCCCACCCTCCGATGCCGCGGTGGACGTCTGGTCTCCGGTGTCATCGGGCGTAAGGGCTACCATCTGTTAGACGGATCGCTTCCCCCGCCCGAAGCTTGGATGGACCGCTTAGAGGAGCGGGAGGTCCGCGGGCCCGTGGGCGACGGATTATCTCTCGCTGAAACCCTCAGATTTGCCCAACTGGGGTGGTTCGCCCTTTTGCAAAGGCTACACAGCAAATTTTAGATAGTAGATTTAACTACCTTAGAGTTAAAATTAACACTCCCTCAGAGTTTATATGGGAACCACTATAAGTGTTAAAAATAACACTTTTGAAAGTGTTAACATTGTCAACACCAAGAGAGTGTTAATTAGCAAACTCTTATTGTGTAAAATATCTTTCCGAAAAAAATACCAGCAGCTGTGGTTGTTAGAATCTTTCTGTGAAAAACATGGAAGTTTTATAGAACTGTATAAATTTACAAAAAAATGACCATATTTCATGAACTAACACAATGTTCAGTTTACAAAATCATAGCTTAGTAGAAAAAAATGTAAAGTCTTTAGATGCAATAATGTTTTCATGTGTGATTGCAATTAGCAAACAGATTTTGACAGCATTAGTAACTACACAGTTACCTTTAAACAAAAGAAGATGCAGCATAACATCAAATACTCTCGGTTCATCTTGGACTTGAACAGAGACGCTATTATCCTCCACAATGGTGACACAAAAACCGTTTTGCTGATTTTCTTTTTTTTTTTTTCATTTTTAGATTTTACGTAAAAATACCAGCAGCTGTGGTTGCCAGTAATCTGCTGTTTTTAACATTCATAAATTAAGTTTACAGACAATTTCTGTTAAAAGCACATTCAACAGTCTGTTTTTTTTATCGATCACACACTGCAAATTTTAGATTTGGTAGATTTAACATCCTAAGAGTTAAAATTAACACTCCCTCAGTGTTTATATGGGAACCACTATAAGTGTTAAAATAACACTTTTGAAAGTGTTAACATTTTTAACACCCAGAGTGTTAATTAGCAAGCTCTTATTGTGTAAAATATCTGTTAAATGTATGTCAAAATACTGGCAGCAGTGGTTGCCAGTAATCTGCTGTTTTCAACATTTTACATTCGTAAATACATTCGTTTCCAGAATATTTCTGTTAAAAACAAATCCCATTGTCTGTATTTTTCATTCGAACACACGTAAGCCTTAAATTCCAGAGCAAAATCCTAACTAGTGTCCTCACTACAGAGGGCTGAACACTTAGACAGTGATGAAGTTAATGAGACAATTAAGTGTCTAATTAAAGGAGGATTGAGAATTGTTGATGAACAACTGTTAACAAGCAAAATCACTGAAGGACAGAAAAACACAAGCCAAAACCAAAGATGAAATCAACTGAGAAAAAAAACTCTAAATAAAATAATAATTAATAAAAAAAATAAAACAAATTACACAATAAAAAATGTTATTTTTCAACATCTTTAAAACAACTCATCACATTAAACAACTTATCATGGAGCTACACCTATTACTGACCTTTGACTTTATTTCTGTCATGTGAACAAAAGCTCTTAATGAAATTTCCGTTGTTCATTTGAAGTCACCATGATGGAGGACAGAGTCTGCTTTAGTCAGGTTCTTCAACTTCTTGCTGTAAAAGTCTTCTACTTTGGATGCTATAGATAGTGTTAATTACACTATTTAAACATAAAGCATGGAAAGCCGTAAGAAAACTAAAGTGTCAGTCTGTAGTGATTATTATTGATAATATAGCCTTCCTTTCCTGCTTGTTTTCTAATTCAAGATCATATTAGTTATGTGTGAGAAATAAATAATAAACATAAATGAAACCACTGAAGCTCCAATAAAATAAAAACAATATTTACAATGAGAATGTTTGATCTATGGCAAAACTTATAAACACCCAGACATCAATAATTAGTCTTTGAATCTCAATGATGGTGACAAACAAAAAAATAAAAATCAAGTAAAAAAAACTATCTACTGAAATATCACCTCCCAAAAACAACACAAAATAAAGGAAAAGAAAGAGATTGTAAGAACATAAAGCTGCATAATTTATTCATGCTGCAATGCATGCTGGGAGCTTTGTACTGTGCTGGCACCTAGCATGCATTGCGGCATGAACTATGCAGCTTTTTTTTTCAGCAACCACGGTTGAGGTTCATATCCTGATTCTTGATGTCTGTGTGTTCTATGAGCAAGATGGAGCTTGAATGTTTATTGCATGACACTCTAATTATTAATTGCATCCTAATTTTTTGTTGAATTTTCTATGAAGAGCAGCAGACTACCAGTAGTATTGTCCCATGCAGTTTTGATACAACTATATTTGCATAACTTTATGAATCAACTTATTAAACACCTGAAATTAAATCTATAATAATTAAGCATTAACAGTATAGTTTCTCTTGATCTTTCTTGCTATAGCTGATGAGTATTAGAAACACAGCTATAACAGTCAAAGAAACATTAGGATATAAGAGTAAAGCTTCAAGAGCTCAAATGAGCAGCCTCTGATCTCCATGATGGTGAGGTCAAATGAAATATTTTTAATAAAAAAAATATAAACCTCTGTTCATTGTCAAATATTCTTACAGAAATTAAGTCAAACTGTAATCAGTGAAGCTGCTTATACTATTATTTAATGGAGTTGTTTAATCCTCTGTTTTAATTCAGTTGGTTTGGTGTGACGCTGTGTCAGTAGTTTTATTTCTTCCTTCAATTTCTTATTCCTTCAGTGATTGTGCTTGTTAACAGCAGGTGTTCAACAGCAGGTGTCTGAATTCACTTATTTGTGGTCATTCGCTCTGTCTAGTGGACTAAACTAATTGACTAATTTAAGGGTCAGGTGAATGAGGGTGTGGCGAGATTTCAGACACTCTGATTAGTTTCTCTAATACACGGGTTTTCTACAAAGGTAGATACATGTTACTCTGTGTGACAAGGAGGCAAATCAGCTTCTAATGCCAATCTAACTCTAGAATTTTAACACTTTACTCTGAATTACCTCAACACTTGAAATTTAACACCAATGAATTTGCTGTGTAGCCGCGATCTTTACTGCGCAACAGTCATGGCATCGCAATGACGACATGAACTGCCCGCGAGCAGCGCATTAACATGCTGGACCCCCCAGGCATGTAACGCAGTGCCCGTGCCCATCATCCGAGGACAGGAAACCACCGCATCCAGAAACGCACAGTCTGAGCGCCGTCCTGAAAAGGACGTGCTGCACGACTGTGTTGCTCTTTCTGTGAAGTTTGCAACTTTATACGCACCGCTCTGGAGGTCCGGACCCAAAGAACACCAGGCAAGGGAGAAACCCAGCTCGACCGTCTGCCGCTGCGTGTACACACTCTGGACCGGGAGAATGCTCTCGTTCGCTCAGAATCGCTGGTCACAGCAGGAGGAACCCTCATCGACTTGATCAGAAAGTCTCTGAAGCTAAAAAGGATGGCGTTTGCTCGCTCCAGGTGTGCTTATATCATGGGATAATTGGCAATGAAGCACACTTGTGCAAGCTTACGCTGACAATTCATTGCATTCATTGGCCCGTTCAATACTCTTTCAGACAAGCGGCTTCTGAACCGAATCCTCCCATTTCGTGGATTTTCACAAAGATCAAATCCACTTAATAGCACTGAAGTTCCCTAACCGAAGGGGAACAGTGTATTAGCGAGCACCACCATGTTCTATGGTAAGTGAAAGAAGAAAAGGTCAGAACTGGCTCTTCCTGCAGTAAAGTGAGTGTGAGATGGGTTTTAGTGACCAGGAGAATGATGCAGATTGAAAATTTGATAAAAGCGGTGATAGAGACAGTTCAAGTAAGTTAGCTCTAGACAGGCGTAGTATATAGTATAATATATGTGTAATTCTTCAACTACGGGCACTTCAAGGTCCTTTGATCATATATTCAAATATATATATATATATATATATATATATATATATATATATATATATATATATATATATATATATATATAATTTTGTTCAAATTCCTCTTACTTTGTCAAACTAATAATAAAACCTACTTAAAAAAATACTAGCTTTTTATTATATATTTTCATATTATTCAACCTCCTTTTAGGTTTCAAAATCACTGTTTTCACCTTGTCGCACACCCAGAGTTTTAAACTTCAACAATGAAAATAACATTTAAAATATAATTTTTCTGGTATCTATTAATGTATCTTAATGAAGCACTAGTGAAATCATTTAAATATATTATAGTTATTAATGTGAGACTATTATCATTATTACTTTTTTATACAATATATCAGTGTCATTTCCACCACAACACTGTAATGTCGCTTTAAAAAGTTTGTGTGAGATTATTTAGGTGGTTTCTATGAAAATGAATAGTGCCATATGAGAACATCTTCAAGATGGAAGGAATTTACATTTTTATCAACAACACTTGAAGAAAAATCTAGGTAAATATTGCTTGATAAGGAAATACATTTATTCTACATCATTTCCAAACATGCTGTATTTTCAAAGATGTTTTTAAAAACCAAACAAAATAAAGGTAAATAAGAGTGTTTTGTATACATGAAAGGCTAGTATCAACTCAAAGCTAATCTGTGAAGCTATTTTTCATTTTTTCACAATAAACTGTTGAAATGTCATTTTTACTACTGTCATTTCCATCACCACACACAAATATTTTTAAAAAATATTTTAAAAGTTCTTATCACATATTAAAAGTGTATTTACAATGTATACGTTCATGCTCTATTTAATATACAAATTCAGTTTATTTGTTTTCTAATAAGCTCTTAACCAAATTAATATTCAATTTTAGAGTGTGACAGGTGTACAACTGGAGGAGCAAGGGGAGGGATGGGAGGGTCAGACCAGGGAGGATCAGAAGGAAACGTCCAGGGGGGTTCAGGTGCCCCGGCAGGAAACCAGGGTGTAGCCGGAGGGTCCGTCCCGAGTAGCGAAGAGGCACAACAGGGAGGAGCGGGAGGGATGACCCAGGGACAATCCAACAGGAGATACAAGCCAGGAGGTCTGTGGGGAGCCGGCTGTATGAGAGGCAACTGGACTGGAATCGGCTGAGCTGGAGGCAACTGGACAGGAGCTGGCGGGGCTGGAGGCGGCTGGACTGGGGCCGGCGGGGCTGGGAGCCGGGCTGGGACCGGCAGAGCTGGGAGCCGGGCAGGGGTCGGCAGAGCAAGGAGCCGGGCTGGAGTCGGCAGAGCAAGGAGCCGGGATGGGGCCGATAGGGCAAGGAGCGGGGCTGTGACCGGCAGGGCAAGACGTCTGGGAGGTGCTGGCAGGGCAAGACGTCTGGGAGGTGCCGGCAGGGCAAAACGTCTGGATGGCGTTGGTACGGCGAGGAGATGGACTGGGGCCAGCAGGGCAAGGAGTCTGGGCGGCACCGGTAAAGCAAGGAGGCAGACTGGAACCAGCACTGAAGTGCGCACTGGCGGGCGCTCTGGGGCTGGAGCTGACACTGGCGGGCGCTCTGGGGCTGGATCCGACACTGGGGTTTCACAAAGTTCAAGAAGTCTGTCCAGAGGCTCAGAAAAAGCAGGTCTTGGAATAGCCCGACGCGGATAAGCCCGAAGCTTCAGTTGGGCTTCTCTCCTCCCTCCTGAAGATAAATTAGCAGGACCCGAAAACAGACCTTTCTGTTGATCACCACTCAGGCCTTCCTCCTGAGGGTTTTCCTGCTTCAGGGCGATCGAGAGAGGATAGCCAGATATTAAAAGTGCGTGCTCCATAAAGAAATAGAGACTCCACTCCTCCTCAAATGGTGGCATTTTGGATCGCACAGGTTCTAAAAGTCCTCCCCGAAAGAACATCATTAGCAGTAAATCGCTAAAAGTGGGGCCAGATCCTTGGGGCCAGATCCAAAAATTCTTTAATGTAACGCTCGACGGAGCTGTTACCTTGTTTTATACTTACAATAAAATCATCTGCTGGATCCATTTTTTGAGTTCGTCGTTCTGTCAAGGTACGTTGAAGGGACCGAGACAAAAGGTGTAGGATCCAATAGCAATTTAATGATGAAACAGGCGGTAACAGAAAAATCAAAAATATCCAAAGTAACAAAGTAGCAAACAAACAAAGAAAACAAGAAACTATGACAGAACTGGAACAAGGCTCAGGAACTACAACAGGATACAAAACAAATCTTAGGAACAACATACTAGATGTGGCGGGGGAGGCAGGTGGGCGGATGGAGCTAGACCTCCAATCTGACAATATTAATGATTTACTCGACTCGATTTACTACGCCACCTTGGGAATTTCACCCAAAGAATTTAAATACACACACCACCCATATAAAAAGGCACGCACAAGTTTGTTCCACCAAAGTGCAGTCAGAGACATTGGCACGGTACAAAAATAGGATTTCTTTATTTTCAAATCTGAGATAAAAACAGGATTAAAACCAATATGTCGACATTGACAATGACAGTTTGTAAATTTACGAAGGTGCCCCAGGGCCAGAGCTCGCCAGCGTTAGGGAAAGTGGCCAGGCTATACTTCAGGCAAGTGAAAACCACTACAATCCACTGTGTAAAAATAAGAGAGCACCCACACGCACAAACCAGCACACAGTGATCACTACACACTGTGAGAAATTCTAAAATGTCCAATAAAATTAACCTCCCACCCCAGGGAGCTCTGGCTCTGTCACCAGCCGAAAAGTCGGACCACTGCCCTGCAATTAAACAAAAGAATAAATCAGTTTACACAAGTAAATGATTAAATAAACAAAATACAAATGTAATGAAGTTGATAAATGAAAACAAAGAAAGAGCAACTAAATTCCACCTTAAAAGGGAGGAAACAATTAAATCTTAAACCAAATTAATTAAAGAGAATATAAATGAAACAATGATGAAAATACAACAGTAAAGATTTACACAAAAAGCACAAAAATGTAAGGAAAAAAATCAAAACATGCTGGATGAATGTCAAAATAATAAAAATAAACAAATAAATCCAGCCGCACTATATAGATTTATCCAATAAAGAAAATGAAAACCCAAACAAACGAAGATAGATAAATGTACCAACAAAAAAAAATAAGTTAAATAGTCCTTGTGTAAACCAAAAACAGAACAACTCAAAAAGATAAACAAGGAAACAAAAAGACAAAATCTAAGAAAACAGAAAAAAACACGGGAAACAGGACAGCACTGTAGCCGCACACGGATGCGGAGCGCCCGACGGAGCTCCCCTCGCAGAGTGCCACCCAGCCTAAACAAATAAATCAATCGTCATGATAAAGTCCAAAATCTGCTATAAGCCATTTGCAACTACATGCAAACACCTACCTACTGCTCACCAAAGGGAATCGGAGTTCAATCAGTCACTTAAGAGGCAGATAGCACGTACATTTCAGTCAACAGCCGGCACAGCCAACAAACAGTCGCGCACCTGCATCTGGTTCTCGCAGCTGAGAAAAGCGGACACAGCGTTTCCAAAACGATCGCAACAACCAAAACATGAGACAGACGCTTGCTTACCTTCTCCAGTCCTTACACGCGTTCTAGCGTTGGCGATTGCAGCCAAACAATTCAGGCGAAGCAACTTCCAGCCCGATCAAAACCCCTCACCGCCCTCAACAGGTGTGGGAAGTGACGAAGCGCGTTCACGGCGCCGCAACTAATCAAGTGACGCATCCCAGGTAGCAAATGCTTCCCTCTTTTTATAGCCCGTATGCCGTATTGTGATAGGGCAGAGAAAAAGGACCCGTAAATTAATGACACTTGGCAACTAATTACCTCTCCTGCCACAATCTACCCCCACCTTTTGCATCGGCGCCCCGACGATGGACCAGAAATCAGCAAATTAAACACTAGCCCACCATACTAACTCCAAGGCCTAAACAACAACGAAATGTTATTAGACACAACTTCATGATTCATAGGTCCGCTTCTCACCTCTCCTACACCTCGGGGAAGATGATGCAAGTTCGTATGCTGTCCTGCCCCAACTCGGGCTGAACGACGAGGAGGGACCACACTGTCGTTAGGAGGCTCGGTAAGTACTTCCCTTTCCCTTGCTACAGGTTCTACCCCTGGTCTTTGTGGTTCAACCACAATGGCCCTTACAGGAGAGAGGTCCCTGGGCAAATCTTCCTGAACCCTAGACTGCATCGGGTGCGAGCCATCTCGAGGTCCCACCGCTTGAGTGGCCTGAGGGACCACTGGCACCATCACCGCCAAATCGACAGCCTCTAAATCTAACTCCTGAGCATCCTCCTGAGGGTCCTCTTGAATCTCCACAACACCTTTCGGCTGGTCACTACAGACCTTTCCTCTCGGAACACAGGCCTTCAACTTTGACCGATGTACTCGCCTCATCTTACCTGGGCTTGTAACTGGTGCAATGGCATATACCGCCCCTCCTTCCTCAGCGGAGTGGACGACCCGATAGACAACAGAACTCCACAAGTCTTTAATCTTGTGGCGTCCCCTTACTGCGTGGTCCCTTAGATAAACTAACTGACCTTCCACCAGGGGTTGATCTCGAACATGCTGGTCATGCAGGTTTTTCCGCCTGGCTGCTGCAGCCTTCAATCGTCCCTGTGCTCCCTCAAAGGCAACCTGCAACCGCCTACGATGTTCCAAGACCCAGCGATGTACACTACCTACAGTGGGTTCTGGTACCTGGCCCAGCAAGAAATCTACTGGCAGCCGGGGCTCTTGACCGAACATGAGGTAATGGGGAGACTCTTCTGTCACTTGGTTAGGGGTGGTGTTATAGCAAAATATCACCTGTGACAGACAAGACACCCAGTCCATTTTTCTAGAGTCTGGCAAGGTTCGCAACAAGTTATGTAATGTGCGATTGAATCTCTCACATTGCCCATTGCCAGCTGGATGGTATGGGGTGGTACGGGATTTCTTTACCTGGTACAGCTCACAAAGCTGCCGTATAAGAGTGGATTCAAAGTTGCGGCCCTGATCTGAATGGATTCGTCCAGGAACCCCATACTTGTAAAACCATTCCTCAACTAGAACCTTGGCCACAGTCTCTGCTCTTTGGTCACGAGTGGACACTGCCATAGAGAACTTACTAAACACATCAGTCATCACTAATACGTTCTCTTTTCCACAATATGTAGGCTCGAGCATGGTAAAGTCGATTGCAAGAATTTCATTAGGCTTTGAGGCCAGCAGGTGGCCCATGAATGCCCGTGCCACCGGCCCAGTGTCTTTGGCAAGTTGACAGCGTTCACACTCATGGCACCACCGGGTAACATCAGCCAACATATTGGGCCAATAACAACGCTGTCGGATTAACTCACTGGTGCGTTCTACTCCTTGATGGCCATGCTGTTGGTGCAGCTGTATCCAGACCTCTTCCTTCAAAACATCAGGTAACACAAGCTGATGACATACTTCCCCCTCCATCAGGGCGGAATATCTTGCGGTACAAAACGCCTTCCCTCTCCTCAAACCTATTCCACTGCTGGAGTAGGGTCAAGACCGGTTTGGTTAGAAGTTTCCGCTCATCTAATCCTGGACGTTGGCCCCGCTCCCAGAACCTTATTACTGGTCCAATAACAAGATCAGCCTCTTGCATACAGCGAAGGTCAGGGACAGAGTAGCCCGGCAATGTGCTTATGGTCCGCATATCTGCTTGGACCGGACAGCCCTTACTAATGGCCTGCTGCAAGGCTTCGGGAATCTTAGAGCTAACTGCTAACTCCCCAACTACACTCTTGTCAACCAAATTCTGGCGGGAGAGCGCATCCGCATTTCCATTACTCTTTCCTGCCCTGTACTTGACCTCAAAATCAAATGCGGCTAACCCAGCGGCCCAACGTTGCTCTGTGGCTCCAAGTTTTGCTGTAGCCAAGTGACTCAGAGGATTATTTTCTGTAAACACAATACACTTGTGCCCCAAAAGATACTCACGAAACTTTTCAACCATAGCCCATTTAAGGGCGAGAAACTCTAGTTTCATTGAGCTATAATTAGTCATATTTCGCTCTGAGGGCCTGAGACTACGACTGGCATAGGCGATGGGTCGAACCTTCCCTTCGAAGTCTTGGGACAAAACTGCCCCCAAACCTCCATAACTGGCATCTACCTCCAGGATGAAAGGCTTTGAGAAGTCTGCATAAGCTAATATTGGGGCGGATGTTAACTTCCTCTTTAGGGCCTCAAAAGCCATCTGACACTGCTCGGTCCATACATGAGTCAAACTCTGTTTTCTATGCTTACCCGACTTACTCCCTCCAACTTCTGCCACTAATCGGTGGAGGGGGGCGGCCAGTTTAGCCAACCCTTCCACAAAACGCCTATAATAGCTCGCAAAGCCAAGAAATGTTCGTAGCTCGGACACGGTCCCCGGGCAGCGCCAATGCGTGACCGCCTCTATTTTACCTGGATCAGTTGCTACTCCCTGAGCAGATATAACATGACCCAAGTACTTTACTTCACGCCGGAAGAAAGCACATTTCTCCAGCTTGGCCTTGAGCCCTTCCTTCTCTAGACGACCTAGTACCATATCCAGCCTCTCCAAATGTTGGTCTATGGAGGAAGAAAACACCACAACATCATCAAGATACAAAAGCAGGGACTGACACCGCTGGTCCCCGAATAACCGCTCCATCAACCTTTGGAACGTACTGGGAGCGTTACAAAGGCCAAAGGGCATACGGTTCCATTCAAACAATCCAAACGGTGTACAGAACGCAGTTTTCGGCTTATCCTGCTCAGAAACTGGAACTTGCAAATACCCGCTGGCCAAATCCAATGTAGAGAACCAGCGAGCACCAGATAAGGAGTCCAAGGACTCCTCAATGCGAGGCAGAGGGAATGCATCCCTCCTAGTCTTGGCATTCAAATGACGGTAGTCTACACACATGCGCAGGCCACCGTCCTTCTTCTTTACCAAGACTATCGGGGACGCACAAGGACTGCAACTCTCCCTAACTATTCCAGCCTCTAACAACTGATTAATATGGGTTTTTACTACCTCATACTCAGATGGTGGTATTCGCCGATAGCGTTGGCGCACTGGAGCATCATCCAACAGCGGTATGTCATGGGAGATAAGACTGGTACAACCCAGATCACTCTCATGATCCGAAAACACAGCTTGGTACTTCTGCAGAAGAGCCCGAACCTGACCCTGCTCAGGTGGAGACAGAACAGATAGATCAAGTGACTCAATCTGTTGAAAAAAAGAAGGACTCCCAACCACACTATGAGATTGAATCATAGCAGCCACTGGTTTTTCTTCACTAACCCCAGCTGGCAGAATAACTATATAGACCTCTTTCAAATTACCCATCATTGTTGCAGGACGAAGCACTACCTCCACTGCACCAACATTTACTTTTGGTACATAGACTGTTCCCCGATTTACGCTTACCAAAGCTGGTGATGCCAAAAGTCCAGCAGGAAGACCAGACTCTGGGGGCTCAAACAAAACGACATGGCCAAAATAGTGGGCCGAACACGTTGCAGCCACCAACTTCATTGTGCCACCCGGGATGCGACACACTCTACGCCCACGGACCCGTACGCACCCCACATGATCAGAAGGTTTCCTAGCACTTACTTGATGACAGTACTGTAAGGCGCTCGACACACTAGGCAATTGTGTTAGTACAGGTAGGTTAAACAGAGCATTACCATGCTGTCCAAACAGTTCCTGGTAGCACCGGGAGAGGATGTTCATCCCCAGTACCCCAGGAACTTCCAGACTCATACCATCTGGAGGGTCCCGAACCACCAGGATGCCGCACCCAGTAACCAACTTGCCACAAAGTTTTACATCTAACTCGAAGTAGCCCACATATGGAATAGTGAGCCCATTAGCTGCTCGTAACTGCAACCACTGACAACTTTGAAGGCGGTCCAGGCCCCATGGCTCAAAATGTTGCCGAAAACAACCCTCTGTAATTGTTGACACCATCGAGCCGGTGTCAACCAAACAGGGCACTGCAACACCCCCTATGAGAGCGGTCACATGTGGGCAAGGAGAAATCAATTTAGAAACTGAGTGGTGTGCAAGAATCTTACTTGAGTCAATACCTCCCCCACCCAGGCTGTGACTCCGCAGCCTGGTGGGGGCTAGTTTCCCGACGGTTGGGGCGAGGGCTGTCGTCTATTCTCAGCTGTAACAAAACCAGATGCAGCCTGAGGAGGGCGTGGGAAACTCCTTTGCCCCCTACAATCACGGGCAAAATGACCTGGCTGTTGACACCGCCTACAAACAATTGGACCTGATCGAGAGGAATTACTCTGAGCATGTGACGTTTGAAATCGTGCAAATTTTTGAGTTAACTGGTTTAACTGCTGTTGTTGTTGCCGCAGCATTTCCCTTAGTTCACCCAACTCGGACTGTTGTGACGATCTAACTACCCCCAAAGGTGTTTCACTGCATACCCCATATTGGATACCATAAGTTAACGGGACCGACTGACTACGTCCCCTTGCTCCCCCGGGCATCCCCTCTTGTTCCCATCTAATTGCCTCACTACGGACCTCTAATAAGGTGGCAGTAGGCTGGCGACGAACCATCTGTTTCAACTCTCGTCTCAGGGCACTATCTGTGACATGCTCCACAAATTGGTCACGCAACAAAATTTCTGCATTGGGGAAAACGTGTGGCGCTCTATTTTTAACCCTTTCTAATAAGCCCATGAGCGCAAGAGAAAACTCTAAAAGAGTCTCACCCTCAATGTTGCTTCCTTGAGAAGAAGGCTTCTTGCAAGGCTACATATGACTGAGAGCAACCATAGACGTCATGCAATGCCTGAATAATTCGGTTGGGGTCCCCACGTTCTAAATCAGAACGATATCTGATCTCCTCTCTGGCCTCTCCTTCTAAATGATCAATTAAAAAGAAAGCTTTATCAGCTACTGACATATAGCGCAACCTCATGCATGCCTGTGCCTCCTCAACCCATTCGTCAATAGTCAAACCCGATTTACCATTAAACTTCGGGCACCGCCGATCTCGTGGCACAAAAACAAACTGCTCTGGTGTAACGCCAGATGGCGGCGGCGTAACAGGCGGAACCGCAGAGGTGCTAGGGAGGGCAGCATCAGGGACAGGCAACCCAACCGGTGCCTGAGCCTGTTGCAGCCGCGCGTTATCAGCTCTTAATTGAACAACCAAATCTCGCAATTCTTGTAGTTCTTCATCCATTATTATAAGGAGAGGAAAATACACTTACCCAGGAAGAAGGGAACCATTAAACGAGGCTACAAAAGACCACAAACTGCCGTCCTGTTTCCCAAAAGAAGCTGAAAAAAAACTGAAAGAAAAGAAAAAACACCAATGTCTCTGACGCTAAATTATGGTGGACCCTGCCGACTACGCCAAGAATTTAAATACACGCACCACCCATATAAAAGGCACGCACAAGTTCGTTCCACCAAAGTGCAGTCAGAGACATTGGCACGGTACAAAAATAGGATTTCTTTATTTTCAAATCTGAAATAAAAACAGGATTAAAACCAATATGTCGACATTGACAATGACAGTTTGTAAATTTATGAAGGTGCCCCAGGGCCAGAGCTCGCCAGCGTTAGGGAAAGTGGCCAGGCTATACGTCAGGCAAGTGAAAACCACTACAATCCACGGTGTAAAAATAAGAGAGCACCCACACGCACAAACCAGCACACAGTGAGCACTACACACTGTGAGAAATTCTAAAATGTCCAATAAAATTAGCCTCCCACCCCAGGGAGCTCTGGCTCTGTCACCAGCCGAAAAGTCGGACCACTGCCCTGCAATTAAACAAAAGAATAAATCAGTTTACACAAGTAAATGATTAAATAAAATACAAATGTAATGAAGTTGATAAATGAAAACAAAGAAAAAGCAACTAAATTCCACCTTAAAAGGGAGGAAACAATTAAATCTTAAACCAAATTAATTAAAGAGAATATAAAAATGAAACAATGATGAAAATACAACAGTAAATATTTACACAAAAAGCACAAAAAATGTAAGGAAAAATCAAAACATGCTGGATGAATGTCAAAATAATAAAAATAAACAAATAAATCCAGCCGCACTATATAGATTTATCCAATAAAGAAAATGAAAACCCAAACAAACAAAGATAGATAAATGTACCAACAAAAAAAATAAGTTAAATAGTCCTTGTGTAAACCAAAAACAGAACAACTCAAAAAGATAAACAATTAAGGAAACAAAAAGACAAAATCTAAGAAAACAGAAAAAAACACGGGAAACAGGACAGCACTGTAGCCGCACACGGATGCGGAGCGCCCGACGGAGCTCCCCTCGCAGAGTGCCACCCAGCCTAAACAAATAAATCAATCGTCATGATAAAGTCCAAAATCTGCTATAAGCCATTTGCAACTACATGCAAACACCTACCTACTGCTCACCAAAGGGAATCGGAGTTCAATCAGTCACTTAAGAGGCAGATAGCACGTACATTTCAGTCAACAGCCGGCACAGCCAACAAACAGTCGCGCACCTGCATCTGGTTCT
Organism: Danio rerio; assembly: GCF_052040795.2. NCBI lineage: Eukaryota > Metazoa > Chordata > Actinopteri > Cypriniformes > Danionidae > Danio > Danio rerio. The sequence goes on from NC_141025.1 coordinate 43,456,279, forward strand.
CGCAGCTGAGAAAAGCGGACACAGCGTTTCCAAAACGATCGCAACAACCAAAACATGAGACAGACGCTTGCTTACCTTCTCCAGTCCTTACACGCGTTCTAGCGTTGGCGATTGCAGCCAAACAATTCAGGCGAAGCAACTTCCAGCCCGACCAAAACCCCTCACCGCCCTCAACAGGTGTGGGAAGTGACGAAGCGCGTTCACGGCGCCGCAACTAATCAAGTGACGCATCCCAGGTAGCAAATGCTTCCCTCTTTTTATAGCCCGTATGCCGTATTGTGATAGGGCAGAGAAAAGGACCCGTAAATTAATGACACTTGGCAACTAATTACCTCTCCTGCCACATAGAGATGCGCGGATGGGCTATTATTTCATCCGCAACCGCATGACAAAATTCATCATCCGTCCGCCATCCATCCGCAGTAACATTTTTGACCAATTTTTAAAACCGCACCCGCCCGCCATTTGCTGATTGGGCTCTTTATTTGAATGGCTTATTCCTTTTTATTATTAAATGAATGTTTCTTTATTGATCATTATAGAATAGAGAATGACTTTAATGTAGACATGCAGTTAATCCAAACGTGCAAGTCATTAATTGACGACGCTTTGAAGTGACGCTAAAGATACGAGGACGTGTCTTTTCACTTGATTCGATTCCTCGGTCCTTGAGTCTTTCCTTGCGTCCTTCCCTCGTAACGTTATCCCGGTGGGGTGGAAACACGAGGAAAGAAACGAGGATGCACAAATAAGAAATGAGAAGCACCCGAGCTCTCAGAATATCAGCAGTGAACTCCGTCTCCAATCGGCGCACAGGGACAAAAGTAAATAAATAGCCTAAATTAAAGGCACTGTACTATACAACTTTTTTTATTGTAGCCTAATAGAAAACGCATTGACACATCATTTCAACATGCTGCTATTTAGTCTACTACTAAATGCCTATTTCACTTTATTTTTTAGTAAATAGATAGAACAATAAGTCATTTACATTATAGCCTAATAATGTTTACATTTGTAGTTGTCCATAGCAACCCCAAAAACGTACCTGATTGTCTTGCACATCTAATTAATGGGCACAGTTTTTCGACAATTTTTTTATTTATTTATTTTTTTTTTTTTTGCTGTGGATGTTATTGAGCTTGTAGAAATCGGAAACAACACTAGTTCTGCAACAAGATGAACCTTTCAGACAATACCTATTTTATATGCCAAAAGAAACAACAGGCAGTAAAAAAATATTAACATAAATATCTTAATGTAGGCATAGGCTATAGTCGCATGCTTTGGCAAACAGTTGAAAAAAAATTTAATAAAAACGTCATATCGTGCCTAAGCCTTGTAGGCTCAGTCACCCCCACAATTAGAAATTAAATTAGAAAAATAGATATGCCATCCCTCTTTGAGCGAACATAAAGTCTGACCAGGCTAAGTGCATGTATGACAAGTGCCCCAATAACCCATGGACTTAGGATTATCCCCATTCCCCTCAAACTTGAAGCATAACGAAATACTACGGCAGTTGCGACAAAGAAATTCTGGCAAAATAACCTTAGCCTCGGAACGTAGAAGCGAGGCCAACATGTCTACAATAGAATAGGCTAAACCAATATGAAGGTAAAATTATCAGCTAACCAAACTCAAAAGTTTATATTGAACATATGTGTAGCCTAAATAACATAGGCTAATTGGTTTAATATGCCTGACCTTAGGTCTAGATTGATTTTTTCTTGGCACAATGCAGGAATAAAATAGCATCTACAGTGTCAGGATTCAGACGGGAGCGCCTGCATAGCCACTATAATGCGCCCTGCTGCACTGAAGGAGCGCTCGCTCGCAGCACTTGTTCCTGAAATGCATAGAATTCTCTTGGAAAGGCGCTGTAGTGGTGGGAATGACTGGCCTTATTTCTCCCAAAAGGAAGTAGATTTTCCTCTGCTGATCCGTCTATACGGAAGTTTGTAGAGAAATACTTCTGTACTTCATCTAGAATTAGTGTATCCGATTCCTCCTCCCATTCTGTGAAGTCAGTCCTAGGCTTTTTCGTTGGTGCGCCAGCTATGCCTATAAAAACAGTACAACCGCCCGCCACCCGCCCGAATTTAATTAAAATATTATTTTTTCGTAACGTCATCCGCCCGATCCGCGGTTTATCCGCGGAGTCCGCGGCTATAACCGCCAACCGCGCATCTCTACAACATACCAAACAAGACGAACAACAAACTGACAAACAATGGTGTAAAAATAGTCCATGAAATTAAGAGGAAATGGAGACAGCTGTGAATCATAAATCAGTGTAAGTGAGTTCCGGGTGTGTGCGCGAGGTATGTATGAACTTGAAGTCTTTAGGGACTGTAGTTCGCTCTCAGAGTGAGTGGCGAACTACAGTGCCCTCTGGTGGATACAGACAGTCATGACACAGAATACACTGTTAACCCTTACTGTAGATAATGCTGTAAATTACTGTAAAATCGCCAGTGTTTCACTTTAATAAACAGACACAGTATTTTACTGTAAAATAAGCAGGATTCTTATGAAATTGTGTAGTGCAAAGAATAATTTACAATAATTCACTTTATGTAGCCATTACAGGCAGTAATTGTGATGATGGTAAAATACTGTTCCACCATTACTGTCTCATCTGATGCTTTTATTGTGCTATATATAGAAGAGTGCATTTATCTTAATGCAGAAACCAATGATTTACACATTGACACACACATACACAGGCTGTCTGTATTATTCTAATCTCAAAATTGTAAATAAAAAAAAATCAGAATATGTTGGCCCTTCAAGGGAGCCAGGTGTTTGATTTGTTTACTTCTGAGTGTCCTCCATTCTCTGTCTATCAGTTCAGATGCAGAGTCTGGTGTTTTAAGCCATAAATAAGAATCTACAATAAGTCAAATGTGTTCAAATGTTTTTGAGGGTTTGTAAGTCTGTGTAGGTTATATCCTCCTGAGACCTAAAGAATTTTTTTCTTTTTTCTTCATCATTTGGGTTAAAAAATATTATAGATATTATAGAGTTTTTATTTTATTTTATAGCATGTCCACTGTAGTGGACCATTTTAGTTAGAAACAACCGCCACTCAGACAACAAAATTGTACAGGACAGGCTGTAAAGGGATATTAATCCAATAATAATGTAACAAAAACAAAAGCCTTTTTTTTCCCTTTTGTATTGAAATTCCTGAAACTGTTTAGTCTGAAAAAGAGCCAAAAAAAAAGTGACGTTAATCCAAAACAAATTCAACATAACAGCGGTTTAAAACTGATTGTGATTCTCCAATTGTCTCTAATTCTCTCATTGTCAGACTCTAAATCAGAGTCTTCCTCAACTATCTTCTAATGAATCCTCTCTGCTTCAGTTCTGCCCCTTACAACATGCAGTCATTAATTACATTAAGATGGTCCCGGTGTCCACTATAGTGGACATTTAAAAAAGGATGATATTTTGAAACACAAACAAGTTAACAGCTTTGAAAGCTAAATGTATTGTTCCTGACATTTATAAATATATAATAATAATAAAATTTAAAAAGCTAAATTGTACATACCTCTCTCCTTCCCATAAAATGTGCTCATGTCGGCCATTTTGGATGCAGTGCAGGCCCGGCGCCAGGAAGTCAAAACTGAGGGGGCACTTTAAATCCATAGGGGGGCACTAGACCTGGTGACTGATTTTGGTCTCTTGTTTCTTTCATTTAGGCTATTTATTCACATTTATTATTACTTTGCATTACTGCCTAAGTTACTGACCTAAGGCAGTAATATAAGCTACGTTTTAATAGTAATAACAATATGCAGTTTTGCTATTACGAATTTTATTAACGATGGTAATGCATACCGCTTATTAATGCAGACGGATTGGCTTCAGTGCCAAACGAGTGCTTTAAATCATATGTTATTCTCCTTATTTCTGTTTTATTTCAAATAACAGGCCTATGAATGTTTAAAGTTTTAGGTAAAGACGTCAAATTATGCCCACACATGCAAGCTGACCCAGGATCAGACTATTCATTTAACCGGTAAATAAATATAGTGAAATCAGCTTAACCGAGTCATCCCGCTTCACGTAGCCTATTATCCAACCAACATCATTGTTAGGGAAAAGCTAAATGTTACAATTTAATGTCATTCAAAACAATTACTTATTTACATTTTACTGCATTAGTGTAGCCAGAAAAATACCTAAAAAAGATACTAAAATTCACAGTTATTACCGTGAAAATTGGTTACATTTTGGCACGGATAACATGCAACTCAATATGCTATATAACTTTTTTTAAATCATTTTAAATGTAAAAACAAAGATTTATCTTAGGCTATCATAAGTGGGCTTTTTTCGTGATATTGTAAACCATCATAAACCATAACGTTACTAGGCCTACCCGTCATTTTATTTATTAATTATTTTATTTATTAAGCCTTTTTTTAATACCTTGTTTTCAGGTTATTTTCATTTTAGGGCCATAAGTTACAAGTCAAAACAAACTTGATATGTTGTATTTTAGCTCTTAAAATAGATCTACAATATATTTTATGTTGTTTAATTTTGCATGAGCAAATAGCAGTATAGCCTAAATGACATATTTTTAAAAGATTTCATTCTGCCTATACCTGCAGCGCACGAGGTTTCTCGGTTGATCCGCGGTAAATCCACTTAAGCACTATATACCTGTTCCATTTATAACACTGCAAACTTGACTTCGCAGGGCGATCATCTTTAAACGCAAAAGGCATTTATTATGTGTTATACCTAGACTGCTGCTGCATAATGGGATGTTTCTCTACACAACTGTAAAAGTGCGCTTTTTAGCAAAATGAAAGCAAACTTTTCATTCGTTCTGCGTTTTGTCAATTTTAGCTTAATGTAATAATATTAATAATAATATTAATAAATAAATTAAAATATTATTTACAGTGTAGCCTACTGTGGGCCTGTGCAGTAAACTATTTATTTTTATTAAAACATTTTTATTAGGCTACATCTTCCCGAATAACTAATAAATGACTGGCAGTTGCGTCTCTGCTAAAATTTATTTAACAGCAAATTTCTTATGTGTTTTTTCCTTTTAGAGCTCAAGAGAGTTGTGTTTAAATAATTAGTTAACCAAAACATGTAATGAATTAAGCTGCTCGAATCATGTCACCCACTTTTCTCCCTTGTGAGTTGAGTGCGCCTCCATCGCCGTGTGCGCGTTTTAAAGGCTATTTACGGGCGCACCAGACCTGACGCGGGGACCGGACTATAGGACTAGCTTTAATCTCACCATTTTCATTATTCAATTGCTATGTCATATATTTTATAATATTTAAATGTGTGTTCTGAAGGTTGGAACGACGGGAGTGTTAATAATTAATGACAGAAAGAATTTTCAGTTTGAGTGAACAATCCCTTATGAAAACTGGGGGAGCACAAACTCTTTCTGAGGGGGCAATGGCACCCTTTGCCCCCCCCCCCCCCCCCCCCCCCCCCCCCCTTTAGCGTACCAGCCAATCAAATGACATATCACTAGAAAGCCCAGGATGTCCTCGGAACAGTACAACAGGACTTGACAGAGTAACTCAAAAATTAAAAATTCATGACAACACAATGTCCACCACAGAGGACACAAGTCAATAGGCAGGGTCTGAGGAGGAAATTGTTATTATTCTGAACTGTGTACTTAAAAGCTACATTATTAGCTACAAACTCTAGTGTGACCATAGCTTGAAGCTGCAGTCACACTAGAGTTTCTGTGTGCAAAGTTCTGTCATATGGCACTGTGAAATGGAGAGGGACTAAACAAGATTATTAGACATTAAAAAAAGCGAGCGATTGCTCAATGTTTTAAATTTCTGTCCAGAAATGTCATGTTTTGATTCTCGATTGGTCTCACGCAGTCAAGTGATGCATTTTCGCAGGTCAGAATTCACCAAGCTTGAACTTTGCACCGCAGCAACCTGCGAAACGCATGACCCTGCGTTTCCGGTCTCATATCTGCAAGAATATTTGATAATAACAGAGGTTTATATTTTGATTGAGAAAATTTCATTAGACCTCACCATCATGGAAATCAGAGGCTGCTGTAGTTGGGCTCTTGATCCTTTAAACTTCTATCTTAATGTTTCTCTGGCTGTTATAACTTTGTCTCTAAAATCATCAGTTATAGCAAGAAAGGCAATGAGAAACTTAACTGTGTGTACATAATCATTACAGATACAATTTCCAGAGTTTTATAAATTAAGCCATAGAATATATAGTTTTATTTGATATGATTTAGGATCTTTTACAGCTTCCCATGGAGATTTAACATGCACTTATCAAGGAATTAATAAGAAATTTAAATTTAATTGGTTTCAAGCACAAAACCTTGTATTAAGTGTATTAATTAAGTGGTGTATTTAGACCTGTTAAACAGTCATTGGCTGCTGTAGGTCAAGTCGTTTTGTTACATGGTATTCGTTTCTCACTTATAACTAACCATAGATATATACATTAGATGTCAACTGGCCTATTGTTGTCTATTGGACGGAATGCGTTAATAGCGCCTGCCATCTTGGTACAGGGTAGCGCTCCTTTGAAATGAATGCGGGACCAAGGTACAGTGGAGGACTGTGGCCATCCAAAGCCAGAGATATACACATATACACATATATCCATGATCGGGAGTTTTCCTGGATGTTAGTATGTAATTTTTTTTTCTAATTACGAAAATTATAATTTTACTTCACATTTCTAAATTGATGGATCAGTGACCGCACGGGCATTCCTGACAAAAAGCTTGTGTTTGTGTGTACAGAAATGTACAATTCACCCTCCCTGTTAAATTTGATCTAATCATGTCCTGAAACACAGCTCCTCTCCTGCTTTCACTTCTCATACTGACGGAAGGATCGATTCGTTTGAAAATGAATCCCCCGAACGACTCCTTCACTTGCCGACAATAATGCAAGTTTCTGGCAGCGCAGAATCTCGTTGTCATATTTCTGTTGCATTGTTTGCTGATTTCATTCAACGAAACTGGCATAAGCCGAGTGTTTAGTGCGAGTTGGAGCTGCTTTGCCTTATGGTGAATGCAATAAGTGACTGCATTATCATCAATAACGTTACCAGATTAGCACAAAAGTTCAGAACATACAAAAACAGAAAAAAAACTTAATTATACCTATGAAATGTTCTGCCTTTATGCTTTGTTTTCTTTGTTTGCTTGTAACTACACCTTTAGACAGCGCTAAAGTCCAGCATCTTTACGTAATAACACTGTCTTGACAAGTGCGGTTGAATGACATTTGTCCTGGGAGCACTGTACCAATGTGGCGGCACTATTGACCCATGCTGAGGGTCCCTATGAAAATCTAGTGTATATATCTATGATAACTAACAAGATGTTCAATGAGTGCACAAGCAGGTGAGGATAATTTCAATATTTTAGTTAACCTTCTCAGGCTTGTTGTTGTTGTTGTTGTTGTTTTTCTTTTAGCCTTTCATGCTACACAAATAGTCTGATTAACACAATTAATTACAGCAGCCAAAATGAAAACTAGTGTCAGAACAAATATATAAAGAGCTCAACTAAAGCAGACTCTGTCCTCCATCATGGTGACTTCAGATAAACAACAGAAATTTAATTAACAGCTTTTGTTCATGTGACAGAAACAAAGTCAAAGGTCAGTAATAAGTGAAGCTCCTGATGTTTGTGTAGTTGTTTAAAGGGGTGCTCCACTACGATATCATATTTTAAACTTTAGTTGATGTGTAATGTAGCTGTGTGAACAGAAACAGCATCTCTGAATGTAAAATGGTCAAAGTTCAATGCAAAGGGAGACCTTGATTTTTACAGAGTTAGCTTAGCAAAGCCTACAATGAACGAATTTTGGGAACTACAAAAAATACTTCTGCCCCTTGTGAGATCATAAAGGCACTTTTACCGCACACACACACTGCGCAGCTAAGGGCCGTGGCCAGAGGCGCTGTAATGTTACAGCAGAGTTAGAGCCAAATGCATCCAAACACTGCTGTTTCCACAGAGCTTCTCTGTTTCTGTATTTGGGCTTCCAAAAGACACGACACAAAGACAGAAGTGCCTTCAGTTCAATATTAAATATGTTCCAGAGAATTATAAAATACATTGCAAGCATGATTTGACAAAACACAGCTCCACAATCTCTCCCAGTTTAGTGCTGGATTCGGTTAAAATCTCCTCAAAGATGGAGCAGCTAAAAGCAGACGCTGTGAACTCTGAGCCACGACCTGTAAGTGTTTTTATTTGTTAAATTGATCATGACATGAACAGTGTCTAGTGTTAACGGTAAGTTGTAGCAAAGATGTAAACAACGAGAAATGATGTTTGCCACCGCTAACGATTTAGCCAACAAAGTCATATTTATCAATCAAACTGCTGTAAACACACACACACACACACACACACACACACATTTCACCGGTGCATGCAGCCTCTCTCTCAATGTGTGTGCGTGACTTTTCTCTATGGGCAGCTGTTCCATACGTTTTACATCTCAGATAATGAACTCACAAAAGATACGTGAACAATTCCTGTTACTTACACCTACATATTCCGGATATGTGTGAAAGATGTTGTGTACCACATTGAGTGAAAAAATTAGCTCTCCTAACTCTTGTGTAGCAGCAAAAAATAAATCAAGGCTCACACAGGTCGCATCCCACATCTTGTGCTTTAATGTTATTCTTCTGTCAGCAGCGTCACTACAGAAAATAACCTAACCCGAGCAGCAGAGATAAAGAAAAATAAACATCGCTCTAGCTCACATGCGCTTCTCATATTACAGATAGTTCACAGTATACACACGCACACAAACAAACACATGTGCACACACACACACACACACACACACACACACACACACACACACACACACACACACACACTCTCTCTCTCTCTCTTAAAGGAGCCGCACCCCATTTTTACTTGTTACAGACACTTGTCAGATTTTATTTTAGAGAGCAGGCATGAAGTTGACTGACTATTTAAACAGCGAAAAAGTGCGTGCTTGTACAGGCGTGACGTGGAGCCGATCCATAGCACATTATGACACAAGACCAATCAGAGTCAATTGAGGGCGGGCCTTTCAGAGGAACTAGGAAATATATCAGTCGCTTTCATTTTAGCAGAGTAGCTGTATATAATCAAAGTGAGATTTCTGAAAATATAACATGATTCCCTTCAAGTGAAACATGAGCACACATTGCTTTGCATCTTATTACAGTTTTTCTCAAATGCTAAAACACAAAAGCCAATCCTCTATACCAAATGACCAGTTGTCTCAACTCATTTACTTAATCTAGCTATAATTTTCCAACATCATAAACACATTTCACGTGAAGACACAATTCACAAAACACAACCCTCCGTTCTCAAAAATCTAAACACCTTTTTTCTTGCTAAAACACAAGTTGCAAAACAACTCTGCTCATATTCTCAAATGAAAGCTCATGTGATGCAAGATGCTTGCCAAAGTCAGCAATATTTGAACACAATGAACACACCTGGTGTCATTCATTACACACAATGCCTCAAAATTGAAGACACTTGTTGCTAATGCTGTACACAGCAAATTTTAGATAGTAGATTTAACTACCTTAGAGTTAAAATTAACACTCCCTCAGAGTTTATATGGGAACCACTTTAAGTGTTAAAAATGACACTTTTGAAAGTGTTAACATTGTCAACACCAAGAGAGTGTTAATTAGCAAACTATTATTGTATAAAATATCTGTTAAATTTCCGAAAAAATACCAGCAGCTGTGGTTGCCAGAAGCTTTCTGTGAAAAACATGGAAGTTTTATAGAACTGTATAAATTTACAAAAAATAACCATATTTCATGAACTAATACATTGTTCAGTTTACAAAATCATAGCTTAGTGCACAAAAATGTAAAGTCTTTAGATGCAATAATGTTTTCATGTGTGATGGCAAGTAGCAAACAGATTTTGACTGCATTAGTAACTACACAGTTACCTTTAAACAAAAGAAGATGCAGCATAACATCAAATATTCTCAGTTCATCTTGGACTTGAACAGAGACGCTATTATCCTCCACAATGGTGACACAAAAACCGTTTAGCTGTTTTTCTTTTTTTTTTTTTTTTCATTTTTAGATTTTACGGAAAAATACCAGCAGTTGTGGTTGCCAGTAATCTGCTGTTTTTAACATTCATAAATTCAGTTTACAGAATATTTCTGTTAAAAACTCATTCAACAGTCTGTATTTTTTATCGATCTCACACTGCAAATTTTAGATTTAATAGATTTAACTACCTTAGAGTTAAAATTAACACTCCCTCAGAGTTTATATGGGAACCACTATAAGTGTTAAAATAACACTTTTGAAAGTGTTCAAATTTTTAACACCCAGAGTGTTAATTAGCAAACTCTTATTGTGTAAAATATCTGTTAAATGTATGTCAAAATACTGGCAGCAGTGGTTGCCAGTAATCTGCTGTTTTCAACATTTTACATTCGTAAATTCAGTTTCCAGTATATTTCTGTTAAAAACAAATCCCATAGTCTGTATTTTTCATTCCAACACACTTAAGCCTTAAATTCCAGAGCAAAATCCTAACTAGTGTCCTCACTACAGAGGGCTGAACACTTAGACAGTGATGAAGTTAATGAGACAATTAAGTGTCTAATTAAAGGAGGATTGAGAATTGTTGATGAACAACTGTTAACAAGCAGAATCACCGAAGGAAAGAAAAACACAAACCAAAACCAAAGATGAAATCAACTGAGAAAAAAAACTCTAAATAAAATAATAATCAATAAAAATAAAACAAATTACACAATAAAAAAAATTTTTTTTCAACATCTTTAAAACAACTCATCACATTAAACAACTTATCATGGAGCTACACCTATTACTGACCTTTGACTTTATTTCTGTCATGTGAACAAAAGCTCTTAATAAAATTTCCGTTGTTCATTTGAAGTCACCATGATGGAGGACAGAGTCTGCTTTAGTCGGGCTCTTCAACTGCTTGCTGTAAATGTCTTTTACTTTGGCTGCTATAGTTTGTATTAATTGCACTATTTATACATATAGCAGGAAAAGCCGAAAGAAAATTAAAGTGTCAGTCTGAAGAGATTATTTATGATATCATAGCCATCCTTACCTGCTTGTTTTCCAACTCAAGATCATATTAGTTATGTGTGAGAAATAAATAATATACATAAATGAAACCACTGAAGCTCCAATAAAATAAAAACAATATTTACAATGAGAATGTTTGATCTATAGCAAGACTTATAAACACCCAGACATCAATAATTAGTCTTTGAATCTCAATGATGGTGACAAACAAAAAAATAAAAATCAAGTAAAAAAAAAACACTACTGAAATATCACCTCCCAAAAACAACACAAAATAAAGGAAAATAAAGAGATTGTAAGAACATAAAGCTGCATAATTTATTCATGCTGCAATGCATGCTGGGAGCTTTGTATTATGCTGGCACCCAGCATGCATTGCGGCATGAACTATGCAGCTTTTTTTTTTTTTTTTCAGCAACCACGGTTGAGGTTCATGTCCTGATTCTTGATGCCTGTGTGTTATAAAGAGCAAGCTGGAGCTTGAATGTTTAGTGCATGACACTCTAATTATTAATTGCATCCTAATTGTTTGTTGAATTTTCTTTGAAGAGCAGCAAACTGTCAGTAGTATTGTCACATGCAGCTTTAATACACCTATATTTGCATATTATTATGAATCAACTTAATAAACACCTGAAATTAAATCTATAACAATTAAGCATAAACAGTATAGTTTCTCTTGATCTTTCTTGCTATAACTGATGAGTTTTAGAAACACAGCTATAACAGTCAGAGAAACATTATGATATAAGAGTAAAGCTTCAAGAACTCAAATAAGCAGCCTCTGATCTCTATGATGGTGAGGTCAAATGAAATATTTTTAATAATAAAAATATAACCTCTGTTCATTGTCAAATATTCTTACAGAAATTAAGTCAAACTGTAATCAGTGAAGCTGCTTATGCTATTATTTAAAGGAGTTGTTTAATCCTCTGTTTTAATTCAGCTGGTTTGGTGTGAGGCTGTGTCTGTAGATTTATTTCTTCCTTCAATTTCTTATTCCTTCAGTGATTGTGCTTGTTAACAGCAGGTGTTCAACAGCAGGTGTCTGAATTCACTTATTTGTGGTCATTCACTCTGTCTAGTGGACTAAACTAATTGATCAATTTAAGGGCCAGGTGAATGAGGGTGTGGCGAGATTTCAGACACTCTGATTAGTTTCTCTAATACAAGGGTTTTCTTCTTATATGTTACTCTGTGTGACAAGGAGGCAAATCAACTTCCAACGCTGAGAGGGTTATTTTACCTTTATCTAACTCTAGAATGTTAACACTTTACTCTGAATTACCACAACACTTGAAATTTAACACCAATGAATTTGCTGTGCGTGTAATTAAACAGCATGCACTTACATTGCTTGGGCCACTAATAGAAAATATATGAGTTAATTTTATTATTTTAATTTAATTAATTCCTAAATAGCTGTACATTTTACAAAGTCAAACCTTGTCAAACCAATTTAGCATTATTATTACAGTTTCGTGAATTATAAATTAATTGATTTAAACTTCATTATTATTATTATTATTATTATTATTATTATTATTATTATTATTATTATTATTATTTTAACTATGTTTATTATTATTATTAATTATTTATTATTTATATGTTGAGATGAGATGAATCGTTTACTCACGTGATTCAGATTGGCGATTCAAATCTGTTTACCTTTAATATGTTTACTTTAATTAACTTTGATATATTTTTACTACTGTAAACTGGTGTATAAAATCAGGCCGCTTCAAGGCAGACTTTGCACCCTTAACAGAAGTTCAGAAGCTCAAATCACATCAAATCATCAAACGTAATGACAAACGAGAGATGTTTTTCTGAATAAAATACAATCTTTTTTTGTTTTAATATAAATGAACAAGGCTAGATCGGTTAGGAAAATTCTAGCAAATGTACAAGCTAATTGTCATTACAGACCTTGTGATAGTAATTTAGCTTATTGAAAGCTGTATATTAGTGATGAAAACAGCTATTTAGATTCATACAAACAGAAATAATGTATTTATAAACTTGCACCTTTCTGCTGTGGACGCCATCTTGTGGTCAGACGCGGGAACTCATTCGGCAGGTGAACTTTTGTGCTTTCTAGCCGTTGAGTGAACACAAAGTCCCTTAAAAAGCCTTCACATACATCCAAAATAACGAAAACATTAATAAAACTTAATAATATTAAATCTGAAAACAAGAGCAAATGAAAAGTACATAAATATGACTGAACCATGTAGCCTACCAGATGATGATACAAACGGCCATGTGATCTGAAATCGTGCGTAGACCATAGACTGTAAAATATAGGCATAGACATAGAAATGGTGAACGATTTAATTTACTTTCTATTATTTACAATAATAAACTTTTTTAAAACTTATATTCCTAATATCTACGTGAGCAGTTAGCACTGTACGTGTAATTAACCAGCATGCACTTACATTGCTTGGGCCACTAATAGAAAATATATGAGTTAATTTTATTATTTTAATTTAATTAATTCCTAAATAGCTGTACATTTTACAAAGTCAAACCTTGTCAAACCAATCTTGCTCATTTAGCATTATTATTACAGTTTCGTGAATTATAAATTAATTGATTTAAACTTCATTATTAATATTATTATTATTATTATTATTATTATTTTAACTATGTTTATTGTTATTATTAATTATTTATTATTTATATGTTGAGATGAGATGAATCGTTTACTCACGTGATTCAGATTGGCGATTCAAATTGTGGTTGCTATAGCAACGCGTGGTATGATTTGACTCCATATATAAACACCGAGACTCGCCGCTATCTGTTGATTGAGGAGAGGCGAATTTCTGAGACATTTGCTGAGGATTACTGTGCTGATACTGCGATTCTTCAAGGAGACCAGAGAATTTCTGACAGAAGACTTTTATTTTACAAGGAGATCGACGCTCAGAGCTGAAATTATTCCTTTTGACACGTTTTGTTGCTCTTTTGTTGTGTTTATTTTGATTTTGATCTTGTTTTTATTGACATTTTTATTGATATTTGATCTTTGTTCTTGTTTTCAGGTTTGCTGGAGTTTGGAGGAGTTTGTCAGATGGGTGAAAACCGCAGTGAGTGTTTTAGTTTTTATTTGTTTATGATCAATCATGATATGATGTTGTGTAATGTTTGGGGAAATGTGATGTAAATAAACTGGTACAAATGAACCCATTTCAACACAACTGTTCCCCGATATAAGTGATCAGATGTCTTTTATTCTCTGTAGATGCAGCTACTAAAGTTAATTGTTGATTAATTCTTATAATCTTATAATAAACGTGATATGTTGTTGTTGTTGTTGTCGTTGTCTCAGGCCGCTCCAGATCCAGGAGTTCTGCTTTCATCCAGGCAGCTGTTCAGGACGTCAGGACACATGATGGTGATGGTGAAACCCAGACCGTGAGCCAAGAGCTTGATGGATTTCTCGCACCTCTGCCTTCCCTGTTGGCCAAATCTGTGTCCACAGATCAGGGTAACAGGAAGAGGAAGCGGCAGAGCGGCAGCCAGCAAACACCAGAAGATGAACGTCCGTCCACCTCATCTAGAAGAGCTCTCAAACGCTCTCGCAGAGGTCAGAATGGCTTATTGAAGAAGTGATGATGATGTTTCAGTAATGCTCTTTTACAGTTTTCTCTACTGCTGCATGTTTTCTTTGAACACACATTTCTACTGCTCCTCTGTGTTGCAGACGCGTATGCAAAGGGCCCACTGCTGGGAGACGGTGGATTTGGCTCTGTGTTTGCTGGGATGCGCAGGTCTGATGGACTGCCAGTAAGTCGTTTTCTCCGCTCTTCATTCAAACAGCCTTTAGAAATCCTGATCTCAGTAAATGTGATGTGTGAGGATCAGGCAGGTGTGATTTATTATGCTTTATCTGTCTACAGGTCGCCATCAAGTATGTGTCTAAAGAGCGGACACAGAGGAGACTGAGAGTTGTGAGTTCAGTGTGAACCTGTTGTTGTGTTTGATGTTTCATTGGGTTCTGAATCCAATCGTTTGTCCTGCAGGAAGGTCAGGGTCGGCTGCCGCTGGAGGTGGCACTGATGACCCGCGTCAATTCAGCTCCTGCCTGCCCCAACGTCCTGCAGCTGCTAGACTGGTTTGACCGTCCCAGACGCTACATCCTGATCCTGGAGCGTCCGGATCCCTGCCAAGACCTCCAGAGCTTCTGTGAGGAGAACGGCTGTCTGGATGAGGGTCTGGCCAAGAAAGTGCTGGTGCAGCTGATCGCGGCTCTGAAACACTGCGAGAGCCGCGGAGTCCTGCACCGGGACGTCAAGCCAGAGAACCTGCTGATCTCCACAGAGTCCCAGGACATCAAGCTGCTGGACTTCGGCTGTGGAGATCTGCTCAAGCGCTCGGCCTACAAATACTTCGCAGGTGGGTTTGTGTTGCAGAAGGAAACACTCTGTGGATGTTTGTGAGCTTTTGATGATCCACCAAAGGGAATTTGTGTGTGCTGGAGTGTTTTGAACGGGTGTTTGTGTCTCCTTGTGTCTCTCAGGAACTATTCAATACGCTCCACCTGAGTGGTTCTGCAGACAGCGCTACCATGCGGGTCCAGCTACGGTGTGGTCAGTGGGAGTGACCCTCTTCAACATCCTGTGCAACCGTTTCCCCTTCGGAGGCTCACTGAGGGTCACGTCCAGGAGCAAACTGACCTTCCCCATAACTCTGTCAACAGGTAAGAGACTCACTGAGAGATCAGCAGAAGTGTGTTGCTCTGTGTTTCTGAACACGGTGTTGTGTGTATCAGAGTGCCGTCAGCTGATTGGCTGGTGTCTCAGTCCAGCGGCGGCTGATCGGCCCAGTTTGGACGATATTGAGCGCCATCCCTGGTTACAGTGAACAGGTGGCCAGTGACTTGACACTTATCTGAGTGACGCACTCATGGCTTTGATTGTGTTGTTAGGGTCAGTCTGGATTAATGATCTTAATGATTTGTGTAGGGTGAGCAGGAGTCACACAGGAAGTGCAGAGAACTGCTTCCTGATCACCTGCAGAATGAGGAGTGGGCACCTCACTAACTAATGGCCGACTCACCCAGGGCCGGGGCCCCTTTACCTGCACTAAGCCACCGCTTCAGATGACTTTAATGTTAATAGGGATTTTAATAATAAACGTATTATTTAGACAAATAATCCAGGTGTAGTGTCTTCCTAGAGTGACTGGAGAGAGCTCAAATAAAGGGAGAGTTCACACAGAAATCCAGATTTACTCACTGTTTACTCAAACTCAAGCGGTTTCAAATCTTTAAGAGTTTCTTGTTTTCTGTTTTGCACAAAATAAAATGTTTTGAAGAAGCTGAAAACCTGTAACCGTTGACTTTCATAGTAGCAAAAACAAACAAGTCAATGGGTACAGCTTTTCAGCTTTCTTCAAAATATCTTCTTTTGTATTGAACAGAATAAAGAAACTCAAACAGGTTTGGAGCAAGTGAAAGGGAGTTAATGATACAGAATTGTTATTTTGGGGTGAACTATCCATTTAAGTCCTCTTAATGGAGGTTTTCATAATGGTTTTAAAATGAAGATTGCAGCTCTACTGACTGAGGCTAAAGGTGTGATGAAATATTGTTTTGGTTGTTATTCCATTAAATGATCTTATAGATCTATAATATATACGTTTTGGTGGAGTTGTTGTGCTAATTTGCCCACAGTAGCAGTAAAACCTCTGAAATGGTGTACACATCTGATGATCTAAGACCTAGTTTTTTGTTTTTTTAATATTAGGAATGTTCAGAGCTCTGTTAGATGTACATTTGCATTCTACATTTCTGTTGTTGTAGCAGGGAGATGTTTGTTTTGTGGCATGAAAAGAGTTTAAGAACTTCAGTTTTAGCTGGGAGTACTACTGCATATGCACTCATGTGATTGGCTTAAATTATATTAAACTGAGAGACCCAGAAACAACACTGAGTCCTTTCTGAGACTGCAAGTCAAATATTCTGAAAAAACATTTAACCTTTCTTAAATGTATTTACATTTTTAATCATTAAAAACTTACAATATTAGAATCAATGAAAATAGGATGCAGATGCCAGAGCATTGTCATTAACACTCTTTTGAATCATATTTCTACTAAAGAACAATGACTTTAGTTTACTCTACTTTACATTCTGCTGGTTCTGACATTAGAATAAATACTGAAGTCTGAACTCTGAGCTCTTTCATTCCTCTGCCTTTGTTGCTGTGTGGAAGGCATGTCTAATGAAGCATAACACACTTCATCACCAGCCTGAAACAGAATATATTTAATTAAAATAATAAACAAATAAATAAACAAATAAATATATTACATTATATTGATGTAATTTATGTTGCTGCTAAACTATTGCGAATAATATATATTAAAATTATTCTCAAAATGTGCTCATACCTCAACATGTCTGTTCTCAGCCCCAGAACCTACAGAAACTTAACAAAAGATAAGAATAATTTACATTTTATAATTTGAGATATACATTTTTTACGAATAGCTGATGACCTGTAGTTTTCTTCTGACAGAGGCAGTAGACGCAGATGGAGAAGAGGAGAACACACACCGAACACACACCGAACAGCAGATTCCAGCAGAAAACACACTCTGATGCAGGTGATGTGGAGGTGCTGTTAAACCGTTCAGCACAAGGAGACTCTTGCTCTAAAATGAACAACAGGCCATTATTAAAGTGAATATATATTTAGTTATTATATTCATTTTATTTTATCTTTACTGATTACACACAATAATGAAAAATATGAGTTTAACACGGATGAATTTGCTAAAAGTGGTTGGAAAATCAGAAGTTAAAGATTCTAATATTAAATACACTATAAATCATCGTTTTACAAAATATAATGAATTTGCTGTTAATTTAATTTAAAGTATTATTAGAAACTAAGATACACTTTAAAAACTAATTATAAACACTTATTTTACTAATATACTTTATTAAATATACATTATTTCTGTATTTGAAGTCGGACTATGGCTGCAGGATTGTGTTGCTTAATTATTTGCAGGACTTTCCATTAATTATCGATAAAATTCATTCAAATAATATTAAAATAATAAAACTTTAGGTAAACATGTAAACTTATCATTAAAGCACAGCTATATTATGAAGAGATAAACTATAATTGACACTAATATTAGCTGTAATCCATAATCATCAAAATGAACTGAAATAAACACTTGAAATAAATTATTCTGAGTGTAATGAATGATTAAATAATTCCCCAGCACGGTTTAATTGAGACAATATCTTTTGCAACACATTTTTAAACATAATATGTTAAATAAATAATCTCTAATAACTCATGACACAATATTTTAATAGTTATTTTACAAGACACTAGTATTCAGCCTAAAGTGCAGTTTAAAGGCTTAACTGGGTTAATTAGGTTAACTAAAGTTAGTTTAATTTAGGCAAATCATAGGACAACAGTGTTTGGTTCTGTAGCCAAAAAAAAAAATTAAAAAAATCTTACAGGGCTAATAATAATGTGCTTAATTTTTTGTTTGTTTTTATCAAAAACTGTTTTCACTTCAGCCAAACTGAAAAATAAACTTCACTGATCTGATAAGATCTCTTAGATCATTGTCACAAAGCACAGATTTTCCATTAGGCTTTCTTTAGTCTTGTGTATTGATTAATGTGCGCGAGGGCAACTATTGGTTTAATGAGGGAGTTTTCTGAGAGATGAAGAGCTGTAAAGTGAGTGTTCAATTACAAAAAGAAATGATTATACAAACTCAGTGTTTCCTTTTATTAACATTGACAAAACCGTATTACTTTAAAAGAAATATGATTATCAAAGCATGTCTTAGAGCGAATAAGCCCAACAGGATTTTTATGTAATCGCCTTTTTTCTTAATTTATATATAAAATAAATGTTTAATTAGTAATCACTACTGATGGGTTAGATTTTCAATATTCAATATTGTTCAGTAATTATTCAGCAGTAATTAAACATCTCTGTAGCATTTCCTCCTGCAGATGTGGTTCAGTCAGTTCAGCACTGCAGGGAGCTGTCCATTGTGCTGAATTTACTCCACACTAAACTCTCTTCTCACATTAAATTCATTATAAGTGTCTGATCAGTGAACAGGATACTGTCATTTCTCAACAACTAAAGAAGGTCTAATGTAGAAATTAAAAGATAATAGGAAATACAAACAGATGGATTTGCTTTATGAAAGGAAATTTTGTTGAATGATTATTACAATTTGGTTTAAATGTTGAATGTTGCACTCGTACATGTTGCATTGCTCTGCTCTTCTTTAAATAAATCAAACCTCAGTTGTGTGCTGTTTACACTGTCTCTGATTCATGGCACGTATTTTAATAAATCAGACTTTTGCATCTTCAGTTTCTCATCAATTCCAAGTCATGAAAATAATAAAAGCAACATTTACAGCTGCAGCGTGCACTAAATATTTTCTTACTCTTCTTATTTCTGTTTTTGTCTAACCACAGTTTATCTCATGCATTGATGTGTGTATTGAGCATGCAAGATCACCAGCTTGACCACAAACAGTTTTAGGACATTCAGTCTGTTGCATGCCTGAATAAAAACACTTGTGGTTTGTGTTCTCGCCTAGCTTTTCACAGCAACTGCAACATCACTGCACCAGGAGCGTCAGTAAAGACCAAGAAGAAGAAGAAGAAACACAGCACTGAGCCTGAAAGCTGATGTACTGTAGGCTGCAAGCAGAATCCTTTATGACCCAGAGATAATTTAATATAAAAAATGTATATCAATATAATAAATGAATCATATTATTAATCATATTATTCATTTTATAAATAATTTTTAACTACATTCAAAAAATAAAAACCTGTTTACCTTTAATATGTTTACTTTAATTAACTTTGATATATTTTTACTACTGTAAACTGGTGTAAAAAATCAGGCCGCTTCAATGCAGACTTTGCACCCTTAACAGAAGTTCAGAAGCTCAAATCACATCAAATCATCAAACGTAATGACAAACGAGAGATGTTTTTCTGAATTTAATAAAATCTTTTTTTGTTTTAATATAAATGAACAAGGCTAGATAGGTTAGGAAAATTCTAGCAAACGTATAAGCTAATTGTCATTACAGACCTTGTGACAGTAATTTAGCTTATTGAAAGCTGTATATTAGTGATGAAAACAGCTATTTAGATTCATACAAACAGAAATAATGTATTTATAAACTTGCACCTTTCTGCTGTGTACGCCATCTTGTGGTCAGACGCGGGAACTCATTCGGCAGGTGAACTTTTGTGCTTTCTAGCCCTTGAGTGAACACAAAGTCCCTTAAAAAGCCTTCACATACATCCAAAATAACGAAAACATTAATAAAACTTAATAATATTAAATCTGAAAACAAGAGCAAATGAAAAGTACATAAATATGACTGAACCATGTAGCCTACCAGATGATGATACAAACTGCCATGTGATCTGAAATCGTGCGTAGACCATAGACTGTAAAATATAGGCATAGACATAGAAATTGTGAACGATTTAATTTACTTTCTATTATTTACAATAATAAACTTTTTTAAAAACTTATATTCCTAATATCTACGTGAGCAGTTAGCACTGTACGTGTAATTAACCAGCATGCACTTACATTGCTTGGGCCACTAATAGAAAATATATGAGTTAATTTTATTATTTTAATTTAATTAATTCCTAAATAGCTGTACATTTTACAAAGTCAAACCTTGTCAAACCAATCTTGCTCATTTAGCATTATTATTACAGTTTCGTGAATTATAAATTAATTGATTTAAACTTCATTATTATTATTATTATTATTACTATTATTATTATTATTATTATAACTATGTTATTTATTATTATTAATTATTTATTATTTATATGTTGAGATGAGATGAATCGTTTACTCACGTGATTCAGATTGGCGATTCAAATTGTGGTTGCTATAGCAACGCGTGTTATGATTTGACTCCATATATAAACACCGAGACTCGCCGCTATCTGTTGATTGAGGAGAGGCGAATTTCTGAGACATTTGCTGAGGATTACTGTGCTGATACTGCGATTCTTCAAGGAGACCAGAGAATTTCTGACAGAAGACTTTTATTTTACAAGGAGATCGACGCTCAGAGCTGAAATTATTCCTTTTGACACGTTTTGTTGCTCTTTTGTTGTGTTTATTTTGATTTTGATCTTGTTTTTATTGACATTTTTATTGATATTTGATCTTTGTTCTTGTTTTCAGGTTTGCTGGAGTTTGGAGGAGTTTGTCAGATGGGTGAAAACCGCAGTGAGTGTTTTAGTTTTTATTTGTTTATGATCAATCATGACATGATGTTGTGTAATGTTTGGGGAAATGTGATGTAAATAAACTGGTACAAATGAACCCATTTCAACACAACTGTTCCCCGATATAAGTGATCAGATGTCTTTTATTCTCTGTAGATGCAGCTACTAAAGTTAATTGTTGATTAATTCTTATAATCTTATAATAAACGTGATATGTTGTTGTTGTTGTTGTCGTTGTCTCAGGCCGCTCCAGATCCAGGAGTTCTGCTTTCATCCAGGCAGCTGTTCAGGACGTCAGGACACATGATGGTGATGGTGAAACCCAGACCGTGAGCCAAGAGCTTGATGGATTTCTCGCACCTCTGCCTTCCCTGTTGGCCAAATCTGTGTCCACAGATCAGGGTAACAGGAAGAGGAAGCGGCAGAGCGGCAGCCAGCAAACACCAGAAGATGAACGTCCCTCCACCTCATCTAGAAGAGCTCTCAAACGCTCTCGCAGAGGTCAGAATGGCTTTTTGAAGAAGTGATGATGATGTTTCAGTAATGCTCTTTTACAGTTTTCTCTACTGCTGCATGTTTTCTTTGAACACACATTTCTACTGCTCCTCTGTGTTGCAGACGCGTATGCAAAGGGCCCACTGCTGGGAGACGGTGGATTTGGCTCTGTGTTTGCTGGGATGCGCAGGTCTGATGGACTGCCAGTAAGTCGTTTTCTCCGCTCTTCATTCAAACAGCCTTTAGAAATCCTGATCTCAGTAAATGTGATGTGTGAGGATCAGGCAGGTGTGATTTATTATGCTTTATCTGTCTACAGGTCGCCATCAAGTATGTGTCTAAAGAGCGGACACAGAGGAGACTGAGAGTTGTGAGTTCAGTGTGAACCTGTTGTTGTGTTTGATGTTTCATTGGGTTCTGAATCCAATCGTTTGTCCTGCAGGAAGGTCAGGGTCGGCTGCCGCTGGAGGTGGCACTGATGACCCGCGTCAATTCAGCTCCTGCCTGCCCCAACGTCCTGCAGCTGCTAGACTGGTTTGACCGTCCCAGACGCTACATCCTGATCCTGGAGCGTCCGGATCCCTGCCAAGACCTCCAGAGCTTCTGTGAGGAGAACGACTGTCTGGATGAGGGTCTGGCCAAGAAAGTGCTGGTGCAGCTGATCGCGGCTCTGAAACACTGCGAGAGCCGCGGAGTCCTGCACCGGGACGTCAAGCCAGAGAACCTGCTGATCTCCACAGAGTCCCAGGACATCAAGCTGCTGGACTTCGGCTGTGGAGATCTGCTCAAGCGCTCGGCCTACAAATACTTCGCAGGTGGGTTTGTGTTGCAGAAGGAAACACTCTGTGGATGTTTGTGAGCTTTTGATGATCCACCAAAGGGAATTTGTGTGTGCTGGAGTGTTTTGAACGGGTGTTTGTGTCTCCTTGTGTCTCTCAGGAACGATTCAATACGCTCCACCTGAGTGGTTCTGCAGACAGCGCTACCATGCGGGTCCAGCTACGGTGTGGTCAGTGGGAGTGACCCTCTTCAACATCCTGTGCAACCGTTTCCCCTTCGGAGGCTCACTGAGGGTCACGTCCAGGAGCAAACTGACCTTCCCCATAACTCTGTCAACAGGTAAGAGACTCACTGAGAGATCAGCAGAAGTGTGTTGCTCTGTGTTTCTGAACACGGTGTTGTGTGTATCAGAGTGCCGTCAGCTGATTGGCTGGTGTCTCAGTCCAGCGGCGGCTGATCGGCCCAGTTTGGACGATATTGAGCGCCATCCCTGGTTACAGTGAACAGGTGGCCAGTGACTTGACACTTATCTGAGTGACGCACTCATGGCTTTGATTGTGTTGTTAGGGTCAGTCTGGATTAATGATCTTAATGATTTGTGTAGGGTGAGCAGGAGTCACACAGGAAGTGCAGAGAACTGCTTCCTGATCACCTGCAGAATGAGGAGTGGGCACCTCACTAACTAATGGCCGACTCACCCAGGGCCGGGGCCCCTTTACCTGCACTAAGCCACCGCTTCAGATGACTTTAATGTTAATAGGGATTTTAATAATAAACGTATTATTTAGACAAATAATCCAGGTGTAGTGTCTTCCTAGAGTGACTGGAGAGAGCTCAAATAAAGGGAGAGTTCACACAGAAATCCAGATTTACTCACTGTTTACTCAAACTCAAGCGGTTTCAAATCTTTAAGAGTTTCTTGTTTTCTGTTTTGCACAAAATAAAATGTTTTGAAGAAGCTGAAAACCTGTAACCGTTGACTTTCATAGTAGCAAAAACAAACAAGTCAATGGGTACAGCTTTTCAGCTTTCTTCAAAATATCTTCTTTTGTATTGAACAGAATAAAGAAACTCAAACAGGTTTGGAGCAAGTGAAAGGGAGTTAATGATACAGAATTGTTATTTTGGGGTGAACTATCCATTTAAGTCCTCTTAATGGAGGTTTTCATAATGGTTTTAAAATGAAGATTGCAGCTCTACTGACTGAGGCTAAAGGTGTGATGAAATATTGTTTTGGTTGTTATTCCATTAAATGATCTTATAGATCTATAATATATACGTTTTGGTGGAGTTGTTGTGCTAATTTGCCCACAGTAGCAGTAAAACCTCTGAAATGGTGTACACATCTGATGATCTAAGACCTAGTTTTTTTTTTTTTTTTTTAATATTAGGAATGTTCAGAGCTCTGTTAGATGTACATTTGCATTCTACATTTCTGTTGTTGTAGCAGGGAGATGTTTGTTTTGTGGCATGAAAAGAGTTTAAGAACTTCAGTTTTAGCTGGGAGTACTACTGCATGTGCACTCATGTGATTGGCTTAAATTATATTAAACTGAGAGACCCAGAAACAACACTGAGTCCTTTCTGAGACTGCAAGTCAAATATTCTGAAAAAACATTTAACCTTTCTTAAATGTATTTACATTTTTAATCATTAAAAACTTACAATATTAGAATCAATGAAAATAGGATGCAGATGCCAGAGCATTGTCATTAACACTCTTTTGAATCATATTTCTACTAAAGAACAATGACTTTAGTTTACTCTACTTTACATTCTGCTGGTTCTGACATTAGAATAAATACTGAAGTCTGAACTCTGAGCTCTTTCATTCCTCTGCCTTTGTTGCTGTGTGGAAGGCATGTCTAATGAAGCATAACACACTTCATCACCAGCCTGAAACAGAATATATTTAATTAAAATAATAAACAAATAAATAAACAAATAAATATATTACATTATATTGATGTAATTTATGTTGCTGCTAAACTATTGCGAATAATATATATTAAAATTATTCTCAAAATGTGCTCATACCTCAACATGTCTGTTCTCAGCCCCAGAACCTACAGAAACTTAACAAAAGATAAGAATAATTTACATTTTATAATTTGAGATATACATTTTTTACGAATAGCTGATGACCTGTAGTTTTCTTCTGACAGAGGCAGTAGACGCAGATGGAGAAGAGGAGAACACACACCGAACACACACTGAACAGCAGATTCCAGCAGAAAACACACTCTGATGCAGGTGATGTGGAGGTGCTGTTAAACCGTTCAGCACAAGGAGACTCTTGCTCTAAAATGAACAACAGGCCATTATTAAAGTGAATATATATTTAGTTATTATATTCATTTTATTTTATCTTTACTGATTACACACAATAATGAAAAATATGAGTTTAACACGGATGAATTTGCTAAAAGTGGTTGGAAAATCAGAAGTTAAAGATTCTACTATTAAATACACTATAAATCATCGTTTTACAAAATATAATGAATTTGCTGTTAATTTAATTTAAAGTATTATTAGAAACTAAGATACACTTTAAAAACTAATTATAAACACTTATTTTACTAATATACTTTATTAAATATACATTATTTCTGTATTTGAAGTCGGACTATGGCTGCAGGATTGTGTTGCTTAATTATTTGCAGGACTTTGCATTAATTATCGATAAAATTCATTCAAATAATATTAAAATAATAAAACTTTAGGTAAACATGTAAACTTATCATTAAAGCACAGCTATATTATGAAGAGATAAACTATAATTGACACTAATATTAGCTGTAATCCATAATCATCAAAATGAACTGAAATAAACACTTGAAATAAATTATTCTGAGTGTAATGAATGATTAAATAATTCCCCAGCACGGTTTAATTGAGAAAATATCTTTTGCAACACATTTTTAAACATAATATGTTAAATAAATAATCTCTAATAACTCATGACACAATATTTTAATAGTTATTTTACAAGACACTACACTGTTAAAAATTGTCCCGTTAAAAAACAGGAAAATACTGGCAGCTGCAGTTGCCAGCAATGTACTGTTATTTTACAGTATGTTGCTGTAAAAATACATGGACTACATTGATTTACACAATACTCAAGTGAACTCATTTTGCTCACTGAAAGCAACTGCCTCAACTTGGTCAACTGCTGAATGAGTTTATGAAGTAATGTGCTATATATGCTTAGAAGCATACTTATAATGATAACTTATTTTAGTTAATTAAAAAAGTTTGGTTTAACTCTAATGTCTTATTTTTCACAACAGCACACATACATGTAAATCTGGAATCACCAGAGAGATTCTGACTGCATCAGCAGCTAAACAGCCGCTGTCTTTAAATAGAGAAACATGCAGAATAACATCAGCAGTTCATTGTTCATCTTTAACTCATACACTGGCTCTACTCTCCTCCACAACGGTGACACACAGAAGAAATTAGCTTCAGGTTTTACAGTAAAATACTGTTTTTTTCCTTGATTTAACGGTAATCTACTGGCAGCTGTGGTTGCCAGCAATATACTGTTTTTTAACAGTCTACTTTCGTTGTGTAAATTAACAGTATATTACTGTTAAAATACATTTTTACACTGTGTTTTTACCTCTCACACCTTTAACCCTTTAAACCCCAGAGCATATACTTCAGCTTTTATTGAAGTGTCCACACTACTGAGTGTTCAAGAAACATGTAGCAAAGCTGAAGAAAATTCATTAATTAACTGACTAATTAAATGATAATTGAGGATTAACAATGAACAAATAAAGAAATACTGAAGGGAAAAAACAAGAACAGAACATGCTAAACTTTAGTCACAGCTTTATAATGAAATAACCTGAAGAACAACAAATGATTAAATCATTTAAATGATTAGCGGATGATTAAACAACTCTACAAACATCATCACCAGCTACACTTATTACTTAATACATGTATTTTTGTATAACATCTACTAAAGTTCTTCTTGAGAAAAAGTTAAAGTTTTATGTCACCATCATGGAGAACAGAGTTTGCTTTAGTTGGGCTCTTAGCCCTGACATTTATATATCTTAGCTGCTGCAATTGTTAAGAACTTTGCTTAAAAAGCTCCTTTGTTGTGGCAAGCCAGCCAAAAACCTAAATCTGAAAAAATAAGATCTGGTGATGTTCAAGTTGTTATTGAATGGCAGAGTCTGTTCTCATTTAGTATAATAAAATTTACTGCTCCCATTCAATGTTAAATCTATTGTTTTACATTATGTATATATATGGCAACGATTTCTGGAAGTTTTTAAGAATATCTTGGACAATAACACTGCTCTATGGTGTATATCGCACTCAAAGAGACATCAATAATCAGCGGATGAACCTCAATAATGGTGACGACTAACAAAATTAACAGTTTAACTCACAAACAGGCAACTGAAAGTCTAAACATAAACAACAGCAGAATCAAACACAAGTAAAGAAAACTCTTAGACCGTTATACAACATTTTTTTATACCGCAATGCATGCTGGGATATTTGTACCATGCCACTCCCAGCATGCATTGCAGCATGAAACATTTGAGATGTTACCATTGTTGAGATACAAGGTCAGATTCATGAGGTCTGAGTGTGTATTTGTCATAACTGAACTGTTTTTGTATGTTATTTCTTAACTGTTAAGTAATTACGGAGGTATCTTTCTGTTTTCACTTCTCATTAATTTAATTAATACCTGTAACTAAACATAAAATCTATTGCATGAGGCCCTTCTTCCAGATTTATACCAAAACATTTATCAGAACTAATTTCAGACAAATATATTTCTCTATTTATTGACTTTCCAACTTGACTGTTATAATACAAGCATTTTGTTAACTCTTTATTATAGTGATTGGAGAGTCTGAATTAATCAGTTCAAGGGTGAAGAGCCCAACTAAACCAGCCCCTCACTCCATTACGGTGACACAAAAAACACCTTAATTTCTGTTGGATCTCAATGTGAATAGTATGGAAGTCAAATCAGTCAGTAATAAGTGTGTGTCTGCTGTTGTTTGTGGAGTTGTTTAATGATCCTCTGCTGAGACTGAAGCTGTTTTATTTTATTTTATTTTATTTAATGTTGTAACTCAAGTCACTGTTTGTGTTTCTTGTTTATTTTCTTCAGTAATTGTAATTATTAACAGCAGGTGTTCATCAGTGTCTGAATTCACTCATTAGTGTTCATTAAAACTGTCAGGTGAACTATATTAGTTAACTAGTGTATGAAATAGTGAACAAGGACACAAAGTGTGATTTCAAACACAGACTTCAAAACATCGAATCTGAACTCTGTTAGCTCACAGTTTTCTGCAGTTGGTTACTTTCTCGAAAACAAAAATGTTACCCAGAAAGCACTGTTTTTAACAGAATATTACTGTTTTAGTGAAAAAACATTATTTTACCGTAGAATCTGACTGTTTTTTAACAGCAATTTTTTACAGTGTAGTATTCAGCCTAAAGTGCAGTTTAAAGGCTTAACTGGGTTAATTAGGTTAACTAAAGTTAGTTTAATTTAGGCAAATCATAGGACAACAGTGTTTGGTTCTGTAGCCAAAAAAAAAAAATTAAAAAAATCTTACAGGGCTAATAATAATGTGCTTAATTTTTTGTTTGTTTTTATCAAAAACTGTTTTCACTTCAGCCAAACTGAAAAATAAACTTCACTGATCTGATAAGATCTCTTAGATCATTGTCACAAAGCACAGATTTTCCATTAGGCTTTCTTTAGTCTTGTGTATTGATTAATGTGCGCGAGGGCAACTATTGGTTTAATGAGGGAGTTTTCTGAGAGATGAAGAGCTGTAAAGTGAGTGTTCAATTACAAAAAGAAATGATTATACAAACTCAGTGTTTCCTTTTATTAACATTGACAAAACCGTATTACTTTAAAAGAAATATGATTATCAAAGCATGTCTTAGAGCGAATAAGCCCAACAGGATTTTTATGTAATCGCCTTTTTTCTTAATTTATATATAAAATAAATGTTTAATTAGTAATCACTACTGATGGGTTAGATTTTCAATATTCAATATTGTTCAGTAATTATTCAGCAGTAATTAAACATCTCTGTAGCATTTCCTCCTGCAGATGTGGTTCAGTCAGTTCAGCACTGCAGGGAGCTGTCCATTGTGCTGAATTTACTCCACACTAAACTCTCTTCTCACATTAAATTCATTATAAGTGTCTGATCAGTGAACAGGATACTGTCATTTCTCAACAACTAAAGAAGGTCTAATGTAGAAATTAAAAGATAATAGGAAATACAAACAGATGGATTTGCTTTATGAAAGGAAATTTTGTTGAATGATTATTACAATTTGGTTTAAATGTTGAATGTTGCACTCGTACATGTTGCATTGCTCTGCTCTTCTTTAAATAAATCAAACCTCAGTTGTGTGCTGTTTACACTGTCTCTGATTCATGGCACGTATTTTAATAAATCAGACTTTTGCATCTTCAGTTTCTCATCAATTCCAAGTCATGAAAATAATAAAAGCAACATTTACAGCTGCAGCGTGCACTAAATATTTTCTTACTCTTCTTATTTCTGTTTTTGTCTAACCACAGTTTATCTCATGCATTGATGTGTGTATTGAGCATGCAAGATCACCAGCTTGACCACAAACAGTTTTAGGACATTCAGTCTGTTGCATGCCTGAATAAAAACACTTGTGGTTTGTGTTCTCGCCTAGCTTTTCACAGCAACTGCAACATCACTGCACCAGGAGCGTCAGTAAAGACCAAGAAGAAGAAGAAGAAACACAGCACTGAGCCTGAAAGCTGATGTACTGTAGGCTGCAAGCAGAATCCTTTATGACCCAGAGATAATTTAATATAAAAAATGTATATCAATATAATAAATGAATCATATTATTAATCATATTATTCATTTTATAAATAATTTTTAACTACATTCAAAAAATAAAAACCTGTTTACCTTTAATATGTTTACTTTAATTAACTTTGATATATTTTTACTACTGTAAACTGGTGTAAAAAATCAGGCCGCTTCAATGCAGACTTTGCACCCTTAACAGAAGTTCAGAAGCTCAAATCACATCAAATCATCAAACGTAATGACAAACGAGAGATGTTTTTCTGAATTTAATAAAATCTTTTTTTGTTTTAATATAAATGAACAAGGCTAGATAGGTTAGGAAAATTCTAGCAAACGTATAAGCTAATTGTCATTACAGACCTTGTGACAGTAATTTAGCTTATTGAAAGCTGTATATTAGTGATGAAAACAGCTATTTAGATTCATACAAACAGAAATAATGTATTTATAAACTTGCACCTTTCTGCTGTGGACGCCATCTTGTGGTCAGACGCGGGAACTCATTCGGCAGGTGAACTTTTGTGCTTTCTAGCCCTTGAGTGAACACAAAGTCCCTTAAAAAGCCTTCACATACATCCAAAATAACGAAAACATTAATAAAACTTAATAATATTAAATCTGAAAACAAGAGCAAATGAAAAGTACATAAATATGACTGAACCATGTAGCCTACCAGATGATGATACAAACGGCCATGTGATCTGAAATCGTGCGTAGACCATAGACTGTAAAATATAGGCATAGACATAGAAATTGTGAACGATTTAATTTACTTTCTATTATTTACAATAATAAACTTTTTTAAAAACTTATATTCCTAATATCTACGTGAGCAGTTAGCACTGTACGTGTAATTAACCAGCATGCACTTACATTGCTTGGGCCACTAATAGAAAATATATGAGTTAATTTTATTATTTTAATTTAATTAATTCCTAAATAGCTGTACATTTTACAAAGTCAAACCTTATCAAACCAATCTTGCTCATTTAGCATTATTATTACAGTTTCGTGAATTATAAATTAATTGATTTAAACTTCATTATTATTATTATTATTATTACTATTATTATTATTATAACTATGTTATTTATTATTATTAATTATTTATTATTTATATGTTGAGATGAGATGAATCGTTTACTCACGTGATTCAGATTGGCGATTCAAATTGTGGTTGCTATAGCAACGCGTGTTATGATTTGACTCCATATATAAACACCGAGACTCGCCGCTATCTGTTGATTGAGGAGAGGCGAATTTCTGAGACATTTGCTGAGGATTACTGTGCTGATACTGCGATTCTTCAAGGAGACCAGAGAATTTCTGACAGAAGACTTTATTTTACAAGGAGATCGACGCTGAGAGCTGAAATTATTCCTTTTGACACGTTTTGTTGCTCTTTTGTTGTGTTTATTTTGATTTTGATCTTGTTTTTATTGACATTTTTATTGATATTTGATCTTTGTTCTTGTTTTCAGGTTTGCTGGAGTTTGGAGGAGTTTGTCAGATGGGTGAAAACCGCAGTGAGTGTTTTAGTTTTTATTTGTTTATGATCAATCATGACATGATGTTGTGTAATGTTTGGGGAAATGTGATGTAAATAAACTGGTACAAATGAACCCATTTCAACACAACTGTTCCCCGATATAAGTGATCAGATGTCTTTTATTCTCTGTAGATGCAGCTACTAAAGTTAATTGTTGATTAATTCTTATAATCTTATAATAAACGTGATATGTTGTTGTTGTTGTTGTCGTTGTCTCAGGCCGCTCCAGATCCAGGAGTTCTGCTTTCATCCAGGCAGCTGTTCAGGACGTCAGGACACATGATGGTGATGGTGAAACCCAGACCGTGAGCCAAGAGCTTGATGGATTTCTCGCACCTCTGCCTTCCCTGTTGGCCAAATCTGTGTCCACAGATCAGGGTAACAGGAAGAGGAAGCGGCAGAGCGGCAGCCAGCAAACACCAGAAGATGAACGTCCCTCCACCTCATCTAGAAGAGCTCTCAAACGCTCTCGCAGAGGTCAGAATGGCTTTTTGAAGAAGTGATGATGATGTTTCAGTAATGCTCTTTTACAGTTTTCTCTACTGCTGCATGTTTTCTTTGAACACACATTTCTACTGCTCCTCTGTGTTGCAGACGCGTATGCAAAGGGCCCACTGCTGGGAGACGGTGGATTTGGCTCTGTGTTTGCTGGGATGCGCAGGTCTGATGGACTGCCAGTAAGTCGTTTTCTCCGCTCTTCATTCAAACAGCCTTTAGAAATCCTGATCTCAGTAAATGTGATGTGTGAGGATCAGGCAGGTGTGATTTATTATGCTTTATCTGTCTACAGGTCGCCATCAAGTATGTGTCTAAAGAGCGGACACAGAGGAGACTGAGAGTTGTGAGTTCAGTGTGAACCTGTTGTTGTGTTTGATGTTTCATTGGGTTCTGAATCCAATCGTTTGTCCTGCAGGAAGGTCAGGGTCGGCTGCCGCTGGAGGTGGCACTGATGACCCGCGTCAATTCAGCTCCTGCCTGCCCCAACGTCCTGCAGCTGCTAGACTGGTTTGACCGTCCCAGACGCTACATCCTGATCCTGGAGCGTCCGGATCCCTGCCAAGACCTCCAGAGCTTCTGTGAGGAGAACGACTGTCTGGATGAGGGTCTGGCCAAGAAAGTGCTGGTGCAGCTGATCGCGGCTCTGAAACACTGCGAGAGCCGCGGAGTCCTGCACCGGGACGTCAAGCCAGAGAACCTGCTGATCTCCACAGAGTCCCAGGACATCAAGCTGCTGGACTTCGGCTGTGGAGATCTGCTCAAGCGCTCGGCCTACAAATACTTCGCAGGTGGGTTTGTGTTGCAGAAGGAAACACTCTGTGGATGTTTGTGAGCTTTTGATGATCCACCAAAGGGAATTTGTGTGTGCTGGAGTGTTTTGAACGGGTGTTTGTGTCTCCTTGTGTCTCTCAGGAACGATTCAATACGCTCCACCTGAGTGGTTCTGCAGACAGCGCTACCATGCGGGTCCAGCTACGGTGTGGTCAGTGGGAGTGACCCTCTTCAACATCCTGTGCAACCGTTTCCCCTTCGGAGGCTCACTGAGGGTCACGTCCAGGAGCAAACTGACCTTCCCCATAACTCTGTCAACAGGTAAGAGACTCACTGAGAGATCAGCAGAAGTGTGTTGCTCTGTGTTTCTGAACACGGTGTTGTGTGTATCAGAGTGCCGTCAGCTGATTGGCTGGTGTCTCAGTCCAGCGGCGGCTGATCGGCCCAGTTTGGACGATATTGAGCGCCATCCCTGGTTACAGTGAACAGGTGGCCAGTGACTTGACACTTATCTGAGTGACGCACTCATGGCTTTGATTGTGTTGTTAGGGTCAGTCTGGATTAATGATCTTAATGATTTGTGTAGGGTGAGCAGGAGTCACACAGGAAGTGCAGAGAACTGCTTCCTGATCACCTGCAGAATGAGGAGTGGGCACCTCACTAACTAATGGCCGACTCACCCAGGGCCGGGGCCCCTTTACCTGCACTAAGCCACCGCTTCAGATGACTTTAATGTTAATAGGGATTTTAATAATAAACGTATTATTTAGACAAATAATCCAGGTGTAGTGTCTTCCTAGAGTGACTGGAGAGA
Organism: Danio rerio; assembly: GCF_052040795.2. NCBI lineage: Eukaryota > Metazoa > Chordata > Actinopteri > Cypriniformes > Danionidae > Danio > Danio rerio. The sequence continues at coordinate 43,489,464 of NC_141025.1, forward strand.
GCTCAAATAAAGGGAGAGTTCACACAGAAATCCAGATTTACTCACTGTTTACTCAAACTCAAGCGGTTTCAAATCTTTAAGAGTTTCTTGTTTTCTGTTTTGCACAAAATAAAATGTTTTGAAGAAGCTGAAAACCTGTAACCGTTGACTTTCATAGTAGCAAAAACAAACAAGTCAATGGGTACAGCTTTTCAGCTTTCTTCAAAATATCTTCTTTTGTATTGAACAGAATAAAGAAACTCAAACAGGTTTGGAGCAAGTGAAAGGGAGTTAATGATACAGAATTGTTATTTTGGGGTGAACTATCCATTTAAGTCCTCTTAATGGAGGTTTTCATAATGGTTTTAAAATGAAGATTGCAGCTCTACTGACTGAGGCTAAAGGTGTGATGAAATATTGTTTTGGTTGTTATTCCATTAAATGATCTTATAGATCTATAATATATACGTTTTGGTGGAGTTGTTGTGCTAATTTGCCCACAGTAGCAGTAAAACCTCTGAAATGGTGTACACATCTGATGATCTAAGACCTAGTTTTTTTTTTTTTTTTTTAATATTAGGAATGTTCAGAGCTCTGTTAGATGTACATTTGCATTCTACATTTCTGTTGTTGTAGCAGGGAGATGTTTGTTTTGTGGCATGAAAAGAGTTTAAGAACTTCAGTTTTAGCTGGGAGTACTACTGCATGTGCACTCATGTGATTGGCTTAAATTATATTAAACTGAGAGACCCAGAAACAACACTGAGTCCTTTCTGAGACTGCAAGTCAAATATTCTGAAAAAACATTTAACCTTTCTTAAATGTATTTACATTTTTAATCATTAAAAACTTACAATATTAGAATCAATGAAAATAGGATGCAGATGCCAGAGCATTGTCATTAACACTCTTTTGAATCATATTTCTACTAAAGAACAATGACTTTAGTTTACTCTACTTTACATTCTGCTGGTTCTGACATTAGAATAAATACTGAAGTCTGAACTCTGAGCTCTTTCATTCCTCTGCCTTTGTTGCTGTGTGGAAGGCATGTCTAATGAAGCATAACACACTTCATCACCAGCCTGAAACAGAATATATTTAATTAAAATAATAAACAAATAAATAAACAAATAAATATATTACATTATATTGATGTAATTTATGTTGCTGCTAAACTATTGCGAATAATATATATTAAAATTATTCTCAAAATGTGCTCATACCTCAACATGTCTGTTCTCAGCCCCAGAACCTACAGAAACTTAACAAAAGATAAGAATAATTTACATTTTATAATTTGAGATATACATTTTTTACGAATAGCTGATGACCTGTAGTTTTCTTCTGACAGAGGCAGTAGACGCAGATGGAGAAGAGGAGAACACACACCGAACACACACTGAACAGCAGATTCCAGCAGAAAACACACTCTGATGCAGGTGATGTGGAGGTGCTGTTAAACCGTTCAGCACAAGGAGACTCTTGCTCTAAAATGAACAACAGGCCATTATTAAAGTGAATATATATTTAGTTATTATATTCATTTTATTTTATCTTTACTGATTACACACAATAATGAAAAATATGAGTTTAACACGGATGAATTTGCTAAAAGTGGTTGGAAAATCAGAAGTTAAAGATTCTAATATTAAATACACTATAAATCATCGTTTTACAAAATATAATGAATTTGCTGTTAATTTAATTTAAAGTATTATTAGAAACTAAGATACACTTTAAAAACTAATTATAAACACTTATTTTACTAATATACTTTATTAAATATACATTATTTCTGTATTTGAAGTCGGACTATGGCTGCAGGATTGTGTTGCTTAATTATTTGCAGGACTTTGCATTAATTATCGATAAAATTCATTCAAATAATATTAAAATAATAAAACTTTAGGTAAACATGTAAACTTATCATTAAAGCACAGCTATATTATGAAGAGATAAACTATAATTGACACTAATATTAGCTGTAATCCATAATCATCAAAATGAACTGAAATAAACACTTGAAATAAATTATTCTGAGTGTAATGAATGATTAAATAATTCCCCAGCACGGTTTAATTGAGAAAATATCTTTTGCAACACATTTTTAAACATAATATGTTAAATAAATAATCTCTAATAACTCATGACACAATATTTTAATAGTTATTTTACAAGACACTAGTATTCAGCCTAAAGTGCAGTTTAAAGGCTTAACTGGGTTAATTAGGTTAACTAAAGTTAGTTTAATTTAGGCAAATCATAGGACAACAGTGTTTGGTTCTGTAGCCAAAAAAAAAAAATTAAAAAAATCTTACAGGGCTAATAATAATGTGCTTAATTTTTTGTTTGTTTTTATCAAAAACTGTTTTCACTTCAGCCAAACTGAAAAATAAACTTCACTGATCTGATAAGATCTCTTAGATCATTGTCACAAAGCACAGATTTTCCATTAGGCTTTCTTTAGTCTTGTGTATTGATTAATGTGCGCGAGGGCAACTATTGGTTTAATGAGGGAGTTTTCTGAGAGATGAAGAGCTGTAAAGTGAGTGTTCAATTACAAAAAGAAATGATTATACAAACTCAGTGTTTCCTTTTATTAACATTGACAAAACCGTATTACTTTAAAAGAAATATGATTATCAAAGCATGTCTTAGAGCGAATAAGCCCAACAGGATTTTTATGTAATCGCCTTTTTTCTTAATTTATATATAAAATAAATGTTTAATTAGTAATCACTACTGATGGGTTAGATTTTCAATATTCAATATTGTTCAGTAATTATTCAGCAGTAATTAAACATCTCTGTAGCATTTCCTCCTGCAGATGTGGTTCAGTCAGTTCAGCACTGCAGGGAGCTGTCCATTGTGCTGAATTTACTCCACACTAAACTCTCTTCTCACATTAAATTCATTATAAGTGTCTGATCAGTGAACAGGATACTGTCATTTCTCAACAACTAAAGAAGGTCTAATGTAGAAATTAAAAGATAATAGGAAATACAAACAGATGGATTTGCTTTATGAAAGGAAATTTTGTTGAATGATTATTACAATTTGGTTTAAATGTTGAATGTTGCACTCGTACATGTTGCATTGCTCTGCTCTTCTTTAAATAAATCAAACCTCAGTTGTGTGCTGTTTACACTGTCTCTGATTCATGGCACGTATTTTAATAAATCAGACTTTTGCATCTTCAGTTTCTCATCAATTCCAAGTCATGAAAATAATAAAAGCAACATTTACAGCTGCAGCGTGCACTAAATATTTTCTTACTCTTCTTATTTCTGTTTTTGTCTAACCACAGTTTATCTCATGCATTGATGTGTGTATTGAGCATGCAAGATCACCAGCTTGACCACAAACAGTTTTAGGACATTCAGTCTGTTGCATGCCTGAATAAAAACACTTGTGGTTTGTGTTCTCGCCTAGCTTTTCACAGCAACTGCAACATCACTGCACCAGGAGCGTCAGTAAAGACCAAGAAGAAGAAGAAGAAACACAGCACTGAGCCTGAAAGCTGATGTACTGTAGGCTGCAAGCAGAATCCTTTATGACCCAGAGATAATTTAATATAAAAAATGTATATCAATATAATAAATGAATCATATTATTAATCATATTATTCATTTTATAAATAATTTTTAACTACATTCAAAAAATAAAAACCTGTTTACCTTTAATATGTTTACTTTAATTAACTTTGATATATTTTTACTACTGTAAACTGGTGTAAAAAATCAGGCCGCTTCAATGCAGACTTTGCACCCTTAACAGAAGTTCAGAAGCTCAAATCACATCAAATCATCAAACGTAATGACAAACGAGAGATGTTTTTCTGAATTTAATAAAATCTTTTTTTGTTTTAATATAAATGAACAAGGCTAGATAGGTTAGGAAAATTCTAGCAAACGTATAAGCTAATTGTCATTACAGACCTTGTGACAGTAATTTAGCTTATTGAAAGCTGTATATTAGTGATGAAAACAGCTATTTAGATTCATACAAACAGAAATAATGTATTTATAAACTTGCACCTTTCTGCTGTGGACGCCATCTTGTGGTCAGACGCGGGAACTCATTCGGCAGGTGAACTTTTGTGCTTTCTAGCCCTTGAGTGAACACAAAGTCCCTTAAAAAGCCTTCACATACATCCAAAATAACGAAAACATTAATAAAACTTAATAATATTAAATCTGAAAACAAGAGCAAATGAAAAGTACATAAATATGACTGAACCATGTAGCCTACCAGATGATGATACAAACGGCCATGTGATCTGAAATCGTGCGTAGACCATAGACTGTAAAATATAGGCATAGACATAGAAATTGTGAACGATTTAATTTACTTTCTATTATTTACAATAATAAACTTTTTTAAAAACTTATATTCCTAATATCTACGTGAGCAGTTAGCACTGTACGTGTAATTAACCAGCATGCACTTACATTGCTTGGGCCACTAATAGAAAATATATGAGTTAATTTTATTATTTTAATTTAATTAATTCCTAAATAGCTGTACATTTTACAAAGTCAAACCTTGTCAAACCAATCTTGCTCATTTAGCATTATTATTACAGTTTCGTGAATTATAAATTAATTGATTTAAACTTCATTATTATTATTATTATTATTACTATTATTATTATTATTATTATAACTATGTTATTTATTATTATTAATTATTTATTATTTATATATTGAGATGAGATGAATCGTTTACTCACGTGATTCAGATTGGCGATTCAAATTGTGGTTGCTATAGCAACGCGTGTTATGATTTGACTCCATATATAAACACCGAGACTCGCCGCTATCTGTTGATTGAGGAGAGGCGAATTTCTGAGACATTTGCTGAGGATTACTGTGCTGATACTGCGATTCTTCAAGGAGACCAGAGAATTTCTGACAGAAGACTTTTATTTTACAAGGAGATCGACGCTCAGAGCTGAAATTATTCCTTTTGACACGTTTTGTTGCTCTTTTGTTGTGTTTATTTTGATTTTGATCTTGTTTTTATTGACATTTTTATTGATATTTGATCTTTGTTCTTGTTTTCAGGTTTGCTGGAGTTTGGAGGAGTTTGTCAGATGGGTGAAAACCGCAGTGAGTGTTTTAGTTTTTATTTGTTTATGATCAATCATGACATGATGTTGTGTAATGTTTGGGGAAATGTGATGTAAATAAACTGGTACAAATGAACCCATTTCAACACAACTGTTCCCCGATATAAGTGATCAGATGTCTTTTATTCTCTGTAGATGCAGCTACTAAAGTTAATTGTTGATTAATTCTTATAATCTTATAATAAACGTGATATGTTGTTGTTGTTGTCGTTGTCTCAGGCCGCTCCAGATCCAGGAGTTCTGCTTTCATCCAGGCAGCTGTTCAGGACGTCAGGACACATGATGGTGATGGTGAAACCCAGACCGTGAGCCAAGAGCTTGATGGATTTCTCGCACCTCTGCCTTCCCTGTTGGCCAAATCTGTGTCCACAGATCAGGGTAACAGGAAGAGGAAGCGGCAGAGCGGCAGCCAGCAAACACCAGAAGATGAACGTCCCTCCACCTCATCTAGAAGAGCTCTCAAACGCTCTCGCAGAGGTCAGAATGGCTTTTTGAAGAAGTGATGATGATGTTTCAGTAATGCTCTTTTACAGTTTTCTCTACTGCTGCATGTTTTCTTTGAACACACATTTCTACTGCTCCTCTGTGTTGCAGACGCGTATGCAAAGGGCCCACTGCTGGGAGACGGTGGATTTGGCTCTGTGTTTGCTGGGATGCGCAGGTCTGATGGACTGCCAGTAAGTCGTTTTCTCCGCTCTTCATTCAAACAGCCTTTAGAAATCCTGATCTCAGTAAATGTGATGTGTGAGGATCAGGCAGGTGTGATTTATTATGCTTTATCTGTCTACAGGTCGCCATCAAGTATGTGTCTAAAGAGCGGACACAGAGGAGACTGAGAGTTGTGAGTTCAGTGTGAACCTGTTGTTGTGTTTGATGTTTCATTGGGTTCTGAATCCAATCGTTTGTCCTGCAGGAAGGTCAGGGTCGGCTGCCGCTGGAGGTGGCACTGATGACCCGCGTCAATTCAGCTCCTGCCTGCCCCAACGTCCTGCAGCTGCTAGACTGGTTTGACCGTCCCAGACGCTACATCCTGATCCTGGAGCGTCCGGATCCCTGCCAAGACCTCCAGAGCTTCTGTGAGGAGAACGACTGTCTGGATGAGGGTCTGGCCAAGAAAGTGCTGGTGCAGCTGATCGCGGCTCTGAAACACTGCGAGAGCCGCGGAGTCCTGCACCGGGACGTCAAGCCAGAGAACCTGCTGATCTCCACAGAGTCCCAGGACATCAAGCTGCTGGACTTCGGCTGTGGAGATCTGCTCAAGCGCTCGGCCTACAAATACTTCGCAGGTGGGTTTGTGTTGCAGAAGGAAACACTCTGTGGATGTTTGTGAGCTTTTGATGATCCACCAAAGGGAATTTGTGTGTGCTGGAGTGTTTTGAACGGGTGTTTGTGTCTCCTTGTGTCTCTCAGGAACGATTCAATACGCTCCACCTGAGTGGTTCTGCAGACAGCGCTACCATGCGGGTCCAGCTACGGTGTGGTCAGTGGGAGTGACCCTCTTCAACATCCTGTGCAACCGTTTCCCCTTCGGAGGCTCACTGAGGGTCACGTCCAGGAGCAAACTGACCTTCCCCATAACTCTGTCAACAGGTAAGAGACTCACTGAGAGATCAGCAGAAGTGTGTTGCTCTGTGTTTCTGAACACGGTGTTGTGTGTATCAGAGTGCCGTCAGCTGATTGGCTGGTGTCTCAGTCCAGCGGCGGCTGATCGGCCCAGTTTGGACGATATTGAGCGCCATCCCTGGTTACAGTGAACAGGTGGCCAGTGACTTGACACTTATCTGAGTGACGCACTCATGGCTTTGATTGTGTTGTTAGGGTCAGTCTGGATTAATGATCTTAATGATTTGTGTAGGGTGAGCAGGAGTCACACAGGAAGTGCAGAGAACTGCTTCCTGATCACCTGCAGAATGAGGAGTGGGCACCTCACTAACTAATGGCCGACTCACCCAGGGCCGGGGCCCCTTTACCTGCACTAAGCCACCGCTTCAGATGACTTTAATGTTAATAGGGATTTTAATAATAAACGTATTATTTAGACAAATAATCCAGGTGTAGTGTCTTCCTAGAGTGACTGGAGAGAGCTCAAATAAAGGGAGAGTTCACACAGAAATCCAGATTTACTCACTGTTTACTCAAACTCAAGCGGTTTCAAATCTTTAAGAGTTTCTTGTTTTCTGTTTTGCACAAAATAAAATGTTTTGAAGAAGCTGAAAACCTGTAACCGTTGACTTTCATAGTAGCAAAAACAAACAAGTCAATGGGTACAGCTTTTCAGCTTTCTTCAAAATATCTTCTTTTGTATTGAACAGAATAAAGAAACTCAAACAGGTTTGGAGCAAGTGAAAGGGAGTTAATGATACAGAATTGTTATTTTGGGGTGAACTATCCATTTAAGTCCTCTTAATGGAGGTTTTCATAATGGTTTTAAAATGAAGATTGCAGCTCTACTGACTGAGGCTAAAGGTGTGATGAAATATTGTTTAGGTTGTTATTCCATTAAATGATCTTATAGATCTATAATATATAAGTTTTGGTGGAGTTGTTGTGCTAATTTGCCCACAGTAGCAGTAAAACCTCTGAAATGGTGTACACATCTGATGATCTAAGACCTAGTTTTTTTTTTTTTTTTAATATTAGGAATGTTCAGAGCTCTGTTAGATGTACATTTGCATTCTACATTTCTGTTGTTGTAGCAGGGAGATGTTTGTTTTGTGGCATGAAAAGAGTTTAAGAACTTCAGTTTTAGCTGGGAGTACTACTGCATGTGCACTCATGTGATTGGCTTAAATTATATTAAACTGAGAGACCCAGAAACAACACTGAGTCCTTTCTGAGACTGCAAGTCAAATATTCTGAAAAAACATTTAACCTTTCTTAAATGTATTTACATTTTTAATCATTAAAAACTTACAATATTAGAATCAATGAAAATAGGATGCAGATGCCAGAGCATTGTCATTAACACTCTTTTGAATCATATTTCTACTAAAGAACAATGACTTTAGTTTACTCTACTTTACATTCTGCTGGTTCTGACATTAGAATAAATACTGAAGTCTGAACTCTGAGCTCTTTCATTCCTCTGCCTTTGTTGCTGTGTGGAAGGCATGTCTAATGAAGCATAACACACTTCATCACCAGCCTGAAACAGAATATATTTAATTAAAATAATAAACAAATAAATAAACAAATAAATATATTACATTATATTGATGTAATTTATGTTGCTGCTAAACTATTGCGAATAATATATATTAAAATTATTCTCAAAATGTGCTCATACCTCAACATGTCTGTTCTCAGCCCCAGAACCTACAGAAACTTAACAAAAGATAAGAATAATTTACATTTTATAATTTGAGATATACATTTTTTACGAATAGCTGATGACCTGTAGTTTTCTTCTGACAGAGGCAGTAGACGCAGATGGAGAAGAGGAGAACACACACCGAACACACACTGAACAGCAGATTCCAGCAGAAAACACACTCTGATGCAGGTGATGTGGAGGTGCTGTTAAACCGTTCAGCACAAGGAGACTCTTGCTCTAAAATGAACAACAGGCCATTATTAAAGTGAATATATATTTAGTTATTATATTCATTTTATTTTATCTTTACTGATTACACACAATAATGAAAAATATGAGTTTAACACGGATGAATTTGCTAAAAGTGGTTGGAAAATCAGAAGTTAAAGATTCTAATATTAAATACACTATAAATCATCGTTTTACAAAATATAATGAATTTGCTGTTAATTTAATTTAAAGTATTATTAGAAACTAAGATACACTTTAAAAACTAATTATAAACACTTATTTTACTAATATACTTTATTAAATATACATTATTTCTGTATTTGAAGTCGGACTATGGCTGCAGGATTGTGTTGCTTAATTATTTGCAGGACTTTGCATTAATTATCGATAAAATTCATTCAAATAATATTAAAATAATAAAACTTTAGGTAAACATGTAAACTTATCATTAAAGCACAGCTATATTATGAAGAGATAAACTATAATTGACACTAATATTAGCTGTAATCCATAATCATCAAAATGAACTGAAATAAACACTTGAAATAAATTATTCTGAGTGTAATGAATGATTAAATAATTCCCCAGCACGGTTTAATTGAAAAAATATCTTTTGCAACACATTTTTAAACATAATATGTTAAATAAATAATCTCTAATAACTCATGACACAATATTTTAATAGTTATTTTACAAGACACTAGTATTCAGCCTAAAGTGCAGTTTAAAGGCTTAACTGGGTTAATTAGGTTAACTAAAGTTAGTTTAATTTAGGCAAATCATAGGACAACAGTGTTTGGTTCTGTAGCCAAAAAAAAAAATTAAAAAAATCTTACAGGGCTAATAATAATGTGCTTAATTTTTTGTTTGTTTTTATCAAAAACTGTTTTCACTTCAGCCAAACTGAAAAATAAACTTCACTGATCTGATAAGATCTCTTAGATCATTGTCACAAAGCACAGATTTTCCATTAGGCTTTCTTTAGTCTTGTGTATTGATTAATGTGCGCGAGGGCAACTATTGGTTTAATGAGGGAGTTTTCTGAGAGATGAAGAGCTGTAAAGTGAGTGTTCAATTACAAAAAGAAATGATTATACAAACTCAGTGTTTCCTTTTATTAACATTGACAAAACCGTATTACTTTAAAAGAAATATGATTATCAAAGCATGTCTTAGAGCGAATAAGCCCAACAGGATTTTTATGCAATCGCCTTTTTTCTTAATTTATATATAAAATAAATGTTTAATTAGTAATCACTACTGATGGGTTAGATTTTCAATATTCAATATTGTTCAGTAATTATTCAGCAGTAATTAAACATCTCTGTAGCATTTCCTCCTGCAGATGTGGTTCAGTCAGTTCAGCACTGCAGGGAGCTGTCCATTGTGCTGAATTTACTCCACACTAAACTCTCTTCTCACATTAAATTCATTATAAGTGTCTGATCAGTGAACAGGATACTGTCATTTCTCAACAACTAAAGAAGGTCTAATGTAGAAATTAAAAGATAATAGGAAATACAAACAGATGGATTTGCTTTATGAAAGGAAATTTTGTTGAATGATTATTACAATTTGGTTTAAATGTTGAATGTTGCACTCGTACATGTTGCATTGCTCTGCTCTTCTTTAAATAAATCAAACCTCAGTTGTGTGCTGTTTACACTGTCTCTGATTCATGGCACGTATTTTAATAAATCAGACTTTTGCATCTTCAGTTTCTCATCAATTCCAAGTCATGAAAATAATAAAAGCAACATTTACAGCTGCAGCGTGCACTAAATATTTTCTTACTCTTCTTATTTCTGTTTTTGTCTAACCACAGTTTATCTCATGCATTGATGTGTGTATTGAGCATGCAAGATCACCAGCTTGACCACAAACAGTTTTAGGACATTCAGTCTGTTGCATGCCTGAATAAAAACACTTGTGGTTTGTGTTCTCGCCTAGCTTTTCACAGCAACTGCAACATCACTGCACCAGGAGCGTCAGTAAAGACCAAGAAGAAGAAGAAGAAACACAGCACTGAGCCTGAAAGCTGATGTACTGTAGGCTGCAAGCAGAATCCTTTATGACCCAGAGATAATTTAATATAAAAAATGTATATCAATATAATAAATGAATCATATTATTAATCATATTATTCATTTTATAAATAATTTTTAACTACATTCAAAAAATAAAAACCTGTTTACCTTTAATATGTTTACTTTAATTAACTTTGATATATTTTTACTACTGTAAACTGGTGTAAAAAATCAGGCCGCTTCAATGCAGACTTTGCACCCTTAACAGAAGTTCAGAAGCTCAAATCACATCAAATCATCAAACGTAATGACAAACGAGAGATGTTTTTCTGAATTTAATAAAATCTTTTTTTGTTTTAATATAAATGAACAAGGCTAGATAGGTTAGGAAAATTCTAGCAAACGTATAAGCTAATTGTCATTACAGACCTTGTGACAGTAATTTAGCTTATTGAAAGCTGTATATTAGTGATGAAAACAGCTATTTAGATTCATACAAACAGAAATAATGTATTTATAAACTTGCACCTTTCTGCTGTGGACGCCATCTTGTGGTCAGACGCGGGAACTCATTCGGCAGGTGAACTTTTGTGCTTTCTAGCCCTTGAGTGAACACAAAGTCCCTTAAAAAGCCTTCACATACATCCAAAATAACGAAAACATTAATAAAACTTAATAATATTAAATCTGAAAACAAGAGCAAATGAAAAGTACATAAATATGACTGAACCATGTAGCCTACCAGATGATGATACAAACGGCCATGTGATCTGAAATCGTGCGTAGACCATAGACTGTAAAATATAGGCATAGACATAGAAATTGTGAACGATTTAATTTACTTTCTATTATTTACAATAATAAACTTTTTTAAAAACTTATATTCCTAATATCTACGTGAGCAGTTAGCACTGTACGTGTAATTAACCAGCATGCACTTACATTGCTTGGGCCACTAATAGAAAATATATGAGTTAATTTTATTATTTTAATTTAATTAATTCCTAAATAGCTGTACATTTTACAAAGTCAAACCTTGTCAAACCAATCTTGCTCATTTAGCATTATTATTACAGTTTCGTGAATTATAAATTAATTGATTTAAACTTCATTATTATTATTATTATTATTACTATTATTATTATTATTATTATAACTATGTTATTTATTATTATTAATTATTTATTATTTATATGTTGAGATGAGATGAATCGTTTACTCACGTGATTCAGATTGGCGATTCAAATTGTGGTTGCTATAGCAACGCGTGTTATGATTTGACTCCATATATAAACACCGAGACTCGCCGCTATCTGTTGATTGAGGAGAGGCGAATTTCTGAGACATTTGCTGAGGATTACTGTGCTGATACTGCGATTCTTCAAGGAGACCAGAGAATTTCTGACAGAAGACTTTTATTTTACAAGGAGATCGACGCTCAGAGCTGAAATTATTCCTTTTGACACGTTTTGTTGCTCTTTTGTTGTGTTTATTTTGATTTTGATCTTGTTTTTATTGACATTTTTATTGATATTTGATCTTTGTTCTTGTTTTCAGGTTTGCTGGAGTTTGGAGGAGTTTGTCAGATGGGTGAAAACCGCAGTGAGTGTTTTAGTTTTTATTTGTTTATGATCAATCATGACATGATGTTGTGTAATGTTTGGGGAAATGTGATGTAAATAAACTGGTACAAATGAACCCATTTCAACACAACTGTTCCCCGATATAAGTGATCAGATGTCTTTTATTCTCTGTAGATGCAGCTACTAAAGTTAATTGTTGATTAATTCTTATAATCTTATAATAAACGTGATATGTTGTTGTTGTTGTTGTCGTTGTCTCAGGCCGCTCCAGATCCAGGAGTTCTGCTTTCATCCAGGCAGCTGTTCAGGACGTCAGGACACATGATGGTGATGGTGAAACCCAGACCGTGAGCCAAGAGCTTGATGGATTTCTCGCACCTCTGCCTTCCCTGTTGGCCAAATCTGTGTCCACAGATCAGGGTAACAGGAAGAGGAAGCGGCAGAGCGGCAGCCAGCAAACACCAGAAGATGAACGTCCCTCCACCTCATCTAGAAGAGCTCTCAAACGCTCTCGCAGAGGTCAGAATGGCTTTTTGAAGAAGTGATGATGATGTTTCAGTAATGCTCTTTTACAGTTTTCTCTACTGCTGCATGTTTTCTTTGAACACACATTTCTACTGCTCCTCTGTGTTGCAGACGCGTATGCAAAGGGCCCACTGCTGGGAGACGGTGGATTTGGCTCTGTGTTTGCTGGGATGCGCAGGTCTGATGGACTGCCAGTAAGTCGTTTTCTCCGCTCTTCATTCAAACAGCCTTTAGAAATCCTGATCTCAGTAAATGTGATGTGTGAGGATCAGGCAGGTGTGATTTATTATGCTTTATCTGTCTACAGGTCGCCATCAAGTATGTGTCTAAAGAGCGGACACAGAGGAGACTGAGAGTTGTGAGTTCAGTGTGAACCTGTTGTTGTGTTTGATGTTTCATTGGGTTCTGAATCCAATCGTTTGTCCTGCAGGAAGGTCAGGGTCGGCTGCCGCTGGAGGTGGCACTGATGACCCGCGTCAATTCAGCTCCTGCCTGCCCCAACGTCCTGCAGCTGCTAGACTGGTTTGACCGTCCCAGACGCTACATCCTGATCCTGGAGCGTCCGGATCCCTGCCAAGACCTCCAGAGCTTCTGTGAGGAGAACGACTGTCTGGATGAGGGTCTGGCCAAGAAAGTGCTGGTGCAGCTGATCGCGGCTCTGAAACACTGCGAGAGCCGCGGAGTCCTGCACCGGGACGTCAAGCCAGAGAACCTGCTGATCTCCACAGAGTCCCAGGACATCAAGCTGCTGGACTTCGGCTGTGGAGATCTGCTCAAGCGCTCGGCCTACAAATACTTCGCAGGTGGGTTTGTGTTGCAGAAGGAAACACTCTGTGGATGTTTGTGAGCTTTTGATGATCCACCAAAGGGAATTTGTGTGTGCTGGAGTGTTTTGAACGGGTGTTTGTGTCTCCTTGTGTCTCTCAGGAACGATTCAATACGCTCCACCTGAGTGGTTCTGCAGACAGCGCTACCATGCGGGTCCAGCTACGGTGTGGTCAGTGGGAGTGACCCTCTTCAACATCCTGTGCAACCGTTTCCCCTTCGGAGGCTCACTGAGGGTCACGTCCAGGAGCAAACTGACCTTCCCCATAACTCTGTCAACAGGTAAGAGACTCACTGAGAGATCAGCAGAAGTGTGTTGCTCTGTGTTTCTGAACACGGTGTTGTGTGTATCAGAGTGCCGTCAGCTGATTGGCTGGTGTCTCAGTCCAGCGGCGGCTGATCGGCCCAGTTTGGACGATATTGAGCGCCATCCCTGGTTACAGTGAACAGGTGGCCAGTGACTTGACACTTATCTGAGTGACGCACTCATGGCTTTGATTGTGTTGTTAGGGTCAGTCTGGATTAATGATCTTAATGATTTGTGTAGGGTGAGCAGGAGTCACACAGGAAGTGCAGAGAACTGCTTCCTGATCACCTGCAGAATGAGGAGTGGGCACCTCACTAACTAATGGCCGACTCACCCAGGGCCGGGGCCCCTTTACCTGCACTAAGCCACCGCTTCAGATGACTTTAATGTTAATAGGGATTTTAATAATAAACGTATTATTTAGACAAATAATCCAGGTGTAGTGTCTTCCTAGAGTGACTGGAGAGAGCTCAAATAAAGGGAGAGTTCACACAGAAATCCAGATTTACTCACTGTTTACTCAAACTCAAGCGGTTTCAAATCTTTAAGAGTTTCTTGTTTTCTGTTTTGCACAAAATAAAATGTTTTGAAGAAGCTGAAAACCTGTAACCGTTGACTTTCATAGTAGCAAAAACAAACAAGTCAATGGGTACAGCTTTTCAGCTTTCTTCAAAATATCTTCTTTTGTATTGAACAGAATAAAGAAACTCAAACAGGTTTGGAGCAAGTGAAAGGGAGTTAATGATACAGAATTGTTATTTTGGGGTGAACTATCCATTTAAGTCCTCTTAATGGAGGTTTTCATAATGGTTTTAAAATGAAGATTGCAGCTCTACTGACTGAGGCTAAAGGTGTGATGAAATATTGTTTAGGTTGTTATTCCATTAAATGATCTTATAGATCTATAATATATAAGTTTTGGTGGAGTTGTTGTGCTAATTTGCCCACAGTAGCAGTAAAACCTCTGAAATGGTGTACACATCTGATGATCTAAGACCTAGTTTTTTTTTTTTTTTTTTAATATTAGGAATGTTCAGAGCTCTGTTAGATGTACATTTGCATTCTACATTTCTGTTGTTGTAGCAGGGAGATGTTTGTTTTGTGGCATGAAAAGAGTTTAAGAACTTCAGTTTTAGCTGGGAGTACTACTGCATGTGCACTCATGTGATTGGCTTAAATTATATTAAACTGAGAGACCCAGAAACAACACTGAGTCCTTTCTGAGACTGCAAGTCAAATATTCTGAAAAAACATTTAACCTTTCTTAAATGTATTTACATTTTTAATCATTAAAAACTTACAATATTAGAATCAATGAAAATAGGATGCAGATGCCAGAGCATTGTCATTAACACTCTTTTGAATCATATTTCTACTAAAGAACAATGACTTTAGTTTACTCTACTTTACATTCTGCTGGTTCTGACATTAGAATAAATACTGAAGTCTGAACTCTGAGCTCTTTCATTCCTCTGCCTTTGTTGCTGTGTGGAAGGCATGTCTAATGAAGCATAACACACTTCATCACCAGCCTGAAACAGAATATATTTAATTAAAATAATAAACAAATAAATAAACAAATAAATATATTACATTATATTGATGTAATTTATGTTGCTGCTAAACTATTGCGAATAATATATATTAAAATTATTCTCAAAATGTGCTCATACCTCAACATGTCTGTTCTCAGCCCCAGAACCTACAGAAACTTAACAAAAGATAAGAATAATTTACATTTTATAATTTGAGATATACATTTTTTACGAATAGCTGATGACCTGTAGTTTTCTTCTGACAGAGGCAGTAGACGCAGATGGAGAAGAGGAGAACACACACCGAACACACACTGAACAGCAGATTCCAGCAGAAAACACACTCTGATGCAGGTGATGTGGAGGTGCTGTTAAACCGTTCAGCACAAGGAGACTCTTGCTCTAAAATGAACAACAGGCCATTATTAAAGTGAATATATATTTAGTTATTATATTCATTTTATTTTATCTTTACTGATTACACACAATAATGAAAAATATGAGTTTAACACGGATGAATTTGCTAAAAGTGGTTGGAAAATCAGAAGTTAAAGATTCTAATATTAAATACACTATAAATCATCGTTTTACAAAATATAATGAATTTGCTGTTAATTTAATTTAAAGTATTATTAGAAACTAAGATACACTTTAAAAACTAATTATAAACACTTATTTTACTAATATACTTTATTAAATATACATTATTTCTGTATTTGAAGTCGGACTATGGCTGCAGGATTGTGTTGCTTAATTATTTGCAGGACTTTGCATTAATTATCGATAAAATTCATTCAAATAATATTAAAATAATAAAACTTTAGGTAAACATGTAAACTTATCATTAAAGCACAGCTATATTATGAAGAGATAAACTATAATTGACACTAATATTAGCTGTAATCCATAATCATCAAAATGAACTGAAATAAACACTTGAAATAAATTATTCTGAGTGTAATGAATGATTAAATAATTCCCCAGCACGGTTTAATTGAAAAAATATCTTTTGCAACACATTTTTAAACATAATATGTTAAATAAATAATCTCTAATAACTCATGACACAATATTTTAATAGTTATTTTACAAGACACTAGTATTCAGCCTAAAGTGCAGTTTAAAGGCTTAACTGGGTTAATTAGGTTAACTAAAGTTAGTTTAATTTAGGCAAATCATAGGACAACAGTGTTTGGTTCTGTAGCCAAAAAAAAAAATTAAAAAAATCTTACAGGGCTAATAATAATGTGCTTAATTTTTTGTTTGTTTTTATCAAAAACTGTTTTCACTTCAGCCAAACTGAAAAATAAACTTCACTGATCTGATAAGATCTCTTAGATCATTGTCACAAAGCACAGATTTTCCATTAGGCTTTCTTTAGTCTTGTGTATTGATTAATGTGCGCGAGGGCAACTATTGGTTTAATGAGGGAGTTTTCTGAGAGATGAAGAGCTGTAAAGTGAGTGTTCAATTACAAAAAGAAATGATTATACAAACTCAGTGTTTCCTTTTATTAACATTGACAAAACCGTATTACTTTAAAAGAAATATGATTATCAAAGCATGTCTTAGAGCGAATAAGCCCAACAGGATTTTTATGCAATCGCCTTTTTTCTTAATTTATATATAAAATAAATGTTTAATTAGTAATCACTACTGATGGGTTAGATTTTCAATATTCAATATTGTTCAGTAATTATTCAGCAGTAATTAAACATCTCTGTAGCATTTCCTCCTGCAGATGTGGTTCAGTCAGTTCAGCACTGCAGGGAGCTGTCCATTGTGCTGAATTTACTCCACACTAAACTCTCTTCTCACATTAAATTCATTATAAGTGTCTGATCAGTGAACAGGATACTGTCATTTCTCAACAACTAAAGAAGGTCTAATGTAGAAATTAAAAGATAATAGGAAATACAAACAGATGGATTTGCTTTATGAAAGGAAATTTTGTTGAATGATTATTACAATTTGGTTTAAATGTTGAATGTTGCACTCGTACATGTTGCATTGCTCTGCTCTTCTTTAAATAAATCAAACCTCAGTTGTGTGCTGTTTACACTGTCTCTGATTCATGGCACGTATTTTAATAAATCAGACTTTTGCATCTTCAGTTTCTCATCAATTCCAAGTCATGAAAATAATAAAAGCAACATTTACAGCTGCAGCGTGCACTAAATATTTTCTTACTCTTCTTATTTCTGTTTTTGTCTAACCACAGTTTATCTCATGCATTGATGTGTGTATTGAGCATGCAAGATCACCAGCTTGACCACAAACAGTTTTAGGACATTCAGTCTGTTGCATGCCTGAATAAAAACACTTGTGGTTTGTGTTCTCGCCTAGCTTTTCACAGCAACTGCAACATCACTGCACCAGGAGCGTCAGTAAAGACCAAGAAGAAGAAGAAGAAACACAGCACTGAGCCTGAAAGCTGATGTACTGTAGGCTGCAAGCAGAATCCTTTATGACCCAGAGATAATTTAATATAAAAAATGTATATCAATATAATAAATGAATCATATTATTAATCATATTATTCATTTTATAAATAATTTTTAACTACATTCAAAAAATAAAAACCTGTTTACCTTTAATATGTTTACTTTAATTAACTTTGATATATTTTTACTACTGTAAACTGGTGTAAAAAATCAGGCCGCTTCAATGCAGACTTTGCACCCTTAACAGAAGTTCAGAAGCTCAAATCACATCAAATCATCAAACGTAATGACAAACGAGAGATGTTTTTCTGAATTTAATACAATCTTTTTTTGTTTTAATATAAATGAACAAGGCTAGATCGGTTAGGAAAATTCTAGCAAATGTACAAGCTAATTGTCATTACAGACCTTGTGACAGTAATTTAGCTTATTGAAAGCTGTATATTAGTGATGAAAACAGCTATTTAGATTCATACAAACAGAAATAATGTATTTATAAACTTGCACCTTTCTGCTGTGGACGCCATCTTGTGGTCAGACGCGGGAACTCATTCGGCAGGTGAACTTTTGTGCTTTCTAGCCCTTGAGTGAACACAAAGTCCCTTAAAAAGCCTTCACATACATCCAAAATAACGAAAACATTAATAAAACTTAATAATATTAAATCTGAAAACAAGAGCAAATGAAAAGTCCATAAATATGACTGAACCATGTAGCCTACCAGATGATGATACAAACGGCCATGTGATCTGAAATCGTGCGTAGACCATAGACTGTAAAATATAGGCATAGACATAGAAATTGTGAACGATTTAATTTACTTTCTATTATTTACAATAATAAACTTTTTTTAAAACTTATATTCCTAATATCTACGTGAGCAGTTAGCACTGTACGTGTAATTAACCAGCATGCACTTACATTGCTTGGGCCACTAATAGAAAATATATGAGTTAATTTTATTATTTTAATTTAATTAATTCCTAAATAGCTGTACATTTTACAAAGTCAAACCTTGTCAAACCAATCTTGCTCATTTAGCATTATTATTACAGTTTCGTGAATTATAAATTAATTGATTTAAACTTCATTATTATTATTATTATTATTACTATTATTATTATTATTATTATTATTATAACTATGTTATTTATTATTATTAATTATTTATTATTTATATGTTGAGATGAGATGAATCGTTTACTCACGTGATTCAGATTGGCGATTCAAATTGTGGTTGCTATAGCAACGCGTGTTATGATTTGACTCCATATATAAACACCGAGACTCGCCGCTATCTGTTGATTGAGGAGAGGCGAATTTCTGAGACATTTGCTGAGGATTACTGTGCTGATACTGCGATTCTTCAAGGAGACCAGAGAATTTCTGACAGAAGACTTTTATTTTACAAGGAGATCGACGCTCAGAGCTGAAATTATTCCTTTTGACACGTTTTGTTGCTCTTTTGTTGTGTTTATTTTGATTTTGATCTTGTTTTTATTGACATTTTTATTGATATTTGATCTTTGTTCTTGTTTTCAGGTTTGCTGGAGTTTGGAGGAGTTTGTCAGATGGGTGAAAACCGCAGTGAGTGTTTTAGTTTTTATTTGTTTATGATCAATCATGACATGATGTTGTGTAATGTTTGGGGAAATGTGATGTAAATAAACTGGTACAAATGAACCCATTTCAACACAACTGTTCCCCGATATAAGTGATCAGATGTCTTTTATTCTCTGTAGATGCAGCTACTAAAGTTAATTGTTGATTAATTCTTATAATCTTATAATAAACGTGATATGTTGTTGTTGTTGTTGTCGTTGTCTCAGGCCGCTCCAGATCCAGGAGTTCTGCTTTCATCCAGGCAGCTGTTCAGGACGTCAGGACACATGATGGTGATGGTGAAACCCAGACCGTGAGCCAAGAGCTTGATGGATTTCTCGCACCTCTGCCTTCCCTGTTGGCCAAATCTGTGTCCACAGATCAGGGTAACAGGAAGAGGAAGCGGCAGAGCGGCAGCCAGCAAACACCAGAAGATGAACGTCCCTCCACCTCATCTAGAAGAGCTCTCAAACGCTCTCGCAGAGGTCAGAATGGCTTTTTGAAGAAGTGATGATGATGTTTCAGTAATGCTCTTTTACAGTTTTCTCTACTGCTGCATGTTTTCTTTGAACACACATTTCTACTGCTCCTCTGTGTTGCAGACGCGTATGCAAAGGGCCCACTGCTGGGAGACGGTGGATTTGGCTCTGTGTTTGCTGGGATGCGCAGGTCTGATGGACTGCCAGTAAGTCGTTTTCTCCGCTCTTCATTCAAACAGCCTTTAGAAATCCTGATCTCAGTAAATGTGATGTGTGAGGATCAGGCAGGTGTGATTTATTATGCTTTATCTGTCTACAGGTCGCCATCAAGTATGTGTCTAAAGAGCGGACACAGAGGAGACTGAGAGTTGTGAGTTCAGTGTGAACCTGTTGTTGTGTTTGATGTTTCATTGGGTTCTGAATCCAATCGTTTGTCCTGCAGGAAGGTCAGGGTCGGCTGCCGCTGGAGGTGGCACTGATGACCCGCGTCAATTCAGCTCCTGCCTGCCCCAACGTCCTGCAGCTGCTAGACTGGTTTGACCGTCCCAGACGCTACATCCTGATCCTGGAGCGTCCGGATCCCTGCCAAGACCTCCAGAGCTTCTGTGAGGAGAACGACTGTCTGGATGAGGGTCTGGCCAAGAAAGTGCTGGTGCAGCTGATCGCGGCTCTGAAACACTGCGAGAGCCGCGGAGTCCTGCACCGGGACGTCAAGCCAGAGAACCTGCTGATCTCCACAGAGTCCCAGGACATCAAGCTGCTGGACTTCGGCTGTGGAGATCTGCTCAAGCGCTCGGCCTACAAATACTTCGCAGGTGGGTTTGTGTTGCAGAAGGAAACACTCTGTGGATGTTTGTGAGCTTTTGATGATCCACCAAAGGGAATTTGTGTGTGCTGGAGTGTTTTGAACGGGTGTTTGTGTCTCCTTGTGTCTCTCAGGAACGATTCAATACGCTCCACCTGAGTGGTTCTGCAGACAGCGCTACCATGCGGGTCCAGCTACGGTGTGGTCAGTGGGAGTGACCCTCTTCAACATCCTGTGCAACCGTTTCCCCTTCGGAGGCTCACTGAGGGTCACGTCCAGGAGCAAACTGACCTTCCCCATAACTCTGTCAACAGGTAAGAGACTCACTGAGAGATCAGCAGAAGTGTGTTGCTCTGTGTTTCTGAACACGGTGTTGTGTGTATCAGAGTGCCGTCAGCTGATTGGCTGGTGTCTCAGTCCAGCGGCGGCTGATCGGCCCAGTTTGGACGATATTGAGCGCCATCCCTGGTTACAGTGAACAGGTGGCCAGTGACTTGACACTTATCTGAGTGACGCACTCATGGCTTTGATTGTGTTGTTAGGGTCAGTCTGGATTAATGATCTTAATGATTTGTGTAGGGTGAGCAGGAGTCACACAGGAAGTGCAGAGAACTGCTTCCTGATCACCTGCAGAATGAGGAGTGGGCACCTCACTAACTAATGGCCGACTCACCCAGGGCCGGGGCCCCTTTACCTGCACTAAGCCACCGCTTCAGATGACTTTAATGTTAATAGGGATTTTAATAATAAACGTATTATTTAGACAAATAATCCAGGTGTAGTGTCTTCCTAGAGTGACTGGAGAGAGCTCAAATAAAGGGAGAGTTCACACAGAAATCCAGATTTACTCACTGTTTACTCAAACTCAAGCGGTTTCAAATCTTTAAGAGTTTCTTGTTTTCTGTTTTGCACAAAATAAAATGTTTTGAAGAAGCTGAAAACCTGTAACCGTTGACTTTCATAGTAGCAAAAACAAACAAGTCAATGGGTACAGCTTTTCAGCTTTCTTCAAAATATCTTCTTTTGTATTGAACAGAATAAAGAAACTCAAACAGGTTTGGAGCAAGTGAAAGGGAGTTAATGATACAGAATTGTTATTTTGGGGTGAACTATCCATTTAAGTCCTCTTAATGGAGGTTTTCATAATGGTTTTAAAATGAAGATTGCAGCTCTACTGACTGAGGCTAAAGGTGTGATGAAATATTGTTTTGGTTGGTATTCCATTAAATGATCTTATAGATCTATAATATATACGTTTTGGTGGAGTTGTTGTGCTAATTTGCCCACAGTAGCAGTAAAACCTCTGAAATGGTGTACACATCTGATGATCTAAGACCTAGTTTTTTGTTTTTTTAATATTAGGAATGTTCAGAGCTCTGTTAGATGTACATTTGCATTCTACATTTCTGTTGTTGTAGCAGGGAGATGTTTGTTTTGTGGCATGAAAAGAGTTTAAGAACTTCAGTTTTAGCTGGGAGTACTACTGCATATGCACTCATGTGATTGGCTTAAATTATATTAAACTGAGAGACCCAGAAACAACACTGAGTCCTTTCTGAGACTGCAAGTCAAATATTCTGAAAAAACATTTAACCTTTCTTAAATGTATTTACATTTTTAATCATTAAAAACTTACAATATTAGAATCAATGAAAATAGGATGCAGATGCCAGAGCATTGTCATTAACACTCTTTTGAATCATATTTCTACTAAAGAACAATGACTTTAGTTTACTCTACTTTACATTCTGCTGGTTCTGACATTAGAATAAATACTGAAGTCTGAACTCTGAGCTCTTTCATTCCTCTGCCTTTGTTGCTGTGTGGAAGGCATGTCTAATGAAGCATAACACACTTCATCACCAGCCTGAAACAGAATATATTTAATTAAAATAATAAACAAATAAATAAACAAATAAATATATTACATTATATTGATGTAATTTATGTTGCTGCTAAACTATTGCGAATAATATATATTAAAATTATTCTCAAAATGTGCTCATACCTCAACATGTCTGTTCTCAGCCCCAGAACCTACAGAAACTTAACAAAAGATAAGAATAATTTACATTTTATAATTTGAGATATACATTTTTTACGAATAGCTGATGACCTGTAGTTTTCTTCTGACAGAGGCAGTAGACGCAGATGGAGAAGAGGAGAACACACACCGAACACACACTGAACAGCAGATTCCAGCAGAAAACACACTCTGATGCAGGTGATGTGGAGGTGCTGTTAAACCGTTCAGCACAAGGAGACTCTTGCTCTAAAATGAACAACAGGCCATTATTAAAGTGAATATATATTTAGTTATTATATTCATTTTATTTTATCTTTACTGATTACACACAATAATGAAAAATATGAGTTTAACACGGATGAATTTGCTAAAAGTGGTTGGAAAATCAGAAGTTAAAGATTCTAATATTAAATACACTATAAATCATCGTTTTACAAAATATAATGAATTTGCTGTTAATTTAATTTAAAGTATTATTAGAAACTAAGATACACTTTAAAAACTAATTATAAACACTTATTTTACTAATATACTTTATTAAATATACATTATTTCTGTATTTGAAGTCGGACTATGGCTGCAGGATTGTGTTGCTTAATTATTTGCAGGACTTTGCATTAATTATCGATAAAATTCATTCAAATAATATTAAAATAATAAAACTTTAGGTAAACATGTAAACTTATCATTAAAGCACAGCTATATTATGAAGAGATAAACTATAATTGACACTAATATTAGCTGTAATCCATAATCATCAAAATGAACTGAAATAAACACTTGAAATAAATTATTCTGAGTGTGATGAATGATTAAATAATTCCCCAGCACGGTTTAATTGAGACAATATCTTTTGCAACACATTTTTAAACATAATATGTTAAATAAATAATCTCTAATAACTCATGACACAATATTTTAATAGTTATTTTACAAGACACTAGTATTCAGCCTAAAGTGCAGTTTAAAGGCTTAACTGGGTTAATTAGGTTAACTAAAGTTAGTTTAATTTAGGCAAATCATAGGACAACAGTGTTTGGTTCTGTAGCCAAAAAAAAAAATTAAAAAAATCTTACAGGGCTAATAATAATGTGCTTAATTTTTTGTTTGTTTTTATCAAAAACTGTTTTCACTTCAGCCAAACTGAAAAATAAACTTCACTGATCTGATAAGATCTCTTAGATCATTGTCACAAAGCACAGATTTTCCATTAGGCTTTCTTTAGTCTTGTGTATTGATTAATGTGCGCGAGGGCAACTATTGGTTTAATGAGGGAGTTTTCTGAGAGATGAAGAGCTGTAAAGTGAGTGTTCAATTACAAAAAGAAATGATTATACAAACTCAGTGTTTCCTTTTATTAACATTGACAAAACCGTATTACTTTAAAAGAAATATGATTATCAAAGCATGTCTTAGAGCGAATAAGCCCAACAGGATTTTTATGTAATCGCCTTTTTTCTTAATTTATATATAAAATAAATGTTTAATTAGTAATCACTACTGATGGGTTAGATTTTCAATATTCAATATTGTTCAGTAATTATTCAGCAGTAATTAAACATCTCTGTAGCATTTCCTCCTGCAGATGTGGTTCAGTCAGTTCAGCACTGCAGGGAGCTGTCCATTGTGCTGAATTTACTCCACACTAAACTCTCTTCTCACATTAAATTCATTATAAGTGTCTGATCAGTGAACAGGATACTGTCATTTCTCAACAACTAAAGAAGGTCTAATGTAGAAATTAAAAGATAATAGGAAATACAAACAGATGGATTTGCTTTATGAAAGGAAATTTTGTTGAATGATTATTACAATTTGGTTTAAATGTTGAATGTTGCACTCGTACATGTTGCATTGCTCTGCTCTTCTTTAAATAAATCAAACCTCAGTTGTGTGCTGTTTACACTGTCTCTGATTCATGGCACGTATTTTAATAAATCAGACTTTTGCATCTTCAGTTTCTCATCAATTCCAAGTCATGAAAATAATAAAAGCAACATTTACAGCTGCAGCGTGCACTAAATATTTTCTTACTCTTCTTATTTCTGTTTTTGTCTAACCACAGTTTATCTCATGCATTGATGTGTGTATTGAGCATGCAAGATCACCAGCTTGACCACAAACAGTTTTAGGACATTCAGTCTGTTGCATGCCTGAATAAAAACACTTGTGGTTTGTGTTCTCGCCTAGCTTTTCACAGCAACTGCAACATCACTGCACCAGGAGCGTCAGTAAAGACCAAGAAGAAGAAGAAGAAACACAGCACTGAGCCTGAAAGCTGATGTACTGTAGGCTGCAAGCAGAATCCTTTATGACCCAGAGATAATTTAATATAAAAAATGTATATCAATATAATAAATGAATCATATTATTAATCATATTATTCATTTTATAAATAATTTTTAACTACATTCAAAAAATAAAAACCTGTTTACCTTTAATATGTTTACTTTAATTAACTTTGATATATTTTTACTACTGTAAACTGGTGTAAAAAATCAGGCCGCTTCAATGCAGACTTTGCACCCTTAACAGAAGTTCAGAAGCTCAAATCACATCAAATCATCAAACGTAATGACAAACGAGAGATGTTTTTCTGAATTTAATAAAATCTTTTTTTGTTTTAATATAAATGAACAAGGCTAGATAGGTTAGGAAAATTCTAGCAAACGTATAAGCTAATTGTCATTACAGACCTTGTGACAGTAATTTAGCTTATTGAAAGCTGTATATTAGTGATGAAAACAGCTATTTAGATTCATACAAACAGAAATAATGTATTTATAAACTTGCACCTTTCTGCTGTGGACGCCATCTTGTGGTCAGACGCGGGAACTCATTCGGCAGGTGAACTTTTGTGCTTTCTAGCCCTTGAGTGAACACAAAGTCCCTTAAAAAGCCTTCACATACATCCAAAATAACGAAAACATTAATAAAACTTAATAATATTAAATCTGAAAACAAGAGCAAATGAAAAGTACATAAATATGACTGAACCATGTAGCCTACCAGATGATGATACAAACGGCCATGTGATCTGAAATCGTGCGTAGACCATAGACTGTAAAATATAGGCATAGACATAGAAATTGTGAACGATTTAATTTACTTTCTATTATTTACAATAATAAACTTTTTTAAAAACTTATATTCCTAATATCTACGTGAGCAGTTAGCACTGTACGTGTAATTAACCAGCATGCACTTACATTGCTTGGGCCACTAATAGAAAATATATGAGTTAATTTTATTATTTTAATTTAATTAATTCCTAAATAGCTGTACATTTTACAAAGTCAAACCTTGTCAAACCAATCTTGCTCATTTAGCATTATTATTACAGTTTCGTGAATTATAAATTAATTGATTTAAACTTCATTATTATTATTATTATTATTACTATTATTATTATTATTATTATAACTATGTTATTTATTATTATTAATTATTTATTATTTATATGTTGAGATGAGATGAATCGTTTACTCACGTGATTCAGATTGGCGATTCAAATTGTGGTTGCTATAGCAACGCGTGTTATGATTTGACTCCATATATAAACACCGAGACTCGCCGCTATCTGTTGATTGAGGAGAGGCGAATTTCTGAGACATTTGCTGAGGATTACTGTGCTGATACTGCGATTCTTCAAGGAGACCAGAGAATTTCTGACAGAAGACTTTTATTTTACAAGGAGATCGACGCTCAGAGCTGAAATTATTCCTTTTGACACGTTTTGTTGCTCTTTTGTTGTGTTTATTTTGATTTTGATCTTGTTTTTATTGACATTTTTATTGATATTTGATCTTTGTTCTTGTTTTCAGGTTTGCTGGAGTTTGGAGGAGTTTGTCAGATGGGTGAAAACCGCAGTGAGTGTTTTAGTTTTTATTTGTTTATGATCAATCATGACATGATGTTGTGTAATGTTTGGGGAAATGTGATGTAAATAAACTGGTACAAATGAACCCATTTCAACACAACTGTTCCCCGATATAAGTGATCAGATGTCTTTTATTCTCTGTAGATGCAGCTACTAAAGTTAATTGTTGATTAATTCTTATAATCTTATAATAAACGTGATATGTTGTTGTTGTTGTCGTTGTCTCAGGCCGCTCCAGATCCAGGAGTTCTGCTTTCATCCAGGCAGCTGTTCAGGACGTCAGGACACATGATGGTGATGGTGAAACCCAGACCGTGAGCCAAGAGCTTGATGGATTTCTCGCACCTCTGCCTTCCCTGTTGGCCAAATCTGTGTCCACAGATCAGGGTAACAGGAAGAGGAAGCGGCAGAGCGGCAGCCAGCAAACACCAGAAGATGAACGTCCCTCCACCTCATCTAGAAGAGCTCTCAAACGCTCTCGCAGAGGTCAGAATGGCTTTTTGAAGAAGTGATGATGATGTTTCAGTAATGCTCTTTTACAGTTTTCTCTACTGCTGCATGTTTTCTTTGAACACACATTTCTACTGCTCCTCTGTGTTGCAGACGCGTATGCAAAGGGCCCACTGCTGGGAGACGGTGGATTTGGCTCTGTGTTTGCTGGGATGCGCAGGTCTGATGGACTGCCAGTAAGTCGTTTTCTCCGCTCTTCATTCAAACAGCCTTTAGAAATCCTGATCTCAGTAAATGTGATGTGTGAGGATCAGGCAGGTGTGATTTATTATGCTTTATCTGTCTACAGGTCGCCATCAAGTATGTGTCTAAAGAGCGGACACAGAGGAGACTGAGAGTTGTGAGTTCAGTGTGAACCTGTTGTTGTGTTTGATGTTTCATTGGGTTCTGAATCCAATCGTTTGTCCTGCAGGAAGGTCAGGGTCGGCTGCCGCTGGAGGTGGCACTGATGACCCGCGTCAATTCAGCTCCTGCCTGCCCCAACGTCCTGCAGCTGCTAGACTGGTTTGACCGTCCCAGACGCTACATCCTGATCCTGGAGCGTCCGGATCCCTGCCAAGACCTCCAGAGCTTCTGTGAGGAGAACGACTGTCTGGATGAGGGTCTGGCCAAGAAAGTGCTGGTGCAGCTGATCGCGGCTCTGAAACACTGCGAGAGCCGCGGAGTCCTGCACCGGGACGTCAAGCCAGAGAACCTGCTGATCTCCACAGAGTCCCAGGACATCAAGCTGCTGGACTTCGGCTGTGGAGATCTGCTCAAGCGCTCGGCCTACAAATACTTCGCAGGTGGGTTTGTGTTGCAGAAGGAAACACTCTGTGGATGTTTGTGAGCTTTTGATGATCCACCAAAGGGAATTTGTGTGTGCTGGAGTGTTTTGAACGGGTGTTTGTGTCTCCTTGTGTCTCTCAGGAACGATTCAATACGCTCCACCTGAGTGGTTCTGCAGACAGCGCTACCATGCGGGTCCAGCTACGGTGTGGTCAGTGGGAGTGACCCTCTTCAACATCCTGTGCAACCGTTTCCCCTTCGGAGGCTCACTGAGGGTCACGTCCAGGAGCAAACTGACCTTCCCCATAACTCTGTCAACAGGTAAGAGACTCACTGAGAGATCAGCAGAAGTGTGTTGCTCTGTGTTTCTGAACACGGTGTTGTGTGTATCAGAGTGCCGTCAGCTGATTGGCTGGTGTCTCAGTCCAGCGGCGGCTGATCGGCCCAGTTTGGACGATATTGAGCGCCATCCCTGGTTACAGTGAACAGGTGGCCAGTGACTTGACACTTATCTGAGTGACGCACTCATGGCTTTGATTGTGTTGTTAGGGTCAGTCTGGATTAATGATCTTAATGATTTGTGTAGGGTGAGCAGGAGTCACACAGGAAGTGCAGAGAACTGCTTCCTGATCACCTGCAGAATGAGGAGTGGGCACCTCACTAACTAATGGCCGACTCACCCAGGGCCGGGGCCCCTTTACCTGCACTAAGCCACCGCTTCAGATGACTTTAATGTTAATAGGGATTTTAATAATAAACGTATTATTTAGACAAATAATCCAGGTGTAGTGTCTTCCTAGAGTGACTGGAGAGAGCTCAAATAAAGGGAGAGTTCACACAGAAATCCAGATTTACTCACTGTTTACTCAAACTCAAGCGGTTTCAAATCTTTAAGAGTTTCTTGTTTTCTGTTTTGCACAAAATAAAATGTTTTGAAGAAGCTGAAAACCTGTAACCGTTGACTTTCATAGTAGCAAAAACAAACAAGTCAATGGGTACAGCTTTTCAGCTTTCTTCAAAATATCTTCTTTTGTATTGAACAGAATAAAGAAACTCAAACAGGTTTGGAGCAAGTGAAAGGGAGTTAATGATACAGAATTGTTATTTTGGGGTGAACTATCCATTTAAGTCCTCTTAATGGAGGTTTTCATAATGGTTTTAAAATGAAGATTGCAGCTCTACTGACTGAGGCTAAAGGTGTGATGAAATATTGTTTAGGTTGTTATTCCATTAAATGATCTTATAGATCTATAATATATAAGTTTTGGTGGAGTTGTTGTGCTAATTTGCCCACAGTAGCAGTAAAACCTCTGAAATGGTGTACACATCTGATGATCTAAGACCTAGTTTTTTTTTTTTTTTTTTAATATTAGGAATGTTCAGAGCTCTGTTAGATGTACATTTGCATTCTACATTTCTGTTGTTGTAGCAGGGAGATGTTTGTTTTGTGGCATGAAAAGAGTTTAAGAACTTCAGTTTTAGCTGGGAGTACTACTGCATGTGCACTCATGTGATTGGCTTAAATTATATTAAACTGAGAGACCCAGAAACAACACTGAGTCCTTTCTGAGACTGCAAGTCAAATATTCTGAAAAAACATTTAACCTTTCTTAAATGTATTTACATTTTTAATCATTAAAAACTTACAATATTAGAATCAATGAAAATAGGATGCAGATGCCAGAGCATTGTCATTAACACTCTTTTGAATCATATTTCTACTAAAGAACAATGACTTTAGTTTACTCTACTTTACATTCTGCTGGTTCTGACATTAGAATAAATACTGAAGTCTGAACTCTGAGCTCTTTCATTCCTCTGCCTTTGTTGCTGTGTGGAAGGCATGTCTAATGAAGCATAACACACTTCATCACCAGCCTGAAACAGAATATATTTAATTAAAATAATAAACAAATAAATAAACAAATAAATATATTACATTATATTGATGTAATTTATGTTGCTGCTAAACTATTGCGAATAATATATATTAAAATTATTCTCAAAATGTGCTCATACCTCAACATGTCTGTTCTCAGCCCCAGAACCTACAGAAACTTAACAAAAGATAAGAATAATTTACATTTTATAATTTGAGATATACATTTTTTACGAATAGCTGATGACCTGTAGTTTTCTTCTGACAGAGGCAGTAGACGCAGATGGAGAAGAGGAGAACACACACCGAACACACACTGAACAGCAGATTCCAGCAGAAAACACACTCTGATGCAGGTGATGTGGAGGTGCTGTTAAACCGTTCAGCACAAGGAGACTCTTGCTCTAAAATGAACAACAGGCCATTATTAAAGTGAATATATATTTAGTTATTATATTCATTTTATTTTATCTTTACTGATTACACACAATAATGAAAAATATGAGTTTAACACGGATGAATTTGCTAAAAGTGGTTGGAAAATCAGAAGTTAAAGATTCTAATATTAAATACACTATAAATCATCGTTTTACAAAATATAATGAATTTGCTGTTAATTTAATTTAAAGTATTATTAGAAACTAAGATACACTTTAAAAACTAATTATAAACACTTATTTTACTAATATACTTTATTAAATATACATTATTTCTGTATTTGAAGTCGGACTATGGCTGCAGGATTGTGTTGCTTAATTATTTGCAGGACTTTGCATTAATTATCGATAAAATTCATTCAAATAATATTAAAATAATAAAACTTTAGGTAAACATGTAAACTTATCATTAAAGCACAGCTATATTATGAAGAGATAAACTATAATTGACACTAATATTAGCTGTAATCCATAATCATCAAAATGAACTGAAATAAACACTTGAAATAAATTATTCTGAGTGTGATGAATGATTAAATAATTCCCCAGCACGGTTTAATTGAGAAAATATCTTTTGCAACACATTTTTAAACATAATATGTTAAATAAATAATCTCTAATAACTCATGACACAATATTTTAATAGTTATTTTACAAGACACTAGTATTCAGCCTAAAGTGCAGTTTAAAGGCTTAACTGGGTTAATTAGGTTAACTAAAGTTAGTTTAATTTAGGCAAATCATAGGACAACAGTGTTTGGTTCTGTAGCCAAAAAAAAAAAAAAAAAATCTTACAGGGCTAATAATAATGTGCTTAATTTTTTGTTTGTTTTTATCAAAAACTGTTTTCACTTCAGCCAAACTGAAAAATAAACTTCACTGATCTGATAAGATCTCTTAGATCATTGTCACAAAGCACAGATTTTCCATTAGGCTTTCTTTAGTCTTGTGTATTGATTAATGTGCGCGAGGGCAACTATTGGTTTAATGAGGGAGTTTTCTGAGAGATGAAGAGCTGTAAAGTGAGTGTTCAATTACAAAAAGAAATGATTATACAAACTCAGTGTTTCCTTTTATTAACATTGACAAAACCGTATTACTTTAAAAGAAATATGATTATCAAAGCATGTCTTAGAGCGAATAAGCCCAACAGGATTTTTATGTAATCGCCTTTTTTCTTAATTTATATATAAAATAAATGTTTAATTAGTAATCACTACTGATGGGTTAGATTTTCAATATTCAATATTGTTCAGTAATTATTCAGCAGTAATTAAACATCTCTGTAGCATTTCCTCCTGCAGATGTGGTTCAGTCAGTTCAGCACTGCAGGGAGCTGTCCATTGTGCTGAATTTACTCCACACTAAACTCTCTTCTCACATTAAATTCATTATAAGTGTCTGATCAGTGAACAGGATACTGTCATTTCTCAACAACTAAAGAAGGTCTAATGTAGAAATTAAAAGATAATAGGAAATACAAACAGATGGATTTGCTTTATGAAAGGAAATTTTGTTGAATGATTATTACAATTTGGTTTAAATGTTGAATGTTGCACTCGTACATGTTGCATTGCTCTGCTCTTCTTTAAATAAATCAAACCTCAGTTGTGTGCTGTTTACACTGTCTCTGATTCATGGCACGTATTTTAATAAATCAGACTTTTGCATCTTCAGTTTCTCATCAATTCCAAGTCATGAAAATAATAAAAGCAACATTTACAGCTGCAGCGTGCACTAAATATTTTCTTACTCTTCTTATTTCTGTTTTTGTCTAACCACAGTTTATCTCATGCATTGATGTGTGTATTGAGCATGCAAGATCACCAGCTTGACCACAAACAGTTTTAGGACATTCAGTCTGTTGCATGCCTGAATAAAAACACTTGTGGTTTGTGTTCTCGCCTAGCTTTTCACAGCAACTGCAACATCACTGCACCAGGAGCGTCAGTAAAGACCAAGAAGAAGAAGAAGAAACACAGCACTGAGCCTGAAAGCTGATGTACTGTAGGCTGCAAGCAGAATCCTTTATGACCCAGAGATAATTTAATATAAAAAATGTATATCAATATAATAAATGAATCATATTATTAATCATATTATTCATTTTATAAATAATTTTTAACTACATTCAAAAAATAAAAACCTGTTTACCTTTAATATGTTTACTTTAATTAACTTTGATATATTTTTACTACTGTAAACTGGTGTAAAAAATCAGGCCGCTTCAATGCAGACTTTGCACCCTTAACAGAAGTTCAGAAGCTCAAATCACATCAAATCATCAAACGTAATGACAAACGAGAGATGTTTTTCTGAATTTAATAAAATCTTTTTTTGTTTTAATATAAATGAACAAGGCTAGATAGGTTAGGAAAATTCTAGCAAACGTATAAGCTAATTGTCATTACAGACCTTGTGACAGTAATTTAGCTTATTGAAAGCTGTATATTAGTGATGAAAACAGCTATTTAGATTCATACAAACAGAAATAATGTATTTATAAACTTGCACCTTTCTGCTGTGGACGCCATCTTGTGGTCAGACGCGGGAACTCATTCGGCAGGTGAACTTTTGTGCTTTCTAGCCCTTGAGTGAACACAAAGTCCCTTAAAAAGCCTTCACATACATCCAAAATAACGAAAACATTAATAAAACTTAATAATATTAAATCTGAAAACAAGAGCAAATGAAAAGTACATAAATATGACTGAACCATGTAGCCTACCAGATGATGATACAAACGGCCATGTGATCTGAAATTGTGCGTAGACCATAGACTGTAAAATATAGGCATAGACATAGAAATTGTGAACGATTTAATTTACTTTCTATTATTTACAATAATAAACTTTTTTAAAAACTTATATTCCTAATATCTACGTGAGCAGTTAGCACTGTACGTGTAATTAACCAGCATGCACTTACATTGCTTGGGCCACTAATAGAAAATATATGAGTTAATTTTATTATTTTAATTTAATTAATTCCTAAATAGCTGTACATTTTACAAAGTCAAACCTTGTCAAACCAATCTTGCTCATTTAGCATTATTATTACAGTTTCGTGAATTATAAATTAATTGATTTAAACTTCATTATTATTATTATTATTATTACTATTATTATTATTATTATTATAACTATGTTATTTATTATTATTAATTATTTATTATTTATATGTTGAGATGAGATGAATCGTTTACTCACGTGATTCAGATTGGCGATTCAAATTGTGGTTGCTATAGCAACGCGTGTTATGATTTGACTCCATATATAAACACCGAGACTCGCCGCTATCTGTTGATTGAGGAGAGGCGAATTTCTGAGACATTTGCTGAGGATTACTGTGCTGATACTGCGATTCTTCAAGGAGACCAGAGAATTTCTGACAGAAGACTTTTATTTTACAAGGAGATCGACGCTCAGAGCTGAAATTATTCCTTTTGACACGTTTTGTTGCTCTTTTGTTGTGTTTATTTTGATTTTGATCTTGTTTTTATTGACATTTTTATTGATATTTGATCTTTGTTCTTGTTTTCAGGTTTGCTGGAGTTTGGAGGAGTTTGTCAGATGGGTGAAAACCGCAGTGAGTGTTTTAGTTTTTATTTGTTTATGATCAATCATGACATGATGTTGTGTAATGTTTGGGGAAATGTGATGTAAATAAACTGGTACAAATGAACCCATTTCAACACAACTGTTCCCCGATATAAGTGATCAGATGTCTTTTATTCTCTGTAGATGCAGCTACTAAAGTTAATTGTTGATTAATTCTTATAATCTTATAATAAACGTGATATGTTGTTGTTGTTGTTGTCGTTGTCTCAGGCCGCTCCAGATCCAGGAGTTCTGCTTTCATCCAGGCAGCTGTTCAGGACGTCAGGACACATGATGGTGATGGTGAAACCCAGACCGTGAGCCAAGAGCTTGATGGATTTCTCGCACCTCTGCCTTCCCTGTTGGCCAAATCTGTGTCCACAGATCAGGGTAACAGGAAGAGGAAGCGGCAGAGCGGCAGCCAGCAAACACCAGAAGATGAACGTCCCTCCACCTCATCTAGAAGAGCTCTCAAACGCTCTCGCAGAGGTCAGAATGGCTTTTTGAAGAAGTGATGATGATGTTTCAGTAATGCTCTTTTACAGTTTTCTCTACTGCTGCATGTTTTCTTTGAACACACATTTCTACTGCTCCTCTGCGTTGCAGACGCGTATGCAAAGGGCCCACTGCTGGGAGACGGTGGATTTGGCTCTGTGTTTGCTGGGATGCGCAGGTCTGATGGACTGCCAGTAAGTCGTTTTCTCCGCTCTTCATTCAAACAGCCTTTAGAAATCCTGATCTCAGTAAATGTGATGTGTGAGGATCAGGCAGGTGTGATTTATTATGCTTTATCTGTCTACAGGTCGCCATCAAGTATGTGTCTAAAGAGCGGACACAGAGGAGACTGAGAGTTGTGAGTTCAGTGTGAACCTGTTGTTGTGTTTGATGTTTCATTGGGTTCTGAATCCAATCGTTTGTCCTGCAGGAAGGTCAGGGTCGGCTGCCGCTGGAGGTGGCACTGATGACCCGCGTCAATTCAGCTCCTGCCTGCCCCAACGTCCTGCAGCTGCTAGACTGGTTTGACCGTCCCAGACGCTACATCCTGATCCTGGAGCGTCCGGATCCCTGCCAAGACCTCCAGAGCTTCTGTGAGGAGAACGACTGTCTGGATGAGGGTCTGGCCAAGAAAGTGCTGGTGCAGCTGATCGCGGCTCTGAAACACTGCGAGAGCCGCGGAGTCCTGCACCGGGACGTCAAGCCAGAGAACCTGCTGATCTCCACAGAGTCCCAGGACATCAAGCTGCTGGACTTCGGCTGTGGAGATCTGCTCAAGCGCTCGGCCTACAAATACTTCGCAGGTGGGTTTGTGTTGCAGAAGGAAACACTCTGTGGATGTTTGTGAGCTTTTGATGATCCACCAAAGGGAATTTGTGTGTGCTGGAGTGTTTTGAACGGGTGTTTGTGTCTCCTTGTGTCTCTCAGGAACGATTCAATACGCTCCACCTGAGTGGTTCTGCAGACAGCGCTACCATGCGGGTCCAGCTACGGTGTGGTCAGTGGGAGTGACCCTCTTCAACATCCTGTGCAACCGTTTCCCCTTCGGAGGCTCACTGAGGGTCACGTCCAGGAGCAAACTGACCTTCCCCATAACTCTGTCAACAGGTAAGAGACTCACTGAGAGATCAGCAGAAGTGTGTTGCTCTGTGTTTCTGAACACGGTGTTGTGTGTATCAGAGTGCCGTCAGCTGATTGGCTGGTGTCTCAGTCCAGCGGCGGCTGATCGGCCCAGTTTGGACGATATTGAGCGCCATCCCTGGTTACAGTGAACAGGTGGCCAGTGACTTGACACTTATCTGAGTGACGCACTCATGGCTTTGATTGTGTTGTTAGGGTCAGTCTGGATTAATGATCTTAATGATTTGTGTAGGGTGAGCAGGAGTCACACAGGAAGTGCAGAGAACTGCTTCCTGATCACCTGCAGAATGAGGAGTGGGCACCTCACTAACTAATGGCCGACTCACCCAGGGCCGGGGCCCCTTTACCTGCACTAAGCCACCGCTTCAGATGACTTTAATGTTAATAGGGATTTTAATAATAAACGTATTATTTAGACAAATAATCCAGGTGTAGTGTCTTCCTAGAGTGACTGGAGAGAGCTCAAATAAAGGGAGAGTTCACACAGAAATCCAGATTTACTCACTGTTTACTCAAACTCAAGCGGTTTCAAATCTTTAAGAGTTTCTTGTTTTCTGTTTTGCACAAAATAAAATGTTTTGAAGAAGCTGAAAACCTGTAACCGTTGACTTTCATAGTAGCAAAAACAAACAAGTCAATGGGTACAGCTTTTCAGCTTTCTTCAAAATATCTTCTTTTGTATTGAACAGAATAAAGAAACTCAAACAGGTTTGGAGCAAGTGAAAGGGAGTTAATGATACAGAATTGTTATTTTGGGGTGAACTATCCATTTAAGTCCTCTTAATGGAGGTTTTCATAATGGTTTTAAAATGAAGATTGCAGCTCTACTGACTGAGGCTAAAGGTGTGATGAAATATTGTTTTGGTTGGTATTCCATTAAATGATCTTATAGATCTATAATATATACGTTTTGGTGGAGTTGTTGTGCTAATTTGCCCACAGTAGCAGTAAAACCTCTGAAATGGTGTACACATCTGATGATCTAAGACCTAGTTTTTTGTTTTTTTAATATTAGGAATGTTCAGAGCTCTGTTAGATGTACATTTGCATTCTACATTTCTGTTGTTGTAGCAGGGAGATGTTTGTTTTGTGGCATGAAAAGAGTTTAAGAACTTCAGTTTTAGCTGGGAGTACTACTGCATGTGCACTCATGTGATTGGCTTAAATTATATTAAACTGAGAGACCCAGAAACAACACTGAGTCCTTTCTGAGACTGCAAGTCAAATATTCTGAAAAAACATTTAACCTTTCTTAAATGTATTTACATTTTTAATCATTAAAAACTTACAATATTAGAATCAATGAAAATAGGATGCAGATGCCAGAGCATTGTCATTAACACTCTTTTGAATCATATTTCTACTAAAGAACAATGACTTTAGTTTACTCTACTTTACATTCTGCTGGTTCTGACATTAGAATAAATACTGAAGTCTGAACTCTGAGCTCTTTCATTCCTTTGCCTTTGTTGCTGTGTGGAAGGCATGTCTAATGAAGCATAACACACTTCATCACCAGCCTGAAACAGAATATATTTAATTAAAATAATAAACAAATAAATAAACAAATAAATATATTACATTATATTGATGTAATTTATGTTGCTGCTAAACTATTGCGAATAATATATATTAAAATTATTCTCAAAATGTGCTCATACCTCAACATGTCTGTTCTCAGCCCCAGAACCTACAGAAACTTAACAAAAGATAAGAATAATTTACATTTTATAATTTGAGATATACATTTTTTACGAATAGCTGATGACCTGTAGTTTTCTTCTGACAGAGGCAGTAGACGCAGATGGAGAAGAGGAGAACACACACCGAACACACACCGAACAGCAGATTCCAGCAGAAAACACACTCTGATGCAGGTGATGTGGAGGTGCTGTTAAACCGTTCAGCACAAGGAGACTCTTGCTCTAAAATGAACAACAGGCCATTATTAAAGTGAATATATATTTAGTTATTATATTCATTTTATTTTATCTTTACTGATTACACACAATAATGAAAAATATGAGTTTAACACGGATGAATTTGCTAAAAGTGGTTGGAAAATCAGAAGTTAAAGATTCTAATATTAAATACACTATAAATCATCGTTTTACAAAATATAATGAATTTGCTGTTAATTTAATTTAAAGTATTATTAGAAACTAAGATACACTTTAAAAACTAATTATAAACACTTATTTTACTAATATACTTTATTAAATATACATTATTTCTGTATTTGAAGTCGGACTATGGCTGCAGGATTGTGTTGCTTAATTATTTGCAGGACTTTGCATTAATTATCGATAAAATTCATTCAAATAATATTAAAATAATAAAACTTTAGGTAAACATGTAAACTTATCATTAAAGCACAGCTATATTATGAAGAGATAAACTATAATTGACACTAATATTAGCTGTAATCCATAATCATCAAAATGAACTGAAATAAACACTTGAAATAAATTATTCTGAGTGTAATGAATGATTAAATAATTCCCCAGCACGGTTTAATTGAAAAAATATCTTTTGCAACACATTTTTAAACATAATATGTTAAATAAATAATCTCTAATAACTCATGACACAATATTTTAATAGTTATTTTACAAGACACTAGTATTCAGCCTAAAGTGCAGTTTAAAGGCTTAACTGGGTTAATTAGGTTAACTAAAGTTAGTTTAATTTAGGCAAATCATAGGACAACAGTGTTTGGTTCTGTAGCCAAAAAAAAAAATTAAAAAAATCTTACAGGGCTAATAATAATGTGCTTAATTTTTTGTTTGTTTTTATCAAAAACTGTTTTCACTTCAGCCAAACTGAAAAATAAACTTCACTGATCTGATAAGATCTCTTAGATCATTGTCACAAAGCACAGATTTTCCATTAGGCTTTCTTTAGTCTTGTGTATTGATTAATGTGCGCGAGGGCAACTATTGGTTTAATGAGGGAGTTTTCTGAGAGATGAAGAGCTGTAAAGTGAGTGTTCAATTACAAAAAGAAATGATTATACAAACTCAGTGTTTCCTTTTATTAACATTGACAAAACCGTATTACTTTAAAAGAAATATGATTATCAAAGCATGTCTTAGAGCGAATAAGCCCAACAGGATTTTTATGTAATCGCCTTTTTTCTTAATTTATATATAAAATAAATGTTTAATTAGTAATCACTACTGATGGGTTAGATTTTCAATATTCAATATTGTTCAGTAATTATTCAGCAGTAATTAAACATCTCTGTAGCATTTCCTCCTGCAGATGTGGTTCAGTCAGTTCAGCACTGCAGGGAGCTGTCCATTGTGCTGAATTTACTCCACACTAAACTCTCTTCTCACATTAAATTCATTATAAGTGTCTGATCAGTGAACAGGATACTGTCATTTCTCAACAACTAAAGAAGGTCTAATGTAGAAATTAAAAGATAATAGGAAATACAAACAGATGGATTTGCTTTATGAAAGGAAATTTTGTTGAATGATTATTACAATTTGGTTTAAATGTTGAATGTTGCACTCGTACATGTTGCATTGCTCTGCTCTTCTTTAAATAAATCAAACCTCAGTTGTGTGCTGTTTACACTGTCTCTGATTCATGGCACGTATTTTAATAAATCAGACTTTTGCATCTTCAGTTTCTCATCAATTCCAAGTCATGAAAATAATAAAAGCAACATTTACAGCTGCAGCGTGCACTAAATATTTTCTTACTCTTCTTATTTCTGTTTTTGTCTAACCACAGTTTATCTCATGCATTGATGTGTGTATTGAGCATGCAAGATCACCAGCTTGACCACAAACAGTTTTAGGACATTCAGTCTGTTGCATGCCTGAATAAAAACACTTGTGGTTTGTGTTCTCGCCTAGCTTTTCACAGCAACTGCAACATCACTGCACCAGGAGCGTCAGTAAAGACCAAGAAGAAGAAGAAGAAACACAGCACTGAGCCTGAAAGCTGATGTACTGTAGGCTGCAAGCAGAATCCTTTATGACCCAGAGATAATTTAATATAAAAAATGTATATCAATATAATAAATGAATCATATTATTAATCATATTATTCATTTTATAAATAATTTTTAACTACATTCAAAAAATAAAAACCTGTTTACCTTTAATATGTTTACTTTAATTAACTTTGATATATTTTTACTACTGTAAACTGGTGTAAAAAATCAGGCCGCTTCAATGCAGACTTTGCACCCTTAACAGAAGTTCAGAAGCTCAAATCACATCAAATCATCAAACGTAATGACAAACGAGAGATGTTTTTCTGAATTTAATAAAATCTTTTTTTGTTTTAATATAAATGAACAAGGCTAGATAGGTTAGGAAAATTCTAGCAAACGTATAAGCTAATTGTCATTACAGACCTTGTGACAGTAATTTAGCTTATTGAAAGCTGTATATTAGTGATGAAAACAGCTATTTAGATTCATACAAACAGAAATAATGTATTTATAAACTTGCACCTTTCTGCTGTGGACGCCATCTTGTGGTCAGACGCGGGAACTCATTCGGCAGGTGAACTTTTGTGCTTTCTA
The DNA here is from genome assembly GCF_052040795.2 of Danio rerio. Lineage (NCBI taxonomy): Eukaryota > Metazoa > Chordata > Actinopteri > Cypriniformes > Danionidae > Danio > Danio rerio. Next base: position 43,529,533 of record NC_141025.1, read on the forward strand.
GCCCTTGAGTGAACACAAAGTCCCTTAAAAAGCCTTCACATACATCCAAAATAACGAAAACATTAATAAAACTTAATAATATTAAATCTGAAAACAAGAGCAAATGAAAAGTACATAAATATGACTGAACCATGTAGCCTACCAGATGATGATACAAACGGCCATGTGATCTGAAATCGTGCGTAGACCATAGACTGTAAAATATAGGCATAGACATAGAAATTGTGAACGATTTAATTTACTTTCTATTATTTACAATAATAAACTTTTTTTTAACTTATATTCCTAATATCTACGTGAGCAGTTAGCACTGTACGCACAGCAAATTTTAGATAGTAGATTTAACTACCTTGGAGTTAAAATTAACACTGCCTCAGAGTTTATATGGGAACCACTATAAGTGTTAAAAATAACATTGTCAACACCAAGAGAGTGTTAATTAGTAAACTCTTGTTGTGTAAAATATCTGTTCAATTTCCGAAAAAAATACCAGCAGCTGTGGTTGCCAGAATCTTTTTGTGAAAAACATGGAAGTTTTATATAACTCTATAAATTTACAAAAAATAACCATATTTCATGAACTAATACAATGTTCATTTTACAAAATCATAGCTTAGTGCACAAAAATGTAAAGTCTTTAGATGCAATAATGTTTTCATGTGTGATGGCAAGTAGCAAACAGATTTTGACAGCATTAGTAACTACACAGTTACTTTTAAACAAAAGAAGATGCAGCATAACAACAAATTCTCTCAGTTCATCTTGGACTAGAACAGAGACGCTATTATCCTCCACAATGGTGACACAAAAACCGTTTTGCTGTTTTTCTTTCTTTTTTTTCATTTTTAGATTTTACGGAAAAATACCAGCAGCTGTGGTTGCCAGTAATCTGCTGTTTTTCACATTCATAAATTCAGTTTACAGAATATTTCTGTTAAAAGCACATTCAACAGTCTGTATTTTTATCGATCTCACACTGCAAATTTTAGATTTAATAGATTTAACTACCTTAGAGTTAAAATTAATACTCCCTCAGTGTTTTTATGGGAACCACTATAAGTGTTAAAATAACATTTTTGAAAGTGTTAAAATTTTTAACACCCAGAGTGTTAATTAGCAAACTCTTATTGTGTAAAACATCTGTTAAATGTATGTCAAAATACTGGCAGCAGTGGTTGCCAGTAATCTGCTGTTTTCAACATTTTACATTCGTAAATTCAGTTTCCAGAATATTTCTGTTAAAAACAAATCCCATTGTCTGTATTTTTCATTCGAACACACGTAAGCCTTAAATTCCAGAGCAAAATCCTCACTAGTGTCCTCCCTACAGAGGGCTGAACACTTAGACAGTGATGAAGTTAATGAGACAATAAAGTGTCTAATTAAAGGAGGATTGAGAATTGTTGATGAACAACTGTTAACAAGCAGAATCACTGAAGGACAGAAAAACACAAGCCAAAACCAAAGATGAAATCAACTGAGAAAAAAAAAAACTCTAAATAAAATAATAATCAATAAAAATAAAACAAATTACACAATAAAAAATCTTATTTTTCAACATCTTTAAAAAAAACTCATCAAATTAAACAACTTATCATGGAGCTTCACCTATTACTGACCAGTGACTTTATTTCTGTCATGTGAACAAAAGCTCTTAATAAAATTTCCGTTGTTCATTTGAAGTCACCATGATGGAGGACAGAGTCTGCTTTAGTCAGGTTCTTCAACTTCTTACTATAAATGTCTTCTTCTTTGGCTGCTATAGATAGTGTTAATTACACTATTTAAACATAAAGCATGGAAAGCCGAAAGAAAACTAAAGTGTCAGTCTGAAGTGATTATTATTGATAATATAGCCTTCCTTTCCTGCTTGTTTTCTAATACAAGATCATATTAGTTATGTGTGAGAAATAAATAATGAACATAAATGAAACCACTGAAGCTCCAATAAAATAAAAACAATATTTACAATGAGAATGTTTGATCTATGGCAGAACTTATAAACACCCAGACATCAATAATTAGTCTTTGAATCTCAATAATGGTGACAAACAAAAAAATAAAAATCAAGTAAAAAAAAAAACACTACTGAAATATCACCTCCCAAAAACAACACAAAATAAAGGAAAATAAAGAGATTGTAAGAACATAAAGCTGCATAATTTATTCATGCTGCAATGCATGCTGGGAGCTTTGTACTATGCTGGCACCCAGCATGCATTGCGGCATGAACTATGCAGCTTTTTTTTTTTTTTTTCAGCAACCACGGTTGAGGTTCATGTCCTGATTCTTGATGCCTGTGTGTTATAATGAGCAAGCTGGAGCTTGAATGTTTAGTGCATGACACTCTAATTATTAATGGCATCCTAATTGTTTGTTGAATTTTCTTTGAAGAGCAGCAAACTGTCAGTAGTATTGTCACATGCAGCTTTAATACACCTATATTTGCATATTATTATGAATCAACTTAATAAACACCTGATATTAAATCTATAACAATTAAGCATAAACAGTGTAGTTTCTCTTGACCTTTCTTGCTATAGCTAATGAGTTTTAGAAACACGGTTGTAGCAGTCAGAGAAACTTTATGATATAAGCGTAAAGCTTCAAGAACTCAAATAAACAGCCTCTGATCTCCATGATGGTGAGGTCAAATGAAATATTTTTAATAAAAAAAATATAAACCTCTGTTCATTGTCAAATATTCTTACAGAAATTAAGTCAAACTGTAATCAGTGAAGCTGCTTATGCTATTATTTAAAGGAGTTGTTTAATCCTCTGTTTTAATTCAGCTGGTTTGGTGTGAGGCTGTGTCTGTAGATTTATTTCTTCCTTCAATTTCTTATTCCTTCAGTGATTGTGCTTGTTAACAGCAGGTGTTCAACAGCAGGTGTCTGAATTCACTTATTTGTGGTCATTCACTCTGTCTAGTGGACTAAACTAATTGACCAATTTAAGGGTCAGGTGAATGAGGGTGTGGCGAGATTTCAGACACTCTGATTAGTTTCTCAAATACAAGGGTTTTCTTCTTATATGTTACTCTGTATGACATGGAGGCAAATCAACTTCTAACGCTGAGAGGGTTATTTTACCTTTATCTAACTCTAGAATTTTAACACTTTACTCTGAATTACCACAACACATGAAATTTAACACCAATGAATTTGCTGTGTGGAGGAAACATTTGTGAAATGTGTTTTAGCATTTGAGAAAAACTGTAACACAACCAAGCCTTAAAAATACATTATGGTCCACCCCTTTAATGACCTCTGCTGAGATCTTGAAAAATTACATTTTTATTATTTATTATTTTATTTAGAGTTTTATTCTCAGTTGATCTTATCTTTGGTTTTGGCTGTAATTTGTGTTTTTCTGCAGTGATTCTGCTGTTAACAGCTGTTTATCGACAATTCTCAATCTTCCTTTAATTAGAGACTTAATTATCTTATTACTTCATCACTGTCTGAGTGTTCAACCCTCTGTAGTGAGGACACTAGTGAGGGTTTTGCTCTGGGATTTAGGGGGAAATGTGTTCGATGAAAAATACAGACTGTGTAATGTATTTTTAACAGAAATATTCTGTAAACTGAATTTACGAATGTAAAATGTTAAAAACAGCAGATTACTGGCAACCACAGCTAGAAGGGTCCGTGTATCATCCGTTCATTTGATTATTCCTTTTATTACGGAAAACGAAACATCAGAAAAACGATGAATATTTCGTTTTTCTGTTTATTCTGTAGGCAGAAAAAACGGAAACTCATCTGTTATTCAGCTTATTAACTTAAAACGAAATATTAAAACAAACACAAAACCAAAATGAAATTAAAGCTGCAAGCAGCGATGATAGGGACCTCGCACCCGGGCTCACCGCCGCTCGGTGGCCCCAGGATGACAGAGAGCAGCGAACAACATTATTTTAAGCCGATATATATAAAGAACCTGAGAAAATCACAGATTTATGCCAAACTTCCTCCTGTCAGCAGGTGGCGCTTTAACTGTGACTAAATATTGTCATGTAGATGTCTTCAGAAGAGTAATTTAATCAATCATGTGAAGTTTCAGGCAGATCGGACATTGTGTGGCTGAGTTATAATTAGTTTCCTGTTGCCAGCAGGTGGCGCTATGACTGTGACTTGATATTGGCATGTAGATGTCTTCAGAAGATGAGTTTAATCAACCATGTGAATTTTCAGGATGGCCAGACATTGTGTGGCTGAGTTATAAGCCAAACTTATTGTTGTCAGCAGGTGGCGCTATGACTGTGACTCAATATTGCAATGTAGATGTCTTCAGGAGAGGAATTTATTCAACCATGTAAAGTTTCAGGCAGACTAGACATTGTGTGGCCGACTTATAAGCCAAACTACCTTCTGCCAGCTGGTGGCGCTATGACTGTGACTCAACATTGGCAAGTAGATGTGTTAAGGATAGGAATTTGATCAACCATGTGAAGTTTCAGGCTGATCCGACATTGTATGGTTGAGTTATAAGGACTTCCTGTTCCATGGCGAATCGTTGAGGTTTGTCATGCCGCCACGGACACGCCCCTCTGCAAAAACTCTAGATCTTCACAATATATCATCGCTAGAGCTTTCAGAGGACACCACCCAAATTTGGTTCTCATACGATAAAATTTGTTGAAAGAGTTTGTCACAGTGTAAAACATGTCATTTGCTGTGGCCAGCAGGTGGCGCTATAACTGTGTCTGGATATTGGCATGTAAACGTGTTCAGGTCAGGACTCTTATTAAACGTGTGAATTTTGAGGCAGATCTGATAATGCATGCCCGAGTTATAACGACTTCCTGTTTTGTGGCGAATCGTCAAAGTTTATGAGGCCGCCAGGGACACGCCCATCGACGAAAACTCAAAAGCATTGCAATTTAACATCGCCAAGGCCTTTAGATGACAAAACCCAATTTTGGTGTCGATCGGATAAAATCCCCAGGAGGAGTTCGTTAAAATACAACGCCTGGAAATGGCAAAAACGCCACTTTTTCACCGCAGGAAGTTAAAAATATCAGACTTCCTGTTGGGTTTGAGATATGGCTCCAAGAGACTTTTTCGTATGTTTTGGCTTGTTTGAGGTGTGTGCCGATTTTCGTGCATGTGCGTGATTCATATATCGGGGGCTCGTTCGTTTAATTTTTCTAGGTGGCGCTGTCGAGTCTATTTGCCACGCCCACTTCAATATTGTTATGTGGATGTGTTCAGGAGAGGACTTTTATCAACCATGTGAAGTTTCAGGCAGATCGGACATTGTGTGGTTGAGTTATAAAGCCTTCCTGGTCAATGGCGAAGCGTTGAGGTTTGTCATGCCGCCACGGACACGCCCCTCTCCGAAAACTCTAGATCTTCACAATATATCATCGCTAGAGCTTTTAGATAACACTACCCAATTTTGGTGCTGATGCGATAAAATTTGTGGGAGGAGTTTGTTACTCTGTAAAAACATGTCATTTCCTGTGGCCAGCAGGTGGCGCTATAACTATATCTGGATATTGGCATGTAAACGTGTTCAGGTCAGGACTGTTATTAAACGTGTGAATTTTGAGGCAGATCGGATGATGCATGCCTGAGTTATAACGACTTCCTGTTTTGTGGCGAATCGTCAAACTTTGCGAGGCCGCCACAGACACGCCCATCGACGAAAACTCTAAAGCTTCGCAATTTAACATCGCCAAGGCCTTTAGATGACAAATGCCAATTTTGGTGTCGATCGGATAAAATCCCTAGGAGGAGTTCGTTAAAGTACAACGCCTGGAAATGGCAAAAACGCCACTTTTTCGCCGCAGGAAGTCAAAAATATCCGACTTCCTGTTGGATTTGAGATATGGCTCCAAGAGACTTTTTCGTATGTTTTGGCATGTTTGAGGTGTGTGCCAAGTTTCGTGCATGTGCGTGATTCGTAGATCGGGGGCTCGTCCGTTTAATTTTTCTAGGTGGCGCTGTCGAGTCATTTTGCCACACCCACTTCCGAGACCCATAATAAACGTAAATTTTCGCCACTTTTGAGGCGTGTGCAAAGTTGCGTGAGTTTTCGGGCATGTTTAGCCCCTCTAAATCGCGATTCATTGGAGAGAAGAATAATAATAATAATTAAAGCTGCAAGCAGCGATGATAGGGACCTCGCACCCGGGCTCTCCGCCGCCCGGTGGCATCAGGATGACAGAGAACAGCGAACAGTAATAATTTAAGCCGATATATTAAAAATATCTGAGAAAATCACAGATTTATGCCAAACTTCCTCCTGTCAGCAGGTGGTGCTATAACTGTGACTCATGATTGGCATGTAGATGTCTTCAGAAGAGGAAACTTATCAACCATGAGAAGTTTTAGGCAGATCGGACATTGTTTGGCTGAGTTATAAGCCAAACTGCCTTTTGTCAGCAGGTGGCGCTATGACAGACTCAATGTTGTTATGTAGATGTGTTCAGGAGGGGACCTTCATCAACCTTGTGAAGTTTCAGGTAGATCGGACTTTGTGTGGTTGAGTTATAAGCCAATCTACCTTCTGCCAGCAGGTGGCGCTATGACTGACTCAATATTGTTATGTAGATGTGTTCAGAAGAGGACTTTTATCAATCATGTGAAGTTTCAGGCAGATCAGACATTGTGTGGTTGAGTTATAATAACTTCCTGTTCCATGGTGAAGCGTTGAGGTTTGTCATGCCACCACAGACACGCCCCTCTGCAAAAACTCTAGATCTTCACAATATATCATCGCTAGAGCTTTTAGATGACACCACTCTATTTTGGTGCTGATACGGGAAAGTTTGTGGAAGAAGTTTGTTACAGTGTCAAACATGTCATTTCCGGTAGCCAGCAGGTGGCGCTACAACTGTAATTGGATATCGGCACGTAAACCTGTTCAGGTCAGAACTGTTATTAAAGGTGTGAATTTTGAGGCAGATCGAATATTGCATGCCTGAGTTATAACGACTTCCTGTTTTGTGGCGAATCATCAACGTTTGCGAGGCCGCCACGGACACGGCCATCGATGAAAACTCTAAAGCTTCGCAATTTAACATCACCAAGGCTTTAAGATGACAAAACCCAATTTTGGTGTCAATCAGATAAAATCCCTAGGAGGAGTTCGTTAAAATACAACGCCTGAAAATGGCAAAAGAGACACTTTTTCGCCGCAGGAAGTTAAAAATATCCAACTTCCTGTTGAGTTTGAGATATGGCTCCAAGAGACTTTTTCGTATGTTTTGGCATGTTTGAGGTGTGTGCCAATTTTCGTGCATGTGCGTGATTTGTAGATCGGGGGCTCGTCCGTTTAATTTTTATAGGTGGCGCTGTTGAGTCGTTTTGCCACGCCCACTTCAGTATTGTTATGTGGATGTGTTCAGGAGAGGACGTTTATCAACCATGTGAAGTTTCAGGCTGATTGGACATTTTGTGGTTGAGTTATAAGGACTTCCTGTTCCATGGCGAAGCGTTGAGGTTTGTCATACCGCCACGGACACACCCCTCTGCGAAAACTCTAGATCTTCACAATATATCATCACCAGAGCTTTCAGATGACACCACCAAATTTTGGTGCTGATACGATAAAATTTGTGGGAGGAGTTTGTTACTCCGTAAATCATGTCATTTCCTGTGGCCAGCAGGTGGCGCCGTAACTGTATCTGGATATCGGCATGTAAATGTGTTCAGGTCAGGACTCTTATCAAGCGTGTGAATTTTGAGGCAGATCGGATAATGCATGCCTGAGTTATAACGACTTCCTGTTTCGTGGCGAATCGTCAAAGTTTGCGAGGCCGCCACGGACACGCCCATCGACGAAAACTCTAATCCTTCGCAATTTAACATCGCCAAGGCTTTTAGATGACAAAACCCAATTTTGGTGTCGATCGGATAAAATCCCTAGGAGGAGTTCGTTAAAATACAACGCCTGGAAATGGCAAAAACGCCATTAAAATGTCACTTTTTCGCTGCAGGAAGTTAAAAATATCCGACTTCCTGTTGGGTTTGAGATATGGCTCCAAGAGACTTTTTCGTATGTTTTGGCATGTTTGAGGTGTGTGCCAATTTTCGTGCATGTGCGTGATTCGTGGATCGGGGGCTCGTCCGTTTAATTTTTCTAGGTGGCGCTGTCGAGTCATTTTGCCACGCCCACTTCTGAAGCCCATAACAAACGTAAATTTTCGCCACTTCTGAGGCGTGTGCAAAGTTGCGTGAGTTTTCGGGCATGTTTAGCCCCTCAAAACCGCGATTCATTCCGCGGAAGAAGAAGAAGAAGAATAATAATTAAAGCTGCAAGCAGCGATGATAGGGACCTCGCACCCGGGCTCACCGCCGCCAGGTGGCCTCAGGATGACAGAGAACAGCGAACAACAATAATTTAAGCCGATATATATAAAGAACCTGAGAAAATCACAGATTTATGTCGAACTTCCTCCTGTCAGCAGGTGGCGCTTTAACTGTGACTCAAGATTGTTATGTAGATGCCTTCAGTAGAAGAGTCTTATCAACCATGTGAATTTTCAGGCAGATAGGACGTTGTTTGGCTGAGTTATAAGCCAAACTACCTTCTGGCAGCAGGTGGCGCTATGACAGACTCAATATTTTTACGTAGATGTCTTAAGGAGAGGATTTTAATCAACCATGTGATGTTTCAGGCAGATCAGAGATTGTGTGGCCGACTTACAAGCTAAACCACTTTCTGCCAGCAGGTGGCGCTATGACAGACTCAATATTATTATGTGTTCAGGAGTAGACTTTTATCCACAATGTGAAGTTTCAGGCAGGTCAGACATTGTGTGGCCGAGTTATAAGCCAAAATTCCTTTTGTCAGCAGGTGGCGCTATGACAGACTCAATTTGTTATGTAGATGTGTTCAGAAGAGGACTTTTATCAACCATGTGAAGTTTCAGGCAGATCTGAAATTGTGTGGTTGAGTTATAAGGACTTCCTGTTCCATGGCGAAGTGTTGAGGTTTGTCATGCCGCCACGGACACGCCCCTCTGTGAAAACTCTAGATCTTCACAATATATCACCGATAGAGCTTTTAGATGACACCACTCAAATTTGGTGCAGATAAGGTAAAGTTTGTGGGAGGAGTTTGTTACTCTGTAAATCATGTCATTTCCTGTGGCCAGCAGGTGGCGCTATAACTCTATCTGGATATCGGCATGTAAATGTGTTCAGGTCAGGACTCTTATCAAGCGTGTGAATTTTAAGGCAGAACGGATAATGCATGCTTGAGTTATAATGGCTTCCTGTTTTGTGGCGAATCGTCAAAGTTTGCGAGGCTGCTACGGACACACCCATCGATGAAAATTTAAAAGCTTCGCATTTTAACATCGCCAAGGCCTTTAGATGACAAAACCCAATTTTGGTGTTGATCGGATAAAATCCCTAGGAGGAGTTCGTTAAAATACAACGCCTGGAAATGGCAAAAAAGACACTTTTTCGCCGCAGGAAGTCAAAAATATCAGACTTCCTGTTGGGTTTGAGATATGGCTCCAAGAGACTTTTTCGTATGTTTTGCCATGTTTGAGGTGTGTGCCAATTTGCCAATTTAGATCAGGGGCTCGTCCGATTAATTTTTGCAGGTGGCGCTGTTGAGTCAATTTGCCACGCCCACTTCAATATTGTCATGTGGATGTGTTCAGGAGAGGACTTTTATCAACCATGTGAAGTTTCAGGTAGATCGGACATTGTGTGGTTGAGTTATAAGGACTTCCTGTTCCATGGCGAAGTGTTGAGGTTTGTCATGCCGCCACGGACACGCCCCTCTGTGAAAACTCTAGATCTTCACAATATATCATCGCTAGAGCTTTCAGATAACACAACCCAAATTTGGTGCTGATACGAAAAAATTTGTGGGAGGAGTTTGTTACACTGTAAAACATGTCATTTCCTGTGGCCAGCAGGTGGCGCTATAACTTTGACTGTGTTAATGTTGATATGTTGATGTCTTCAGAAGAGGATTTTAATCAACCATGTGAAGTTTCAGACAGATCGGACATTGTGTGGCCGAGTTACAAGCCAAACTACCTTCTGCCAGCAGGTGGCGCTATGACTGACTCAATATTGTTATGTAGATGTGTTCAAGAGAGGACTTTTATCAATCATGTGAAGTTTCAGGCAGATCGGACATTGTGTGGTTGAGTTATAAGTACTTCCTGTTCCATGGCGAAGCGTTGAGGTTTGTCATGCCACCACAGACACGCCCTTCTGCAAAAACTCTAGATCTTCACAATATATCATCGCTAGAGCTTTCAGATGACACCACTCTATTTTGGTGCTTATACGGGAAAATTTGTGGGAGGAGTTTGTTACAGTGTCAAACATGTCATTTCCTGTGGCCAGCAGGTGGCGCTATAACTGTAACTGGATATCGGCACGTAAACCTGTTCAGGTCAGGACTGTTATTAAATGTGTGAATTTTGAGGCAGATCGAATATTGCATGCCAGAGTTATAAAGACTTCCTGTTTTGTGGCGAATCATCAAAGTTTGCGAGGCCGCCACGGACACGCCCATCGATGAAAACTCTAAAGCTTCGCAATTTAACATCACCAAGGCCTTTAGATGACAAAAAACAATTTTGGTGTTTACCAGATAAAATCCCTAGGAGGAGTTCGTTAAAACACAACGCCTGAAAATGGCAAAAGCGCCACTTTTTCGCCACAGGAAGTTAAAAATATTCGACTTCCTGTTGGGTTTAAGATATGGCTCCAAGAGACTTTTTCGTATGTTTTGCCATGTTTGAGGTGTGTGCCAATTTTTGTGCATGTGCGTGATTCGTAGATCAGGGGCTCGTCCGTTTAATTTTTCTAGGTGGCGCTGTCGAGTCATTTTGCCACTCCCACTTCAATATTGTTATGGGGATGTGTTCAAGAGATGACGTTTATCAACCATGTGAAGTTTCAGGAAGATCGGACATTGTGTGGTTGTGTTATAAGGACTTCCTCTTCCATGGCGAAGCGTTGAGGTTTGTCATACCGCCACGGACACACCCCTCTGCGAAAACTCTAGATCTTCACAATATATCATCGCTAGAGCTTTCAGATAACACCACTCAATTTTGGTGTTGATACGATAAAATTTGTGGGAGGAGTTTATAACTCCGTAAATCATGTCATTTCCTGTGGCCAGCAGGTGGCGCTGTAACTGTATCTGGATAGTGGCATGTAAACGTGTTCAGGTCAGGACGCTTATCAAGCGTGTGAATTTTGAGGCAGATCTGATAATGCATGCCTGAGTTATAACGACTTCCTCTTTTGTGGCGAATCGTCAAAGTTTGCGAGGCCGCCACGGACACGCCCATCGATGAAAACTCTAAAGCTTCGCAATTTAACATCGCCCATGCCTTTAGATGATAAAAACCAATTTTGGTTTTGATCGGATAAAATCCCTAGGAGGAGTTCGTTAAAATACAACGCCTGGAAATGGCAAAAACGCCATTTTTTCGCCGCAGGAAGTTAAAAATATCCGACTTCCTGTTGGGTTTGAGATATGGCTCCAAGAGACTTTTTCGTATGTTTTGGCATGTTTGAGGTGTGTGCCAATTTTCGTGCATGTGCGTGATTCGTGGATCGGGGGCTCGTCCGTTTAATTTTTCTAGGTGGCGCTGTCGAGTCATTTTGCCACGCCCACTTCCGAAGCCCATAATAAACGTAAATTTTCGCCACTTCTGAGGCGTGTGCAAAGTTGCGTGAGTTTTCGGGCATGTTTAGCCCCTCAAAACCGCGATTCATTCCGGAGGAGAATAATAATAATAATAATTAAAGCTGCAAGCAGCGATGATAGGGACCTCGCACCCGGGCTCACCGCCGCCCGGTGGCCTCAGGATGACAGAGAACAGCGAACAATAATAATTTAAGCCAATATATATTTAAAAAACCTGAGAAAAATCACAGATTTATGCCAAACTTCCTCCTGTAAGCAAGTTGCGCTTAGACTGTGTGTCAATATTGGCATGTAGATGTCTTTAGGAGATAAATTTTTTTTCACCATGTAATTTTTCAGGCAGATCGAACATTGTTTGGCTGAGTTATAAGTAACTTCCTATTGCCAGCAGGTGGCGCTATGACTGTGACTCATTATTGGCTTGTAGATGTCTTCAGGAGCGGATTTTAATAAACCATGTGAATTTTCAGGCAGGTCAAACATTGTGTGGCTGAGTTATAAGCCAAACTTCCGGTTGCCAGCAGGTGGCGCTATGACTGACTCAATATTGTTATGTGGATGTGTTTAGGAGAGGACTTTTATCAACCATGTGAAGTTTCAGGCAGATCGGACATTGTGTGATTGAGTTATAAGGAATTCCTGGTCAATGGCAAAGCGTTGAGGTTTGTCATGCCGCCACGGACACGCCCCTCTCCGAAAACTCTAGATCTTCGCAATTTAACATCGCCAAGGCCTTTAGATGACAAAACCAAATTTTGGTGTTGATCGGATAAAATCCCTAGGAGGAGTTCGTTAAAATACAACGCCTGGAAATGGCAAAATCGCCACTTTTTTACAGCAGGAAGTTAAAAATATCTGACTTCCTGTTGAGTTTGAGATATGGCTCCAAGAGACTTTTTCGTAAGTTTTGGCATGTTTGAGGTGTGTGACAATTTTCGTTCATGTGTGTGATACGTATATCAGAGGCTCGTCCGATTAATTTTGGTAGGTGGCGCTGTCGAGTCTATTTGCCACGCCCACTTCAATATTGTTATGTGGATGTGTTCAGGAGAAGACTTTTAACAACCATGTGAAGTTTCAGGCAGATCGGACATTGTGTGGTTGAGTTATAAAGCCTTCCTGGTCAATGGCGAAGCGTTGAGGTTTGTCATGCCGCCACGGACACGCCCCTCTCCGAAAACTCTAGATCTTCACAATATATCATCGCTGGAGCTTTTAGATAACACTACCCAATTTTGGTGCTGATGCGATAAAATTTGTGGGAGGAGTTTGTTACTCTGTAAAACATGTCATTTCCTGTGGCCAGCAGGTGGCGCTGTAACTGTATCTGGATATTGGCATGTAAACGTGTTCAGGTCAGGACTGTTATCAAACGTGTGAATTTTGAGGCAGATCGGATAATGCATGCCTGAGTTATAACGACTTCCTGTTTTGTGGCGAATTGTCAAATTTTGCGAAGCCGCCACGGACACACCCATTGACGAAAACTCTAAAGCTTCGCAATTTAACATCGCCAAGGCCTTTAGATGACAAAAGCCAATTTTGGTGTCGATCGGATAAAATCCCTAGGAGGAGTTCGTTAAAGTACAACGCCTGGAAATGGCAAAAACGCCACTTTTTCGCCGCAGGAAGTCAAAAATATCCGACTTCCTGTTGGGTTTGAGATATGGCTCCAAGAGACTTTTTCGTATGTTTTGGCATGTTTGAGGTGTGTGCCAATTTTCGTGCATGTGCGTGATTCGTAGATCGGGGGCTCGTCCGTTTAATTTTTCTAGGTGGCGCTGTCGAGTCATTTTGCCACACCCACTTCCGAGACCCATAATAAACGTAAATTTTCGCCACTTCTGAGGCGTGTGCAAAGTTGCGTGAGTTTTCGGGCATGTTTAGCCCCTCTAAATCGCGATTCATTGGAGAGAAGAATAATAATAATAATAATTAAAGCTGCAAGCAGCGATGATAGGGACCTCGCACCCGGGCTCACCGCCGCCCGGTGACCTTACGATGACAGAGAACAACGAACAATAATAATTTAAGCCAATATATAAAAAAAGATCTAAGAAAATCACAGATTTATGCCAAACTTCCTCCTGTCAGCAGGTGGCGCTATAACTGTGACTTAAGATTGGCATGTAGATGTCTTCCGGAGAGGAATGATATCAACCATGTGAAGTTTCAGGCACATGGGACATTGTGTGGCTGAGTTATAAGCCAAACTACCTTCTGCCAGCAGGTGGCGTTATGACTGACTCAATATTGTTATGTGGATGTGTTCAGGAGCGGACTTTTATCAACCATGTGAAGTTTCAGGCAGATCGGACATTGTGTGGTTGAGTTATAAGGACTTCCTGTTCCATGGCGAAGCGTTGAGGTTTGTCATGCCACCACAAACACGCCCCTTTGCAAAAACTCTAGATCTTTACAATATATCATCGCTAGATTTTTTAGATGACACCACTCTATTTTGGTGCTGATACGGGAAAGTTTGTGGAAGGAGTTTGTTACAGTGTCAAACATGTCATTTCCTGTGGCCAGCAGGTGGCGCTGTAACTGCAACTGGATATCGGCACGTAAACCTGATCAGGTCAGGACTGTTATTAAATGTGTGAATTTTGAGGCAGATCTGATAATGCATGCCAGAGTTATAAAGACTTCCTGTTTTGTGGCGAATCAAAGTTTGCGAGGCCGCCACGGACACGCCCATCGATGAAAACTCTAAAGCTTCGCAATTTAACATCACCAAGGCTTTAAGATGACAAAACCCAATTTTGGTGTTTATCAGATAAAATCCCTAGGAGGAGTTCGTTAAAATACAACGCCTGAAAATGGCAAAAGCGCCACTTTTTCGCCACAGGAAGTTAAAAATATCCGACTTCCTGTTGGGTTTGAGATATGGCTCCAAGAGACTTTTTCGTATGTTTTGCCATGTTTGAGGTGTGTGCCAATTTTTGTGCATGTGCGTGATTCGTAGATCGGGGGCTCGTCCGTTTAATTTTTCTAGGTGGCGCTGTCGAGTCATTTTGCCACGCCCACTTCAATATTGTTATGTTGATGTGTTCAAGAGATGACGTTCATCAACTATGTGAAGTTTCAGGCTGATCGGACATTGTGTGGTTGTGTTATAAGGACTTCCTGTTCCAAGGCGAAGCGTTGAGGTTTGTCATACCGCCACGGACACACCCCTCTGCGAAAACTCTAGATCTTCACAATATAACATCGTTAGAGCTTTCAGATAACACCACTCAATTTTGGTGTTGATACGATAAAATTTGTGGGAGGAGTTTATAACTCCGTAAATCATGTCATTTCCTGTGGCCATCAGGTGGCGCTGTAACTGTATCTGGATAGTGGCATGTAAATGTGTTCAGGTCAGGAAGCTTATCAAGCGTGTGGATTTTGAGGCAGATCGGATAATGCATGCCTGAGTTATAACTACTTCCTCTTTTGTGGCGAATCGTCAAAGTTTGCGAGGCCGCCACGGACACGCCCATCAACGAAAACTCTAAAGCTTCGCAATTTAACATCGCCAAGGCCTTTAGATGATAAAACCCAATTTTGGTGTTGATCGGATAAAATCCCTAGGAGGAGTTCGTTAAAATACAACGCCTGGAAATGGCAAAAACGCCACTTTTTCGCCGCAGGAAGGTAAAAATATCCGACTTCCTGTTGGGTTTGAGATATGGCTCCAAGAGACTTTTTTGTATGTTTTGGCATGTTTGAGGTGTGTGCCAATTTTCGTGCATGTGCGTGATTCGTGGATCGGGGGCTCGTCCGTTTAATTTTTCTAGGTGGCGCTGTCGAGTCATTTTGCCACGCCCACTTCCGGAGCCCATAATAAACGTAAATTTTCGCCACTTCTGAGGCGTGTGCAAAGTTTCGTGACTTTTCGGGCATGTTTAGCCCCTCAAAACCGCGATTCATTCCGGAAAAGAATAATAATAATAATAATAATAATAATAATAATAAACGGAGCAATTCCAATAGGGCCTTGCACCGTTCGGTGCTCGGTCCCTAATAATAATAATAATAAACGGAGCAATTCCAATAGGGCCTACGCACCGTTTCGGTGCTCGGTCCCTAATAATAATAATAATAATAATAATAATAATAAACGGAGCAATTCCAATAGGGCCTACGCACCGTTTCGGTGCTCGGTCCCTAATAATAATTAAAGCTGCAAGCAGCGATGATAGGGACCTCGCACCCGGGCTCACCGCCGCCCGGTGGCCACAGGATGACAGAGAACAGCGAACAGTAATAATTTAAGCCGATATATTAAAAAAAATCTGAGAAAATCACAGATTTATGCCAAATTTCCTCCTGTCAGCAGGTGGCGCTATAACTGTGACTCATGATTGGCATGTAGATATCTTCAGGAGAGGAAACTTATCAACCATGTGAAGTTTTAAGCAGATTGGACATTGTTTGGCTGAGTTATAAGCCAAACTGCCTTTTGTCAGCAGGTGGCGCTATGACAGACTCAATGTTGTTATGTAGATGTGTTCAGGAGAGGACTTTTATCAACCTTGTGAAGTTTCAGCCAGATCGGACTTTGTGTGGTTGAGTTATACTGCAAACTACCATCTGCCAGCAGGTGGCACTATAACTGTGACTTAAGATTGGCATGTAGATGTCTTCAGTAATGGAAATTAATCGACCATGTGAAGTTTCAGGCAGATCGGAGTTTGTGTGGTTGAGTTATAAGCCAATCTACCTTCTGCCAGCAGGTGGCGCTATGACTGACCCAATATTGTTATCTAGATGTGTTCAGAAGAGGACTTTTATCAATCATGTGAAGTTTCAGGCAGATTAGACATTGTGTGGTTAAGTTATAATAACTTCCTGTTCCATGGCGAAGTGTTGAGGTTTGTCATGCCACCACAGACACGCCCCTCAGCAAAAACTCTAGATCTTCACAATATATCATCACTAGAGCTTTCAGATGACACCACTCTATTTTGGTGCTGATACGGGAAAGTTTGTGGAAGGAGTTTGTTACAGTGTCAAACATGTCATTTCCTGTGCCCAGCAGGTGGCGCTAAAACTGTAACTGGATATCGGCACGTAAACCTGTTCAGGTCTGGACTGTTATTAAATGTGTGAATTTTGAGGCAGATCGAATATTGCATGCCTGAGTTATAACGACTTCCTGTTTTGTAGCGAATCATCAAAGTTTGCGAGGCCGCCACGGACACGCCCATCAATGAAAACTCTAAAGCTTCGCAATTTAACATCGCCAAGGCCTTTAGATGATAAAACCCAATTTTGGTGTCGATCGGATAAAATCCCTAGGAGGAGTTTGTTAAAATACAACGCCTGGAAATGGCAAAAATGCCACTTTTTCGCCACAGGAAGTTAATAATATCTGACTTTCTGTTGGGTTTGAGTTATGGCTCCAAGAGACTTTTTCGTATGTTTTGGCATGTTTAAGGTGTGTGCCAATTTTCGTGCATGTGCGTGATTCGTAGCTTGGGGGCTCGTTCGTTTAATTTTTCTAGGTGGCGCTGTCGAGTAATTTTGCCACGCCCACTTCAATATTGTTATGTGGATGTGTTCAAGAGATGACGTTTATCAACCATGTGAAGTTTCAGGCAGATCGGACATTGTGTGGTTGTGTTATAAGGACTTCCTGTTCCATGGCGAAGCGTTGAGGTTTGTCATACCGCCACGGACACACCCCTCTGCGAAAACTCTAGATCTTCACAATATATTATCGCTAGAGCTTTTAGATAACACTACCAAATTTTGGTGCTGATACGAAAAAATTTGTGGGAGGAGTTTATTACTCCGTAAATCATGTCATTTCCTGTGGCCAGCAGGTGGCGCTATAACTATATCTGGATATTGGCATGTAAACGTGTTCAGGTCAGGATGCTTATCAAGCGTGTGAATTTTGAGGCAGATCTGATAATGCATGCCTGAGTTATAACGACTTCCTGTTTTGTGGCGAATCATCAAAGTTTGCGAGGGCGCCACGGACACACCCATCGACGAAAACTCTAAAGCTTCGCAATTTAACATCGCCAAGGCCTTTAGATGACAAAACCCAATTTTGGTGTTGATCGGATAAAATCCCTAGGAGGAGTTCGTTAAAATACAACGCCTGGAAATGGCAAAAACGCCACTTTTTCGCCGCAGGAAGTTAAAAATATCCGACTTCCTGTTGGGTTTGAGATATGGCTCCAAGAGACTTTTTCGTATGGTTTGGCATGTTTGAGGTGTGTGCCAATTTTCATGCATGTGCGTGATTCGTGTATCGGGGGCTCGTCCGTTTAATTTTTCTAGGTGGCGCTGTCGAGTCATTTTGCCACGCCCACTTCCGAGACCCATATCAACCTGCTATTTACACCGCGTTTGGTGTGTGTGCAATTTTTTATGAGTTTTTGGGCATGTTTAGACCCTCAAAAGTGCCCCGATAGGGGGCGGAATAATAATAATAATAATAATTAAAGCTGCAAGCAGCGATGATAGGGACCTCGCACCCGGGCTCACCGACGCCCGGTGGCATCAGGATGACAGAGAACAGCGAACAGTAATAATTTAAGCCGATATATTAAAAATATCTGAGAAAATCACAGATTTATGCCAAACTTCCTCCTGTCAGCAGGTGGCGCTATAACTGTGACTCATGATTGGCATGTAGATGTCTTCAGGAGAGGAAACTTATCAACCATGTGAAGTTTTAGGCAGATCGGACATTGTCTGGCTGAGTTATAAGCCAAGCTGCCTTTTTTCAGCAGGTGGCGCTATGACAGACTCAATGTTGTTATGTAGATGTGTTTAGGAGGGGACTTTCATCAACCTTGTGAAGTTTCAGGCAGATCGGACTTTGTGTGGTTGAGTTATAAGCCAATCTACCTTCTGCCAGCAGGTGGCGCTATGACTGACTCAATATTGTTATGTAGATGTGTTCAGAAGAGGACTTTTATCAATCATGTGAAGTTTCAGGCAGATCAGACATTAGCTGCGTCCCAAATCGCATACTTATGCACTATTCTACGCCATTTTGTAGTATAAATAGTGTAAGTAGTGCGTTCACACTGAAAACTCTAAAAATAATAAGAGAACTTTAATTACCCGGATGATGCACTCATTCAGCCGCTAAAATGAAGTGTGTAATGATGGACACTTCACGCACTCAACGACCGCAAGTTTGCTTACGTAGCGGAAGGGGCGGAGCTATCGGACGCACATGTTGAATAACTTTATTTATTTTGGATGGTGAAAGCAAAATTCTCCTACGAGAGTGATTATAGTGCCTCCCGATGGTGAATGCGGCAACACTCACTGCAGGTTTTATTTGATAGTTTGGTCATTTATTTCAATGATTTGGCAACTGTCAAACGTCATCAGGGAAACGGTTTGAATTTCCGCTTAGTAAAAAAACATTAGTGTGCCATTTGGGACAACACTACATACATATACTTTCCTGTTGAGTGTGTAAGTGCATAAGTACATAGTGCATGAGTGCATAGTGTATAGTGTGCCATTTGGGACGCAGCTATTGTGTGGTTGAGTTATAATAACTTCCTGTTCCATGGCGAAGCGTTGAGGTTTGTCATGCCACCACAGACACGCCCCTCTGCAAAAACTCTAGATCTTCACAATATATCATCACTAGAGCTTTCAGATGACACCACTCTATTTTGGTGCTGATACGGGAAAGTTTGTGGAAGGAGTCTGTTACAGTGTCAAACATGTCATTTCCTGTAGCCAGCAGGTGGCGATATAACTGTAACTGGAAATCGGCACGTAAACCTGTTCAGGTCAGAACTTTTATTAAATGTGTGAATTTTGAGGCAGATCGAATATTGCATGCTTGAGTTATAACGACTTCCTGTCTTGTGGCGAATCATCAACGTTTGCGAGGCCGCCACGGACACGGCCATCGATGAAAACTCTAAAGCTTCGCAATTTAACATCACCAAGGCTTTACGATGACAAAACAAAATTTTGGTGTCAATCAGATAAAATCCCTACACAGCAAATTCATTGGTGTTAAATTTCAAGTGTTGTGGTAATTCAGAGTAAAGTGTTAAAATTCTAGAGTTAGATGAAGGTAAAATAACCCTCTCTGCGTTGGAAGCTGATTTGCCTCCTTGTCATACAGAGTAACATGTATCTACCTTTGTAGAAAACCCTTGTATTTGAGAAACTAATCAGTGTCTGAAATCTCGCCACATCCTCATTCACCTGGCCCTTAAATTGGTCAATTAGTTTAGTCCACTAGACAGAGTAAATGACCACAAATAAGTGAATTCAGACACCTGCTGTTGAACACCTGCTGTTAACAAGCACAATCACTGAAAGAATAAGAAATTGAAGGAAGAAATAAAACTACAGACACAGCCTCACACCAAACCAGCTGAATTAAAACAGAGGATTAAACAACTCCATTAAATAATAGCATAAGCAGCTTCACTGATTACAGTTTGACTTCATTTCTGTAAGAATATTTGACAATGAACAGAGGTTTAGATTTTTTTATTAAAAAATATTTCATTTGACCTCACCATCATGGAGATCAGAGGCTGCTTATTTGAGCTCTTGAAGTTTTACTCTTATATCCAAATGTTTCTCTGACTGTTATAGCTGTGTTTCTAAAACTCATCAGTTATAGCAAGAAAGGTCAAGAGAAACTATACGTTTATGCTTAATTGTTCTAGATTAAATTTCAGGTGTTTAATAAGTTGATTCATAAAAATATGCAAATATAGTTATAGAAATTCAACTAACAATTAGGATGCAATTATTAATTAGAGTGTCATGCACTAAACATTTAAGTTCCAGCTTGCTCTGTATGACACACAGTCATCAAGAATCAACATATGAACCTCAACCGTGGTTGCTAAAAAAAAAAAGCTGCATGGTACAAAGCTCCCAGCATGCATTGCAGCATGAATAAATTATGCAGCTTTATGTTCTTACAATCTCTTTTCCTTTATTTTGTGTTGTTTTTGGGAGGTGATATTTCAGTAGATAGTTTTTTTTACTTGATTTTAATTTTTTTGTTTGTCACCATTATTGAGATTCAAAGACTAATTGTTGATGTCTGGGTGTTTTTGAGTTCTGCCATAGATCAAACATTCTCATTGTGAATTGTATTTTTATTTTATTGGAGCTTCAGTGGTTTCATTTATGTATATTATTTATTTCTCACACATAACTAATATGATCTTGAGTTAGAAAACAAGCAGGAAAGGAAGGCTATGATATCATAAATAATCTCTTCAGACTGACACTTTAATTTTCTTTCGGCTTTTCCTGCTATATGTATTTATAGTGCAATTAACATAAACTATAGCAGCCAAAGTAAAAGACATTTATAGCAAGCGGTTGAAGAGCCCGACTAAAGCAGACTCTGTCCTCCATCGTGGTGACTTCAAATGAACAACAGAAATTTCATTAAGAGCTTTTGTTCACATGACAGAAATAAAGTCAAAGGTCAGTAATAGGTGAAGCTCCATGATGAGTTGTTTAATGTGATGAGTTTTTTTTAAAGATGTTGAAAAATAAAATTTTTTATTGTGTAATTTGTTTTATTTTTATTGATTATTATTTTATTTAGAGTTTTTTTTCTCAGTTGATTTCATCTTTGGTTTTGGTTTGTGTTTTTCTGTCCTTCGGTGATTCTGCTTGTTAACAGTTGTTCATCAACAATTCTCAATCCTCCTTTAATTAGACACTTAATTGTCTCATTAACTTCATCACTGTCTTGAGTGTTCAGCCCTCTGTAGGGAGGACACTAGTTAGGATTTGGCTCTGGAATTTAAGGCTTAAGTGTGTTGGAATGAAAAATACAGACTATGGGATTTGTTTTTAACAGAAATATACTGGAAACTGAATTTACGAATGTAAAAAGTTGAAAACAGCAGATTACTGGCAACCACTGCTGCCAGTATTTTGACATACATTTAACAGATGTTTTACACAATAAGAGTTTGCTAATTAACACTCTGGGTGTTAAACATTTTAACACTTTCAAAAATGTTATTTTAACACTTATAGTGGTTCCCATATAAACTCTGAGGGAGTGTTAATTTTAACTCTAAGGTAGTTAAATCTATTAAATCTAAAATTTGCAGTGTGAGATCGATAAAAAATACAGACTGTTGAATGTGTTTTTAACAGAAATATTCTGTAAACTGAATTTATGAATGTTAAAAACAGCAGATTACTGGCAACCACAGCTGCTGGTGTTTTTCCGTAAAATCTAAAAATGAAAAAAAAGAAAGAAAAACAGCAAAACGGTTTTTGTGTTACCATTGTGGAGGATAATAGCGTCTCTGTTCAAGTCCAAGATGAACCGAGAGTATTTGATGTTATGCTGCATCTTCTTTTGTTTAAAGGTAACTGTGTAGTTACTAATGCAGTCAAAATCTGTTTGCTAATTGCAATCACACATGAAAACATTATTGCATCTAAAGACTTTACATTTTTGTGCACTAAGCTATGATTTTGTAAACTGAACATTGTATTAGTTCATGAAATATGGTTATTTTTTGTAAATTTATACAGTTCTATAAAACTTCCATGTTTTTCACAGAAAGCTTCTGGCAACCACAGCTGCTGGTATTTTTTTGGAAATTTAACAGATATTTTATACAATAATAGTTTGCTAATTAACACTCTCTTGGTGTTGACAATGTTAACACTTTCAAAAGTGTCATTTTTAACACTTAAAGTGGTTCCCATATAAACTCTGAGGGAGTGTTAATTTTAACTCTAAGGTAGTTAAATCTACTATCTAAAATTTGCTGTGTAGGAGGAGTTCGTTAAAATATAACGCCTAGAAATGGCAAAAGAGCCACTTTTTCGCCGCAGGAAGTTAAAAATATCCGACTTCCTGTTGAGTTTGAGATATGGCTCCAAGAGACTTTTTCGTATGTTTTGGCATGTTTGAGGTGTGTGCCAATTTTCGTGCATGTGCGTGATTTGTAGATCGGGGGCTCGTCCGTTTAATTTTTATAGGTGGCGCTGTTGAGTCATTTTGCCACGCCCACTTCAATATTGTTATGTGGATGTGTTCAGGAGAGGACGTTTATCAACCATGTGAAGTTTCAGGCTGATTAGACATTTTGTGGTTGAGTTACAAGGACTTCCTGTTCCATGGCGAAGCGTTGAGGTTTGTCATGCCGCCACGGACACGCCCCTCTGTGAAAACTCTAGATCTTCACAATATATCATCGCTAGAGCTTTTAGATAACACTACCCAATTTTGGTGCTGATACGATAAAATTTGTGGGAGGAGTTTGTTACTCTGTAAAACATGACATTTCCTGTGGCCAGCAGGTGGCGCTATAACTGTATCTGGATGTTGGCATGTAAACGTGTTCAGGTCAGGACTCGTATCAAACGTGTGAATTTTGAGGCAGATCGGATTATGCATGCCTGAGTTATAATGACTTCCTGTTTTGTGGCGAATCGTCAAACTTTGTGAGGCCGCCACGGACACGTCCATCGACGAAAACTCTAAAGCTTCGCAATTTAACATCGCCAAGGCCTTTAGATGACAAAACCCAATTTTGGTGTCGATCGGATAAAATCCCTAGGAGGAGTTCGTTAAAATACAACGCCTGGAAATGGCAAAAACGCCACTTTTTCGCCGCAGGAAGTCAAAAATATCCGACTTCCTGTTGGGTTTGAGATATGGCTCCAAGAGACTTTTTTGTATGTTTTGGCATGTTTGAGGTGTGTGCCAACTTTTGTGCATGTGCGTGATTCGTGGATCGGGGGCTTGTCCGTTTAATTTTTCTAGGTGGCGCTGTCGAGTCATTTTGCCACACCCATTTCCGAGACCCGTAATAAACGTAAATTTTCGCCACTTCTGAGGCGTGTGCAAAGTTCCGTGAGTTTTCGGGCATGTTTAGCCCCTCAAAATCGCGATTCATTCCGGAAAAGAATAATAATAATAATTAAAGCTGCAAGCAGCGATGATAGGGACCTCGCACCCAGGCTCACCGCCGCCCGGTAGCCTCAGGATAACAGAGAACAGCGAACAATATTAATTTCAGCCGATATATATAAAGAACCTGAGAAAAATCACAGATTTATGCAAAACTTCCTCCTGTCAGCAGGTGGCGCTATAACTGTGACTCAAGATCGGCATGTAGATGTCTTTAGGAGAGGCATCTCATCTAACCTGTGAATTTTCAGGCAGATCGGACATTGTTTGGCTGAGTTATAAGCCAAACTACCTTCTGCTATCAGGTGGCGCTATGACTGTGACTCAATATTGTTATGTGAATGTGTTCAGGGGAGGACTTTTATCAACCATGTGAAGTTTCAGGCTGATCGGACTTTGTGTGGTTGAGTTATGAGGACTTCCTGTTCCATGGCGAAGCGTTGAGGTTTGTCATGCTGCCACAGACACGCCCTTCTGTGAAAATTTCAGACCCTAACAAAATGTAATTGCTAGAACTTTCAGATAACAACCAACCAAACTTGGAGCTGATACGAAAAATTTTGTGGGAGGAGTTTATTACTCTGTAAATCATGACATTTCTTGTGGCCAGCAGGTGGCGCTGTAACTGTATCTGTATATTGGCATGTAAATGTGTTCAGGTCAGGACTCTTATTAAACATGTGAATTTTGAGGCAGATCAGATAATGCATGCCTGAGTTATAATGACTTCCGATTTTGTGGCGAATCGTCAAAGTTTGCGAGGCCGCCACGGACACGCCCATTGACAAAAACTCTAAAGCTTCACAATTTAACATCGCCAAGGCCTTTAGATGACAAAACCTAATTTTGGTGTCGATCAGATAAAATCCCTAGGAGGAGTTCGTTAAAATACAACGCCTGGAAATGGCAAAAATGCCACTTATTTGCCGCAGGAAGTTAAAAATATCCGACTTCTTGTTGGGTTTGAGATATGGCTCCAAGAGACTTTTTCGTATGTTTTGGCGTGGTTGAGGTGTGTGCCAATTTTCGTGCATGTGCGTGATTCGTAGATCAGGGGCTCGTCCGTTTAATTTTTATAGGTGGCGCTGTCGAGTCATTTTGCCACGCCCACTTCACTATTGTTATGGGGATGTGTTCGGGAAAGGACTTTTATCAAGCATGTGAAGTTTTAGGCTGATCGGACTTGGTGTGGTTGAGTTATAAGGACTTCCTGTTCCATGGCGAAGCGTTGAGGTTTGTCATGCCGCCACAGACACGCCCCTCTGCGAAAACTCTAGATCTTCACAATATATCATCACCAGAGCTTTCAGATAACACCACTCAAATTTGGTGCTGGTACAATAAAGTTTGTGGGAGGAGTTTGTCACACTGTAAAACATGTCATTTCCTGTGGCCAGCAGGTGGCGCTATAACTGTATCTGGATAGTGGCATGTAAACGTGTTCAGGTCAGGACGCTTATTAAGCGTGTGAATTTTGAGGCAGATCGGATAATGTATCACTGAGTTATAATGACTTCCTGTTTTGTGGCGAATCGTCAAAGTTTGCGAAGCCGCCACGGACACACCCATCGACGAAAACTCTAAAGCTTCGCAATTTAACATCGCCAAGGCCTTTAGATGACAAAACCTAATTTTGGTGTTGATCGGATAAAATCCCTAGGAGGAGTTCGTTAAAATACAACGCCTGGAAATGGCAAAAATGCCACTTTTTCGCTGCAGGAAGTTAAAAATATCTGACTTCCTGTTGGATTTGAGATATGGCTCCAAGAGACTTTTTCGTATGTTTTGGCATGTTTGAGGTGTGTGCCAATTTTCGTGCATGTGCGTGATTCGTGGATCGGGGGCTCGTCCTTTTAATTTTTCTAGGTGGCGCTGTCGAGTCATTTTGCCACGCCCACTTCCGAGACCCATAATAAGCGTAAATTTTCGCCACTTCTGAGGCGTGTGCAAAGTTCCGTGAGTTTTCGGGCATGTTTAGCCCCTCAAAATCGCGATTCATTCCGGAAAAGAATAATAATAATAATAATAATTAAAGCTGCAAGCAGCGATGATAGGGACCTCGCACCCGGGCTCACCCCTGCCTGGTGACCGTACGATGACACAGAACAGCGAACAATAATAATTTAAGCCAATATATAAAAAAAGATCTAAGAAAATCACAGATTTATGCCAAACTTCCTCCTGTCAGCAGGTGGCGCTATAACTGTGACTTAAGATTGGCATGTAGATGTCTTTCGGAGAGGAATCTTATCAACCATGTGAAGTTTCAGGCACATGGGACATTGTGTGGCTGAGTTATAAGCCAAACTACCTTCTGCCAGCAGGTGGCGTTATGACTGACTCAATATTGTTATGTGGATGTGTTCAGGAGCGGACTTTTATCAACCATGTGAAGTTTCAGGCAGATCGGACATTGTGTGGCCGAGTTACAAGTCAAACTACCTTCTGCCAGCAGGTGGCGCTATGACTAACTCAATATTGTTATGTGGATGTGTTCAGAAGAAGACTTTTATCAATCATGTGAAGTTTCAGGCAGATCAGACATTGTGTGGTTGAGTTATAAGAAATTCCTGTTCCATGGCGAAGCGTTGAGGTTTGTCATGCCGCCACAGACACGCCCTTCTGCAAAAACTCTAGATCTTCACAATATATCATCGCTAGAGCTTTCAGATGACACCACTCTATTTTGGTGCTGATACGGGAAAGTTTGTTGGAGGAGTTTGTTACAGTGTCAAACATGTCATTTCCTGTGGCCAGCAGGTGGCGCTATATTTGTAACTGGATATCGGCATGTAAACCTGATCAGGTCAGGACTGTTATTAAATGTGTGAATTTTGAGGCAGATTAGATAATGCATGCCTGAGTTATAATGACTTCCGATTTTGTGGCGAATCGTCAAAGTTTGCGAGGCCGCCATGGACACGCCCATTGACAAAAACTCTAAAGCTTCACAATTTAACATCGCCAAGGCCTTTAGATGACAAAACCTAATTTTGGTGTCGATCAGATAAAATCCCTAGGAGGAGTTCGTTAAAATACAACGCCTGGAAATGGCAAAAATGCCACTTATTTGCCGCAGGAAGTTAAAAATATCCGACTTCTTGTTGGGTTTGAGATATGGCTCCAAGAGACTTTTTCGTATGTTTTGGCGTGGTTGAGGTGTGTGCCAATTTTCGTGCATGTGCGTGATTCGTAGATCAGGGGCTCGTCCGTTTAATTTTTATAGGTGGCGCTGTCGAGTCATTTTGCCACGCCCACTTCACTATTGTTATGGGGATGTGTTCGGGAAAGGACTTTTATCAAGCATGTGAAGTTTTAGGCTGATCGGACTTGGTGTGGTTGAGTTATAAGGACTTCCTGTTCCATGGCGAAGCGTTGAGGTTTGTCATGCCGCCACAGACACGCCCCTCTGCGAAAACTCTAGATCTTCACAATATATCATCGCTAGAGCTTTCAGATAACACCACTCAAATTTGGTGCTGGTACAATAAAGTTTGTGGGAGGAGTTTGTCACACTGTAAAACATGTCATTTCCTGTGGCCAGCAGGTGGCGCTATAACTGTATCTGGATAGTGGCATGTAAACGTGTTCAGGTCAGGACGCTTATCAAGCGTGTGAATTTTGAGGCAGATCGGATAATGTATCACTGAGTTATAATGACTTCCTGTTTTGTGGCGAATCGTCAAAGTTTGCGAAGCCGCCACGGACACACCCATCGACGAAAACTCTAAAGCTTCGCAATTTAACATCGCCAAGGCCTTTAGATGACAAAATCTAATTTTGGTGTTGATCGGATAAAATCCCTAGGAGGAGTTCGTTAAAATACAACGCCTGGAAATGGCAAAAATGCCACTTTTTCGCTGCAGGAAGTTAAAAATATCTGACTTCCTGTTGGATTTGAGATATGGCTCCAAGAGACTTTTTCGTATGTTTTGGCATGTTTGAGGTGTGTGCCAATTTTCGTGCATGTGCGTGATTCGTGGATCGGGGGCTCGTCCGTTTAATTTTTCTAGGTGGCGCTGTCGAGTCATTTTGCCACGCCCACTTCCGAGACCCATAATAAACGTAAATTTTCGCCACTTCTGAGGCGTGTGCAAAGTTCCGTGAGTTTTCGGGCATGTTTAGCCCCTCAAAATCGCGATTCATTCCGGAAAAGAATAATAATAATAATAATAATAATAATAAACGGAGCAATTCCAATAGGGCCTTGCACCGTTCGGCCTTGCACCGTTCGGTGCTCGGTCCCTAATTAAAGCTGCAAGCAGCGATGATAGGGACCTCGCACCCGGGCTCACCGCCGCCTGGTGACCTTACGATGACAGAGAACAGCGAACAATAATAATTTAAGCCAATATATAAAAAAAGATCTAGGAAAATCACAGATTTATGCCAAACTTCCTCCTGTCAGCAGGTGGCGCTATAACTGTGACTTAAGATTGGCATGTAGATGTCTTCCGGAGAGGAATCCTATCAACCATGTGAAGTTTCAGGCACATGGGACATTGTGTGGCTGAGGTATAAGCCAAACTACCTTCTGCCAGCAGGTGGCGTTATGACTGACTCAATATTGTTATGTGGATGTGTTCAGGAGCGGACTTTTATCAACCATGTGAAGTTTCAGGCAGATCAGAGATTGTGTGGAGATTGTGTTTAAAGACAAACTACCTTCTGCCAGCAGGTGGCGCTATGACTGACTCAGTATTGTTATGTAGATGTGTTTAGGAGAGGACTTTCATCAACCATGTGACATTTTAGGCAGATCTGACATTGTGTGGCCGAGTTACAAGCCAAACTACCTTCTGCCAGCAGGTGGCGCTATGACTAACTCAATATTGTTATGTAGATGTGTTCAGGAGAAGACTTTTATCAATCATGTGAAGTTTCAGGCAGATCGGACATTGTGTGGTTGAGTTATAAGAAAATCCTGTTCCATGGCGAAGCGTTGAGGTTTGTCATGCCACCACAGACACGCCCCTGTGCAAAAACTCTAGATCTTCACAGTATATCATCGCTAGAGCTTTCAGATGACACCACTCTATTTTGGTGCTGATATGGGAAAGTTTGTGGGAGGAGTTTGTTACAGTGTCAAACATGTCATTTCCTGTGGCCAGCAGGTGGCGCTATAACTGTAACTGGATATCGGCACGTAAACCTGATCAGGTCAGGACTGTTATTAAATGTGTGAATTTTGAGGCAGATCGAATATTGCATGCCAGAGTTCCTGTTTTGTGGCGAATCATCAAAGTTTGCGAGGCCGCCACGGACACGCCCATCGATGAAAACTCTAAAGCTTTGCAATTTAACATCACCAAGGCTTTAAGATGACAAAACCCAATTTTGGTGTTTATCAGATAAAATTCCTAGGAGGAGTTCGTTAAAATACAACACCTGAAAATGGCAAAAGCGCCACTTTTTCGCCATAGGAAGTTAAAAATATCCGACTTCCTGTTGGGTTTGAGATATGGCTCCAAGAGACTTTTTCGTATGTTTTGCTATGTTTGAGGTGTGTGCCAATTTTTGTGCATGTGCGTGATTCGTAGATCAGGGGCTCGTCCGTTTAATTTTTCTAGGTGGCGCTGTCGAGTAATTTTGCCACGCCCACTTCAATATTGTTATGTGGATGTGTTCAAGAGATGACGTTTATCAACCATGTGAAGTTTCAGGCAGATCGGACATTGTGTGGTTGTGTTATAAGGACTTCCTGTTCCATGGCGAAGCGTTGAGGTTTGTCATACCGCCACGGACACACCCCTCTGCGAAAACTCTAGATCTTCACAATATAACATCGCTAGAGCTTTCAGATAACACCAGTCAATTTTGGTGCTGATACGATAAAATTTGTGGGAGGAGTTTGTTACTCCGTAAATCATGTCATTTCCTGTGGCCAGCAGGTGGCGCTGTAACTGTATCTGGATATTGGCATGTAAACGTGTTCAGGTCAGGACGCTTATCAAGCGTGGCGATTTTGAGGCAGATCGGGTAATGCATGCCTGAGTTATAACGACTTCCTCTTTTGTGGCGAATCGTCAAAGTTTGCGAGGCCGCCACGGACACGCCCATCGACGAAAACTCTAAAGCTTCGCAATTTAACATCGCCAAGGCCTTTAGATGACAAAACCCAATTTTGGTGTCAATCGGATAAAATCCCTAGGAGGAGTTCGTTAAAATACAACGCCTGGAAATGGCAAAAACGCCACTTTTTCGCCGCAGGAAGTTAAAAATATCCGACTTCCTGTTGGGTTTGAGATATGGCTCCAAGAGACTTTTTCGCATGTTTTGGCATGTTTGAGGTGTGTGCCAATTTTCATGCATGTGCGTGATTCGTATATCGGGGGCTCGTCCGTTTAATTTTTCCAGGTGGCGCTGTCGAGTCATTTTGCCACGCCCACTTCCGAAGCCCATAACAAACGTAAATTTTCGCCACTTCTGAGGCGTGTGCAAAGTTTCGTGAGTTTTCGGGCATGTTTAGCCCCTCAAAACCGCGATTCATTCCGCGGAAGAAGAAGAAGAAGAATAATAATTAAAGCTGCAAGCAGCGATGATAGGGACCTCGCACCCGGGCTCACCTCCACCCGGTGACATTACAATGACAGAGAACAGCGAACAATAATAATTTAAGCCAATATATAAAAAAAATCTAAGAAAATCACAGATTTATGCCAAACTTCCTCCTGTCAGCAGGTGGCGCTATAACTGTGACTTAAGATTGGCATGTAGATGTCTTCCGGAGAGGAATCTTATCAACCATGTGAAGTTTCAGGCACATGGGACATTGTGTGGCTGAGTTATAAGCCAAACTACCTTTTGCCAGCAGGTGGCGTTATGACTGACTCAATATTGTTATGTGGATGTGTTCAGGAGCGGACTTTTATCAACCATGTGAAGTTTCAGGCAGATCAGAGATTGTGTGGAGATTGTGTTTTAAGACAAACTACATTCTGCCAGCAGGTGGCGCTATGAAAGACTCAATATTATTATGCAGATGTGTTTAGGAGAGGACTTTCATCAACCATGTGACATTTTAGGCAGATCTGACATTGTGTGGCCGAGTTACAAGCCAAAATTTCTTCTGCCAGCAGGTGGCGCTATGACTGACTCAATATTGTTATGTGGATGTGTTCAGGAGAGGACTTTCATCAATCATGTGAAGTTTCAGGCAGATCAGACATTGTGTGGTTGAGTTATAAGAAATTCCTGTTCCATGGCGAAGCGTTGAGGTTTGTCATGCCACCACAGACACACCCCTTTGCAAAAACTCTAGATCTTCACAATATATCATCGCTAGAGCTTTCAGATGACACCACTCTATTTTGGTGCTGATAGGGAAAGTTTGTGGGAGGAGTTTGTAACAGTGTAAAACATGTCATTTCCTGTGGCCATTAGGTGGCGCTATAACTGTAACTGGATATCGGCACAAAAACCTGATCAGGTCAGGACTGTTATTAAATGTGTGAATTTTGAGGCAGATCGGATAATGCATCCCTGAGTTATAAAGACTTCCTGTTTTGTGGCGAATCATCAAAGTTTGCAAGGCCGCCACGGACACGCCCATCGATGAAAACTCTAAAGCTTCGCAATTTAACATCACCAAGGCTTTAAGATGACAAAACCCAATTTTGGTGTTTATCAGATAAAATCCCTAGGAGGAGTTTGTTAAAATACAACGCCTGAAAATGGCAAAAGCGCCACTTTTTCGCCACAGGAAGTTAAAAATATCCGACTTCCTGTTGGGTTTGAGATATGGCTCCAAGAGACTTTTTCGTATGTTTTGCCATGTTTGAGGTGTGTGCCAATTTTTGTGCATATGCATGATTCGTAGATCGGGGGCTCGTCCGTTTAATTTTTCTAGGTGGCGCTGTCGAGTCATTTTGCCACGCCCACTTCAATATTGTTATGTGGATGTATTCAAGAGATGACGTTTATCAACCATGTGAAGTTTCAGGTAGATCGGACATTGTGTGGTTGTGTTATAAGGACTTCCTGTTCCATGGCGAAGCGTTGAGGTTTGTCATACCGCCACGGACACGCCCCTATGCAAAAACTCTAGATCTTCAAATTATATCATCGCTAGAGCTTTCAGATAACACCACTCAATTTTGTTGTTGATACGATAAAATTTGTGGGAGGAGTTTATAACAACGTAAATCATGTCATTTCCTGTGGCCAGCAGGTGGCGCTGTAACTGTATCTGGATAGTGGCATGTAAACGTGTTCAGGTCAGGACTGTTATTAAATGTGTGAATTTTGAGGCAGATCTGATAATGCATGCCTGAGTTATAACGACTTCCTGTTTTGTGGCGAATCGTCAAAGTTTGCGAGGCCGCCACGGACACGCCCATCGATGAAAACTCTAAAGCTTCGCAATTTAACATCGCCAAGGCCTTTAGATGACAAAACCCAATTTTGGTGTCGATCGGATAAAATCCCTAGGAGGAGTTCGTTAAAATACAACGCCTGGAAATGGCAAAAACGCCACTTTTTCGCCGCAGGAAGTTAAAAATATCCGACTTCCTGTTGGGTTTGAGATATGGCTCCAAGAGACTTTTTCGTATGTTTTGGCATGTTTGAGGTGTGTGCCAATTTTCGTGCATGTGCGTGATTCGTGGATCGGGGGCTCGTCCGTTTAATTTTTCTAGGTGGCGCTGTCGAGTCATTTTGCCATGCCCACTTCCGAAGCCCATAATAAACGTAAATTTTCGCCACTTCTGAGGCGTGTGCAAAGTTACGTGAGTTTTCGGGCATGTTTAGCCCCTCAAAACCGCGATTCATTCCGGAGGAGAATAATAATAATAATAATAATAATAATAATAATAATAATAAACGGAGCAATTCCAATAGGGCCTACGCACCGTTTCGGTGCTCGGTCCCTAATTAAAGCTGCAAGCAGCGATGATAGGGACCTCGCACCCGGGCTCACCGCCGCCCGGTGACCTTACGATGACAGAGAACAGCGAACAATAATAATATAAGCCAATATATTTTTAAAAAACTAAGAAAATCACAGATTTATGCCAAACTTCCTCCTGTCAGCAGGTGGCGCTATAACTGTGACTCAAGATTGGCATGTAGATGTCTTCAGGAGAGGAATTTAATCAACCATGTGAAGTTTCAGGCACATGGGACATTGTGTGGCTGAGTTATAAGCCAAACTACCTTCTGCCAGCAGGTGGCGTTATGACTGACTCAATATTGTTATGTGGATGTCTTCAGGAGTGGACTTTTATCAACCATGTGAAGTTTCAGGCAGATAAGAGATTGTGTGGAGATTGTGTTATAAGACAAACTACATTCTGCCAGCAGGTGGCGCTATTAAAGACTCAATATTATTATGTAGATGTGCTCAGGAGAGGACTTTCATCAACCATGTGACATTTTAGGCAGATCTGACATTGTGTGGCCGACTTACAAGCCAAACTTCCTTCTGCCAGCAGGTGGCGCTATGACTTTGACTCAATATTATCATGTAGATGTGCTCAGGAGAGGACTTTCATCAACCATGTGAAGTTTCAGGCAGATCGGACATTGTGTGGCCGAGTTACAAGCCAAACTACCCTCTGCCAGCAGGTGGCGCTATGACTGACTCAATATTGTTATGTAGATGTGTTCAGGAGAGGACTTTTATCAATCATGTGAAGTTTCAGGCTGATCGGACATTGTGTGGTTGAGTTATAAGGACTTTCTGTTCCATGGCAAAGCGTTGAGGTTTGTCATGCCACCACAGACACGCCCCTCTGCAAAAACTCTGGATCTTCACAATATATCATCGCTAGAGCTTTCAGATGACACCACTCTATTTTGGTGCTGATACGGGAAAGTTTGTGGTAGGAGTTTGTTATAGTGTCAAACATGTCATTTCCTGTGCCCAGCAGGTGGCGCTATAACTGTAATTGGATATCGGCACGTAAACCTGGTTAGGTCAGGACTGTTATTAAATGTGTGAATTTTGAGGCAGATCGAATATTGCATGCCTGAGTTATAACGATTTCCTGTTTGGTGGCGAATCATCAAAGTTTGCGAGGCCGCCACGGAAACACCCATCGATGAAAACTCTAAAGCTTCGCAATTTATTATCACCAAGGCTTTAAGATGACAAAACCCAATTTTGGTGTTGATTGGATAAAATCCCTAGGAGGAGTTCGTTAAAATACAACGCCTGGAAATGGCAAAAATGCCACTTTTTCGCCGCAGGAAGTTAATAATATCTGACTTCCTGTTGGGTTTGAGATATGGCTCCAAGAGACTTTTTCGTATGTTTTGGCATGTTTAAGGCGTGTGCCAATTTTCGTGCATGTGCGTGATTCGTAGCTCGGGGGCTCGTCCGTTTAATTTTTCTAGGTGGCGCTGTCGAGTCATTTTGCCACGCCCACTTTAATATTGTTATGTGAATGTGTTCAAGAGATGACGTTTATCAACCATGTGAAGTTTCAGGCAGATCGGACATTGTGTGGTTGAGTTATCAGGACTTCCTGTTCCATGGCGAAGCGTTGAGGTTTGTCATACCGCCACGGACACGCCCCTCTCCGAAAACTCTAGATCTTCACAATATATCATCGCTAGAGCTTTCAGATAACACAACCCAAATTTGGTGCTGATACGATAAAATTTGTGGGAGGAGTTTATTACTCCGTAAATTATGTCATTTCCTGTGGCCAGCAGGTGGCGCTGTAACTGTATCTGGATATCGGCATGTAAACGTGTTCTGGTCAGGACGCTTATCGAGCGTGTGAATTTTGAGGCAGATCGGATAATGCATGCCTGAGTTACAACGACTTCCTGTTTTGTGGCGAATTGCAAAGTTTGCGAGGCCGCCACGGACACGCCCATCGACGAAAACTCTAAAGCTTCGCAATTTAACATCGCCAAGGCCTTTAGATGACAAAACCCAATTTTGGTGTTGATCGGATAAAATCCCTAGGAGGAGTTTGTTAAAATACAACGCCTGGAAATGGCAAAAACGCCACTTTTTCGTCGCAGGAAGTTAAAAATATCCGACTTCCTGTTGGGTTTGAGATATGGCTCCAAGAGACTTTTTCGTATGTTTTGGTGTGTTTGAGGTGTGTGCCAATTTTCGTGCATGTGCGTGATTCGTATATCAGGGGCTCGTCCGATAAATTTTTCTAGGTGGCGCTGTCGAGTCATTTTGCCACGCCCACTTCCGAAGCCCTTAACAAACGTAAATTTTCGCCACTTCTGAGGCGTGTGCAAAGTTTCGTGAGTTTTCGGGCATGTTTAGCCCCTCAAAACCGCGATTCATTCCGCGGAAGAAGAAGAAGAAGAAGAAGAAGAAGAAGAAGAAGAAGAATTAAAGCTGCAAGCAGCGATGATAGGGACCTCGCACCCGGGCTCACCGCCGCCTGATGGCCTTACGATGACAGAGAACAGCGAACCATAATAATTTAAGCCAATATATAAAAAAAATCTGAGAAAATCACAGATTTATGCCAAATATCCTCCTGTCAGCAGGTGGCGCTATGATTGTGACTCAAGACTGGCATGTAGATACCTTCAGTAGAGGAATTTAATCAACCATGTGAAGATTCAGGCACATGGGACATTGTATATCTGAGTTATAAGCCAAACTACCTTCTGCCATCAGGTGGCGCTATGACTGTGACTCAATATTGTTATGTGAATGTGTTCAGGGGAGGACTTTTATCAACCATGTGAAGTTTCAGGCTGATCGGACTTTGTGTGGTTGAGTTATGAGGACTTCCTGTTCCATGGTGAAGCGTTGAGGTTTGTCATGCTGCCACAGACACGCCCCTCAGTGAAAATTTCAGACCCTAACAAAATGTAATTGCTAGAACTTTCAGATAACAACCAACCAAACTTGGAGCTGATACAAAAAATTTTGTGGGAGGAGTTTATTACTCTGTAAATCATGACATTTCTTGTGGCCAGCAGGTGGCGCTATAACTGTATCTGGATATTGGCATGTAAATGTGTTCAGGTCAGGACTCTTATCAAACAAGTGAATTTTGAGGCAGATCAGATAATGCATGCCTGAGTTATAATGACTTCCGATTTTGTGGCGAATCGTCAAAGTTTGCGAGGCCGCCACGGACACGCCCATCGACAAAAACTCTAAAGCTTCGCAATTTAACATCGCCAAGGCCTTTAGATGACAAAACCTAATTTTGGTGTCGATCAGATAAAATCCCTAGGAGGAGTTCGTTAAAATACAACGCCTGGAAATGGCAAAAATGCCACTTATTTGCTGCAGGAAGTTAAAAATATCCGACTTCCTGTTGGGTTAGAGATATGGCTCCAAGAGACTTTTTCGTATGTTTTGGCGTGGTTGAGGTGTGTGCCAATTTTCGTGCATGTGCGTGATTCGTAGATCAGGGGCTAGTCCGTTTAATTTTTATAGGTGGCGCTGTCGAGTCATTTTGCCACGCCCACTTCACTATTGTTATGGGGATGTGTTTGGGAGAGGACTTTTATCAAGCATGTGAAGTTTTAGGCTGATCGGACTTGGTGTGGTTGAGTTATAAGGACTTCCTGTTCCATGGCGAAGCGTTGAGGTTTGTCATGCCGCCACAGACACGCCCCTCTGCGAAAACTCTAGATCTTCACAATATATCATCGCTAGAGCTTTCAGATAACATCGCTCAAATTTGGTGCTGGTACAATAAAGTTTGTGGGAGGAGTTTGTCACACTGTAAAACATGTCATTTTCTGTGGCCAGCAGGTGGCGCTATAACTGTATCTTGATATTGGCATGTAAACCTGTTCAGGTCAGGACGGTTATCAAACGTGTGAATTTTGAGGCAGATCGGATAATGCATGCCTGAGTTATAACGACTTCCTGTTTTGTGGCGAATCGTCAAAGTTTGCGAAGCCGCCACGGACACACCCATCGACGAAAACTCTAAAGCTTTGCAATTTAACATCGCCAAGGCCTTTAGATGACAAAACCTAATTTTGGTGTTGATCGGATAAAATCCCTAGGAGGAGTTCGTTAAAATACAACGCCTGGAAATGGCAAAAATGCCACTTTTTCGCTGCAGGAAGTCAAAAATATCTGACTTCCTGTTGGGTTTGAGATATAGCTCCAAGAGACTTTTTCGTATGTTTTGGCATGTTTGAGGTGTGTGCCAACTTTCGTGCATGTGCGTGATTCGTGGATCGGGGGCTCGTCCGTTTAATTTTTCTAGGTGGCGCTGTCGAGTCATTTTGCCACGCCCACTTCCGAGACCCATAATAAACGTAAATTTTCGCCACTTCTGAGGCGTGTGCAAAGTTCCGTGAGTTTTCGGGCATGTTTAGCCCCTCAAAATCGCGATTCATTCCGGAAAAGAATAATAATAATAATAATAATTAAAGCTGCAAGCAGCGATGATAGGGACCTCGCACCCGGGCTCACCGCCGCCCGGTGACCTTACGATGACAGAGAACAGCGAACAATAATAATTTAAGCCATTATATAAAAAAAGATCTAAGAAAATCACAGATTTATGCCAAACTTCCTCCTGTCAGCAGGTGGCGCTATAACTGTGACTTAAGATTGGCATGTAGATGTCTTCCGGAGAGTAATCTTATCAACCATGTGAAGTTTCAGGCACATAGGACATTGTGTGGCTGAGTTATAAGCCAAACTACCTTCTGCCAGCAGGTGGCGTTATGACTGACTCAATATTGTTATATGGATGTGTTCAGGAGCGGACTTTTATCAACCATGTGAAGTTTTAGGCAGATCAGAGATTGTGTGGAGATTGTGTTTTAAGACAAACTACATTCTGTCAGCAGGTGGCGCTATGAAAGACTCAATATTATTATGTAGATGTGTTTAGGAGAGGACTTTCATCAACCATGTGACATTTTAGGCAGATCTGACATTGTGTGGCCGAGTTACAAGCCAAAATTTCTTCTGCCAGCAGGTGGCGCTATGACTCTGACTCAATATTATTATGTAGATGTGCTCAAGAAAGGACTTTCATCAACCATGTGAAGTTTCAGACAGATCGGACATTGTGTGGCCGAGTTACAAGCCAAACTACCTTCTGCCAGCAGGTGGCGCTATGACTGACTCAATATTGTTATGTAGATGTGTTCAAAAGAGGACTTTTATCAATCATGTGAAGTTTCAGGCAGATCAGACATTGTGTGGTTGAGTTATAAGTACTTCCTGTTCCATGGCGAAGCGTTGAGGTTTGTCATGCCACCACAGACACGCCCCTCTGCAAAAACTCTAGATCTTTACAATATATCATCGCTAGAGCTTTCAGATAACAACCAACCAAATTTAGTGCTGATACGAAAAAAATTTGTGGGAGGAGTTTATTACTCTGTAAATCGTGTAATTTCCTGTGGCCAGCAGGTGGCGCTATATCTGTATATAGATATCGGCATTTAAACTTTTTCAGGTCAGGACTCTTATCAAACGTGTGAATTTTGAGGCAGATCGGATAATGCATGCCTGAGTTATAACGACTTCCTCTTTTGTGGCGAATCTTCAAAATTTGCGAGGCCGCCACGGACACGCCCATCGACGAAAACTCTAAAGCTTCGCAATTTAACATCGCCAAGGCCTGTAGATGACAAAACCCAATTTTGGTGTCGATCGGATAAAATCCCTAGGAGGAGTTCGTTAAAATACAACGCCTGGAAATGGCAAAAATGCCACTTTTTCGCCACAGGAAGTTAAAAATATCCGACTTCCTGTTGGGTTTGAGATATGGCTCCAAGAGACTTTTTCGTATGGTTTGGCATGTTTGAGGTGTGTGCCAATTTTCGTGCATGTGCGTGATTCATAGATCAGGGGCTCGTCCGATTAATTTTTGCAGGTGGCGCTGTTGAGTCAATTTGCCACGCCCACTTCAATATTGTCATGTGGATGTGTTCAGGAGAGGACTTTTATCAACCATGTGAAGTTTCAGGCAGATCGGACATTGTGTGGTTGAGTTATAAGGACTTCCTGTTCCATGGCGAAGCGTTGAGGTTTGTCATGGCGCCACGGACACGCCCTTCTGCAAAAACTCTAGATCTTCACAATATATCACCGATAGAGCTTTCAGATGACACCACTCAAATTTGATGCTGATAAGAAAAAATTTGTGGGAGGAGTTTGTTACACTGTAAAACATGTCATTTCCTGTGGCCAGCAGGTGGCGCTATAACTTTATCTGGATATTGGCATATAAACGTGTTCAGGTCAGGACTCTTATCAAGCGTGTGAATTTTGAGGCAGATCTGATAATGCATGCCTGAGTTATAATGACTTCCTGTTTTGTGGCGAATTGTCAAAGTTTGCGAGGCCGCCACGGATACGCCCATCGACGAAAACTCTAAAGCTTCGCAATTTAACATTGCCAAGGCCTTTAGATGACAAAACTTAATTTTGGTGTCGATCGGATAAAATCCCTGGGAGGAGTTCGTTAAAATACAACGCTTGGAAATGGCAAAAACGCCACTTTTTCGCCGCAGGAAGTCAAAAATATCCGACTTCCTGTTGGGTTTGAGATATGGCTCCAAGAGACTTTTTCGTATGTTTTGGCGTGTTTGAGGTGTGTGCCAATTTTCGTGCATGTGTGTTATTCGTGGATCGGGGGCTCGTCCGTTAAATTTTTGTAGGTGGCGCTGTCGAGTCATTTTGCCACGCCCACTTCCGAGACCTATATCAACCTGCTATTTACACCGGGTTTGGTGTGTGTGCAATTTTTCATGAGTTTTCGGGCATGTTTAGACCCTCAAAAGTGCCCCGATAGGGGGCGGAATAATAATAATAATAATTAAAGCTGCAAGCAGCGATGATAGGGACCTCGCACCCGGGCTCACCGCCGCCCGGTGGCCTCAGTATGACAGAGAACAGCGAACAGTAATAATTTAAGCCGATATATTTAAAAAATCTGAGAAAATCACAGATTTATGCAAAACCTCCTCCTCTCAGCTGGTGGCGCTATGACTGTGACTCAAGATTGGCAGGTAGATGTCACCAGGAGAGGAATCTTATCAACCATGTCAAGTTTCAGGCAGATCGAACATTGTTTAGCTGAGTTATAAGCCAAACTGCCTTTTGTCAGCAGGTGGCGCTACGACAGACTCAATGTTGTTATGTAGATGTGTTCAGGAGAGGACTTTTATCAAGCATGTGAACTTTCAGGCAGATCGGACTTTGTGTGGTTGAGTTATAATGCAAACTACCATCTGCCAGCAGGTGGCGCTATAACTGTGACTTAAGATTTGCATGTAGATGCCTTCAGTAATGGAATTTAATCAACCATGTGAAGTTTCAGGCAGATCGGATGTTGTTTGGCTGAGTTATAAGCCTATCTACCTTCTGCCAGCAGGTGGCGTTATGACTGACTCATTACTGTTTCGGCGATGTGTTCAGAAGAGGACTTTTATGAGCCATGTCAAGTTTCAGGCTGATCTGACTTTGTGTGGTTGAGTTATAAGGACTTCCTGTTCCACGGCGAAGCATTGAGGTTTGTCCTGCCGCCACGGACACGCCCCTCTGCAAAAACTCTAGATCTTCACAATATAACATCGCTAGAGCTTTCAGATGACAACACCTAATTTAGGTGCTGATACGAAAAATTTTGTGGGAGGAGTTTATTACTCTGTAAATCATGACATTTCCTGTGGCCAGCAGGTGGCGCTATAACTGTATCTGGATATTGGCATGGAAACGTGTTCTGGTCAGGACTCTTATTAAACATGTGAATTTTGAGGCAGATCGGATAATGCATGCCTGAGTTATAATGACTTCCTGTTTTGTGGCGAATCGTCAAAGTTTGTGGGGCCGCCACGGACACGCCCATCGACAAAAACTATAAAGCTCCGCAATTTAACATCGCCAAGGCCTTTAGATGACAAAACCCAATTTTGGTGTCGATAGCATAAAATCCCTAGGAGGAGTTCGTTAAGATACAACGCCTGGAAATGTCAAAAATGCCACTTATTTGCAGCAGGAAGTTAAAAATATCCGACTTCCTGTTGGGTTTGAGATATGGCTCCAAGAGACTTTTTCGTTTGTTTTGGCGTGTTTGAGGTGTGTGCCAATTTTCGCGCATGTGCGTGATTCGTAGATCAGGGGCTCGTCCGTTTAATTTTTCTAGGTGGCGCTGTCGAGTCATTTTGCCACGCCCACTTCAATATTGTTATGTGGATGTGTTCAAGAGATGACGTATATCAACCATATGAAGTTTCAGGCTGATCAGACTTTGTGTGGTTGAGTTATGAGGACTTCCTGTTCCTTGGCGAAGCGATGAGGTTTGTCATGCCGCCACGGACACGCCCCTCTGCGAAAACTCTAGATCTTTACAATATATCACCGATAGAGCATTTAGATGACACCACTCTATTTTGGCGCTGATACCATAAAATTTGTGGGAGGAGTTTGTTACAGTGTAAAACATGTCATTTCCTGTGGCCAGTAGGTGGCGCTATTTCTGTATCTGGATATTGGCATGTAAACGTGTTCAGGTCAGGACTCTTATCAAACGTGTGAATTTTGAGGCAGATCGGGTAATGCATGCCTGAGTTATAACGACTTCCTGTTTTGTGGCGAATCGTCAAAGTTTGCGAGGCCGCCACGGACACGCCCATCGACGAAAACTCTAAAGCTTCGCAATTTAACATCGCCAAGGCCGTTAGATGACAAAACCTAATTTTGGTGTCGATCGGATAAAATCCCTAGGAGGAGTTCGTTAAAATACAACGGCTGGAAATGGCAAAAACACCACTTTTTCGCGGCAGGAAGTCAAAAATATCCGACTTCCTGTTGGGTTTGAGATATGGCTCCAAGAGACTTTTTCGTATGTTTTGGCGTGTTTGAGGTGTGTGCCAATTTTCATGCATGTGCGTGATTCGTAGCTCGGGGGCTCGTCCGTTTAATTTTTCTAGGTGGCGCTGTCGAGTCATTTTGCCACGCCCACTTCCGAGACCCATATCAACCTGCTATTTACACCGCGTTTGGTGTGTGTGCAAATTTTCATGAGTTTTCGGGCATGTTTAGACCCTCAAAAGTGCCCCGATAGGGGGCGGAATAATAATAATAATAATAATAATAAAAAACGGAGCAATTCCAATAGGGCCTACGCACCGTTTCGGTGCTCGGTCCCTAATTAAAGCTGCAAGCAGCGATGATAGGGACCTCGCACCCGGGCTCACCGCCGCCCAGTGGCCTCAGGATGACAGAGAACAGCGAACAGTAATAATTTAAGCCGATATATAAAAAAAAATCTGAGAAAATCACAGATTTATGCCAAATTTCCTCCTGTCAGCAGGTGGCGCTATAACTGTGACTCACGATTGGCATGTAGATGTCTTCAGGAGAGGAAACTTATTAACCATGTGAAGTTTCAGGCAGATCGGACATTGTTTGGCTGAGTTATAAGCCAAACTGCCTTTTGTCAGCAGGTGGCGCTATGACAGACTCAATGTTGTTATGTAGATGTGTTCAGGAGAGGACTTTTATCAAACTTGTGAAGTTTCAGCCAGATCGGACTTTGTGTGGTTGAGTTATACTGCAAACTACCATCTGTCAGCAGGTGGCGCTATAACTGTGACTTAAGATTGGCATGTAGATGTCTTCCGGAGAGGAGTCTTATCAACCATGTGAAGTTTCAGGCACATGGGACATTGTGTGGCTGAGTTATAAGCCAAACTACCTTCTGCCAGCAGGTGGCATTATGACTGACTCAATATTGTTATGTGGATGTGTTCAGGAGCGGACTTTTATCAACCATTTGAAGTTTCAGGCAGATCAGAGATTGTGTGGAGATTGTGTTTTAAGACAAACTACATTCTGCCAGCAGGTGGCGTTATGACTGACTCAATATTATTATGAAGATGTGTTTAGGAGAGGACTTTCATCAACCATGTGACATTTTAGGCAGATCTGACATTGTGTGGCCGAGTAACAAACCAAACTACCTTCTGCCAGCAGGTGGCGCTATGACTGACTTAATATTGTTATGTAGATGTGTTCAGAAGAGGACTTTTATCAATCATGTGAAGTTTCAGGCAGATCAGACATTGTGTGGTTGAGTTATAAGAAATTTCTGTTCCATGGCGAAGCGTTGAGGTTTGTCATGCCACCACAGACACGCCTCTCTGCAAAAACTCTAGATCTTTACAATATATCATTGCTAGAGCTTTCAGATGACACCACTCTATTTTGGTGCTGATACGGCAAAGTTTGTGGGAGGAGTTTGTTACAGTGTCAAACATGTCATTTTCTGTGGCCAGCAGGTGGCGCTATAACTGTATCTGGATATTGGCATGTTAACGTGTTCAGGTCAGGACGCTTATCAAGCGTCTGAATTTTGAGGCAGATCGGATAATGCATGCCTGAGTTATAACGACTTCCTCTTTTGTGGCGAATCGTCAAAGTTTGCGAGGCCGCCACGGACACGCCCATCGACGAAAACTCTAAAGCTTCGCAATTTAACATCGCCAAGGCCTTTAGATGACAAAACCCAGTGTTGGTGTCGATCGGATAAAATCCCTAGGAGGAGTTCGTTAAAATACAACGCCTGGAAATGGCAAAAACGCCACTTTTTCGCCGCAGGAAGCTAAAAATATCCGACTTCCTGTTGGGTTTGAGATATGGCTCCAAGAGACTTTTTCGTATGTTTTGGCATGTTTGAGGTGTGTGCCAATTTTCGTGCATGTGCGTGATTCGTGGATCGGGGGCTCGTCCGTTTAATTTTTCTAGGTGGCGCTGTCGAGTCATTTTGCCACGCCCACTTCCGAAGCCCATAACAAATGTAAATTTTCGCCACTTCTGAGGCGTGTGCAAAGTTGCGTGAGTTTTCGGGCATGTTTAGCCCCTCAAAACCGCGATTCATTCCGCGGAAGAAGAAGAAGAAGAATAATAATAAACGGAGCAATTCCAATAGGGCCTACGCACCGTTTCGGTGCTCGGTCCCTAATTAAAGCTGCAAGCAGCGATGATAGGGACCTCGCACCCGGGCTCACCGCCGCCCGGTGGCCTTAGGATGACAGAAAACAGCGAACAATAATAATTTAAGCCGATATATATAAAGAACCTGAGAAAAATCTCTCATTTATGCCAAACTTCCTCTTATCAGCAGGTGGCGCTATAACTGTGACTCAAGATTGGCATGTAGATGCTTTCAATATAGGAATCTTATCAACCATGTGAAGTTTCAGGCAGATCAGACATTGTGTGGTTGAGTTATAAGGACTTCCTGTTCCATGGCGAAGCGTTGAGGTTTGTCATGCCGCCACGGACACGCCTCTCTGCGAAAACTCTAGATCTTGACAATATATCATCACTTGAGCTTTCAGATAACAACCAACCAAATTTGGTGCTGATATGAAAAAATTTGTGGGAGGAGTTTATTACTCTGTAAATCATGACATTTCCTGTGGCCAGCAGGTGGCGCTATAACTGTATCTGGATATTGGCATGTAAACGTGTTCTGGTCTGGACACTTATTAAACATGTGAATTTTGAGGCAGATTGGATAATGCATGCCTGAGTTATAATGACTTCTTGTTTTGTGGCGAATCGTCAAAGTTTGCGGGGCCGCCACGGACACGCCCATCGACGAAAACTCTAAAGCTTCGCAATTTAACATCGCCAAGGCCTTTAGATGACAAAACCCAGTGTTGGTGTCGATCGGATAAAATCCCTAGGAGGAGTTCGTTAAAATACAACGCCTGGAAATGGCAAAAACGCCACTTTTTCGCCGCAGGAAGCTAAAAATATCCGACTTCCTGTTGGGTTTGAGATATGGCTCCAAGAGACTTTTTCGTATGTTTTGGCATGTTTGAGGTGTGTGCCAATTTTCGTGCATGTGCGTGATTCGTGGATCGGGGGCTCGTCCGTTTAATTTTTCTAGGTGGCGCTGTCGAGTCATTTTGCCACGCCCACTTCCGAAGCCCATAACAAATGTAAATTTTCGCCAC
Organism: Danio rerio; assembly: GCF_052040795.2. NCBI lineage: Eukaryota > Metazoa > Chordata > Actinopteri > Cypriniformes > Danionidae > Danio > Danio rerio. The sequence continues at coordinate 43,573,964 of NC_141025.1, forward strand.
TTCTGAGGCGTGTGCAAAGTTGCGTGAGTTTTCGGGCATGTTTAGCCCCTCAAAACCGCGATTCATTCCGCGGAAGAAGAAGAAGAAGAATAATAATAAACGGAGCAATTCCAATAGGGCCTACGCACCGTTTCGGTGCTCGGTCCCTAATTAAAGCTGCAAGCAGCGATGATAGGGACCTCGCACCCGGGCTCACCGCCGCCCGGTGGCCTTAGGATGACAGAAAACAGCGAACAATAATAATTTAAGCCGATATATATAAAGAACCTGAGAAAAATCTCTCATTTATGCCAAACTTCCTCTTATCAGCAGGTGGCGCTATAACTGTGACTCAAGATTGGCATGTAGATGCTTTCAATATAGGAATCTTATCAACCATGTGAAGTTTCAGGCAGATCAGACATTGTGTGGTTGAGTTATAAGGACTTCCTGTTCCATGGCGAAGCGTTGAGGTTTGTCATGCCGCCACGGACACGCCTCTCTGCGAAAACTCTAGATCTTGACAATATATCATCACTTGAGCTTTCAGATAACAACCAACCAAATTTGGTGCTGATATGAAAAAATTTGTGGGAGGAGTTTATTACTCTGTAAATCATGACATTTCCTGTGGCCAGCAGGTGGCGCTATAACTGTATCTGGATATTGGCATGTAAACGTGTTCTGGTCTGGACACTTATTAAACATGTGAATTTTGAGGCAGATTGGATAATGCATGCCTGAGTTATAATGACTTCTTGTTTTGTGGCGAATCGTCAAAGTTTGCGGGGCCGCCACGGACACGCCCATCGAAAAAAACTATAAAGCTTCGCAATTTAACATCGCCAAGGCCTTTAGATGACAAAACCCAATTTTGGTGTCGATAGCATAAAATCCCTAGGAGGAGTTCGTTAAGATACAACGCCTGGAAATGGCAAAAATGACACTTATTTGCAGCAGGAAGTTAAAGATATCCGACTTCCTGTTGTGTTTGAGATATGGCACCAAGGGACTTTTTCGTATGTTTTGGTGAGTTTGAGGTGTGTGCCAATTTTCGTGCATGTGCATGATTCGTAGATCAGGGGCTCGTCCGTTTAATTTTTATAGGTGGCGCTGTCGAGTCATTTTGCCACGCCCACTTCAATATTGTTATGGGGATGTGTTCAGGAGAGGACTTTTATCAACCATGTGAAGTTTCAGGCTGATCGGACATTGTGTGGCTGAGTTATAAGGACTTCCTGTTCCATGGCGAAGCGTTGAGATTTGTCATGCCGCCACGGACACGCCCCTCTGCAAAAACTCTAGATCTTCACAATATATCATCGTTAGAGCTTTAAGATGACACCACTTAAATTTGGTGCTGATACCATAAAATTTGTGGGAGGAGTTTGTTACAGTGTAAAACATGTCATTTCCTGTGGCCAGCAGGTGGCGCCATAACTATATCTGGATTTCGGCATGTAAACGTGTTCAGGTCAGGACACTTATCAAGCGTGTGAGTTTTGAGGCAGATCGGATAATGCATGCCTGAGTTATAACAACTTCCTATTTTGTGGCGAATCATCAAAGTTTGCGAGGCCGCCACGGACACGCCCATCGACGAAAACTCTAAAGCTTCGCAATTTAACATCGCCAAGGCCTTTAGATGACAAATCCAAATTTTGGTGTCGATCGGATAAAATTCCTAGGAGGAGTTCGTTAAAATACAACGCCTGAAAATGGCAAAAACGCCACTTTTTTGCCACAGGAAGTTAAAAATATCCGACTTCCTGTTGGGTTTGCGATATGGCTCCAAGAGACTTTTTCGTATGTTTTGGTGAGTTTGAGGTGAGTGCCAATTTTTGTGCATGTGCGTGATTCGTGGATCGGGGGCTTGTCCGTTTAATTTTTCTAGGTGGCGCTGTCGAGTCATTTTGCCACGCCCACTTCCGAGACCCATAATAAACGTAAATTTTCGCCACTTCTGAGGCGTGTGCAAAGTTCCGTGAGTTTTCGGGCATGTTTAGCCCCTCAAAATCGCGATTCATTCCGGAAAAGAATAATAATAATAATAATAATAAACGGAGCAATTCCAATAGGGCCTTGCACCGTTCGGTGCTCGGTCCCTAATTAAAGCTGCAAGCAGCGATGATAGGGACCTCGCACCCGGGCTCACCGCCATCCGGTGGCCTTAGGATGACAGAGAACAGCAAACAATATTAATTTAAGCCGATGTATATAAAGAACCCGAGAAAATCACAAATTTATGTCAAACTTCCTCCTGTCACCAGGTGGCGCTATGACTGTGACTCAAGATTGGCATGTAGATGTCTTCAGTAGAGGAATCTTATCCACCATGTGAATTTTCAGCCAGATCAGACATTGTGTGGCTGAGTTATAAGCCAAACTACCTTCTACCAGCAGGTGGCGCTATGAGAGACTCAATATAATTATGTAGATGTGCACGGGAGAGTACTTACATCAACCATGTGAAGTTTCAGGCTGATCGGATATTGTGTGGTTGAGTTATAATGCAAACTACCTTCTGCCAGCAAGTGGCGCTATAACTGACTCAAGATTGGCATGTAGATGCCTTCAGTAGAAGAATTTAATCAACCATGTGAAGTTTCAGGCAGGTCAGACATTGTGTGGCTAAGTTATGAGCCAAACTACCTTCTGCCAGCAGGTGGCGCTATGACTGACTCAATATTGTTCTGTGGATGTGTTCAGAAGAGGAATTTTATCAACCATGTGAAGTTTCAGGCAGATCGGACATTGTGTGGTGTAGTTATAAGGACTTCCTGTTCCATGGCGAAGCGTTGAGGTTTTTCATGCCGCCACGGACACACCCCTCTGCAAAAACTCTAGATCTTCACAATATATCATCGCTAGAGCTTTCAGATGACAAGACCCAATTTTGGTGCTGATACGATAAAATTTGGTGAAGTAGTATGTTACAATGTAAAACATTCCATTTCCTGTGGCCAGCTGGTGGCGCTATAACTGTATCTGGATATTGGCTTGTAAATGTGTTCAGGTCAGGACTCTTATCAAACCTGTGAATTTTGAGGCAGATCGGATCATGCATGCTTGAGTTATAGCGACTGCCTGTTTTGTGGCGAATAGTCAAAGTTTGTGAGGCCGCCACGGACACGCCCATCTATAAAAACTCAAAAGCTTCGCAATTTAACATCGCCAAGGCCTTTAGATGACAAAACCAAATTTTGGTGTTGATCGGATAAAATCCCTAGGAGGAGTTCGTTAAAATACAACGCCTGGAAATGGCAAAAATGCCACTTATTCGCCGAAGGAAGTTAAAAATATCCGACTTCCTGTTGGGTTTGAGTTATGGCTCCAAGAGACTTTTTCGTATATTTTGGCATGTTTGAGGTGTGTGCCAATTTTCGTGCATGTGCGTGATTCGTAGATCGGGGGCTCGTCCGTTTAAGTTTTCTAGGTGGCGCTGTCGAGTCATTTTGCCACGCCCACTTCAATATTGTTATGAAGATGTGTTCAGGAGAGGACTTTTATCAACCTTGTGAAGTTTCAGGCAGATCGCACATTGTGTGGTTGAGTTATAAGGACTTCCTGTTCCATGGCGAAGCGTTGAGCCTTGTCATGCCGCCATGGACACGCCCCTCTCCGAAAACTCTAAATCTTTACAATATATCATCGCTAGAGTTTTCAGATGACACCACTCAAATTTGGTGCTGATACGATAAAATTTGTGGGAGTTAGTTTGGTTCAGTGTAAAACATGTCATTTCCTGTGGCCAGCAGGTGGCGCTATAACTATATCTGGATATTGGCATGTAAACGTGTTCAGGTCAGGACTCTTATTAAACGTGTGAATTTTGAGGCAGATCGGGTGATGCATGTCTGAGTTATAACGACTTCCTGTTTTGTGGCGAATCATCAAAGTTTGCGAGGCCACCACGGACACGCCCATCGACGAAAACTCTAAAGCTTCGCAATTTAACATCGCCAAGGCCTTTAGATGACAAAACCCAATTTTGGTGTCGATCCGATAAAATCCCTAGGAGGAGTTCGTTAAAATACAACGCCTGGAAATGGCAAAAACGCCACTTTTTCGCCGCAGGAAGTCAAAAATATCCGACTTCCTGTTGGGTTTGAGATATGGCTCCAAGAGACTTTTTCGTATGTTTTGGTGTGTTTGAGGTGTGTGCCAATTTTCGTGCATGTGCGTGATTCGTATATCGGGGGCTCGTCCGTTTAATTTTTCTAGGTGGCGCTGTCGAGTCATTTTGCCACGCCCACTTCCGAGGCCCATAATAAACGTAAATTTTCGCCACTTCTGAGGCATGTGCAAAGTTTCGTGAGTTTTCGGGCATGTTTAGCCCCTCAAAACCGCGATTCATTCCGCGGAAGAAGAAGAAGAAGAAGAAGAATTAAAGCTGCAAGCAGCGATGATAGGGACCTCGCACCCGGGCTCACCGCCGCCCGGTGGCCTCAGGATGACAGAAATCAGTGAACAATAATATCTTAAGCTGATATATATAAAAAACTTGAGAAAATCACAGATTTATGCCAAACTTCCTTCTGTCAGTAGGTGGCGCTAGGACTGTGACTCAATATTGCAATGTAGATTTGTTCAGGAGATAAATTTAATCAACCATGTGAAGTTTCAGGCTGATTGGACATTGTGTGGTTAAGTTATAAGGACTTCCTGTTTCATGGCGAAGCGTTGAGGTTTGTCATGCCACCACATACACGCCCCTCTGCGAAAACTCTAGATCTTCATATTATATCATCGCTTGAGCTTTCAGATACACAACCAACCAAATTTGGTGCTGATATGAAAACATTTGTGGAATGAGTTTATTACTTTGTAAATCATGACATTTTCTGTGGCCAGCAGGTGGCGCTGTAACTGTATCTGGATATCGGCATGTAAACTTGTTCTGGTCTGGACTCTTATTAAACATGTGAATTTTGAGGCAGATCGGATAATGCATGCCTGAGTTATAATGACTTCCGGTTTTGTGGCGAATCGTTAAAGTTTGCGAGGCCGCCACGGACACGCCCATCGACAAAAACTCTAAAGCTTCGCAATTTAACATCGACAAGGCCTTTAGATAACAAAACCCAATTTTGGTGTCGATAGCATAAAATCCCTAGGAGGAGTTTGTTAAGATACAAAGCCTGGAAATGGCAAAAATGCCACTTATTTGCCGCAGGAAGTTAAAAATATCCGACTTCCTGTTGGGTTTGAGTTATGGCTCCAAGAGACTTTTTCGTATGTTTTGGCATGTTTAAGGTGTGTGCCAATTTTCGTGCATGTGCATGATTCGTAGATCAGGGGCTCGTCCGTTTAATTTTTATAGGTGGCGCTGTCGAGTCATTTTGCCATGCCCACTTCATTATTGTTATGAGGATGTGTTCAAGAGATGACGTTTATCAACCATGTGAAGTTTCAGGCAGAGCTGACATTGTGTGCTTGAGTTATAAGGTCTTCCTGTTCCATGGCGAAGCTTTGAGGTTTGTCATGCCGCCACGGACACGCCCCTCTGCAAAAACTTTAGATCTTCACAATATATCATCGCTAGGGCTTTCAGATAAAACAACCCAAATTTGGTGCTGATACGAAAAAATTTGTGGGAGGAGTTTGTTATGATGTAAAACATGTCATTTCCTGTGGCCAGCAGGTGGCGCTATAACTGTATCTGGATATCGGCATGTAAACGTTTTCAGGTCAGGGCTCTTATCAAACGTGTGAATTTTGAGGCAGATCGGATAATGCATGCCTGAGTTATAACGACTTCCTGTTTTGTGGCGAATCGTCAAAGTTTGCGAGGCCGCCACGGACACGCCCATCGACGAAAACTCTAAAGCTTCGCAATTTAACATCGCCAAGGCCTTTAGATGACAAAACCCCATTTTGGTGTCGATCGGATAAAATCCCTAGGAGGAGTTCGTTAAAATACAACGCCTGGAAATGGCAAAAATGCCACTTTTTCGTCGCAGGAAGTCAAAAATATCCAACTTCCTGTTGGGTTTGAGTTATGGCTCCAAGAGACTTTTTTGTATGTTTTGGCATGTTTGAGGTGTGGGCCAATTTTCGTGCATGTGCGTGATTCGTGGATCGGGGGCTTGTCCGTTTAATTTTTCTAGGTGGCGCTGTCGAGTCATTTTGCCACGCCCACTTCCGAAGACCATAAAAAACGTAAATTTTCGCCACTTCTGAGGTGTGTGCAAAGTTGCGTGAGTTTTCGGGCATGTTTAGCCCCTCAAAATCGCGATTCATTGGAGAGAAGAATAATAATAATAATAAACGGAGCAATTCCAATAGGGCCTTGCACCGTTCGGTGCTCGGTCCCTAATAATAATTAAAGCTGCAAGCAGCGATGATAGGGACCTCGCACCCGGGCTCACCGCCGCCCGGTGGCCTCAGGATGACAGAGAACAGCGAACAGTAATAATTTAAGCCATTATATTTAAAAAATCTGAGAAAATCACCGATTTATGCCAAACCTCCTCCTCTCAGCGGGTGGCGCTATGACTGTGACTCAAGATTGGCATGTAGATGTCACCAGGAGAGGAATCTTATCAATCATGTGAAGTTTCAGGCAGATCGAACATTGTTTAGCTGAGTTATAAGCCAAACTGCCTTTTGTCAGCAGGTGGCGCTACGACAGACTCAATGTTGTTATGTAGATGTGTTCAGGAGAGGACTTTTATCAACCATGTGAACTTTCAGGCAGATCGGACTTTGTGTGGTTGAGTTATAATGCAAACTACCAACTGCCAGCAGGTGGCGCTATAACTGTGACTTAAGATTGGCATGTAGATGCCTTCAGTAATGGAATTTAATCAACCATGTGAAGTTTCAGGCAGATCGGACATTGTGTGGCTGAGTTATAAGCCAAACTACCTGTTGCCAGCAGGTGGCGCTATGACTGTGACTCAATATTGGCACGTAGATGTCTTCAGGAGAGGACTTTTATCAACCCTGTGAAGTTTCAGGCTGATTGGACATTGTGTGGCTGAGTTATAAGCAAAACTACCTTCTGTCACTAGGTGGCGCTATGACTGACTCAATATTGGCATTTAGATGTCTTCAGGAGAGGAATTTAATCAACCATGTGAAGTTTCAGGCAGATCAGACATTGTGTGCCTGAGTTATAAGCACTTCCTTTTTCATGGCGAAGCGTTGAGGTTTGTCATGCCACCACATACACGCCCCTCTACGAAAACTCTAGATCTTCACAATATATCATCGCTTGAGCTTTCAGATACACAACCAACCAAATTTGGTGCTGATATGAAAACATTTGTGGGATGAGTTTATTACTTTGTAAATCATGACATTTTCTGTGGTCAGCAGGTGGCGCTATAACTGTATCTGGATATCGGCATGTAAACTTGTTCTGGTCTGGACTCTTATTAAACATGTGAATTTTGAGGCAGATCGTATAATGCATGCCTGAGTTATAATGACTTCAGGTTTTGTGGCGAATCGTTAAAGTTTGTGAGGCCGCCACGGACACGCCCATCGACAAAACCTCTAAAGCTTCGCAATTTAACATCGCCAAGGCCTTTAGATGACAAAATCCAATTTTGGTGTCGATAGCATAAAATCCCTAGGAGGAGTTCGTTAAGATACAAAGCCTGGAAATGGCAAAAATGCCACTTATTTGCCGCAGGAAGTTAAAAATATCCGACTTCCTGTTGGGTTTGAGTTATGGCTCCAAGAGACTTTTTCGTATGTTTTGGCTTGTTTAAGGTGTGTGCCAATTTTCGTGCATGTGCGTGATTCGTAGATCAGGGGCTCTTCCGTTTAATTTTTATAGGTGGCGCTGTCGAGTCATTTTGCCACGCCCACTTCATTATTGTTATGAGGATGTGTTCAGGAGAGGACTTTTATCCACCATGTTAAGTTTCAGGCAGATCGGACATTGTGTGCTTGAGTTATAAGGACTTCCTGTTCCATGGCGAAGCGTTGAGGTTTGTCATGCCGCCACGGACACGCCCCTCTGCGAAAACACTAGATCTTCACAATATATCATCGCTAGGGCTTTCAGATAACACAACCCAAATTTGGTGCTGATACAAAAAAATTTGTGGGAGGAGTTTGTTATGATGTAAAACATGTCATTTCCTGTGGCCAGCAGGTGGCGCTATAACTGTATCTGGATATTGGCATGTAAACTTGTTCAGGTCAGGACTCTTATCAAACGTGTGAATTTTGAGGCGGATCGGATAATGCATGACTGAGTTATAACGACTTCCTGTTTTGTGGCGAATCGTCAAAGTTTGCGAGGCCGCCACGGACACGCCCATCGATGAAAACTCTAAAGCTTCGCAATTTAACATCGCCAAGGCCTTTAGATGACAAAACCCAATTTTGGTGTCGATCGGATAAAATCCCTAGGAGGAGTTCGTTAAAATACAACGCCTGGAAATGGCAAAAACGCCACTTTTTCGTCGCAGGAAGTCAAAAATATCCAACTTCCTGTTGGGTTTGAGATATGGCTCCAAGAGACTTTTTTGTATGTTTTGGCATGTTTGAGGTGTGTGCCAATTTTTGTGCATGTGCGTGATTCGTGGATCGGGGGCTTGTCCGTTTAATTTTTCTAGGTGGCGCTGTCGAGTCATTTTGCCACGGCCACTTCAGAAGACCATAAAAAAGGTAAATTTTCGCCACTTCTGAGGCGTGTGCAAAGTTGCGTGAGTTTTCGGGCTTGTTTAGCCCCTCAAAATCGCGATTCATTGGAGAGAAGAATAATAATAATAATTAAAGCTGCAAGCAGCGATGATAGGGACCTCGCACCCGGGCTCACCGCCACCCGGTGGCCTCAGGATGACAGAGAACAGCGAACAGTAATAATTTAAGCCAATATGTTTAAAAAATCGGAGAAAATCACAGATTTATGCCAAACCTCCTCCTCTCAGCAGGTGGCGCTATGACTGTGACTCAAGATTGGCATGTAGATGCCTTCAGTAGAAGAGTCTTATCAACCGTGTGAATTTTCAGGCACATGGGACGTTGTTTGGCTGAGTTATAAGACAAACTACATTCTGCCAGCAGGTGGCGCTATGACAGACTCAATAATATTATGTAGATGTGTTTAGGAGAGGACTTTTATCCACAATGTAAAGTTACAGGCAGGTCAGACATTGTGTGGCTGAGTTATAAGCCAAAATTCCTTCTGTCAGCAGGTGGCGCTAAGACTGTCAATCAATATTGGCATGTAGATGTCTTCAGGAGTGGATTTTAATTAACCAGTTGAAGTTTCAAGCTGTTCAGACATTGTGTGGCTGAGTTATAAGCCAAACTACCATCTGCCAGCAGGTGGCACTGTGACAGATTCAATATTGGCTTTTAAATGTCTTCAGAAGAGGAATTTAATCAATCATGTGAAGTTTCAGGCTGATCGGACATTGTGTGGTTAAGTTATAAGGACTTCCTGTTCCATGGCGAAGCGTTGAGGTTTGTCATGCCACCACAGACACACCCCTCTGCAAAAACTCTAGATCTTCACAATATATCATTGTTTGAGCATTTAGATAACAACCAACCAAATTTGGTGCTGTTACGAAAAAATTTGTGGGAGGAGTTTATTACTCTGTAAATCATGGCATCTCCTTTGGCCAGCAGGTGGCGCTATAACTGTATCTGGATATCGGCATGTAAACGTGTTCTGGTCTGGAGTTATATTAAACGTGAATTTTGAGGCAGATCGGATAATGCATGCCTGAGTTATAATGACTTCCGGTTTTGTGGCGAATGGTCAAAGTTTGCGAGGCCACCACGGACACGCCCATCGACAAAAACTCTAAAGCTTCGCAATTTAACATCGCCAAGGCCTTTAGATGACAAAACCCAATTTTGGTGTCGATAAGATAAAATCCCTAGGAGGAGTTCATCAAGATACAAAGCCTGGAAATTGCAAAAATGCCACTTATTTTCTGCAGGAAGTTAAAAATAGCCGACTTCCTGTTGGGTTTGAGATATGGCTCCAAGAGACTTTTTCGTATGTTTTGGCGTGTTTGAGGTGTGTGCCAATTTTCGTGCATGTGCGTGATTCGTAGATCAGGGGCTCGTCCATTTAATTTTAATAGGTGGTGCTGTCGAGTCATTTTGCCACGCCCACTTCAATATTGTTATGAGGATGTGTTCAAGGGAGGACTTTTATCAACCATGTGAAGTTTCAGGCTGATCGGACATTGTGTGGCTGAGTTATAAGGACTTCCTGTTCCATGGCGAAGCGTTGAGGTTTGTCATGCCGCCACGGACACGCCCCTCTGCGAAAACTCTAGATCTTCACAATATATCATCGCTAGAGCTTTCAGATAACACAACCCAAATTTGGTGCTGATACGAAAAAATTTGTGGGAGGAGTTTGTTACTCTGTAAAACATGTCATTTCCTGTGGCCAGCAGGTGGCGCTATAACTATATCTGGATATGGGCATGTAAACATGTTCAGGTCAGGACGCTTATCAAGCGTGTGAATTTTGAGGCAGATCGGATAACGCATGCCTAAGTTATAACGACTTCCTCTTTTGTGGCGAATCGTCAAAGTTTCCGAGGCCGCCACGGACACGCCCATCGATAAAAACTCTAAAGCTTCGCAATTTAACATCGCCAAGGCCTTTAGATGACAAAACCCATTTTTGGTGTCGATCCGATAAAATCCCTAGGAGGAGTTCGTTAAAATACAACGCCTGGAAATGGCAAAAATGACACTTTTTCGCCGCAGGAAGTTAAAAATATCCGACTTCCTGTTGGGTTTGAGATATGGCTCCAAGAGACTTTTTCGTATGTTTTGGCGTGTTTGAGGTGTGTGCCAATTTTCGTGCATGTGCGTGATTCGTGGATCGGGGGCTCGTCCGTTTAATTTTTCTAGGTGGCGCTGTCGAGTCATTTTGCCACGCCCACTTCTGAAGGCCATAACAAACGTAAATTTTCGCCACTTTTGAGGCGTGTGCAAAGTTGCGTGAGTTTTCGGGCATGTTTAGCCCCTCAAAATCGCGATTCATTCCGGAGGAGAATAATAATAATAATAATAATAATAATAATAATAATAATAATAAACGGAGCAATTCCAATAGGGCCTACGCACCGTTTCGGTGCTCGGTCCCTAATTAAAGCTGCAAGCAGCGATGATAGGGACCTCGCACCCGGGCTCACCGCCACCCGGTGGCCTCAGGATGACAGAGAACAGCGAACAGTAATAATTTAGGCCCATATGTTTAAAAAAATCGGAGAAAATCACCTATTTATGCCAAACCTCCTCCTCTCAGCAGGTGGCGCTATGACTGTGACTCAAGATTGGCATGTAGATGTCACTAGGAGAGGAATCTTATCAACCATGTGAAGTTTCAGGAAGATCAAACATTGTTTAGCTGAGTTATAAGCCAAACTGCCTTTTGTCAGCCGGTGGCGCTACGACAGACTCAATGTTGTTATGTAGATGTGTTCAGGAGAGGACTTTTATCAACCATGTGAACTTTCAGGCAGATCGGACTTTGTGTGGTTGAGTTATAATGCAAACTACCATCTGCCAGCAGGTGGCGCTATAACTGTGACTTAAGATTGGCATGTAGATGCCTTCAGTAATGGAATTTAAACAACCATGTGAAGTTTCAGGCAGATCGGATGTTGTTTGGCTGAGTTATAAGCCTATCTACCTTCTGCCAGCAGGTGGCGTTATGACTGACTCATTACTGTTTTGGGGATGTGTTCAGAAGAGGACTTTTATGAGCCATGTGAAGTTTCAGGCTGATCTGACTTTGTGTGGTTGAGATATAAGGACTTCCTGTTCCACGGCGAAGCGTTGAGGTTTGTCATGCCACCACAGACACGCCCCTCTGCAAAAACTCTAGATCTTCACAAAATATCATCACTTAAGCTTTCAGATAACAACCCACCAAACTTGGTGCTGATACAAAAAAAATAGTGGGAGGAGTTTGTTACTCTGTAAATCATGACATTTCCTGTGGCCAGCAGGTGGCGCTTTAACTGTATCTTGATATTGGCATGTAAACATGTTCTGGTCTTGACTCTTATTAAACATGTGAATTTTGAGGCAGATCGGATAATGCATGCCTAAGTTATAATGACTTCCGGTTTTGTGGCGAATCGTCAAAGTTTGCGAGGCCGCCACGGACACGCCCATCGACAAAAACTCTAAAGCTCCGCAATTTAACATCGCCAAGGCCTTTAGATGACAAAACCCAATTTTGGTGTCGATAGCATAAAATCCCTAGGAGGAGTTCGTTAAGATACAACGCCTGGAAATGGCAAAAATGCCACTTATTTGCAGCAGGAAGTTAAAAATATCCGACTTCCTGTTGGGTTTGAGATATGGCTCCAAGAGACTTTTTCGTATGTTTTGGCGTGTTTGAGGTGTGTGCCAATTTTCGCGCATGTGCGTGATTCGTAGATCAGGGGCTCGTCCGTTTAATTGTTCTAGGTGGCGCTGTTGAGTCATTTTGCCACGCCCACTTCAATATTGTTATGTGGATGTGTTCAAGAGATGACGTATATCAACCATGTGAAGTTTCAGGCTGATCAGACTTTGTGTGGTTGAGTTATGAGGACTTCCTGTTTCATGGCGAAGCGTTGAGGTTTGTCATACCGCCACGGACACACCCCTCTGCGAAAACTCTAGATTTTCACAATATATCATCGCTAGAGCTTTCAGATAACACTACCCAATTTTGGTGCTGATACGAAAAAATTTGTGGGAGGAGTTTATTACTCCGTAAATCATGCCATTTCCTGTGGCCAGCAGGTGGCGCTATAACTATATCTGGATATTGGCATGTAAACGTTTTCAGGTCAGGACGCTTATCAAGCGTGTGAATTTTGAGGCAGATCTGATAATGCATGCCTGAGTTATAACAACTTCCTGTTTTGTGGCGAATCATCAAAGTTTGCGAGGGCGCCACGGACACGCCCATCGACGAAAACTCTAAAGCTTCGCAATTTAACATCGCCAAGGCCTTTAGATGACAAAACCCAATTTTGGTGTCGATCGGATAAAATCCCTAGGAGGAGTTCGTTAAAATACAACGCCTGGAAATGGCAAAAACGCCACTTTTTCGCCGCAGGAAGTTAAAAATATCCGACTTCCTGTTGGGTTTGAGATATGGCTCCAAGAGACTTTTTCGCATGGTTTGGCATGTTTGAGGTGTGTGCCAATTTTCGTGCATGTGCGTGATTCGTGTATCGGGGGCTCGTCCGTTTAATTTTTCTAGGTGGCGCTGTCGAGTCATTTTGCCACGCCCACTTCCGAGACCCATATCAACCTGCTATTTACACCGCGTTTGGTGTGTGTGCAAATTTTCATGAGTTTTCGGGCATGTTTAGACCCTCAAAAGTGCCCCGATAGGGGGCGGAATAATAATAATAATAATAATAAAAAACGGAGCAATTCCAATAGGGCCTACGCACCGTTTCGGTGCTCGGTCCCTAATTAAAGCTGCAAGCAGCGATGATAGGGACCTCGCACCCAGGCTCACCGCCGCCCGGTGGCCTCAGGATGACAGAGAACAGCGAACAACATTAATTTAAGCCGATATATATAAAGAACCTGAGAAAATCACAGATTTATGTCGAACGTCCTCCTGTCAGCAGGTGACGCTTTAACTGTGACTCAAGATTGTTATATAGATGCCTTCAGAAGAAGAGTCTTATCAACCATGTGAATTTTCAGGCAGATCGGACGTTGTTTGGCTGAGTTATAAGCCAAACTACCTTCTGGCAGCAGGTGGCGCTATGACAGACTCAATTTTTTTACGTAGATGTCTTTTGGAGAGGATTTTAATCAACCATGTGATGTTTCAGGCAGATCCGAGATTGTGTGGCCGACTTACAAGCTAAACCACTTTCTGCCAGCAGGTGGCGCTATGACAGACTCAATATTATTATGTGTTCAGGAGTAGACTTTTATACACAATGTGAAGTTTCAGGCAGGTCAGACATTGTGTGGCTGAGTTATAAGCCAAAATTCCTTTTGTCAGCAGGTGGCGCTATGACAGACTCAATATTGTTATGTAGATGTGTTCAGAAGAGGACTTTTATCAACCATGTGAAGTTTCAGGCAGATCTGAAATTGTGTGGTTGAGTTATAAGGACTTCCTGTTTCATGGCGAAGCATTGAGGTTTGTCATGCCGCCACGGACACGCCCCTCTGCAAAAACTCTAGATCTTCACAATATATCACCGATAGAGCTTTCAGATGACACCACTCAAATTTGGTGCTGATACGATAAATTTTGTGGGAGGAGTTTGTTACTCTGTAAATCATGTCATTTCCTGTGGCCAGCAGGTGGCGCTATAACTCTATCTAGATATCGGCATGTAAATGTGTTCAGGTCAGGACTTTTATCAAGCGTGTGAATTTTGAGGCAGATCGGGTAATGTATGCCTGAGTTATAACGACTTCCTGTTTAGTGGCGAATCGTCAAAGTTTGTGAGGCCGCCACGGACACGCCCATCGATGAAAACTCTAAAGCTTCGCAATTTCACATCACAAAGGCTTTAAGATGACAAAACCCAATTTTGGTGTTTATCAGATAAAATACCTAGGAGGAGTTCGTTAAAATACAACGTCTGAAAATGGCAAAAGCGCCACTTTTTCGCCACAGGAAGTTAAAAATATCCGACTTCCTGTTGGGTTTGAGATATGGCTCCAAGAGACTTTTTTGTATATTTTGGTGTGTTTGAGGTGTGTGCCAATTTTCGTGCATGTGCGTGATTCGTAGATCAGGGGCTCGTCCGATTAATTTTCGTAGGTGGCGCTGTTGAGTCAATTTGCCACGCCCACTTCAATATTGTCATGTGGATGTGTTCATGAGAGGACTTTTATCAACCATGTGAAGTTTCAGGCAGATCGGACATTGTGTGGTTGAGTTATAAGGACTTCCTGTTCCATGGCGAAGCGTTGAGGTTTGTCATGGCGCCACGGACACGCCCCTCTGCGAAAACTCTAGATCTTCACAATATATCATCGCTAGAGCTTTTAGATAACACTACCCAAATTTGGTGCTGATACGAAAAAATTTGTGGGAGGAGTTTGTTACACTGTAAAACATGTCATTTCCTGTGGCCAGCAGGTGGCGCTATAACTGTATCTAGATATAGGCATGTAAACGTGTTCAGGTGAGGACTCTTATCAAGCGTGTGAATTTTGAGGCAGATCTGATAATGCATGCCCGAGTTATAACGACTTCCTGTTTTGTGGCGAATTGTCAAAGTTTGCGAGGCCGCCACGGACACGCCCATCGACGAAAACTCTAAAGCTTCGCAATTTAACATCGCCAAGGCCTTTAGATGACAAAACCCAATTTTGGTGTCGATCAGATAAAAACCCTAGGAGGAGTTCGTTAAAATACAACGCTTGGAAATGGCAAAAACGCCACTTTTTCGCCGCAGGAAGTCAAAAATATCCGACTTCCTGTTGGGTTTGAGATATGGCTCCAAGAGACTTTTTCGTATGTTTTGGCGTGTTTGAGGTGTGTGCCAATTTTCGTGCATGTGTGTGATTGGTGGATCAGGGGCTCGTCCGTTTAATTTTTCTAGGTGGCGCTGTCGAGTCATTTTGCCACGCCCACTTCCGAGACCCATATCAACCTGCTATTTACACCGGGTTTGGTGTGTGTGCAATTTTTCATGAGTTTTCGGGCATGTTTAGACCCTCAAAAGTGCCCCGATAGGGGGCGGAATAATAATAATAATAATAATTAAAGCTGCAAGCAGCGATGATAGGGACCTCGCACCTGGGCTCACCGCCGCCCGGTGACCTTACGATGACAGAGAACAGCGAACAATAATAATTTAAGCCAATATATAAAAACAGATCTAAGAAAATCACAGATTTATGCCAAACTTCCTCCTGTAAGCAGGTGGCGCTATAACTGTGACTTAAGATAGCATGTAGATGTCTTCCGGAGAGGAATCTTATCAACCATGTGAAGTTTCAGGCACATGGGACATTGTGTGGCTGAGTTATAAGCCAAACTACCTTCTGCCAGCAGGTGGCGTTATGACTGACTCAATATTGTTATGTGGATGTGTTTAGGAGCGGACTTTTATCAACCATGTGAAGTTTCAGGCAGATCAGAGATTGTGTGGAGATTGTTTTATAAGACAAACTACATTCTGCCAGCAGGTGGCGCTATGAAAGACTCAATATTATTATGAAGATGTGCTCAGGAGAGGACTTTCATCAACCATGTGACATTTTAGGCAGATCTGACATTGTGTGGTCGAGTTACAAGCCAAACTTCCTTCTGCCAGCAGGTGGCGCTATGACTCTGACTCAATATTATTATGTAGATGTGCTCAGGAGAGGACTTTCATCAACCATGTGAAGTTTCAGGCAGATCGGACATTGTGTGGCCGAGTTACAAACCAAACTACCTTCTGCCAGCAGGTGGCGCTATGACTGACTCAATATTGTTATGTGGATGTGTTCAGGAGAGGACTTTTATCAATCATGTGAAGTTTCAGGCAGATCAGACATTGTGTGGTTGAGTTATAAGAACTTCCTGTTCCATGGCGAAGCGTTGAGGTTTGTCATGCCACCACAGACACACCCCTTTACAAAAACTCTAGATCTTCACAATATATCATCTGTAGAGCTTTAAGATAACACCACTGTATTTTGGTGCTGATACGGGAAAGTTTGTGGAAGGAGTTTGTTACAGTGTCAAACATGTCATTTCCTGTGGCCAGCAGGTGGCGCTATAACTGTAACTGGATATCGGCACGTAAGCCTGATCAGGTCAGGACTGTTATTAAATGTGTGAATTTTGAGGCAGATTGAATATTGCATGCCTGAGTTATAATGACTTCCTGTTTTGTGGCAAATCATCAAAGTTTGCGAGGCCGCCACGGACACGCCCATCGATGAAAACTCTAAAGCTTCGCAATTTAACATCGCCAAGGCCTTTAGATGACAAAACCCAATTTTGGTGTCGATCGGATAAAATCCCTAGGAGGAGTTCGTTAAAATACAATGCCTGGAAATGGCAAAAATGCCACTTTTTCGCCACAGGAAGTTAAAAATACCCGACTTCCTGTTGGGTTTGAGATATGGCTCCAAGAGACTTTTTCGTATGTTTTGTCATGTTTGAGGTGTGTGCCAATTTTCGTGCATGTGCGTGATTCGTAGATCGGGGGCTCGTCCGTTTAATTTTTCTAGGGGGCGCTGTCGAGTCATTTTGCCACGCCCACTTCAATATTGTTATGTGGATGTGTTCAAGAGATGACGTTTATCAACCATGTGAAGTTTCAGGCAGATCGGATATTGTGTGGTTGAGTTATAAGGACTTCCTGTTCCATGGCGAAGCGTTGAGGTTTGTCATGCCGCCACGGACACGCCCCTCGGCAAAAACTCTAGATCTTCACAATATATTATCACTAGAGCTTTCAGATGACACCACCCAATTTTGGTGCTGATACGATAAAATTTGTGGGAGGAGTTTGTTACTCCGTAAATCATGTCATTTCCTGTGGCCAGCAGGTGGCGCTGTATCTGTATCTGGTTATTGGCATGTAAACGTGTTCAGGTCAGGACTGTTATTAAACGTGTGAATTTTGAGGCAGATCTGATAATGCATGCCTGAGTTATAACGACTTCCTGTTTTGTGGCGAATCGTGTAAGTTTGCGAGGCCGCCACGGACACGCCCATCGACGAAAACTCTAAAGCTTCGCAATTTAACATCGCCAAGGCCTTTAGATGACAAAACCCAATTTTGGTGTCGATCAGATAAAATCCCTAGGAGGAGTTCGTTAAAATACAACGCCTGGAAATGGCAAAAACGCCACTTTTTCGCCGCAGGAAGTTAAAAATATCTGACTTCCTGTTGGGTTTGAGATATGGCTCCAAGAGACTTTTTCGTATGTTTTGGTGTGTTTGAGGTGTGTGCCAATTTTCGTGCATGTGCGTGATTCGTGGATCGGGGGCTCGTCCGTTTAATTTTTCTAGGTGGCGCTGTCGAGTCATTTTGCCACGCCCACTTCCGAAGCCCATAACAAACGTAAATTTTCGCCACTTCTGAGGCGTGTGCAAAGTTGCGTGAGTTTTCGGGCATGTTTAGCCCCTCAAAACCGCGATTCATTCCGCGGAAGAAGAAGAAGAAGAAGAAGAAGAAGAAGAAGAATAATAATTAAAGCTGCAAGCAGCGATGATAGGGACCTCGCACCCGGGCTCACCGCCGCCCGGTGGCCTTACAATTGACAGAGAACAGCGAACAATAATAATTTAAGCCAATATATTTTTAAAAATCTAAGACAATCACACATTTATGCCAAACTTCCTCCTGTCAGCAGGTGGCGCTATAACTTTGACTCACAATTGGCATGTAGATGTCTTCCGGAGAGGAATCTTATCAACCGTGTGAAGTTTCAGGCACATTGGACATTGTGTGGCTGAGTTATAAGCCAAACTACCCTCTGCCAGCAGGTGGCGTTATAACTGACTCAATATTGTTATGTGGATGTGTTCAGGAGTGGACTTTTATCAACCATGTGAAGTTTCAGGCTGATCAGAGATTGTGTGGCCGAGTTACAAGCCAAACTTCCTTCTGCCAGCAGGTGGTGCTATGACTCTGACTCAATATTATTATGTAGATGTATTCAGGAGAGGACTTTTATAAACCCTGTGAAGTTTCAGGCTGATCGGACATTGTATGGTCGAGTTATAAGGACTTCCTGTTCCATGGCGAAGCAGTGAGGTTTGTCATGCCGCCATGGACACGCCCCTCTCTGAAAACTCTAGATCTTCACAATATATCATCGCTAGAGCTTTCAGATAACACTACCCAATTTTGGTGCTGATACGATAAAATTTGTGGAAGGAGTTTGTTACTCCGTAAAACATATCATTTCCTGTGGCCAGCAGGTGGCGCTATAACTGTTTCTGGATATTGGCATGTAAACGTGTTCAGGTCAGGACTCTTATTAAGCGTGTGAATTTTGAGGCAGATCGAATAATGCATGCCTGAGTTATAACGACTTCCTGTTTTGTGGCGAATCATCAAAGTTTGCGAGGCCGCCAAGGACACGCCCATCGATGAAAACTCTAAAGCTTCGCAATTTAACATCGCCAAGGCCTTTAGATGACAAAACCCCATTTTGGTGTCGATCGGATAAAATCCCTAGGAGGAGTTCGTTAAAATACAACGCCTGGAAATGGCAAAAATGCCACTTATTTGGCGCAGGAAGTTAAAAATATCCGACTTCCTGTTGGGTTTGAGATATGGCTCCAAGAGACTTTTTCGTATGTTTTGGCATGTTTGAGGTGTGTGTCAATTTTCGTGCATGTGCGTGATTCGTAGATCAGGGGCTCGTCCGTTTAAATTTTATAGGTGGCGCTGTCGAGTCATTTTGCCACGCCCACTTCATTATTGTTATGTGGATGTGTTCAGGAGAGGACTTTTATCAACCATGTGAAGTTTCAGGCTGTTCGCACATTGTGTGGTTGAGTTATAAGGACTTCTTGTTCCATGGCGAAGCGTTGAGGTTTGTCATGCCGCCACGGACACGCCCCTCTGCGAAAACTCTAGATCTCCACAATATATCATTGCTAGGGCTTTAAGACAACACAACCCAAATTTGGTGCTGATACGAAAAAATTTGTGGGAGAAGTTTGTTACACCGTAAAACATGTCATTTCCTGTGGCCAGCAGGTGGCGCTATAACTCTATCTGGATATCAGCATGTAAACGTGTTCAGGTCAGGACTCTTATCAAACGTGTGAATTTTGAGGCAGATCGGATAATGCATGCCTGAGTTATAACAACTTCCTGTTTTGTGGCGAATCGTCAAAGTTTGCAAGGCCGCCACGGACACGCCCATCGACGAAAACTCTAAAGCTTCGCAATTTAACATCGCCAAGGCCTTTAGATGACAAAACCCAATTTTGGTGTCGATCGGATAAAATCCCTAGGAGGAGTTCGTTAAAATACAACGCCTGGAAATGTCAAAAACGTCATTTTTTCGCCGCAGGAAGTTAAAAATATCAGACTTCCTGTTGGGTTTGAGATATGGCTCCAAGAGACTTTTTCGTATGTTTTGGCATGTTTGAGGTGTGTGCCAATTTTCGTGCATGTGCGTGATTCGTATATCGGGGGCTCGTCCGTTTAATTTTTCTAGGTGGCGCTGTCGAGTCAATTTGCCACGCCCACTTCCAAAGCCCATAACAAACGTAAATTTTCGCCACTTCTGAGGCCTGTGCAAAGTTCCGTGAGTTTTCGGGCATGTTTAGCCCCTCAAAACCGCGATTCATTCCGCGGAAGAAGAAGAAGAATAATAATAAACGGAGCAATTCCAATAGGGCCTTGCACCGTTCGGTGCTCGGTCCCTAATAATAATAATAAAAAACGGAGCAATTCCAATAGGGCCTACGCACCGTTTCGGTGCTCGGTCCCTAATTAAAGCTGCAAGCAGCGATGATAGGGACCTCGCACCCGGGCTCACCGCCGCCCGGTGGCCTAAGGATTACAGAGAACAGTGAACAATAACAATTTAAGCCGATATATATAAAAAACCTGAGAAATCCACAGATTTATGCCAAACTTCCTCCTGTCATCAGGTGGCGCTATGACTGTGACAGTATTGTCATGTAGATGTCTTCAGGAGAAGACTTTTATCAACCATGTGAAGTTTCAGGCAGATCGGACATTGTGTGGCTGAGTTATAAGCCAAACTACCTGTTGCCAGCAGGTGGCGCTATGACTGTGACTCAATATTGGCACGTAGATGTCTTCAGGAGAGGACTTTTATCAACCCTGTGAAGTTTCAGGCTGATTGGACATTGTGTGGCTGAGTTATAAGCAAAACTACCTTCTGTCACTAGGTGGCGCTATGACTGACTCAATATTGGCATTTAGATGTCTTCAGGAGAGGAATTTAATCAACCATGTGAAGTTTCAGGCAGATCAGACATTGTGTGCCTGAGTTATAAGCACTTCCTTTTTCATGGCTAAGCGTTGAGGTTTGTCATGCCACCACATACACGCCCCTCTACGAAAACTCTAGATCTTCACAATATATCATCGCTTGAGCTTTCAGATACACAACCAACCAAATTTGGTGCTGATATGAAAACATTTGTGGGATGAGTTTATTACTTTGTAAATCATGACATTTTCTGTGGTCAGCAGGTGGCGCTATAACTGTATCTGGATATCGGCATGTAAACTTGTTCTGGTCTGGACTCTTATTAAACATGTGAATTTTGAGGCAGATCGTATAATGCATGCCTGAGTTATAATGACTTCCGGTTTTGTGGCGAATCGTTAAAGTTTGTGAGGCCGCCACGGACACGCCCATCGACAAAACCTCTAAAGCTTCGCAATTTAACATCGCCAAGGCCTTTAGATGACAAAACCCAATTTTGGTGTCGATAGCATAAAATCCCTAGGAGGAGTTCGTTAAGATACAAAGCCTGGAAATGGCAAAAATGCCACTTATTTGCCGCAGGAAGTTAAAAATATCCGACTTCCTGTTGGGTTTGAGTTATGGCTCCAAGAGACTTTTTCGTATGTTTTGGCTTGTTTAAGGTGTGTGCCAATTTTCGTGCATGTGCGTGATTCGTAGATCAGGGGCTCTTCCGTTTAATTTTTATAGGTGGCGCTGTCGAGTCATTTTGCCACGCCCACTTCATTATTGTTATGAGGATGTGTTCAGGAGAGGACTTTAATCCACCATGTTAAGTTTCAGGCAGATCGGACATTGTGTGCTTGAGTTATAAGGACTTCCTGTTCCATGGCGAAGCGTTGAGGTTTGTCATGCCGCCACGGACACGCCCCTCTGCGAAAACTCTAGATCTTCACAATATATCATCGCTAGGGCTTTCAGATAACACAACCCAAATTTGGTGCTGATACAAAAAAATTTGTGGGAGGAGTTTGTTACGATGTAAAACATGTCATTTCCTGTGGCCAGCAGGTGGCGCTATAACTGTATCTGGATATTGGCATGTAAACTTGTTCAGGTCAGGACTCTTATCAAACGTGTGAATTTTGAGGCGGATCGGATAATGCATGCCTGAGTTATAACGACTTCCTGTTTTGTGGCGAATCGTCAAAGTTTGCGAGGCCGCCACGGACACGCCCATCGATGAAAACTCTAAAGCTTCGCAATTTAACATCGCCAAGGCCTTTAGATGACAAAACCCAATTTTGGTGTCGATAGCATAAAATCCCTAGGAGGAGTTCGTTAAGATACAAAGCCTGGAAATGGCAAAAATGCCACTTATTTGCCGCAGGAAGTTAAAAATATCCGACTTCCTGTTGGGTTTGAGTTATGGCTCCAAGAGACTTTTTCGTATGTTTTGGCTTGTTTAAGGTGTGTGCCAATTTTCGTGCATGTGCGTGATTCGTAGATCAGGGGCTCTTCCATTTAATTTTTATAGGTGGCGCTGTCGAGTCATTTTGCCACGCCCACTTCATTATTGTTATGAGGATGTGTTCAGGAGAGGACTTTAATCCACCATGTTAAGTTTCAGGCAGATCGGACATTGTGTGCTTGAGTTATAAGGACTTCCTGTTCCATGGCGAAGCGTTGAGGTTTGTCATGCCGCCACGGACACGCCCCTCTGCGAAAACTCTAGATCTTCACAATATATCATCGCTAGGGCTTTCAGATAACACAACCCAAATTTGGTGCTGATACAAAAAAATTTGTGGGAGGAGTTTGTTACGATGTAAAACATGTCATTTCCTGTGGCCAGCAGGTGGCGCTATAACTGTATCTGGATATTGGCATGTAAACTTGTTCAGGTCAGGACTCTTATCAAACGTGTGAATTTTGAGGCGGATCGGATAATGCATGCCTGAGTTATAACGACTTCCTGTTTTGTGGCGAATCGTCAAAGTTTGCGAGGCCGCCACGGACACGCCCATCGATGAAAACTCTAAAGCTTCGCAATTTAACATCGCCAAGGCCTTTAGATGACAAAACCCAATTTTGGTGTAGATCGGATAAAATCCCTAGGAGGAGTTCATTAAAATACAACGCCTGGAAATGGCAAAAACGCCACTTTTTCGTCGCAGGAAGTCAAAAATATCCAACTTCCTGTTGGGTTTGAGATATGGCTCCAAGAGACTTTTTTGTATGTTTTGGCATGTTTGAGGTGTGTGCCAATTTTTGTGCATGTGCGTGATTCGTGGATCGGGGGCTTGTCCGTTAAATTTTTCTAGGTGGCGCTGTCGAGTCATTTTGCCACGCCCACTTCAGAAGACCATAAAAAACGTAAATTTTCGCCACTTCTGAGGCGTGTGCAAAGTTGCGTGAGTTTTCGGGCTTGTTTAGCCCCTCAAAATCGCGATTCATTGGAGAGAAGAATAATAATAATAATAAACGGAGCAATTCCAATAGGGCCTTGCACCGTTCGGTGCTCGGTCCCTAATTAAAGCTGCAAGCAGCGATGATAGGGACCTCGCACCCGGGCTCACCGCCGCCCGGTGGCCTCAGGATGACAGAGAACAGTGAACAATAACAATTTAAGCCGATATATATAAAAAACCTGAGAAATCCACAGATTTATGCCAAACTTCCTCCTGTCAGCAGGTGGCGCTATGACTGTGACAGTATTGTCATGTAGATGTCTTCAGGAGAGGACTTTTATCAACCCTGTGAAGTTTCAGGCTGATTGGACATTGTGTGGCTGAGTTATAAGCAAAACTACCTTCTGTCACTAGGTGGCGCTATGACTGACTCAATATTGGCATGTAGATGTCTTCAGGAGAGGACTTTTATCAACCATGTGAAGTTTCAGGCAGATCAGACATTGTGTGGTTGAGTTATAAGGACTTCCTTTTTCATGGCGAAGCGTTGAGGTTTGTCATGCCACCACATACACGCCCCTCTGCGAAAACTCTAGATCTTCACAATATATCATCGCTTGAGCTTTCAGATACACAACCAACCAAATTTGGTGCTGATATGAAAACATTTGTGGGATGAGTTTATTACTTTGTAAATCATGACATTTTCTGTGGTCAGCAGGTGGCGCTATAACTGTATCTGGATATCGGCATGTAAACGTGTTCTGGTCTGGACTCTTATTAAACATGTGAATTTTGAGGCAGATCGGATAATGCATGCCAGAGTTATAAAGACTTCCGGTTTTGTGGCGAATCGTTAAAGTTTGTGAGGCCACCACGGACACGCCCATCGACAAAACCTCTAAAGCTTCGCAATTTAATATCGCCAAGGCCTTTAGATGACAAAACCCAATTTTGGTGTCGATAGCATAAAATCCCTTGGAGGAGTTCGTTAAGATACAACGCCTGGAAATGGCAAAAATGCCACTTATTTGCCGCAGGAAGTTAAAAATATCCGACTTCCTGTTGGGTTTGAGTTATGGCTCCAAGAAACTTTTTCGTATGTTTTGGCATGTTTAAGGTGTGTGCCAATTTTCGTGCATGTGCGTGATTCGTAGATCAGGGGCTCGTCCGTTTAATTTTTATAGGTGGCGCTGTCGAGTCATTTTGCCACGCCCACTTCATTATGGTTATGAGGATGTGTTCAGGAGAGGACTTTTATCCACCATGTGAAGTTTCAGGCAGATCGGACATTGTGTGCTTGAGTTATAAGGACTTCCTGTTCCATGGCGAAGCGTTGAGGTTTGTCATGCCGCCTTGGACACGCCCCTCTGCGAAAACTCTAGATCTTCACAATATATCATCGCTAGGGCTTTCAGATAACACAACCCAAATTTGGTGCTGATACAAAAAAATTTGTGGGAGGAGTTTGTTACGATGTAAAACATGTCATTTCCTGTGGCCAGTAGGTGGCGCTATACCTGTATCTGGATATTGGCATGTAAACTTGTTCAGGTCAGGACTCTTATCAAGCGTGTGAATTTTGAGGCAGATCGGATAATGCATGCCTGAGTTATAACGACTTCCTGTTTTGTGGCGAATCGTCAAAGTTTGCGAGGCCGCCACGGACACGCCCATCGACGAAAACTCTAAAGCTTCGCAATTTAACATCGCCAAGGCCTTTAGATGACAAAACCCAATTTTGGTGTCGATCGGATAAAATCCCTAGGAGGAGTTCGTTAAAATACAACGCCTGGAAATGGCAAAAACGCCACTTTTTCGTCGCAGGAAGTCAAAAATATCCAACTTCCTGTTGGGTTTGAGATATGGCTCCAAGAGACTTTTTTGTATGTTTTGGCATGTTTGAGGTGTGTGCCAATTTTCGTGCATGTGCGTGATTCGTGGATCGGGGGCTTGTCGGTTTAATTTTTCTAGGTGGCGCTGTCGAGTCATTTTGCCACGCCCACTTCCGAAGGCCATAAAAAACGTAAATTTTCGCCACTTCTGAGGCGTGTGCAAAGTTGCGTGAGTTTTCGGGCTTGTTTAGCCCTCAAAATCGCGATTCATTGGAGAGAAGAATAATAATAATAATTAAAGCTGCAAGCAGCGATGATAGGGACCTCGCACCCGGGCCCACCGCCGCCCGGTGACCTTACGATGACAGAGAACAGCGAACAATAATAATTTAAGCCAATATATAAAAAAAGATCTAAGAAAATCACAGATTTATGCCAAACTTCCTTCTGTCAGCAGGTGGCGCTATAACTGTGACTTAAGATTGGCATGTAGATGTCTTCCGGAGAGGAATCTTATCAACCATGTGAAGTTTCAGGCACATGGGACATTGTGTGGCTGAGTTATAAGCCAAACTACCTTCTGCCAGCAGGTGGCGCTATGAAAGACTCAATATTATTATGTAGATGTGTTTAGGAGAGGACTTTCATCAACCATGTGACATTTTAGGCAGATCTGACATTGTGTGGCCGAGTTACAAGCCAAAATTTATTCTGCCAGCAGGTGGCGCTATGACTCTGACTCAATATTATTATGTAGAAGTGCTCAGGAGAGGACTTTCATCAACCATGTGAAGTTTCAGGCAGATCAGACATTGTGTGGTTGAGTTATAAGCATTTCCTGTTCCATGGCGAAGCGTTGAGGTTTGTCATGCCACCACAGACACGCCCCTCTGCAAAAACTCTAGATCTTTACAATATATCATCGCTAGAGCTTTCAGATGACACCACTCTATTTTGGTGCTGATACAGGAAAGTTTGTGGAAGGAGTTTGTTACAGTGTCAAACATGTCATTTCCTGTGGCCAGCAGGTGGCGCTATAACTGTAACTGGATATCGGCACGTAAACCTGATCAGGTCAGGACTGTTATTAAATGTGTGAATTTTGAGGCAGATCGAATATTGCATGCCAGAGTTATAAAGACTTCCTGTTTTGTGGCGAATCATCAAAGTTTGCGAGGCCGCCACGGACACACCCATCGATGAAAACTCTAAAGCTTCGCAATTTAACATCACCAAGGCTTTAAGATGACAAAACCCAATTTTGGTGTTTATCAGATAAAATCCCTAGGAGGAGTTCGTTAAAATACAACGCCTGGAAATGGCAAAAGGGCCACTTTTTCGCCACAGGAAGTTAAAAATATCCGACTTCCTGTTGGGTTTGAGATATGGCTCCAAGAGACTTTTTCGTATGTTTTGCCATGTTTGAGGTGTGTGCCAATTTTCGTGCATGTGCGTGATTCGTAGGTCGGGGGCTCGTTTGTTTAATTTTTCTAGGTGGCGCTGTCGAGTCATTTTGCCACGCCTACTTCAATATTGTTATGTGGATGTGTTCAAGAGATGACGTTTATCAACCATGTGAAGTTTCAGGCAGATCGGACATTGTGTGGTTGAGTTATGAGGACTTCCTGTTCCATGGCGAAGCGTTGAGGTTTGTCATACCGCCATGGACACACCCCTCTGCGAAAACTCTAGATCTTCACAATATAATATCGCTAGAGCTTTCAGAGGACACCACTCAATTTTGGTGTTGATACGATAAAATTTGTGGGAGGAGTTTATAACTCCGTAAATCATGTCATTTCCTGTGGCCAGCAGGTGGCGCTGTAACTGTATCTGGATATCGGCATGTAAACGTGTTCAGGTCAGGACGCTTATCAAGCGTGTGAATTTTGAGGCAGATCTGATAATGCATGCCTGAGTTATAACAACTTCCTCTTTTGTGGCGAATCGTCAAAGTTTGCGAGGCCGCCACGGACACGCCCATCGATGAAAACTCTAAAGCTTCGCAATTTAACATCGCCAAGGCCTTTAGATGACAAAACCCAATTTTGGTGTCGATCGGATAAAATCCCTAGGAGGAGTTCGTTAAAATACAACGCCTGGAAATGGCAAAAACGCCACTTTTTCGCCGCAGGAAGTTAAAAATATCCGACTTCCTGTTGGGTTTGAGATATGGCTCCAAGAGACTTTTTCGTATGTTTTGGCATGTTTGAGATGTGTGCCAATTTTCGTGCATGTGCGTGATTCGTGGATCGGGGGCTCGTCCGTTTAATTTTTCTAGGTGGCGCTGTCGAGTCATTTTGCCACACCCCTTTCCGAAGCCCATAATAAACGTAAATTTTCGCCACTTCTGAGGCGTGTGCAAAGTTGCGTGAGTTTTCGGGCATGTTTAGCCCCTCAAAACCGCGATTCATTCCGGAGGAGAATAATAATAATAATAATAATAATAATAATAATAATAATAATAATAAACGGAGCAATTCCAATAGGGCCTACGCACCGTTTCGGTGCTCGGTCCCTAATTAAAGCTGCAAGCAGCGATGATAGGGACCTCGCACCCGGGCTCACCGCCACCCGGTGGCCTCAGGATGACAGAGAACAGCGAACAGTAATAATTTAGGCCGATATGTTTAAAAAAATCGGAGAAAATCACCTATTTATGCCAAACCTCCTCCTCTCAGCAGGTGGCGCTATGACTGTGACTCAAGATTGGCATGTAGATGTCACCAGGAGAGGAATCTTATCAACCATGTGAAGTTTCAGGCAGATCAAACATTGTTTAGCTGAGTTATTAGCCAAACTGCCTTTTGTCAGCAGGTGGCGCTACGACAGACTCAATGTTGTTATGTAGATGTGTTCAGGAGAGGACTTTTATCAACCATGTGAACTTTCAGGCAGATCAAACTTTGTGTGGTTGAGTTATAATGCAAACTACCATCTGCCAGCAGGTGGCGCTATAACTGTGACTTAAGATTGGCATGTAGATGCCTTCAGTAATGGAATTTAAACAACCATGTGAAGTTTCAGGCAGATCGGATGTTGTTTGGCTGAGTTATAAGCCTATCTACCTTCTGCCAGCAGGTGGCGTTATGACTGACTCATTACTGTTTTGGGGATGTGTTCAGAAGAGGACTTTTATGAGCCATGTGAAGTTTCAGGCTGATCTGACTTTGTGTGGTTGAGATATAAGGACTTCCTGTTCCACGGCGAAGCGTTGAGGTTTGTCATGCCGCCACGGACACGCCCCTCTTCAAAAACTCTAGACCTTCACAAAATATCATCACTTAAGCTTTCAGATAACAACCCACCAAACTTGGTGCTGATACAAAAAAAAATAGTGGGAGGAGTTTGTTACTCTGTAAATCATGACATTTCCTGTGGCCAGCAGGTGGCGCTATAACTGTATCTGGATATTGGCATGTAAACGTGTTCTGGTCTGGACTCTTATTAAACGTGTGAATTTTGAGGCAGATCGGGTAATGCATGCCTAAGTTATAATGACTTTCGGTTTTGTGGCGAATCGTCAAAGTTTGCGAGGCCGCCACGGACACGCCCATCGACAAAAACTATAAAGCTCCGCAATTTAACATCGCCAAGGCCTTTAGATGACAAAACCCAATTTTGGTGTCGATAGCATAAAATCCCTAGGAGGAGTGTGTTAAGATACAACGCCTGGAAATGGCAAAAATGCCACTTATTTGCAGCAGGAAGTTAAAAATATCCGACTTCCTGTTGGGTTTGAGATATGGCTCCAAGAGACTTTTTCGTATGTTTTGGCGTGTTTGAGGTGTGTGCCAATTTTCGCGCATGTGCGTGATTCGTAGATCAGGGGCTCGTCCGTTTAATTTTTATAGGTGGCGCTGTCGAGTCATTTTGCCACGCCCACTTCAAAATTGTTATGTGGATGTGTTCAGGGGAGGACTTTTATTAACCATATGAAGTTTCAGGCTGATCAGACTTTGTGTGGTTGAGTTATGAGGACTTCCTGTTCCATAGCAAAGCGTTGAGGTTTGTCATGCCGCCACGGACACGCCCCTCTGCGAAAACTCTAGATCTTTACAATATATCACCGATAGAGCTTTCAGATGACGCCACTCAAATTTGGTGCTGATACGAAAAAATTTGTAGGAGGAGTTTGTTACAGTGTAAATCATGTCATTTCCTGTGGCCAGCAGGTGGCGCTATAACTGTATCTGGATATGGGCATGTAAACCTGTTCAGGTCAGGACTCTTATTAAACATGTGAAATTTAAGGCAGATCGGATAATGCATGCCTGAGTTATAACGACTTCCTGTTTTGTGGCGAATCGTCAAAGTTTGAGAGGCCGCCACGGACACGCCCATCGACGAAAACTCTAAAGCTTCGCAATTTAACATCGCCAAGGCCTTTAGATGACAAAACCCAATTTTGGTGTCGATCGGATAAAATCCCTAGGAGGAGTTCGTTAAAATACAACGTCTGAAAATGGCAAAATCGACACTTTTTCGCCGCAGGAAGTACAAAATATCCGACTTCCTGTTGGGTTTGAGATATGGCTCCAAGAGACTTTTTCGTATGTTTTGGCGTGTTTGAGGTGTGTGCCAATTTTCGTGCATGTGCGTGATTCGTGGATCGGGAGCTCGTCCGTTTAATTTTTCTAGGTGGCGCTGTCGAGTCATTTTGCCACGCCCACTTCCGAACCCCCTAAAACCCAGCCATTTACACCGCGTTTGGTGTGTGTGCAAATTTTCGTGAGTTTTCGGGCATGTTTAGACCCTCAAAAGTGCCCCGATTGGGGGCGGAATAATAATAATAATAATAAAAAACGGAGCAATTCCAATAGGGCCTACGCACCGTTTCGGTGCTCGGTCCCTAATAAACGGAGCAATTCCAATAGGGCCTTGCACCGTTCGGTGCTCGGTCCCTAATAAACAGAGCAATTCCAATAGGGCCTACGCACCGTTTCGGTGCTCGGTCCCTAATAATAATAAAAAACGGAGCAATTCCAATAGGGCCTACGCACCGTTTCGGTGCTCGGTCCCTAATAAACGGAGCAATTCCAATAGGGCCTACGCACCGTTTCGGTGCTCGGTCCCTAATAATGAGTCAAAAAATGGTCCGTGTACAGTCCGTGTATGTTTTGTTCATTTGTTTTCCATTTTCAAACGGAATAAAGGAAATGGTGAAAAAGGCCGTTTTTCCGTTTTTCTTTTGCTCACGAGAAAACGAAAAAACAAGATTTTGGCTGGATTTTCGTTTTTTGATTTAGGGTAGGAAAACGGATAAACGACTTTAAAATTCATTTTACACATGTAGGCGGTGCTGAAACGCCCACTTTCCTCTAATTGGTCAACCAAATCTGCGCTCGTGACGTCACCCTCAAAATAAAAGCCTTACACGCAGGCTTTTAATTATTATTATTTAATTATATATTAACTAAGTTTACATATTCTATCATTTGAACCACACACAGTTAGCAGGCTTACATTCATTGCGTATGTATGAATTAAATAAAAACGTAAATCAGCAGTATTCTTAGACATTTGTCATTAAAATAAGGTCATAGTTCACTGCCAAGCTTCTTGCTGCTGTGCACCTGATGCAGAGCAAAGATAGTCATTTCCGAGGAGCACCTGGTTTGCATGATTGTTTCAGAGCAAGGGCTTTATAATAATAATAATAATAATAATAATAATAATAATAATAATTATTATTATTATTATCAGTTACTAGTGTTTTTATTGTTTGGTGTGTTTTTTTTCTTTTTAATAGTTGTTAGCAGAACCAGAATAAGAACACTTTGGGCCCTGCTATAAAAACAAAGGGTACCATTTGTTTTCATTTATTTCTTCCTATTTTAATTATATATTGTAATTATTTATTTGATAATTAATACTATTTTATTGCAACGCCAAAGTAGGCATGTCTTATTATTTTTTATTATTATTTTTTATAATTATTATTTTTTATTATTAAATTTGCTGTTATTGTAGGCTAGATGGCAGGCTTTAAATATTTTAAATAACATTTACTCATAACCCTACTAATTCGAGAGCCGAACCTAAAAAAGTTTAAGTGCAATAAGCCTGTACAATAAAGGGAGCCGCAATGCATATTTCTAGCGCATTCTTTCACTCAACAATTATTGCTGGAATAATGAAATAAATTTCAAATTAACTAATTAAACACATTATAGTTGATAAAAAAAATTGTGTCTAGTAGTTCCGACAAACAGATGAGCTCGCTACATGTGCGTTGCGCTAATAATTTGACATTTGCTCTTCTTGAGAAAGTGCTACAGCGGGCCCTGCTATTTCACATATAAGGTTAGTGATACGTATTTTAAATTAGTATTGCACATTATTCATTCATTTTCTTGTCGGCTTAGTCCCTTTATTAATCTGGGGTCGCCACAGCGGAATGAACCGCCAACTTATTTAGCAAGTTTTTATGCAGCGGATGCCCTTCCAGCCACAACCCATCTCTGGGAAACATCCACACATACACACACACTTATACAGAATGGACAATTTAGCCTACCCAATTCACCTGTACCGCATGTCTTTGGACTGTGGGGAAAACCGGAGCACGCGGAGGAAACCCACGCGAACGCACTACACTACTGAATTAGACACACAATCTCAAAAAAAAACTTGATGCTTATTTACATTATCTAAAGTCATTTTTTATATATTTTCGTTTTAATATGCAAATAATTT
Organism: Danio rerio; assembly: GCF_052040795.2. NCBI lineage: Eukaryota > Metazoa > Chordata > Actinopteri > Cypriniformes > Danionidae > Danio > Danio rerio. The sequence continues at coordinate 43,605,723 of NC_141025.1, forward strand.
TCTTTAATTTGTAATAGGCCTATTGTCCCTCATTGCATAAAATAACCAGCCTTTGTATTCAATATGTTTGTCCATCCAGTTTGACGCAAGCTAAACAACATTTTGGCCTGGTTTGCTTATTAAATGAGTGATTTTCACGGAGAAACAAATCATCCATCCACACAGTTTTGTATAGGACCTGTGTAAACAAAAATATACACTTCATCATAGCCTATAGGAAAATGTATCTGTTTAGAACTAATTTTGTGTTGTATAATTAAAAATATTAAAAATACAATTAAAAAAAAGGAATAACATTTGAAGTGCAATGCTTCAAAGATTCAATACGCTGCATGCAGAGCCAAAACAAAAACTGGTTTGTTTGTTTAATAAAATAATAATATGAAATTAAAGTGAAATAGTTCCATAACCTGTATTATAACTGTAGTCACTCTAGATGACACATCATCCGTTGCGCCGGTCAGTTTCACCTTTAATCAAGAATGTGCCAGAACCAAATGAGAATATTTACAGATTACCTCGGAATGAGACCTCGGTCTGTGAAGGATGCAGAACACAGAAACTCGTTGAGAATGGAGATGCATGTTAGATGTTTTATATCCCTTTAGATATTGTAAATAAACAACAAGTTTTTATAGAGATTGTGTCATGTCTTTTCTTTGACGCACGCGATGAACAGCCCCAAAAAGGCGCCTTTATTTAGCCTGTAGCCTAAATAATAGTTTAGATTTTATAACATATAATGTTCCATTACTTTAAATGTATAATGTTTTTTAACATTTATGGATTATATAAAATATATAGTTTATATAAATGCGCTCTGATCATTCAAGGATCATAATGCGTTGCATATTCTTCTTATTCTTCATTAGGCTTGATCCGTAAATTGTGTATTTTATAAACTGATCGTTTATAAGGACTAAGCTATTATTAACTGTAATTCCTCGAATGGAAAAGTCTTGATTAAAGAAAAAGAGAACTTAATTCGACATATGCATATAGTGCGCTTATTTCTGTGCGCATCACGCGCTTTACCGAATTACCTTTTTTATTTTTTATGCAATAGTAAATACATCTGGCAGCACCGAAAAGAGCAAATGCCAAGTTATTAGCGCAGCGCACAGACAGCTAGCTCGTCTAGTCTGAACCAGGGGTTTTCAAACTATTCATTGCACACCGATCCCATTGCATTTTATTTAGGATAAACCACTTATTTAAAATTAATTAATTAAAAGGTGCGTACTCTCCAATACACCACTGAATTATAGTGTCATAATATTTAATAATTATAATTAAGATAGACACCTGACCTCCACTTAATAAACAATTTATTTGCCATACTCTGTTAATTTGAAGTTTAAAGTTTAAATCATTTATGTTAAACTTAAATTATTTAAAAACTTAAAAAGACTTAAATTTAGTCATTTAAGACATTTTAGGTCATAAGTTTGCATACATTGACCGTTGCATTTAGTAGGCCTATTCTGGTCTAAATAAGCTTTTTGCATCTTAGGTGTTTACACACACAATTAAGCAGTTATACGTACATTTAATGTTACTTTGAAATTACTTTTGATGCAATAAATAATCCTAAATAGTTGAAAGTGTTAACATATTCTTGAAATGTAGTTATTTTATAACTATGAAATTTATTACTAAACAAAGTGAATCATTATGAATTTGCCAAGAAATAATCCACTTTACCACTGTAAAGCAATGCCCCGCACTCACTAGAATGGTAGAACCTGGACTGTATGATATGTTCTGTATGTAAAATAGAGAAAATAAGCAAGAGGCGCTTTCAGTCTCATGCAGCCTTAGTGAAATATAGCGCGTCACAGCAATGAACTAAAAATAAAACCACCCTTGAAATGCTGGCGATCTTAATTTTTTCAGCCTACACTGACTGAGAATAATGTTGCACTATTTTATTAACAAATAATTAGAATGTTTTTTTTTTCCTTCAACACATTCATCATTACTTTTGCCTGTGCAAGTTTTTTGCGTGCGCTTGAGCGCGAAGGCATCTATTTTCAGGTGCAAGATGCCACTTTGGGTGGCACCAGCACACTCTGCCACACCTGTGGCTATGTCCCTGCTACAATAATAATAACAACAATAATGACAAAATAATAATAACAAATAATAATAATAAGACAAATAAATATTTACAATAGGCTAAAGGCATATATTAAATTAAAATAGGAGAAAATCCAATAGAAACAAATGGTACCATTTATTATAGCCCCATGCAGGGTCCAATGTGTTCTTACAACCATTGAATAACTAAGTAAATAATAATAATAACAATACTAATAATAATAGGCCTAATAATAATAATAATAATAATAAATTATTATTTTATACAGAGTAGGCTATTATTTAGGCCTACAATAGCTCTGAAACAATCATGTAAACCAGGTGCTGCTCAGAAATGGCTTTCTTTGCTCTGCATCAGGTGCACAGCAGCAAGAAGCTTGGCAGTGAACTATGACCTTATTTTAACAACAAATGTCTAAGAATACTGCTGATTTACGTTTTTATTTATTTATACATACGGAATGAATGTAAGCCTGCTAACTGTGTGTGGTTCAAATGATAGAATATGTAAACTTAGTTAATATATAATTAAATAATAATAATTAAAAGCCTGCGTGTAAGGCTTTTATTTTGAGGGTGACGTCACGAGCGCAGATTTGGTTGACCAATTAGAGGAAAGTGGGCGTTTCAGCACCGCCTACATGTGTAAAATGAATTTTAAAGTCGTTTATCCGTTTTCCTACCCTAAACCAAAAAACGAAAATCCAGCCAAAATCTCGTTTTTTCGTGAGCAAAAGTAAAACGGAAAAACGGCCGTTTTCTCCATTTCCTTTATTCCGTTTGAAAATGGAAAACAAATGGACAAAACGTACACGGACCGTACACGGACCATTTTTTGACTCATTATTTCGTTTTGGTTTTGTGTTTGTTTTAATATTTCGTTTTAAGTTAATAAGCTGAATAACAGATGAGTTTCCGTTTTTTCTGCCTACAGAATAAACAGAAAAACGAAATATTCATCGTTTTTCTGATGTTTCGTTTTGCGTAATAAAAGGAATAATCAAATGAACGGATGATACACGGACCTACACTGTTAAAAATTGTCCCGTTAAAAAACAGGAAAATACTGGCAGCTGCAGTTGCCAGCAATGTACTGTTATTTTACAGTATGTTGCTGTAAAAATACATGGACTACATTAATTTACACAATACTCAAGTGAACTCATTTTGCTCACTGAAAGCAACTGCCTCAACTTGGTCAACTGCTGAATGAGTTTATGAAGTAATGTGCTATATATGCTTAGAAGCATACTTATAATGATAACTTATTTTAGTTAATTAGAAAAGTTTGGTTTAACTCTAATGTCTTATTTTTCACAACAGCACACATACATGTAAATCTGGAATCACCAGAGAGATTCTGACTGCATCAGCAACTAAACAGCCGCTTTCTTTAAATAGAGAAACATGCAGAATAACATCAGCAGTTCATTGTTCATCTTTAACTCATACACTGGCTCTACTCTCCTCCACAACGGTGACACACAGAAGAAATTAGCTTCAGGTTTTACAGTAAAATACTGTTTTTTCCTTGATTTAACAGTAATCTACTGGCAGCTGTGGTTGCCAGCAATCTACTGTTTTTTTACAGTCTACTTCCGTTGTGTAAATTAACAGTATATTACTGTTAAAATACATTTTTACACTGTGTTTTTACCTCTCACACCTTTAACCCTTTAAACCCCAGAGCATATACTTCAGTTTTAATTGAAGTGTCCACACTACTGAGTGTTCAAGAAACATGGAGCAAAGCTGAAGTAAATTCATTAATTAACTGACTAATTAAATGATAATTGAGGATGAACAATGAACAAATGAAGAAATACTGAAGGGAAAAAACAAGAACAGAACATGCTAAACTTTAGTCACAGCTTTATAATGAAATAACCTAAAGAACAACAAATGATTAAATCATTTAAATGATCAGCGGATGATTAAACAACTCTACAAACATCATCACCAGCTACACTTATTACTTAATACATGTATTTTTGTATAACATCTACTAAAGTTCTTCCTGAGAAAAAGTTAAAGTTTTACGTCACCATTATGGAGAACAGAGTTTGCTTTAGTTGGGCTCTTAGCCCTGTCATTTTTAACATTTATATATCTTGGCTGCTGCAATTGTTAAGAACTTTGTTTAAAAAGCTCCTTTATTGTGGCAAGCCAGCCAAAAACCTAAATAAGATCTGGTGATGTTCATGTTGCTATTAAATGGCAGAGTCAGTTCTCATTTAGTGTAATAAAATTTACTGCTCCTATTCAATTTTAAATCTATTGTTTTACATTTTATGTATATATATATATATGGCAATGATTTCTGGAAGTTTTTAAGAATATCTTGGACAATAACACTGATCTATGGTGTAAATTGCACTCAAAGAGACATCAATAATCAGCATATGAACCTCAATAATGGTGACAACTAACAAAATTAACAGTTTAACTCACAAACAGGCAACTGAAAGTCTAAACATAAACAACAGCAGAATCAAACACAAATAAAGAAAACTGTTAGACCATTATACAACATTTATTTATACCGCAATGCATGCTGGGATATTTGTATTGTGCCACTCCCAGCATGCATTGCAGCATGAAACATTTGAGATTTTACCATTGTTGAGATACAAGGTCAGATTCATGAGGTCTGAGTGTGTACTTGTCATAACTGAAGTTTTTTTGTATGTTATTTCTTATCTGTTAAGTAATTACGGAGGTATCTTTTCTGTTTCCACTTCTCATTAATTAAATTAATACCTGCAACTAAGCATAAAATCTATTGCATGAGGCCCTTCATCCAGATATATACCACAACATTTATCAGAACTAATTTGAGCCAAATAGATTTCTTTATTTATTGACTTTCCAACTTTATTGCTATAGTTCAAACGTTTTGTAAACTCTGTATTACAGCAATTGGAAAGTCTTCTTAAATGAGTTCAAGGGTGAAGAGCCCAACTAAATCAGCCCCTCACTCCATTACGGTGACACAAAAAACACCTTAATTTCTGTTGGATCTCAATGAGAATTGTATGGAAGTCAAATCAGTCAGTAATAAGTGTGTGTCTGCTGTTGTTTGTGGAGTTGTTTAATGATCCTCTGCTGAGACTGAAGCTGTTTTATTTTATTTGATTTTATTTCATGTTGTAACTGACGTCACTGTTTGTGTTTCTTGTTTCTTTTCTTCAGTAATTGTAATTATTAACAGCAGGTGTTCATCAGTGTCTGAATTCACTCATTAGTGTTCATTAAAACTGTCAGGTGAACTATATTAGTTAACTAGTGTATGAAATAGTGAACAAGGACACAAAGTGTGATTTCAAACACAGACTTCAAAACATCGAATCTGAACTCTGTTAGCTCACAGTTTTCTGCAGTTGGTTACTTTCTCGAAAACAAATATGTTACCCAGAAAGCACTGTTTTTAACAGAATATTACTGTTTTAGTGAAAAAAACATTATTTTACCGTAGAATCTGACCGTTTTTTAACAGCAATTTTTTACAGTGTAGAAGGCAACCAAAATCAAGAAGAAAACAGCAAAATACTGTAAAACAGTTTTTGTGTCACCATTGTGGAGGATAGTAGCGTCTGCATGCAAGTCCAAGATGAACTTTAAGTATTTGATGATATGGTGCATCTTCTTTTGTTTAAAGGTAACTATGTAGTTATTAATGCAGTCAAAATCTGTTTGCTAATTGTACAGACATGAACACTGACTGTGTTTTTATGAGCTAAGCTCTGTTTTTGTGAACTGAACATTGTATTAGTTAATAATATATGGTTATTTCCCATACATTTTAACAGTTTTATAAACGTCCCTATTTTTTACGGAAAAATTCTGGTAACCACAGCTGCTGGTATTTTTCCGTAAGTTTAACATATTTTTTAACAGTGTAAATACACTGCATGTGTTGTTTATTAATTGAACCTTTTTGTGTCATTGTAAATAGAAAATGTATTCAAATCTGCTGATTTCTGTAATTTCGTAAGACATTTTCTGTTGTATTTTTTTGTGAACAATTGTTTTTATTATTTCAATTTTTTGTTTAATATAGAGAGCATACAGCATATGACTATATCATAAAACAACCCCGAATCCCGCCCCCACCCAGGTAGACTTGTTCTATAATGACAAAACTTAAAGCTTGCTGTGTTATATCAAAAAAATAAATAAATAAATAAAAAATGATGTAAACCTGAATACAGAGTAGAAGTTAGGTACGTACAAATAAATAACTATTATATCATGAGATACATAAAGACCATAAACAGAAAAGCTGTACATTAGAAGGAAGAAACAAAGGATTTGACAATATCAAAAGTTAAATTGCAGGACTTAACAGTTTTTGACTGAGCTCCATGTATGCGCGCTGTTGAAAGTTCCATACAGATAATGTCCAACAAAGATAGGCCCCATTGACGTCTACTCATAATATGAGGAGGGATCCAGCGGCAGACCAACATTTTCTTAGCAGCTGTGAAGGCAGCTAAGAGTAAGTTCTTTTGTTGCATTGAGAGTAACATGTTAGAAAAATCATTTAGGAAAAAGCACACTGGAGTCAATTCTACATCTTTTCCTAACAAAAATGAAGTGTCATGAGCCAGCTGCGACCAAAAGGAGTGAAGTGCAGGACAATCCCAGTAATAATGAAAATAAGTGCCAATTGTCTTCTGTGAGCATAAATTACAATCTGGGGAAGGTAATAAATGCAAATAGAATCGTTTTACAGGAGGATAAGTAGAGTCTATGCAAAAGTTTCCAATGTATCATTTGATGATTCAGATTTTTTCAGGAGGATGAAATAGTGTCCCAAGTTTGGTCAGAAAATATAGATTCTACATCTCCACTGATATCCTTAGACCAAATAGTAGTAATGGATGGTGGTTTGTAGGAATTTTTAAGAAGAGAGGCATATATAAGTGAAGCAGAAGCAACAGATTTTATATTAGGTGTAATTATCTCCCGCAAAGGATGTGCAATTGTGCACCCCAGGGAATGCCATATGCGCGAATCGAAGATCTAATATGAAGATACATAAAAAATGAAGTTCCTGGTAAACTAAACTGGTGCTTAATGTCTTAAAATGATTTTAGGCCTTTATCATCATAAATATCGGCCAGTGATTTAACGTTGCATTTCTCCCAGTGTGGACAGTGAAAAGGAATTTTCCCTGATAAAAAATTATAATTATGGAACAAGGGTGAGTGTCTGTGCCACTCCACATTTGGTTACACTTTTTTTTAGTTATTGACCTCCAGGTAGAAATGAAATGTGTGATGATAGGGCCAAAACGAAGTTTACATTGCCTTAGAGAGAGAGAGACGGGAAAAAAACAAATATTCTAAGTCATGTGGGAAAACAAAAGCTTTTTCAATTTCCTGCCATGACGTAGATACATTAGGATTAAACCAAGATGATAATGCACGGAGGTGAAAAGAGTCTATATACAATTTAAAATTTGGGAACGACCAGCCTCCATCTGTTTTGCTATGCTGTAGAGTAGACAGTTTATTTCGAGGCCGTTTGCCATTCTAAATATAGCGTTTGATTATAGAATTTTAATTTTTCCAGTAACCAATTGGTGGAGATAGAGGAATCAAAGAAGAAAAAAAAATTATTGCAAGGAAGGATATTCATTTTTATAACAAACAGTCTTGCGTGGAGGGAGGTAGGGAGGTGTGTCCAGTTTGCCAGATCTGAGGTGACCTTGGTTAAGTTATTGTTATAATTTTTCAAAACAATATCCTGTAGATATGGATAAATATCTACACCAAGATATTTGAAGGAGTGTACCACGGTAATATAGCCAAATTATGTTGTAGACCCCACATTAAAGTTAAGAGGAAGCAGAGATGACTTTGACCAATTAATGTATACCCAGATAGGGTGCTTAATTTACTGAATAATGTTAAAAACGTGTGGGACTGTTTGAGCTGGTTTATCTAAAAAAAGTAAAACATCATCAGCAAATAATGATATGTGATGTGAGGTGTTCCTAATTGAAATGGGAAGTATTAATTCTGATTGACGTACAGCTTGGGCCAATGGTTCTAAAGATAGAGCAAATAATAGTGGAGAGAGAGGGCACCCTTGACGTGTGCCTCCTCCAATAGAAAAAGATTGTGAAGATATAGGACCTGTGAGTAAAGTGGTTGTGGGATTAGCATACAGCATTTTGATCATTTAAAAAAAATTAGAATTAAAGCCTAAATGACCGCCCAAAAATAGTCTCATTCTAAATAGTTAAAGGCTTTCATTGCATCGAGTGATAGTATAGCGGAAGGAGAATTCCTTTGCTCAGATGAAGAGATTACGTGAAGAAGTCTTCGTAGATTACCTGATGCAGAGCGTGATTTTATAAACCCTGTTTGGTTGTGATGTACGAGTTTGGTCATATGGCCTTCTAGACGGCTGGCAAGGAGTTTGGCATAAATTTTAAAGTCTGTGCCGATTATCGAAAGTGGGCGGTAGCTAGAACATAATAAGGGGTCTTTATCTTTTTTTAATAACAGGAATATAATAGCCATATTTATGTTTTAAGGGAAAAGATCGATAACCAGTTGAACATTGCAACATGTTTAACAAATAGGGACCCAGATTAGACCAAAAATACAAATATAATTCCACTGGTATGCCATCTAGGCCTGGGGATTTCCCTTCGCTCAAGCATTTAATAGAAGATTCTGACTCAGTAAGTGATATAGGTTTATCAATCAATAGGTTTACATAGGTTTAGCAGCTCCGAATCTGTTTCTGACAGATGCGGAAGATTAAGAGTAGATAAAAAGGAAGAATAGGACGTGGGTTCGCAACTAGACTTAGAAGTATATAGGTTACAGTAAAACGAGCGAAACGTATCATTTATGCTTTTTTGATCAGTCAAAATATCTCCATTTTGAGATTTTACTGCAGTAATGTTGGTAAAAAAATTTTACGTAATCTTAATGCCAATAAATGACTAGGTCTGCTGCCTTGAAAATAGTAGTTTTGTCTGGACCTTTGAATCAGAAATTCAACTTTGTGTCTATATAATAAATTTAATTCCTTTTTAATCATTTCAATAGAAACTGCAGGAATGTCAGAAAAAGATTGCTGGTTGATCAACTCTAGTGTTTGCAAAGACTCTAAATTATTGTATTTAGACTCTAAATCAGATATTTTCTTGCGATTACTTTTTGGACGAAAGGATGCAAATGAAATTGAAAAATTTCTTACAAAACCCTTAATTGCTTGCCATAATGGCAGAGGATCCTCTACTGAGCCTTTATTTATATCGATAAATTCACGTAGTTTTAATCTAAATTGCTCACAAAATTTTTCATCCTTTAATAAGTTTGTATTAAAGCGCCATCTTGAGGCTCGTGGGGGATGTTGATTAAATGAGAGCTTCACAAAATTACTAAAGTGATCAGACAAAGAAACGGGGGAGATATCAACTTGATGTATCATTGTAGTCATGGAAGACGAAATAAAAATGTAGTCAATACGTGATATGATTTGTGTTGGGCGAAAAAAAATGTATACGATTTTTGAGAAGGATTAAATAATCGCCACGTATCCACTAACGAAAATGAGCTTATACACTGTTTAAGATGTAGAGAAGAAGTTGTTTGTGAAAAAGAGGTTTTATTTACTGACCTATCAAGGTTGGGGGACATTACAGTATTCATATCAGCTTCCATTCCAATAACTCACAGTCGGATAAATCTGTAAGATACCTAAATAATTTTGCAATAAAACTTGGGTCTGGGCTACATGGGGCATACACTGAAAGAAAAGCTATCTTCCTGATGTCAATCACAGTCTTTATGTAAGCTATTCTACCCCTATTATCACCTTGTCTGTCTAATATAGATAAATTAATTTTCCTCCTAGTGATGATTAACACTCCTTTAGTTTTATTGTCAGATGCAGCAAATGAGACCACCTCATACTATTTATTGTTGCACCTATGAATATCCTCCTCTTGTAGATGTGATTCCTGAACTAAGGCAACATCAAATTTTCTTTGTTGTAATAAATCCAAAAAACTTATGTGAGTCATTAATGCCATTAATATTACAGTTAAGTATGTTCAACTCAGTCATAACTATCAAACAACAAAGTAAATCGGATGGATAATGTGTAATAGAAACACAGCACTTGCATTGTCTGAAGTCTACCTTTGACCCATTTAACGTATTTAGAAAAAAACAGTTACAGCCCAGGGTGAGAACTAACCCTGTACTGTCGCCCACCCCGCTTTTAGTCAGTGACATTGTCATGACAACCTGAACAATATTAACGTTAGTCACCGCCATGAGCCCTTTTGTAACGTGCAAAACAACTGCATATAAACATACTGAGAATATTTTGGGGGTTAAATAATATATAGAAAGAATAAAATGTATTTATCAGGAAAATTAAGTAAGGTGTTCTTTAAGAAAAACAAAAATGTCGGATTTTATATGTAACAGTTAACCTAAAATATATGTATTATTGACAATATCTCTATCGGCTTGTAAGCACAAACAGCAAGTGAAAGACCACCATATTTAGGAGTTTAAAATCCTAAATCAAGCTACTAAGTATTAACCAACCCTTGCAACACTTCCATAGTTGGGGAAAGTCCCGAAAATGAATTCAGCAACTGGCGAGCTTCCTCCAATGAATATAAATGTTTAATTTCGCCGTGTTTCATGACAATCTTTAGCGTAGCTGGACACAGGAGAAAAGTTTGTAGACCTGCATCTTTTAGTTCCTTTCATATTGTAGTGAAAGAGCTGCTCCTTTTTGCTATTGTAGGGGAGAAATCCAGAAAAAAGTTCAGCATTGCACCGTCGTTTGTTTTAACCGGACCATGGCATCTTGCTTCATTCAGAATCAGATTTCTGTCGTTGAAGCGTAGCAGCTTGAATAGAAAAGGTTGGGGCTTGGAGTGATCGCACTATGTTCTGGGATAGACTCGGTGTCCGCGTTTAACCTCTATTTCTTTGTTCGCCAGCGACGGGATCCATGTCAGCAGTGATCGCTTCAGAAAACCGATTGGGTCATCTTTCTTCGTTCCTTCGGGTAATCCTAGTAAACGGAGGTAAGTGCGTCTGCTGCGGTCTTGTAGTTCAGTCACTTGTTGCTCGAGAGAATCCAGGCGCCAAGCGTGCTCGTTAATCATCTTTTTCTGCTCTCTCTGCTCTCCAGTTAAAAAATCCACTTTGGAACATATTTTGAATTGTTGTCACGTGAGAGGAAAATTCTGAGCGCATTGCAGCAAGTTCAGCTTTCAGAATGTCCTTAAATCACTTCAAAGTGGCTGCCATGTTATCCTCCATGTCCATGTCCTCCATGACGTGGTCGACGATTTAGTTTTCTTCTTTATAGAGCATAATGGTGAATAAAAAGCAAGTTTCCGACTGTACGTCATCAACAAAACATATATGAATGAAAAAAAAAAACTACCCCAAAAGTAACTTAATGAGATGAATCTAAGGGAAAAAGGGGCTTGGTTCTGATTTTCCTCCCCATTAGAAGCTTGGCTGGGCTTACTCCTGTAGTAACACAGGGCATCGAACGATAGCAAATAAGAGCTAAAAGAGGGTCTGACTGCTTTAAGATCCTTTTTGCTATTTGCACTGCTCGTTCTGCATGGCCATTTCCTTGGGAGTGATGAGGGCTTGATGTGATGTGTTTAAAATCTAGCTTATTGGCTAACTCCTGGAAAACTGCACTTGGAAACTGACGGCCATTGTCACTCACCACCTCATCTGGAATACCAAATCTGGCAAAAACAGCTTTTAGCTTCTGGGTTACACACGATGTGGTTGTAAAAGGTAAGTGCAATATCTCAAGAAATCTGGAGTAGTAGTCTGATACAATTAAATAATGTAATTTCTTATACCCACAGAGATAAACTGCAATCCGTTTCCAAGGCCTTTCATGAAGTGGTGTGGAGATTAGTGGCTCCTTCTGCTGGGTTTTCCTTAACTCCTGGCATGTCTGACAAGACATCACCAAATTCTTTATTTCCATTGAAATCCCAGGCCACCACACAGACTCTCTAGCCCTCTCTCTAGATTTTGTGAGGCCCAGGTGACCCTCATGAACTTTTCCAGGATCTCTTTCCTCACCACTCTTGGCACTACAATTCTCCTTCCCTTAATCACCAAGCCCTTATACTCCGAAAGCTTTGCTTTTGCAGCCATGTATTCCCTGGCTTCCACAGGAATATGACTAATATGCTGTGGCCATCCGGCTCTGATCAGCTTGATTACAGCTTGCAGCTCACCATCAGCTGCAGTGGCAGCTCTAATGCAGTCCATTCTACTGGGCGTTGCTGGTATGCCATGCAACACCGAAGCCACATAGCAGTCCACATCAGTATGTGTTGTTGTCTCCTCAGTAATGCTGGTTTGCGGTGCTCTAGACAATGTATCTGCTACAAGTGTCTTGCCTGGTGCATACTCAGCTATGGGCTTGAATCTCATTAGGCGCATCAAAAGTCTCTGACATCGGACAGGGACATTGTCAAGACTCCGATTATTAATGAGAGGAACCAGTGGCTTGTGGTCCGTCACTAGTTTGAAGTCTTCTAAGCCACACAAGTATTTTTCAAACTCCTCACAAGCCCAAACACAAGCTAAACATTCTTTCTCGATCTGTGCATACCGTGTTTCTGGTTCAGTGAGTCGTCGAGAACAGAACGCTACAGGTTTCCACTCATCTCCATGAAGCTGCAGGAGCACTCCTCCTAGCCCAAAGCTGCTGGCATCAGCGGAGATAACGGTGCTTCGAGTGACGTCATAATATGTCAGAACTGGTGCGGTGGTGAGAAGCTGTTTAATTTTTCCAAAAGCAGTCTGCTGGGCATGTCCCCACATCCACATGTTTTTCTCCTTCAGGGGCTCATGCAGTGGTTGGCTGACTGTTGAAAGGTTGGGGATAAACCTCCCTAAATAGTTCACCTTGCCCAGCACTCTTTTCAGTTCTTGCACATTTTGTGGTGGTGGCAGTAGTCAAATGGCATCCACTTAGCTGGATCAGGCTGCACCCCAGATTCATTAATCACATGACCCAGGAACCGAAGCTGACTTTGTCTATATGTGCACTTCTCACTGTTTATGTTTTAGCCCCGTTGACTCCACTCTCTCCATCACTTGTGTCTGACAAATGTCATGCTGTTCCATTGAGTAGCCATAGACGAGTATATCATCCATAAAAACCTCCACACCATCCAGCCCTTGTAGTGTCTCCAACATTTTCCTCTGAAAGATCTCCGGAGCACTTGAAATCCCAAAAGGAAGTCTCCTAAAACAATATCTCCCAAATGGTTTGATGAAGGTGGTAAGTTTGCAACTGTCGGGATGAAGAGGAATTTGCCAAAATCCACTAGCGGCATCTAGAGTGGAGAACACTTTTGCACCACTGAGTTTGGCGATTATCTCATCAACAGTGGGTAGCACATAGTGTTCCCGCTTTACAGCCTCATTTAACCTTTTCAGATCAACACAAATGTGTATTTTGCCATTTTTCTACAGAACAGGAACCATAGGTGCACACCACTCAGTTGGTTGTGTTACCTGCTGTATAACACCATCGCTCTCCATCTTCTGCAACTCATCTTTTACCTTCTGTAGCATTGGTATGGGAACACGCCTTGCTGTATGCACAGAATATGGCTGTACTGAGTCTTTCAGGAGTATTTTGACAGAATCCGTTTTGAGTGTTCCTTGTTCACCATTCGCATAATCATGCTCTGAAACCTCCTTAATTGTCTCCTCAACAGGTTTATGTCAGCTGACAGAGATCTGCTTAACAGGTCATTGACTTTATGTCCACGGACCACATAAGCAACAAATGGATAGGACTTTTCTTTATACTGTGCAGTGGCTCTAAATTGACCTAAGCAGGTGAGCTTACAGGGCTATCCAATGTGACGTTAACTGGCCCCAATGCCATTACAGGAACCAATGTGCTAAAAGTTTCTTCTGCTACAATGTTCACATCAGCCCCTGTGTCAATTTTGAATTTTACAGGGGTTGCTCCAACTAAAAGCTGCACAGTCCACTGCTTTTCTAGTTCCTTTCCATTGTAAACAGAGCCTAAAAATACATATGATGATCAGCACTTTCAGCAAGCCCGTGCAGAGACTGTCAAAAGGGCATGTGCAGGATACATTTTTTGTCGCGTGTACTTTAAAGCGGGGGGTTGAGCGCGCGCCTACTGAAGGGCGGGAGGGAGGGTGTGTCGCGGGGGCACTTTTGATTATTTTGGAAGGGCACTTTCTATCCAACACTAAAAAGGGCATGTGCACTGCACAGGTTGAGCCCTATGTGTGCACGTGCCTGACTTTCAGTGACTTCTGTGACTGACTTGCTGTTTCTACATACTCTTGCCCAGTGCCTCATTTTTTGGCATTTATGGCATTTTCCTTTCCTTTCAGGGCAGCGCTCATCACGTTCATGCTGAGCACATCCACATTTTCTACACTTTGCATGACTGTCTGTTCCAGTTTTGTCTTTATTTTTATATTGTCTTTTCACAGCTTCTTTATTTGTGCTGACAACTGCTCTGACTGCACCCACTGTCTCCCCTTTCATACTGACTTGAGTGGCCACTTCCTCAGATTGCCGTACGGTTTGAATTGTCTGTGCCAATGTGAGATCTGTAATCAACTGCAGCCTGCAAGACAATTCTTTATCAATAATGCCGACTACTATGCGGTCGTGGATATTTTCGTATTGCATAGCGCCGAATTCACAGTGTTCAGACAGCTCGTACAGTGCTCTTATAAACCCTTCTGCTTTCTCGCCGGGTTGTTGCACCCTCTGATGGAAGCGCACGCGCTCATGAATGAAATTCCTCCTCGAAAAAAAGTATCCGTCAAACTTTTCCAGCACAATGTCAAAGTCGGTTTTATGTCTTTCTTCGGCAAAAACGAACGACTTATAAATGTTCTCTGCCTCGCTTCCCATGGCATAGATGGGACAACTTACTTGCATTTTTCCATCCTCCTTATCTAATTTAGTAGCTGTCCGAAATCTCTAAAATCTCTGTCTCCAATCCATCCATTCCGTCGGCTTATCAAAGGAAAAACTCAAAGGGGGATTCAATTTTGCCATTGTTTGTCACTTCTGACACCATGTTAAATGACAGAGAGCAGTCAGTTGCTTGGAACATACACACGTTTATTTTCTCAACTTGCCTGCATCCTGAACTCTCCATGCACTTCCGCTTTTCCCTATATCCCTTACCCCTCTAGTTAAAGCAACAGTACAAAACAGTAATGGTATCATTACGTCACAGAGGTCACATATTCTCAAAAACTTGGTGAGTGCAACCCTGATGAAAGTTGTGTTTACCTGAAATATGACTGAGACATCACGCTCAAGAAAAATCAGACTTCTCTCCAGACTGAATCTTTTCAGTTCAACCATGATTTGGTGAGTTTTCACTCTATAAAAAGAACAGCAAAAACCAGTATATCCAGTTACCCTCTGCGCTGTCAGAGAAGAGTTAACAAACAGCTGTGGGTTTAGTTAGCTAAGTTATCCTCTAAATTTTATTTTAGGGATGAATTCCCTGCATTGCCAGGGAAGTTTAGCATTTTTCTGCTAAAATCTGTATCCTCTGTTTTAAAGCAAGGAAGATTAAACTTACATGTTAATATTTGTTGTTTTCTTTTTGTTTAGCCTTTTGTGCTAAAGTCTGTTATCCTCTGTGAAGCAGAAAAGAGTACCCTTACGTGCTAATATTTGTTTTGTTTGTGTTTAGCCTTTTGTGCTAAAGCCTGCTATCCTCTGTAAAGCAGGGAAGATTAACCTTACGTGTTATTATTTAGTTTTTTGTTGATTTGTTTTTGTTTAGCGCGAAGTGCTTTCAGTTTGTGTTTGTTTTCTGCATTGCCAGGGAAAGTTAGCTTTGTTAACATACAGTCTGTTGATCAGAAAAGTTTAGTGTTTTGTTTGTGTGGTAACTGAGAAACCTGACTGATCTCCACAAATAAAAAAAGTGGGCTTTAAACTCCTTTGTGATCAGATAAGGAATTAAATCATTGTTCGGATTACAGATGGACCTAATAGTCACTGAGAAAGTTAGAAAAGAGCTAACTCAGAAATATGAGATCCATCCAGACAAGACTTGATCTGTAGATGAATGTAAAAAAGTACTAGGTGCCAGTATCGGTAAAAACAATGTAAAAGGCATTATCTGCTGTCACAGAGAATTTGATTCAGCATAAGCCACACAACAAGCTAAGCGCAACTCAGAGCTAGAGGAACAGAACAAACGAAATACAACTGAATTTTAATCTTTTTTTTTACTTCATTTACTAATATGATTACAACTTTGATTTTATTGTTAGGCATTAACTAAGAACTTCACATCACACTGACTTTAGTTAAATTAGCTGATGTTAACAAATTAAACCTTACTGCAGAATTAATTAACAAAATGACAGTAAATAGTCACACATTTTCATTGACAATGGTCAAATTAGAATGTTTATGAAAATAAATAACCATTAGGTCTTCAAATATTCTGTGATGAACATCACAGCCAACACAACAAACTGAAAATTGACAAACACTCTAAAGGTTTAAATGGTAAATAATGATTCACTGCCTACCTGACATGTTCAAGATGTTCTTTATCATGATATACTGAATTATTGAATATCGGCATATGTCTAAGGATTAGTCTTCATGAGATGGTCTTCCGTTGTTGCAGTGGAATAAGGATTGTTGGGAAGTGAATGGTTCATCTGATCCGCACCTGCCCAACAGCTTCTTCATCCATCCAGACTCTCCCGCCCCTGAACAGAAATGGATGCAGTATCCAACCTCCTAGCTCAAACTGACCAACAACACACTCAACTCCAACGGCCTGGGGGCTATTCCATAAGCCAAGCTTACAGAAAAAGCCAGGCTTATTTTGTTAAGTCAGGTTTATTAATGACGGATTCGGTTTCATAAATCAAATTAACGATAGTTCAAACTTAGTTACCCAGGCAACTTATGCTGGGAAACTAGCCTGGGGCCTCATGTATCAACGCTGCGTACGCACAAAAACTTTGCGTACGCCAGGTTTCACGCTCAGAATCGCTCACGTTTGGATTTACTAACAATGAACTGAACGTGGGAATGTGCGCAGGTTCACGGCAGCTTTCTGGCAGGCGTACGCACATTTTTTGTGCGTGTCTGTTTTATTTCCATTGGCGACTCCTAGAGGCAGTTGTGTTAAATTCTTCTCTACAAAGTGTCTGATCCTTGCAATGGCAGCTGTATGAGACGGGTTCATATAGTAGGTATGTAAGATTTCCATACCATACAGTTGACCAGCTAAACATTAAAGCACAATTTGCAGCGGTCGCCTGTTTTCCCAATGTAATCTGAGCGATCTACCGCACACACATTGCTATAGAGACACTATCTGAAGATGAATTTGTATGCGTGAATCAGAAACATTTCCATTCAATAAATGTGCAAATAAAATATGATGCACAAACTTATTGATGATTCCTACTTGTCTTTCTCTTGATAAATAGTGGGCAAAATCTGATATGTAGCGGGGAAAAAAAAGAAAGAATTCATTAGACGCTGGATTCGAGCCGAGTTTATGCTTGTACATGTCAGTACATGATCACATGCTTCTTCTGAGGTGCGCCACTGAGACTGCTAAGGGTACTGCAACATTTTTTAGTTATAAATCACACTATTTCTTTTTTAAATTCACTCAGTGCGATGTTCAGACCCAACTGTGTTAACCGTATCAGCTAAACTCTCCCACTCTATTTTTTTCTTTTGTTGTTAATTCCGGAGAACAAACTTGCAAATAACACCGCTTTAATTTCACCGGTCTACCTCCGAAAGCAGCACCTCCAATTCACATTCTGTTCAAAGTTTCTCTTTTTGCTTGCTTTTGACATTGCTTTTTCGTTGGGTTTTGCCATTAGCATAGTCATTAGCATATTCATACGGGGGAGGAGGCAGGGAGGGGTTTTGTGCTCGTGCATGTTGCGCTCAGTATCACGTTCATTCAGATGTACAAAAGAATATGCGTGAGATTCGGCGTACGCAGTGTTTCATACATCTGAATTTTTTTCTGCGTACGCACATTTACAGCTTTGTGCGTACGCAATGTTTTAGTAAGATTTCCACGCAAGCTAACTCTCAGGCTAAGTCTTAGGTTCAAGCTTAATCAAAGTAATGTATATATATATATATATTCCAAGCCTTGCATTGGTACTGAATAGTCTAATGTATATGCACAAATATATTATTGTAAAGCATCCTGTAGAAAATATTAATTTAAAAGAGAAATCTGTGAGAAATCTAAATTAAGTGTTATTTAGTGCATTATTTACAAATCATTTGTATTTAAAAGTAGATGTTTTTAAAGATCATTCAGAATCAGTAAGTGATAAATAAACTATGGGAATCAACATTTCTATATTATTATTTAGGCATATAACTAATGGCTAATTGTTATTTAAACAACAATATTCAATCATTCATTTTCTTGTCGGCTTAGTCCCTTTATTTTTTTGCAATTCAACTTTTTTTATTGTTCAACAGCCAAGAACAAAGAACACACTTCACCCTACACATACATATGATACATGTTACATATTTAGCCACGTACACAAAGAAAATTCAACAAAGAATAACAATGTATAGCAAACATATATGGAAAATAAGGTTGTGGTACCTTTAAATGTACATACTGAATTATCCTAATTATAAATGTTGCCAAAGATTATCCCAATTTCCATGTACTTCTTCCTCATTGTTCAATCTCCCCAGTATACACTCATATTATGCAATTTCAATCATCCCATTAATCCACTCCTTCATTTCTGGCATTCTGGGACACTTCCAGTTACGTAGTATCATCCTAGCTGCTGTAATGCATCCAATCTTGAGAAGAATAAAGGATTTTTTACCTATATTAGGTATCACTAATTTATCACCAAGAAGGCATAGCCGTGGCTCTACAGGTAACTCACAGCCTAGCCAATCCTCCATTGTTCTTAAAATTTTACACCAGAATGGGTAAACTAGACAACATTCCCAGATCATGTGTAAATAAGTACCCTCTTCTTTATTGCATTTCCAACACTGATTATTTCCAGGTAGTCCCATCCTATAGAGCAGGGGTTTTCAAACTTTTTCAGCTGAGGGCCCCTTTGTGTAGGGCGAATTCTTTTGGGGACCCCCCAAAAATAAAAATGACGCCACCCCCTCAAATTAACAACTGTACTTAATTTTTTTTAATTGTATTATTCAATACATTTATATTATTATATATTATTCAATAAATTTATTATTCATTATCTGGATTAATTTTTGTAAGATGTTAGTTGAGTTGACATGGTTTTAGTGCTTCAATCTATTGATCAAATCTTGATGCGCAGTGTTCATTGTGGTCTGCTCTCACTGGATTATCCCATCAAGCCATATTTTGTGTACAAGTCGACACTTTACACAGTTTTTATGCCATTTTTATGCTTTTTTTCAGCCTATGCACAGCTAGACTCTTCTGTATTTATTTACCCTTACAGCTGAGAGTCTAAATGTATCTAAAGATTTAAAGCTTTAAAGTTTTAAAGAGTTTTGTCATTCATCAGCCTGTTAACAGTTAACTGTACTGTTGTAACTAGCAATACTATAATGGAGGCTGTGTGTTTTGTTTATTATTATTCCTTTTTTTTGTGCACATCATAATTTACTCAGGTCGACAATCCTGACTTACACTAATAAAAAAATAATTTCCTAAATGCAATCTAGAATTGGGTATTCAAGTTCAAAGAGCCACAAGTTTTGCTTTGCATAATTTTAGAAGCTTTGCTGACTTTAAAATATTCATACCAGTTTGTTCTATTAATAATAATACTGAACATTACATTTAAATTAGTTACACAAACAAATATGGGAAAAAGTGGAACAAAAATGCATTTATATTCAGAGTATTAAAATTTTATCAGGTATGTTGAGCTCCATTAAATACAGAGCACTAATACTTTTTAATATTTAATAATTATTAGCCCTATAACATAACACAAACAGATACATTATAATTTTTAAAGGCTATAGTGGTTTTACTCAGTGTGTATACAATTTAGTTTTTTAAATCATCCAGTTATGAACCAATGTGAGTAAGAGGTTCACTGCAGAGCTCATCCAGCTGTCATTAGTGTAACAGGAGTGAAACTCTGAGAACTCGCTGATGTGATGACAGCTCCATTCATTGTTATTGCAGCACTTTTTGCTTTACAATTTTAATATGTTTGTTTGCCATGCTGCTAAGAGGACCGTCTGATATTTGTACAATGCAAAGTGTAAAAGCCTGTCGCGCTGTGGACGAGGTGCAATGTTGTGCCGTGTCTTTAAAATGCTATTTGTTCTCTATGAGTGAAGCCTGCGCAGAGAGGCGCGCGCTCCGCAGGACCTCGGTTACTTAGGAACGCAAGCCATAAACAGGGTAGTGCTTTCAGCCAGTGCCGCAAAAAGAGGGTATGCAGTATATGCGGCGCATAGGGGCGCCACACGTGGGGGGGCGCCATTGTGCCAAAACTATTTTTGAAATTCTACATATTATTATACATATTAAACAAAATAAATACATATTTTTGGTTAAAAATGTTTATCCTGCATTTTATATAAATATACAATTGTATTTTATTGAATAAAAAAAATTATACCACCCCTCCCTCTTCATTGACCATTTGATTGATCCGTTGCTCGGTTACAGTCACATGTTCAAAATGGAAAGAAGAGTAAAGAGACATGGAGGTCAAAATAGAAAACAAAAAGAGAACAAACAATGCCTTAAAATAAAAACTGCCATGACAAATTGGATAATAAGGAATTGGTAAGCTTAAGCTTAATATTACCACACTTTTAATCAACTTCTAATGTTTTTAGGAGCGACGGGCTGCCATATCATTAATTATTCATTATCGCCACTCAGTCACTGCATGCATGGGCTTTTACTTAACATAAATGCAGACAAGGTGGTTTTGTCCAGGCAGGGGGACAGTGACGCACGGCCACACCTGAACTGCGTCTGAAATCGCATATTTGCATCCTGTATAGTATGCAAATGTAATTCTATGGGCTAAAGCCATGATAAGCTGGTGTAAAGTTAACTTTATGGTAAAGGCTTTTGACAGTCGTAAATTCATGGACCGTCAGCTTCAAAAAAGAAAATTTTTATTTACTGCATTTAAATATTGATTACAGGTACTATAGTTATTTACTATAAAAGCGACAAATGAATCTAGTTTGATCCTCTGTTTTGTTTGATAACAGAGGTGCGAGTCTGACTGTAAGAATGCAATGAAAACATTTGTTTTGCTTATGCTAATTTAAGATAATATTACTTGTGTTTCAAATAAAACATGTTTACATATTATTGTGTATATATTTTTTTCTATTTACACACCTGAATCTTAAAGTATCCGCTCTCATTCATCTTCAAATCGCGTGTATAGAAGCCGTCTTTATCACTATGGAGCGCATCCGTCGGTTCACTACCGACCGTTATACTGATTCAGAGGCTGCATAAGGGCTACAAAAGACACATAAAGCTTTACTGGAAAGGACGTGAATGCGGCCGTTTTTACATTAATTTCAACGTGCTGTCAATCAAAATAATGTGAAAGCTTAATTCTCTTAAACAGTTCTTACATCACATTTGAGATCGGCTCTGTGCAGCTGCTACTTTCACTTTTCATAGAAACATTACAAATGCAGGAGAAATACTGGAAAAACACACACGGAAGACAGCGGATAGAATGGTAAAATATGGTAGAATTAATATGCCAAAAACGAGAGGGTTTATAGGTATGAATTGCATTCGTTGGCACACACATTTTAATTCAAAATCATTTAAAACAACATGCAGTCACACATCAAAGTGTAAAGTTTATGTCAAAGTTTTATCAAAATAAACTTTCAAATCATACTCACAGTTGAGCTCAAAAGGTATGAGTAATGTGAAACATTTTATTATTAATTGATTATTTAGCAAAAAATAAGAGGGATCAAACAAAATGTATGTTTAAAACCTGAATATTAGGGCCAGACAGAATCTGCAAACATTTTTTGCTATTTCTGCTGAGAATTACAGGCAGAAAATACTACTTTACCAACTGTATTGTAAATAAATCATATGAACATTTTAATATTACTATTATTATATCACAATAATATTAGTGAAATGAATTTGAATACTGAGTAAATATAAATGTAAACAAATTTACAAATTTACACAAATAAATAGATTCAATGATGGGCTAAAAATCTGTAGAAAACTGCAGATGTCTGCGCACGCATACTCCGTGTGGGACTATACTGAATATATTTTAGACAAAATAGAAAATAATACATGGATTAAAAAATTCCCCTATATAAATTTTAGATATCTAATTATAATGATTTTTAACCCTGTTAAAACTATAGTCAGAATATTCACATTTTTTGGAACTGTCATGTTTATTAATCCCATCAAGATCTATTTTTATACCATATACATGTTTTTTATAAATTAATTATGTATCATATTGATACATCAAGCCTTTCAGTAACTTTTTCTGCTCAAAGTTCAATTTAGTTTCCAAAAAGTTTGCCTTTAACATTTTTATCAAATAAAACATTTCAGGCAGTTTGTCTCTATTTTTTTTAACTACAGTCTTTTTTATTTCACTTTGTAAAAGGTGTGATAGCAGTTTCAGTCAATTGTTCATGTGAAGACACACCTTACACCTCTCGCAAATGCATGTTAGAAGTTATTGCCTTTTTAATTTCTTTTGCCCTTTACGACTCCCATATTTTCATTTTGTTTTGACAAATGTACAAAAAGAAACAAAAACAAGACATGTCAAGGTGCTATAATCATTTGGTGAGGAAAATGGAATTAAGAAGAAATTTGGGTTGGGATGAGATGTAATTCTTTGTGACTTAACATGTTTAATGTAATTATACTTTTACTACTTTATACTATTTCAGTTGCGTTCAGAACTTCGACATGTCGATGAGGAAATGAATATGGTGGGGCGCAAAACTTGAACTCGCATACCCCTCAGTAAATGTGCAGTTGCGCCCTTGCTTTCAGCCACCGATAATGTTCTTATTAATCATGTATTTTAACTGAAATATAGTCAGTCAAACCTGAGCATTCATTTAGTTGTTTAGCGTAAAAGAGGTAAGCGTAAGTGAAAGGTAAACGCCGTCAGGTGCAGCAGACAAGCGCCAAAAATCACAGTCAGGAAGCGCCTGGCCAGAAGCGCTTATTCAATAAAAGTCCCCGTCCACGGAAGCGGGCCGCTGCGCTTCTTTTCCTGTGTCACGAAAGAGTCAACTGCATTTAAATGACATAAGCATAACGCTTCATTTTTGCAGTACTTTTGAGCTCAAATTATAATAAAAATATATTAACCTTCAGAATGATGCGGGACACAAAATTCATCCATGTGGGCTCATTGATCTAAAATTTCTTTGCGGCCCCCCTAGCGCCATCTGGCGGCCCCCCAGGGGGCCGCGGACCCCAGTTTGAAAACCCCTGCTATAGTCTGGATGGTGTGTAATAGTATATATGTATTATTTTGTATTGAACAAACTTTCCTCTTTTATATTTTTACAAACATTGGAAAAGATGTCCAGCCACTCATTATCCTCAATATCAACCCCTAGATCCTTTTGCCAGATTATTCTCAAATTATTACACACTTCTGAGTTTACATTTAGCATCATTTTGTAACACATAGAAGCAGTCCTAGCTTCCTGTGGTGACTGTAAATAAGCATATACAAGGTTGTCCTTCAGGTTAAGTTTGTCCTTGATGCAGTGTCTAATTTGCCGGTATTTCCAGAAGTCCCCTTAGGCTTCAATATTATATTTGTCCACTAAATCGGAGTATGACATGAATATACCCTCCTCATGCAAATCCTTCACTTTAGCAATTCCTTTTAGTGGCCTGTGTTTCCAAAATACAGTTTTTTTTTTTTTGCCTATACAAACTTCTAGGTTGTTCCACAATGATGCATATGCCTGTTTATAATGTGATGTCCTACATAGTTTATGGATTCTACTCCATACAAATCTTGAGTGTATGGTCACTGGGTTTGATTCCCATTTAGTTCCAGAACATTGTGAGAGAATGTCAATCGGGTGGAATGGTGATGCTAATTTTCCTCCATTTCTATCCAATCCAGCTCTGAATCTGTCTCTCCCTAGTGCTTGGCCAGCTTGGTCATTTCAAAACAAAGGTTGAACATCCTTACATCAGGCAAACCAAGGCCTCCCCTATCTCTTGGGGAGCAAAGTTTACTCATTTTGATCCTGAGTTTTTTACCTTCCCAGAGAAGTCCTTTATCATCATATCATATCTTTTGAAAATAGAATCTGGGATCTTCATAGGCATCATCATTGATATATAATTAAATTGTGGTGCAATTACCATTTTAACAGCATTAATTCTACCCCATAGTGAAAGCTTCAGCTGTTTCTATTTGTCAATATTATGTTTTATCCTTGTCAGCAATGGATCATAATTTAACATCATTATTTCATTTAAATTCTGAGTCAATTTATCCCCAAATATTTCATTTCTTTGGGAAGCCACTTAAAGCCAAATTGTGTTACTACATGTGAATGACAGGTTTTGGATACTGGCATAGCCTCTGATTTTTTCCAATTTATTTTATATCCTGATACGTCTGAATATTGTTGTATTCTGTTCATTAATGGAGGTAAAGATTTGAGTGGGTCATAGGATAGTAATAAAATATCATCTGCATACAGCATCAATTTGTTTGACTTACTGTCTTTTACCCCCCCTAACACCTCTAATGTTTGTATCTGCCCAAATCATAACGGCTAGAGGCTCTAATACTATGGTAAACAAAACTGGGGACAATGGACATCCTTGACAAGTACCTCTGCCATTTGTAATCACTGCTGCTTTAGAGTTTTTATATAATAAATTAATCCAGGATGTAAAAGTATTGCCAAATCCAAACCTTGACAGGGCTGAGGCCAAAAAGTCCCTTTCAACCCTGTCAAAGGCCTTTTCAGCATCCAGAGATATAGCTGCAATTGGAGTATTGTCTGAATAATTTAACCACATCAAATGCACCATTTTTCTCACATTATCTGCCGAGGACCTCCCCTTAATAAAGCCCACCTGGTCTTTATGAATTATACTGGGTAAAACCTTTTCCAGCCGAGAGGCCAGTATTTTTGCCAACACCTTACAGTCAACATTGATAAGGCTTATTGGCCTATAGTTTGCAGGATCAGTTACGTCTTTGTCTTTTTTGGGTATCAGTGTTATCAATGCTTCCATGAAAGTATTTGTTAATTTCCCAATATGCAGTGCCTCTATGAAAACTTGGGTTAGAATTGGGGCCAGTGTATCGATACATTTTTTATAATACTTAAATGGAAAACCATCCACCCCTGGCGATTTTCCAGATTTCATTGAAGCTATTGCAGCCTTAACCTCCTCCTGTATGATGGGAAGATCTAATGACTCTGCTTGTAATCTATCTAATTTAGGTAGATTTATATTTGAAATTTTTTTTCTCAATTTTACTTCATCTAGACTACATGAGGATGTATATAGGTGTTCGTAAAAGTTCTGAAACACCTCATTTATGTCCTTTTGTAAAGAGACCATTGTATTTCCTCTCTTGATTGCTGGAATAACATTTGCAACAATTTGTTGTTTTAATTTTCTGGACAAGAGCTTATCAGCTTTTTCACCTCCCTCATAGAACTTAGTTCGTAGTCTAAATAGTGCATATTCCGCCCTTTTGTTAAATATCTCATGTAATTGAAATTTATATTTACAAATATCCTGATATAAATAATCAGAGTATTGACTCGCCAATTCTTTTTCCAATTTGGCTTTTTATTAAAGTTCTTCTCTCTTTCATCTTTCTGGAAGCATGTGCAATGAGTTTCCCTTTTATGTATGTTTTAGAGGCATCCCACACTGTGGCTAGCCTTTCAGTACTTCCCAGACCTATATTCACGATTCCACATAAATCAGCATGCAAAAAATACATTACTTCCTTTTCTTCATAGCAAATTAACATGCAACTTGACTGTTGCATAAAATTAATAACGTTAAATAACAAAATGGGATTTAATCAACAAGCAAGTTAAATATATTTAAATAAGATGAAAATGAAAGCACTAAGGACTGAAACCAGCTCAAATGGTATTAAAGCAAACGGGTTACAGTGATGTACACATGTTCAAATACGTCATGTTTGAAAAAGCCTATTTTAAAGGTGTTTTGACAGTTTAGAGCCACCGTACAAGCAAACAGCTAAATATATATAGTACGTTTAGAAAATGCGGCACAGATTCATCCTATTTGGCGTTTTAGATTCTGTTGAACATGAAGCTGCTGCTTGTCAATCAGACAACGCTTCTGCGCTTGTTCTTGCTGTCAATTGCGGGGAAAATGATCAATGAAAAGTTTATGGTAAACCGCTGTGGGTTTCACTTAACTGTAGATCAGAGTCAGATTTTCATACAAAACCTGCATTGAGCTGACTTTATGGCAAACACAGAGCTGAATATAAAGACAGAATGAGCGGCTGGTCGAGAGCCTCTATGACTGGATTCACCTCTCCCTCGTGCTACAGTGTGTGTGTGTGTGTGTGTGTGCGCGCGGTGACAGCTCGCGCTCGTAATAATCAATATGAATATTCCGATCAAACTGAACACATCTTACATCAACATGACAAGCAACGCGTTGATAATAACAAATAATCAGATTACAAACAACCGTTATGTTTACATGGAGAGGGAGAGGGAGAGAGAAAGAAGGAGCAGTTTTTGGGCATTGAGACCAAGTGTGCCGCAAGCCTACGTTTGAGTGAAGGTTTCGGCCGTTAGATCGCCCCCTGGGGGCTGGCTGCAGTACAAGTCATAAAGCCCGCCTCCTCCGTGTTAATGAAGGAGACTTGAGCCCAAATAAAAAAAAATATTACACTTGCAATAAAATGTCCCGAAAGATAGTTCTGGTGGATTAAGGCACTGGTTATTGTGCTGAAATAGGTGCAGATCTTCATTTTTGTAAACAGTTTGTTTTTAGCAGTAATTTAATGCTGGGCGTGTCATCGTGATTGACAGCTGTGATTGACAGTTTCTCAAAGCGCGGCGTCTGAGCTTCGGCAGGAGACTGAAGTAGACTGAAATGTTATTATTCGATTTCTGTGATATTTTACCATGACAAAATGAGTTCAGCAGTAAACTATAGTTTCTGACATACATGATCCTGGTGGAACACTGTTTATTCGCTAAGTTCAGGGCTTTTTTCGGGCTTTATTAGTTTGCTGATACACGCCTAGCCCCCCAGATAGCAAAACACAGTTCCGGCTAGATTCTCGCCTGCCGGAGACTTATCTCTTAGAGCTCAGACTGACTAATGTTACCTCTGCTGGACCTACTTCGGATGCCTGGACTCACTGCCCGATTCCAGTCCGAGTCAATCGAGCCAGATGCGGCGGTCGAGCGAGCAGTCGCTGCTGCATGCGAGCCGGAATCAGCCCGCGACGCCGCGAGTAAGTTGTGCGCTGCGGCCTGGAGCTGGCGCGATTGAATATATAAAACCCTCATATTTGTTAACGTTATTACATCCATTTGTGTTGATATGACAGCAAACGCATGCTGAGAAGTTCGGGGGGCGTAGTTGATTTTACATAAAGCGTTTGATTGGAAGCTCGACTCTGCTCATTTTCGCGGCTCCTCCTCTGGCTCCATCAGACAGTCCTTCTGCGCATGTCTGGCTCCAATTTCAGCAGTCTTTTGCGACAGTTTGTGCCCGTCAAGCAGGCGTTTTGCCCTCAAGGCGTTCAATGGGAAAAAGGGCTGTCGCGTCGTCCATATTTTTTACAGTCATTGATTGAGACTAATATTATTCGGCCCTGGAGTAATAAGTTAAGATCCCCTGCTATCTCTACACAACAAAGAGATTAAATAAGATTAGATTAGATTCAACTTTATTGTCATTACACATGTACAAGTACAATGCAACGAAATGCAGTTTAGGTCTAACCAGCAGTGCAATAGCAGCGAGTGCAGGATACAGGAATAAGTTATAAAGTGCAGTTATAGAAAACTATGGTGATATTTACAGATGGATGTACTATGAACATTATATACAGGTTGGATAAGCTATGAACAGATTTACAATATATGAATATATGTGCGGGTTGCTATTAATAATCAGTAGTGTGCAGATAGATAAACATGATTACAAGTGTATATGTATAGTGGGTGTGTACATAATTACAAATGCCCATATGCAGTGGGTATGTACAGTTTAATAAGTAAAAAGTTCAATGTGGTGCAGTAAATGTGCACATTTTAAACATGCAAATGTTAAACAGTGCAGTTATTGCGAGGAGTTTAAGTTAGAGGAGAGTGGGGGTGTATTGGAGGGGGGCAAAAGAGTCAGTGTGGGGCAGAGTTCAGGAGGGAGACAGCTCTAGGGAAAAAGCTGTTCTTCAGTCTGCTGGTTTTTGTCCGGGGGAGCCTGAAGCGCCTGCCAGAGGGCAGGAGAGAAAACAGTCTGTGAGCAGGGTGAGAGGTGTCCTTCAGAATACTGCGTGCTCGGCGCAAACAGTGTTTCTTCTGGATGTCCTCTATGGCTGGCAGTGTGGTCCCTGTAATGCGTTGGGCAGTTTTCACCACCCGCTGCAGTGCCTTACGCTCAGCAACAGAGCAGCTTCCATACCAGACTGTGACACAGTTTGTCAGAATGCTCTCTATTGTGCAGCGGTAGAAGTTCACCAAGACGGCTGATGAAAGCTGGTTTATGGAACAAAATCAATGCCTAAAGTCTTGAATTAAAAAGCTTGTTGAATATCACAAACTGAAAAAAATAATACACCGTATTAACAAGTTCTTGCATTTTAATGACTTGAATTCCAGGGTTTGTATTTTTAGGTCCTGAAATTTAACATATCTGTATGTTTAAGCTTTGAATATTTCAACGAAAAATATTTCAAACACGTTTTCATACTTTAAAATTCAATAATTCATATTCAATTTTCAGATTTCACTTACAAAATATTCAATACCCTTTAAAAATACGATGTATAATATTCAAAAGGTAATTTTCAGTTCATTTTATTTCAGTTCAAATATTCGCTTCCATAAATTCAGTGGATCAAATTCGACTGTTAAAATTCAACATTACATCCGGGAACTGCAGGATAAGCAATAGATTGCAGATTGAAGATCGCCAGCTGCTCTAGCTTTCACCAGCAGGTGGAGATGAAATAATGTAAGATTTTTAACCCAGTAAACAGGCGAGAAAAAGGCTATTAAAGGCACAAAAGTAGCATTTAATATTAATATCAATGCTTTGGACATTATAAATGATAAAAAAGTATGAGTAAAATGAGTAAATGAGGTTTTAGTCATCTATATTTGCCCTTATGTAACGGAAGTCAGCTGGTGATCGCGTAAAGCTCAGTTCTCGGATCCAGGGACAGACGTTGTTCTGCAGTCTTATCGGAGCTTGTCTCCCATGCCGGCTCGCTCCCTGCTCGGACCGGTGCAGTTACTTGCACATAAACCGTCTTTTGATGAATATGATGTTACACATTGTCTATCATTATTGACTCTTTCTTCCATAGACGCGAAGATTATATTGACAGCTAAAGAATATAAACGTAAGAGAAACAGGAGAGGAAATATTATAATAATACAACATAGATAAACATTGACAGGGCTAAGAACAATTACGAACAAAGATATTCAAAAGCAGAGAGATTTTATGAGAATGTCACACAAAACAGTTTACTTGGAAATGTTAAACAGTGTTCAGGTATGATTTAAGGTTGGTTATGGATGGGGCGTGTAATTTAAAATAATTTAACAAAACGTGCGAATGCATTAAAGGAGCATCTTCAGTTATTATTTAAACGCAGCTATGTCAAGATTGGGATAGATTATATAATTTCATTATTTAAATTATGATTGTTAATATTAATATTTTATGACATGTATTTGGGCTATTGCGCTTAAATAAGTCATCCGTGATTCTAAATTAATATTTCTATTTATCCTTTTTATCTATCACTTTGCTATCGTCTTTCTCTTTTTTTTCTATTTTGTGTGGTTCTGCCACGGTTACGTTTGCAAAATGTCTTTAGTTTGTCCAGATTATTGCTTTTCCTCTAAAATAGAGACGAAGCAGAAGGAAAATTAATGAATTGATGAATGAAATGATTGACGTTTTTATGCATGTGCGGTGCGGCTTGCACACGACAAAGACGAACGAGTGGCCGCGAGCTCCGGTGACCAGTCAGAGCCAGCGCCGCATATCAAATTGAATTAGAGATGCTGGATGGCTGCCAATATATGATAGGAATTCTTACGAAGTTTCAGATGATATCTGGGCTTGTGCATAATAATGTAAAATAAAAGTGAAAGTCATGACATTTGGCCAAGCATAAGAATAGCCTGAGTGTTTCGATTATTATCATGTCATGCTTGGGATTATATGAATAACACCTCGCTGTTTACCATTTCCGAAAGTGGAGCTGACGTCGGCGCGAAATTGCTTGTATAATTGTAAAAAGAGTGATGAATATTAATGGATTTCTTATATCTGTCATTTCTGATCATATAATTGATTTAACTAGTGTGAGAGTATCACATTTAGCAAAAATGCATCCAGAATCCTAAACCAATAACTTTGTCAAGCAAAAATTATGATTGTATAGGCTACTGATTTTTTTTTAAAACAAGAAAAAAAGAAACTATTAGCTACCCTAGCAATTGTTTATTTAAATATGATCATCTCAAAATATAAAATAAAAACATAATGGTTTGACTTTGTGAAATCATAAAACAGACTTGCAGAAAAGAGTTAATAGAATAAATGAGCAAATACATTCTCTCCAGTAGATGGCGATTACAGCTCAGTAATAATCCCATAATGATGAACAGAGCTGCTTTGCAGGAACCCCTCAACCACGCATGTCAAACCACGCATTCTAAACATTAATCTTATGAAACAGGCTCAAGTGACAACTATATTAAATTTAAACCAGTTTAAATAAGTTTATATGTTTAATAACTGCAAAAAAGATCAGCATTGCTAATCATAAAATACAAACGGTTGCTGAAAATTTATAAATAATGGTTTTCTCATTTAATACTGAAAACAAATTAAAGTCAGTTATAACTGCCTATTATCAAACCACAGGCAACTCATTTTATTACTTAATTGGCTGCGACATTGCCATTTGCGTTAATACATTTCTCGTCTATAGGCTACATAACAATAAAACAATATTCTGGACAAACTAAGACATTTTGCAAACGTTTAACCGTGGCAGAACCCCAAAAATTAGAAAAAAAGAAGAAAAAGACAGGCAGAGTGATAAAAAGGATAAATAGAAATATTAATTTAGAATCACGGATGACTTATTTAAGCGCAATAGCCCAAATACATGTCATAAAATATTAATATTAACAATCATAATTTAAATAATGAAATTATATAATCTATCCCAATCTTGACATAGCTGCGTTTAAATAATAACTGAAGACGCTCCTTTAATGCATTCGCACGTTTTGTTAAATTATTTTAAATTACACGCCCCATCCATAACCAACCTTAAATCATACCTGAACACTGTTTAACATTTCCAAGTAAACTGTTTTGTGTGACATTCTCATAAAATCTCTCTGCTTTTGAATATCTTTGTTCGTATTTGTTCTTAGCCCTGTCAATGTTTATCTATGTTGTATTATTATAATATTTCCTCTCCTGTTTCTCTTACGTTTATATTCTTTAGCTGTCAATATAATCTTCGCGTCTATGGAAGAAAGAGTCAATAATGATAGACAATGTGTAACATCATATTCATCAAAAGACGGTTTATGTGCAAGTAACTGCACCGGTCCGAGCAGGGAGCGAGCCGGCATGGGAGACAAGCTCCGATAAGACTGCAGAACAACGTCTGTCCCTGGATCCGAGAACTGAGCTTTACGCGATCATCAGCTGACTTCCGTTACATAAGGGCAAATATAGATGACTAAAACCTCATTTACTCATTTTACTCATACTTTTTATCATTTATAATGTCCAAAGCATTGATATTAATATTAAATGCTACTTTTGTGCCTTTAATAGCCTTTTTCTCGCCTGTTTACTGGGTTAAAAATCTTACATTATTCCATCTCCACCTGCTGGTGAAAGCTAGAGCAGCTGGCGATCTTCAATCTGCAATCTATTGCTTATCCTGCAGTTCCCGGATGTAATGTTGAATTTTAACAGTCGAATTTGATCCACTGAATTTATGGAAGCGAATATTTGAACTGAAATAAAATGAACTGAAAATTACCTTTTGAATATTATACATCGTATTTTTAAAGGGTATTGAATATTTTGTAAGTGAAATCTGAAAATTGAATATGAATTATTAAATTTTAAAGTATGAAAACGTGTTTGAAATATTTTTCGTTGAAATATTCAAAGCTTAAACATACAGATATGTTAAATTTCAGGACCTAAAAATACAAACCCTGGAATTCAAGTCATTAAAATGCAAGAACTTGTTAATACGGTGTATTATTTTTTTCAGTTTGTGATATTCAACAAGCTTTTTAATTCAAGACTTTAGGCATTGATTTTGTTCCATACTGGTTCTTCTTCAGTTGCCTTAAGAAGAATAGGCGCTGGTGAGCCTTCTTGATCAGGCTGGAGGTGTTGGTGGACCAGGAAAGGTCCTTTGAGATGTGGGTCCCCAGGAACTTAAAGATTGAGACAGGCTCAACGGCCATCCCATTTATGTGGATGGGATCATGTGAGCCTGTTCGTCCCTTTCTGAAGTCCACAATGAGCTCCTTGGTCTTGTTGGTGTTAAGGAGCAGATTATTGTCGGTGCACCAAGTGGCCAGATGCTGTATCTCCTCCCTGTAGGCCGTCTACATTGTTGCTGATTAAACCAATCACTGTGGTGTCATCTGCAAATTTGATGATGGTGTTGGATCTATTAACAGGCCTACAATCAACGGTAAAAAGGGAGTAGAGGAAGGGGCTCAGCACACAGCCCTGTGGTACACCAGTGTTGAGTGTGACGGTGGTGGAGCAGATGTGGCCTGATCTAACATTCTGAGGTCTGTTAGTCAGAAAGTCCTTAATCCAGTTGCAGAGTGATGTGTCGATATCCAGGTTCCGTAGTTTGATCAGTAACTTGGAGGGTATGACAGTGTTGAATGCTGAGCTGAAGTCCACAAACAGCATTCGCGCATAAGTGTTTTTATTGTCCAGGTGTGTGAGTACATAGTGCAGTGCTATAGAGACTGCATCATCTGTGCTCCTGTTGCCACGGTAAGCAAACTGATGTGGGTCCAGTGTGGAGGGCAAAGAGTCTTTTAGATGTGCCTGGACCAACCGCTCAAAACACTTCATGATGATGGGTGTGAGTGCTACAGGCCGGTAGTCATTCAGGCATGTTGGGCTGGAGTGTTTGGGCACTGGCACAATAGAGGTGGTTTTAAAGCATGTTGGCACAGCTGCTAGGTTGAGCGACAGGTTGAAAATGTCTGTGAATACCCCAGCGAGCTGTTCTGCACATACTTTGAGGACACGCCCAGGAATAGCGTCTGGTCCAGCAGCCTTACGCCCATTGATATGACTCAGTGCAGTGTGTACTTCTGAGGAGGTGAGTGTGATAGGTGAGTGGTCGGTGGAGGAAGTGATCCTGGTTTAGGGTTCTTTATTGTCTCTATCAAAGCGGGCATAAAAGTCATTTAGCTCGTTCAGGAAGGAGACGTCAGTGACTGTGGGTGTGGACTGGCTGGGTTTGTAGTTGGTGATGGCCTGGATGCCCTGCCACATGCGCCGAGGATCAGAGTTGGAAAAGTGTTCCTCTAGCTTAAGCTTGTAGCAGTGCTTGGCCTTTTTGATGCCCCTCTTCAGATTAGCCCTGGATGTGCTGTAGGCCTGTGCATCCCCTGATCTGAAGGCAGTGTTGCGTGCCTTCAGCAGGAGGCGCACCTCCTTGTTCATCCATGGCCTCTGATTCGGCAATGTCTCCCAACGACGACAGAGTCTGTGCACTAAGCTTTGTTAATATAAATGCATAATCCTCCGCCTCTGGTCTTACCGGAGTCATCCGCCGCTCTGTCCGCTCGGAATGTGTGGTGCTTCGTTAGCAATACAGCGTTGTCTGGTATCCCGCTGTTTAGCCATGTTTCTGTGAAAATCATGACGTTACAGTTCCATAATCTTTTGCTGTGGTTGATGCGCAGTCAAATCTCATCCATTTTGTTCACCAGTGACCGTACATTGGCGAGAAAGATGCTGGGTAAAGAGAGCCGGTGTGGTGTTAGCTTTAGCTTAGCTCTTAGCCCGCCGCGCTTCCCCCGTCTTTGTTTACGTTCTCTGCGCGGTCTGCGAGCACTTCCGCCCGGCTGGGCAGGGCGCCCAGCCTGGTGTGTTCTGGCGATCTCATGGATGAGTCGAAGATTGCTAGTAAAACTGTCCGGAATGCACAAACCAATATCCAAAAGCTCCTGTCGGGTGTACGATGTAAAGGCACCACTGTTCTGCACGAACAGACCCGAAATGAGCAGCAATAATACTGCAAAAATGCAGAAACTGGAGAGACCCTGAGCCTCGCGTTGTGCACGCGCCGCCATCTTTGAGACAGAGCAGGAAAGGTTTACAGATGTAATATTTTTCCTGAGGCGATTTAAAGCAAAATACACAATGACACTCAATCAAACACATCTACAATGATAAGGAACACGGTTACTTACTGACTTATTAACGTACAGCAATACCACATGAATAAATGAAAGACTTTGAAGGAACAAACAGTGTGGGAGAGATCCATTATAGTGCACTGGGCAAGTCTGAACAAGTTCCGCCCACGCGTGCGCAGCACTTAAAGATATCGGCCTAATTTAGACATGGGATCGATAACGATAATCTTAAAAATAGCATTTATCGGCCGATAACGATATGGCTGCCGATATATTGTGCATCCCTAATTGCAACACTTACAGTAGGACTACTCTTCTGTATAGTTCTGTAGAGGCGACCGCCACCCCTTGTACTTTTTGGATAGATAGTTAGGACTCGGAAGACTCTTTGTGTGTTTGTTATTTTTAGTTAGTTATTGTTAGGCAGTTAGATATAGTTTGGGTTTTGTTCTTTTAATTTCTTTTGCGCTGCCCACATCTCTTCTGTCAGCTCTTGTTTTTCCCCATCTTTGTATTTGTCCCAGTGTTGTAAATATTGTTAAAGGGGTGGTCCATAATGTAATTTTAAGGCTTGGTTGTGTTTATAAGATGCAAAGCAATGTGTGCTCATGTTTTACTTGAAGGAAATCATATTCTTTATATTCTTTCATATTCGTTATTTTTTTTTTCAGAAATCTCACTTTGATTATAAACAGCTTCTCTGCTAACATGAAAACGACTAATATATTTCCCAGTTCCTCGGAAAGACCCGGCCTCAAGTGACTCTGATTGGTCATCTGTCATAATGTGCTGTGATTCGTGGATCAGCTCCACGTCACGCCCATACAAGCACGCGCATTTTGTGCTGTGTAAACATTCAGTCAACTTCCTGCCCTTTATCTAAAATAAAATCTGACAAGTGTCTGTAACAAGTGAAAATGGGGTGACGCTCCTTTAAGAGAGATTGCCCTTGTGTGTGTTTGTGTGTGTGTCAACAGTCTGTAGACGCGTGTAACACGAGAAGCGCATGTGCGCGGGACCGATGTTTATTTTTATTTTACTCTGATGCTCAGATTAAGTTCTTTTCTGTATTATACAGTGACACTGTTGACAGAAGAATAAAGCACAAGATGTAGGATGCCACCTGTGTGAGCCTTCATT
Organism: Danio rerio; assembly: GCF_052040795.2. Taxonomy (NCBI): domain Eukaryota; kingdom Metazoa; phylum Chordata; class Actinopteri; order Cypriniformes; family Danionidae; genus Danio; species Danio rerio. The sequence goes on from NC_141025.1 coordinate 43,641,692, forward strand.
TATTTTTCTGCTGCTACACGAGTTAGGCCAGCTCTCCTGTATTTTTTTAACCTGCGTTACACAACGTCTTAAACATATATTCGGAATATCATAAATCGTTCACATATCTATTGCAAGTTCATTATCTAAGTAAAATGTAAAATGCATGGAAAAGCTGCGAGAAATACTGCACAGTCGCACACGCACAGAGAGACGCTGCACGCGCTACTGAAGAGAGTGTGTGTGTGTGTGTGTGTTTATAGCAGTTTGACTGATAAATATGAATTTGTAGCTTATTCGTTTGTGGTGCCAAACAGCATTTCCCATTGTTTACGTCTTTGCTACAACATACCATTGATGCTAGACACTGTACATGTCATGATCAATTTAACAAATAAAAACACTTACACGTTGTGAGTCCACAGCTTCTGCTTGTTTGAGTTGCTCATTCTTTGTGGAGATTTTTACCAAATCCTGAACTGGAAGAGATTCTGGAGCTATTTTGTCAAATCATGCTTGCTATGTATATTATAATTCTCTGAAACATAATTATTATTGAACTGTAAGCACTACTGTCTTTGTGTCGTGTCCTTTGGAAGCCCAAGTGCCGAAACAGAAAAAGCTCTGTGGAAATAGCAGCATTTGAACAGAATTTTAGCTCTCTCTGCTGTAACATTACTGTGCCTCTGACCACGGCCTTTAGCTGCGCAGTGTGTGTGTGCGGTAAAAGTACGTTTGTGATCTCACATGGGCCGGAAGTATTTTTTGTAGTTCCCAAAATTCAATCATTGTAGGCTTTGCTAACCTAACTCTGTAAAAGTCAAGGTCTCCCTTTGCATTGAACTTTAAGCGCCTTACATTCAGAGACGCTGTTTATGTTCACACAGCTACATTACACATCAACTAAAGTTTAAAATATGATATCGTAGTGGACCACCTCTTTAATATATACAGTTGAAATCAGAATTATTAGCCCCTTTGAATTTTTAGCGCCCCTGTTTATTTTTTTCCCCAATTTCTGTTTAATGGAGGGAAGATTGTTTCAGCACATTTCTAAGTATAATAGTTTTAAAAACTTATTTCTAATAACGGATTTATGATGACAGTAAATAATATTTTACTTGATATTTTTCAAGACACTTCTATATAGCTTAAAGTGGCATTTAAAGGCTTAACTAGGTTAATTAGGCTAACCAGGCAGGTAAGGGTAATTAGGCAAGTTATTGTAAAACAATGGTTTGTTCTGTAGAATATCGAAAAAAAAGGGGTCAATAATTTTGTCCCAAAAATGTTTTTTAAAAAATTAAAAACTGCTTTTATTCTAGACGAAATAAAACAAATAAGACTTTCTCCAGAAGAAAAAATATTATCAGACATACTGTGAAAATTTCCTTGCTCTGTTAAAAATCATTTGGGAAATATATATAAAAAAAAAAAAATCAAAAGGGGGCTAATTATTCTGACTTCAACTGTATGTACTTTTTTGCCTTTATTTTCTTTATTATTAATTCATTGTTTTTGTTCAGTTTGGGTATTGTAAATAAAGTCAAAATCTTTGGTATCTACTTTGGTTGTCTCTTCCACTTCATTCACTGTTTGTATAAATTCATTTTAAATGCACATAAATGTCAAACCCCACTTTCCCCTAGACAAACATCAGGGGTTTGTAACATTTACAATAATATATACACTATATATATATATACACTGTTAACCCTTACTGTAGATTATGCATTAAATAACTGTAAAATAGCCAGTGTTTTGCTGTAATAAAAGGAAACAGTATTTTACTGTAAAAGGAGCAGGATTTGTATGAAATTTTATAGTGCAAAGAATAAATTACAGTAATTTACTTTATGTACCCATTATAGATAGTTACTGTGATAATAAATGGTAAATTACTGCTCAACCAGTACTGCCCCATCTACTCTGATGCTTTATGTTGCTATTTATATATATATATATATATATATATATATATATATATATATATATATATATATATATATATATATATATATATATATGAGTGGTGTCAAAATTTATTTTTTTTAACGTGTTAATTATTTCAAATTAATCGCATGCATTAACGCATTAAAAAAAATTTACGCAATTAACGCAGTTGCCATTTTTTTTTTCCCTGTTGTGGCCAGGGGCAGACCGGGCAGTTTCCTGTTGGGTCGACATACTTTTTGGGCCGGGCTGATCATCTTCTTCATTCTTCTTATAAAACACAGCAGACTGTCATGTTTTTCTCCCTAAGTGATTGACGAGCTGTCACGCTCCTGTGAGCTGTCACGCTCTGAAAGTGAGATGTTTCTTTTCCGGACAGAGCGGCCCATGTGACATAATCTGCAGCCCATTGGTTCTTTTCTTGATTGACATTGGGCTGACCCAATCACAAACTTCAATGTTGGGCTCTGTGTAACGTAGGTGTTTATTTGTCAGGCGCGAGAGAGCAGAAGCGGAAAGCAGGCATTTGCCTTTCGCGTCTGCACTCTGCAGTGTGCAGCGGGGCACATATCAATATATTCCTGTCTGTTCTATCTAGTTACCTATTTGTCCATATAAATATACTTTTATTCTTTATTTTTAATCGGCACCAAGGCCCGCGGCAACTTCCTCCTATGCTGTTATGCTCCTATTTCACAAATGATTAAGAATGTCTGCTTCTCAAGCACTATGAGGGGTGTCAGTCATGTATTTTAAGATGCACTCGGTCAGAAGACAATCGCATGAGATATCATGACATTGTGTTTTTGATCGTCAGCATGATGTAGGCTTATAGTGACAATAATATTTATACAATATGGATATTATAATGATATTTATACATGACCAAACTAGTGTGCAACTTAAGCAGCTTATTTTAACATTTAGTTTTGTAGTTCTGCCCAGAAAAAATATTTGTTGCATTTTTCAATTGTTTAAGTTCATTTGATTGACAATGTAAAAGCTGTTAGCTACGTTTGATGTTTTATTGTTGAGTTAAAAATTTATTTAAGGGTTTCTGATACATTGCTTTTATTATTTATCTTTATTTTATTAATCAACATTAACTGTGTGCATCAGCAGGCAGTTTTTGTTGTGTTCATTATTTATTAGGCTCCCTCAAAACACACAGGCACCCACATTTCCAGTGTGGATTATAATTTTATTATAATAATAAAAAAATTAGGTGTTTAATTTGTCTACTCTCATTATTTTCTATATATGGCGTTTGTGCTTTTATAGAGTGGGAGTTGGTAAACATATTTAAGGGCATGCACAGATGGGGAGCATTTTGATTGATGTAGTGCGTTGCTCTGGCACAAAATGCCAGGGCTGATTATTTTGTTCCAGTCCAGCCCTGCAATTAGTTTAATTGTTTGTATTCAATACTTTATTATTATTATTATAATTTTTCATTTTCCATATCTGTAATGCCTGTATTTTGGCATTTTTTTGCAGTCCACTTAGAATCCAACTTGGAAATCAATGTTTTCTTTATTGGCATTGACTGTTTTGAACTTCAAATGGCATTAACATGCCTGTGTTTTAATTTCTCCAATAAATATGGCTGCCAAGCCAGGTTCTTGATGGTTTATTGTGGGTATGTTGTTTACATTAAGAAATCTGTGTTACATGTAAAACAAAAATTCTAATAATGAATTAAATTTTGAATTTAAATAGTATTTGTCTTGCGTTTACATTAATTTTACATTAAATTAATTTGCAATTAAATTTTTTTTAAAAGTGAAAATAATTAGTTAATTTTTTTTATTCGATTGACAGCATATATATATATATATATATATATATATATATATATATATATATATATATATATATATATATATATATATATATATATATATATATATAAATGAGATATTAGAGGTAATGATTAAACCTGATATGCCTGTTAACAATTTATAGATGCAGTTTTACATCCTGATTTGATATTACAAACTGTTAGGCCCAATCCCGATACTATTTTTTACCTCTACCTCTACTTAGAGTTTCATCATTGAGTGTGAGAATGTTGTGGGACTGCTATGCAGGAGTTATTATTAAGGATTATAGATAGCAAAATTACGTGTTTTTTATTTTTGCTTGTTTTTTAAAAGCTTGATGGTAAAACGCGAGCGCCTTTATGAATGTAATTAAACATGTGCTTGCTTGTCTCAAAAATTCGTAAGAATGACAAAACACACTAATTTGTGGATCTCCTGACATTGGTGGGGACTGGGGACGAACTGCTATTAAAATTTATTATCAAGTAATCCTCTCTTCTTACAATTTATTAAGTTAAATTAAATAGTCATGCGTGTAGCCAAGGGGGTTCAGGTGGTTTGAAAGACCAAAAGTTGGGTTATTATTATTATGTTTAAATTTATCTTATTAATCGAATGGACAAATTTTCACTGAGGAAGGTTGAATGCGCCGGCCACTTTGTTATTTGCCTATAGGCTTCAGTTTAATTTAAATCAAGTTTTAACAGATTTCCCAAAGAAAATTATGATAAAAAATTGTATTTTAAAAATAAGTATATTTACATATTTGAAGAGTTTAGATGCAAAAACCTCTAAATGCCATTTTATATTTTCTTCTAAAATTAGCATTTTTTTCTCCAACTCCTGTGTGTGGACTTTTACTTTTATAGTGACAAATACGTTCTTTTCATTGCCTTTAAAGTGAAATAACTGAACATAAATATACAAGGCTGAGAAAAATGCTCATTTTACATGGCATTTAGAGGTTTTGGCATCTGTACTGTACTTCATTACTTTATTCTAAGAATTTAAAGTCCTAATTTCTAGTTCAAAGTATTTTTATTATTTATAAAACTGTAATAAAATTTAGTTTAAATGTGTAAATAAAGCAATTGGACAAAATGGTAGGAAATAGTTTTGGTACATCAAAAAGTGTAGTTATAATAACTATCCAACAAGATTACCCAGCAAAAATTAGTTCTTAATATGTCAATAAAATGTCATATTTATACCTCAATTAAACAGAAAATCAGGTGAATAACTGCAAAAAGGTTCAGTTTTTCAGAAAACAAATAACCCCTTTTAATAAGCTAGCTACAGGCCTGAAAGTGTCATGTTAAAATAATGTTTATTAACGGATAAAGAGAGAGTTTAATAAAGACTTTCGTTCATTTTTCGTACAAATTAAACATGTCTCATAGTATTATTAAAAGATGGAGCACAGGCTGTAGTTTTTCTGACAAATTGTTTCAACCAAAATTGGAGTCTCTAAGAGATTAGGAGAACTGGCAGGGTCATATATGTTTACATGTAGGTGTTTATTCTGCAGTTAGTGTTCAGGGAATATTGTTTACAGACTAGTCTGTTTTAACGTTAGACTGAACGTAAAAGCGGTGAAAACACTAGCATAACGGCATTATCATGATGGACTCATTCAGTAGCGAACTTGAGTTTATGTGACTTACACTTTTCGTTGGAAAAAGCTCTTTATATCCAGCTCTTCTTGCTACCTCCATCCTCCCTTGTGCGTGTCACACATCTCACACATCGGGAAATTCCCCCCGCGCAGTTGTTTTGGCGCTGTTTGTATCTGAAACTATGATCTGAAAGCAGCCACTCACATGACAGCAGGAAAAGGCACAGCCAATCACAATGTTCATATGTGTTTGGGGGCGGTGCGACTCGAGGAGAGAACTTGATTTAACCCTTTCGGCATGTCTAGGTTTATACTGACAGCGCGATGTTTTTAAGTAATAATTAAATTATTGGTGGGGACATTTCGGTAGTTTGTGGATATTGGTGGGGACACGTCCCCACCGTCCACCCTAAATCTACGCCCCTGCCCCATTGATTTCAAGAGTGGCCCTGAAAAATCTCAAGGGGTATCTAGCCCTTCCTGCTAGCCCAACGCCTTCAAGCTAAAGAGAATTGGGACAACCTTTCCCCTTCATGTGAACACGCAAAATGAGGAGTAAGGGGAAGAGCTAAGAAGTAGAAATAGAATTGGGCCTTAATGTTTTCTTAAAATGACTTTTGGGACAGCAAACAAACAAACAAACACTCTCGTTGGCATCTTATTGGAAAAGTGTTTGAAACTGACTTCAACAGAACTGATTTGATTTTAAATCTGGCAAATATCTTATAAACAACGACTGCCTTACTTTCTTGTACCATTTATCTGTCTAATTCCCCGTTCTATCTCCTTAAACAAAGTAGGAAAAAGGGTGCATGTGAAATGTCAGTCTGATTTGTAGATTTGAAGAGTTCCACAGACCTTTGGCAGAGCCTCCAGGGCATTTGTGGTTTTTGCTGCCTCCCCGTACTGCTGATAGTCCTCAGGTTTGAGCCTCATCTTCTCTGCTTTAGCTTTACCCACAGCCTCAATGGAACCGGCCTCTGCTTCTCCAATGCATTTCCTTTTCTCTGCTTCAGCCAGCGCCGTCAACACTTTCTTTATCCTGATAGAAAAGAGCAGAGGACAGAATCAATTCCCCAGGCATCAGTTCTTTTCTTTACTCTCTGGCGTCATACATTTATATAAATGTGAATTCTCTGACGAAAGACACACACTCTTGTTTACACCATGTGTTGTTTACACCTGTCCATTTTCTCCACCACTTTTCTAATCTTATTGACAGGAGGGTCTATGAATGAGCTTATGTATTATGGCTGAGTGAAATTTCAGGTTTTTCAGTCAATTGTGTTTTTTAAAGTGGCTCATTTAATGTTTTTAAATATTGTGAATTCATCTTTTTCCATAGAAAGATAGAGGGAATTCAGTGTCAAAATGCCCATCTTAACATGGGTACAGACTACACAGCTAGCTTAAACATTCTAAGACTTGAATTCAACACAATGAAAGACTGTTTCCATTATCAGGAGCAGATTCTTATTGAAAGTCTCTTCATAGCCTGATCCTTTTGCTAAAAGGATATTCACCCAAAAATGAAAGGTCTGTCATCATTTATTCACATTTGAGTTTTATTTTTAATATTTATTATTTTGATAGCGATATTTTGGGTGAACTACATACAACACCTCAGTGAAATGTCGAAATGTTGCATTTAGCAAAAGTAACCCAATCACCAGAATTCTTCATCACTAATCAATCTAGCACTCTCGTCAGTCAGTATAGCCTTCAGTGTGCATTACTCAAACCTATGCTTTCCTTGCCTTGCTGGAATACATCCCGATTTCACGATTCCCTCCAGGTCTCCTACATTTCCTTACTGGTCTTTGTCTTCCTTCTCTAGGTTTCACCAGCTCCTGGCTAACACCACCACCGTCCTCATCTGTGCTCAGAGTTTGCTTCCCAGACTAATTGATCTATTAAAAAAAAAAAAAAAAACAATCAGTTGATCAGGCTTTCCCTCAAAGGTTGTTATAATTGCTGTACTCACCTGTCACTTCTGTTATCACAAGCCTGACAATAAACACCTATTTGGGATTAATATATTCTGCATTTTGTCAGCTTATAATACACTTATTCATAAAATATGGTCTGAACATTATAATGTATTATTCGCACAGTTATGAAAATATTAATTATCATTTCTTAGACAGGGGTTCATTCTGCTGTGGTGACCCCAGTTAAATAAGAGACTAAGTCGAAGCAAAATGAATGAATTTCTTAGTCAAATTTCTTACTTCTTACTCTTTAAAGAATATTATATTTTTCAAGATACTAGTATTCAGCTTAAAGGTCAATTTAAAGACTTTTTTAGGTTCATTAGGTTAAATAGGCAATTTAGTGCAACTAGGCAAGTCATTGTATAAAAAAGATTTGTTCTGTAGCCAATTGACAAAAATATATTGCTTAAGGGGGCTAATAATATTGAAATGTTGAAAAAATAAAAATAAAAACGGTTCCTATTCTAGCCAAAATAAAACAAATAAGACTGTGAAATAATACTGTGAAATATTCCTTGCTCTGTTAAACAATATTTGGGAAATATTTGAAAAATAAAAAATCATTTACAGGAGGATTAATAATTTAGACTTTACCTGAATATCTAATAGGAATATTTTTCAAGACAAAATCATTTAAATTATTTGAAGTTGTTCTCGGACATCCATATAAATATTTAATATGCCCGTATATTATAACATAAAATAAATTACAGCTAATAAATTTAACACACGTACATACACTCACCGGCCACATTATTAGGTACACCTTACTAGTATTGGGTTGGACCCCCTTTTGCCTTCAGAACTGCCTTAATCCTTCTTGGCATAGTTTCAACAAGATACTGGAAATATTCCTCAGAGATTTTGGTCTATATTGACATGATAGCATCACGCAGTTGCTGCAGATTTTTCAGCTGCACATCTATGATGAGAATCTCTTGTTTCACCACATCACAAGGGCACTCTATTGGATAGGGATCTGGTAACTGTGGAGGCCATTTGAGTACAGTGAACTCATTGTCATGTTCAAGAAACCAGTCTAAGATGATTCGTGCTTTATGACATGGTGTTTTCCTGCAGAAAGTAGCCATCAGAGGATGGGTACACTGTGGTCATAAAGAATGAACATGGTCAGCAACAATACTCAGGTAGGCTGTGGCATTGCCATGATGCTCAGTTGGTGTTAATGGGCCCAAAGTGTGCCAAGAAAATATCCCCCACACTATTACACCACGACCACCAGCCTGAACCATTGATACAAGGCAGGATGGATCCATGCTTTCATGTTTTTGATGCCAAATTCTGACCCTACCATCTGAATGCCGCAGCAGAAATCAAGACTCATCAGACCCAGCAACGTTTCTCCAATCTCTTTTATTGTCCAATTTTGGTGACTCTGTGTAAATTGTAGCCTCAGTTTCCTGTTCTTAGCTGACAGGAGTTGTGGTCTTCTGCTGCTGTAGCCCATCCACCTCAAGGTTCCATGTGTTGTGCATTCAGAGATGCTCTTCTGTATACCTCGGTTGTAACGAGTGGTTAATTGAGTAACTGTTGACTTTCTATCAGCTCAAACCAGTCTGGCCATTCTCCTCTGACCTCTGGCATCAACAAGGCATTTGCCCCCACAAAACTGCCGCTCACTGGATATTTTCTCTTTTTCAGACCATTCTCTGTAAACCCTAGAGACGGTTGTTGATATTTGTCACATTACTGCAGACAATTTGGGAAAGTCAGTTGTCTTTAATCTTTTAAACAACAGGGGGAAAAGTAATCGTTTCTACTTAAAGAGGTCATGGTGCATCACAACTAAACAACTACAGGAACCTTCAACAAATATTAAGATATTTTAACATTTATAGGCTTATAATTATAATTCATTACTTCCAATGAATATATTTTAACATTTATAGGCTTATAATTATAATTCATTACTTCCAATGAACAGAGAAGTGGTCTGCAGCCAGCAAATCGCTGCATGTGAGCGGTGAAATTTACAGGATTCTAATCCAATGGTGTTGTAGTATCACCTCCCTCTAAATCCAAAGGTGGAGCACATTCAGCTGAGCTTTCCTGCTTTACTTATGCAGAGATTTTTCTGAATTCCCTGATTTTTTTCCACAACATTATGCATGGTAGTTGTGCTTTTCTAATTTTTCTAAACCCTTTCTGGGTAGCACAGTTCAAACAGAAGGTAAAAAGAAGGTGGTCTTTCATGGCTGTTTGAATGTGCTGAACCACATAGACATTTTAACACTGAAAGCAATCTGACAGAATGAGATCTACGCCTGAAAGGGGGAAGCAAGGACAAGTTCAGAATCTTTCACCCTGTTTACAGCAGTCTTTAGCGTTGTCCACTTGTGATTGTCCAAATATCTTGATGATGATCTTAATTAAAATGTCATCTTAATTCCAGGAATACACAGGGCCTAAATTATGACAGCCACGTATTTTACAACTAAATCCTTATCATACCCCATTTTATTTATTCATTCATTCTTTTTCTTTTCGGCTTAGTCCCTTTAATAAACAGGGGTTGCCACAGCAGAATGAACCACCAATTCATCCAGCATATTTTCAGCAGATGCCCTTCCAGCCGCGTACATCCATACATACTTATTCACACACATACACAACAGACAATTTATCTTACCCAGTTCACCTATTACACATGTCTTTAGACTTGTGGGGGAAACAAGAGCAACACGGTTTAACACGCGAACACCGGGAGAACATGCAAACTCCACACAGAAATGCCACTTGACCCAGCTTCTTGTTGTGAGGTGATTGAGCTACCAACAGCACCACTGTGCTGCCCTTCATTTTATTAAAGGGTTTAAACATTTGTAATGTTCTGCTTTCAACCAAATCCAGAGGAAGTCAAAAACTGATGATCTGATCTGAGTGGACAGTTTTGTTTGTGTTTAGAAAAGGACTAAAGTTTGTAAGAAAGCTTTTTTCAACTTATTATGTTTGAATGACCACAAAAAAAAAATCACAAACTCCTCCACATCTGTTAGTTGTGTTGTCAAAAAAAGCATCAAAACACAAGCACTTCATTCTTTACTGTATTTTAACAAACACATTAATTACTTTCCCTCTTGCTGGAAATTCATTAATTTAGTAATGCCTCTGGATTGTGTTGAGTGCTTCAATGAAAGTAAAAGTAGAGATACACACATAGAAAATAATTTCAATGAAATTCAAGTAATAAGCAATACTGCATCTCAGCTGACCATTCTTGACAATGGCAGGTTGAAACAAGGTCTCGAGTGTGTTACTCACTTTTTTTTGCCTCTGAGAGCTGCTCCATCTTGAAGGCTTCAGCATCAGCTGGTCTCCTTTCAGTATCGATCAGCTCTTTATCCATCCTGAGGATCAACACGTCAATCACCTCCGTGAAGTTGGCACCCCATAAAAACAAATAATCCCCAAAACTATGCCATTCGTTTGTGCTACGTTTGTGCTGATTTGTGCCGCAAAAACGAACGTTTGTGCTGGTTTGGGGTCTGAGATATTAAGCATTATTTTTTTAACCGTGTGACGTCACTCTCCACCCCATGTTGCGCAATTGACTTCAAAACAGCACAGGTCGTTTGTGCTCGGTTTGTGCTGGTTTGTGCCGTTAAAACGAACACGGTATCTGTTTTCCTCTTTTAGATAAAAGCAAAATATTTCGGGAGCCGTGACGTCACTCTCCACCCCATTTCCTCCAAATCGCACAAAACTGGTATCATTCGTTTGTGCTGGGTTTGTGCCGTTAAAATAAACACTTTATCTATTTTCGTGATATAATCAAAATATTTCGGGAGCCGTGACGTCATTCTCTCCACCCCATGTTGTCTAAATCACACCAAACTGGTCTCATTCGTTTGTGCTCGGTTTGTGCTGGTTTGTGCCGTTAAAATAAACACTTTATCTATTTTTATTGTTTAGATATTGCCTTATCAAAACATTTCGGGAGCCGTGACGTCACTCTCCACCCCAGGTTGTCTAAATTGCACAAAGCAGGTGTCATATGTTAGTGCTGGATTTGTGCTGGTTTGTGCCGTTAAAATAAACGCTTTATCTATGTTTATTGATTAGATATTGCCTAATCAAAACATTTTGGGAGCCGCGACGTCACTCAGCGCCCCATTATTTCCTCTAAATTGCACAAAACAGGTGTCATATGTTAGTGCTGGATTTGTGCTGGTTTGTGCCATAACAATTAACACTTTATCTATGTTTATTGATTAAATATTGCCTAATTAAAACATTTCGGGAGCCGCGACGTTACTCAGCGCCCCATATTTCCTCTAAAATGCACAAAACAGGTGACATTCTTTAGTGCTGGATTTGTGCTGGTTTATGCCATTAAAATAAACACTTTATCTGTTTGTATTGTTTAGATATTGCCTAATCAAAACACTTAATCAAAACAGGTGTCATTCAATTGTGCTGGTTTTGCCATTTATAAACACTTTATCTGTTTTCCATGTTTGGATTTAACCAAAATATTTGGTTAGATTTGTGCTGGTTTGTGCCATGAAAATGAACAACAGATATTTATATTTGTGTACAAATATGTTACTTTCGTTTTTGCTCGTTTGTGCTGCAAAATTATTATTTGTAAAAAAATTATATCAGATCATTAAGAGGTCTCTCCACCCCAGTTGCTACATATTTACTAAAATAGTCTCATTTGTGTTATGACATATTAAAAAAATTGCCAATATATGACAGAAGATTGGGATATATGACAGAAGATTGTGATACAACATGAGGCATATTAAATTCATAGGCCTACTTTCCACTGACTGAAAATCATCCACCCGCACAGTTGGCCTCAAACTAAAATATAATTCGTATATTTTTCTTGGAAAAAATATCTTTTTGAAACAACTTTCGTATATAGTTTGTCTCTTTAAAAGCCGCTTTTCCAATCGTTCGGACCCTTTTTTATGCTGAGCTGTTAGGCTTACATTCCGTGCCAAACCAGGTAAGACAGCAAATCAATTTTATTTGGAGGGAAAATTACCTAAATTTAACGTGATGAATGAAAATGATTGGAGGGGAAATAAATTTATCAAAAATTTCATACATTAAGGAAAAATAAACAATGATAATAAAACAATAATACTGCATTTGTATTATAGTGGCAGAAATATATTTTTTGAGAGGCCTTGGGCAAAATAAGCGTGCACTTTCACTAATAAAAAATATAGCACTTAAATTATTTCATTTTTAACAATCAATAAATTACACAGAGGTTTTATATCAAAAGTTGATAAAAATATAAAATATACATTTTGTTGGTAAAATAACCATTTAAACAATGGCTGTTATTTATTTTAGTATTCAAACATTAAGTACCGATTTTTTCAAGTGAAATAAGAATGAAAATGAAACAACAGCATATCAGGATGTAAAGCATATTCATATTAAAGCAATTCCTGGTTGAGATTTTAGAAAATATAGCTACCCAGTATATATTAAAGATCACAGAGAAATTACATGTCCCCAAAAATGTCCAGTTTATATTTAACTGAATTGTATAAATATTCAAAATTGCTCATTTTATTTTTATTAAATTTTTGTTTAATATTTGTTATTTTTTATTAGCAAAAACAATATCAACATTTAAGAATCTATATTCATTCATTCATTCATTCATTCATTCATTCATTCATTCATTCGACTTGTTTATTGGTGCATATATAGGCTATAATTTAAATTATACAACAGTACCTTGGACAGCTACAGTGCCACTAAAGCTTTCAAACAAAAGTCCAAAAAACTAAAGTTTTAAAGTTTAAATTAATTTTCTCCGGTGACGGCCGACAACACAACACGCCGTATAACCGTCCTTCAGGTGGTAGCCTATAGCCGGCATTAAATTACAAAACAAGCTGTCTGGGCCTTGAATTAAAAAAGTTTAGTTATTTCCTCATTGTTTAAAGAGTCTACAAGTTATTAAATATAAAATAAATATAATAATATTAATAATAATGACAATAATAAGAAGACTAAGGATAACTAAAATATAACAAAATATTACATGTTTATCTTTTATTAAACCGAATCAAAATGGTCAAAATAACATCCTACAGCCCGTGATAAAAAAGCACAGTGTTTACCAATTAAGTGAATGTAAATATTTTATATGATTGTTGTTATTGTTATTATTATTATTAATTGTAATTAATTAATCAATTATTTATTGTTATTTTATTGCCATTTGGACATTGTTCTTTTACTGTATGACAAACAACACAATCACGAAAACCAAAACTTATCTGTAGAAAACGCATAGCCTATGTGTTTGCGTGTGTTATAATCTATTTTTCCCCATAAAATAAATATTGACTAAATAAGTTAACTAAAGCTGCTTTACTTATAAGTGGTAGGCCTACCTACCACAACAGAAAAGTTTAGGCTGCTAGTTTAAATACGAAAGCAGCCTAATATGGACGACCAGATGATAAGAGTATTTAAGAGAAAATCGCAGCATGGTTAAACAGGTAAAAAAATTTATATTAATACATTTTTATAAAATTAATAAATAAAACTAATAAAAATTCTATATATATTATTTTTAATTATTTCTATAAATTTTTTTCCTCTATCGTTAAGCATGCTGGCTACTCATATGAGACTAAAACGAAGTAGATAAGTAAAGCAGGGTTGTAGCCAATTATCTTTATATTGGCCAAGCCCTTTTACTTGGATTAAATCTGTCAAAATGATGTTCGCATCCTTCATGCTTTTTCTAATAATAAAAAGATCTCAGAATAACCTTGGCCTAGGCTATCTAAAAAAAATAAAGCATCTTAAACAAAATTTCTATCAGCCCAAACAAATTTAAATATTTTAAAATATGCGGGTAGCTGATATCATTATCTTTCATTCAATATTTTAATAAAAGAAGCAACACTAACGAAACTTTCAGGTACAATCCAGCACAAATGAAAATATGTAGCAACTGGGGTGGAGAGACCTCTTAATGATCTGATATAATTTTTTTACAAATAATATTTTTGCAGCACAAACGAGCAAAAACGAAAGTAACATATTTGTACACAAATATAAATATCTGTTGTTCATTTTCATGGCACAAACCAGCACAAATCTAACCAAATATTTTGGTTAAATCCAAACAAGGAAAACAGATAAAGTGTTTATAAATGGCAAAACCAGCACAATTGAATGACACCTGTTTTGATTAAGTGTTTTGATTAGGCAATATCTAAACAATACAAACAGATAAAGTGTTTATTTTAATGGCATAAACCAGCACAAATCCAGCACTAAAGAATGTCACCTGTTTTGTGCATTTTAGAGGAAATATGGGGCGCTGAGTAACTTCGCGGCTCCCGAAATGTTTTAATTAGGCAATATTTAATCAATAAACATAGATAAAGTGTTAATTGTTATGGCACAAACCAGCACAAATCCAGCACTAACATATGACACCTGTTTTGTGCAATTTAGAGGAAATAATGGGGCGCTGAGTGACGTCGCGGCTCCCAAAATGTTTTGATTAGGCAATATCTAATCAATAAACATAGATAAAGCGTTTATTTTAACGGCACAAACCAGCACAAATCCAGCACTAACATATGACACCTGCTTTGTGCAATTTAGACAACCTGGGGTGGAGAGTGACGTCACGGCTCCCGAAATGTTTTGATAAGGCAATATCTAAACAATAAAAATAGAATAAAGTGTTTATTTTAACGGCACAAACCAGCACAAACCGAGCACAAACGAATGAGACCAGTTTGGTGTGATTTAGACAACATGGGGTGGAGAATGACGTCACGGCTCCCGAAATATTTTGATTATATCTAAACAACGAAAATAGATAAAGTGTTTATTTTAACGGCACAAACCAGCACAAACCCAGCACAAACGAATGATACCAGTTTTGTGCGATTTGGAGGAAATGGGGTGGAGAGTGACGTCACGGCTCCCGAAATATTTTGCTTATATCTAAAAGAGGAAAACAGATACCGTGTTCGTTTTAACGGCACAAACCAGCACAAACCGAGCACAAACGACCTGTGTTGTTTTGAAGTCAATTGCGCAACATGGGGTGGAGAGTGACGTCACACGGTTAAAAAAATAATGCTTAATATCTCAGACCCCAAACCAGCACAAACGTTCGTTTTTGCGGCACAAATCAGCACAAACGTAGCACAAACGAATGGCATAGTTTTGGGGATTATTTGTTTTTATGGGGTGCCAACTTCACGGAGGTACCTCAATCTCATCCAGTCAGATCTTTTGTTGCTTCTTGGCCGCCTGAATCTTATAGGACAGCTGCACATCAGTTTTCTGAGATGGGAGACAAGAAAGTAAGATGAAGGAGCACTTACAAACTGTAAATAGATGCATATTAGATAGAAATATGGATATTTAAACAAAAATGTCTTTAATAATTAATCATAAAATAGCTTAAAGCCAACATTTAGCAAAACAATACATTTGACTCAATATATTAAGACAAATGCTCTTATTTTCAAGGGGGGAGCTTGAGCTTGAGCTCCACCTTTTTTGCACTTCTTCTACGAGTGATGTCACTGGGGGTAGGGTTAGGAGTGGGGTTGGTGTACGCATTAAAACAGCTTACAGGAGGCAGAGCGAGAGCTCATGCTCCCCCTCGCTGGAGCTCAGCTCTGCTCAAATGGCTCTGCAGCGAGCACCCTCTCCTTATATTGCCTCTGCCTGCTTGTCAGCCCCCGGCTGTATCTGATGTGTGTTTACTGCACCAACAGAGCTAACTTAGTGCCAAAACTTTTACAAGCTTTAAACCTCATAAACAGGCCAACAAAGTTTTCTAAAACATCTAAACTAGTTTATTATATAATAATGAGGCTGTTTTTTTTAGGAAAATCATAAAACGTGATTGAGCAATTCCAGCTATGGATGTGACATTTGCAGTAAAAGCACAAAACATAAATTCACATAGAGAGCATATGTTAACATTATATTGAAACTTTTCTTTATATTTTCCAGAGCAACTCGCCACAGTTTTATATGACCAGAAAAATATCAATCTGTAAACATATTTTATACTTTAAATGAGGGAAATAAACATGTGCTATGGATGTGACAAAAAATCTGTGAGTTTACAGCATACAGCATCATTTGTAGAAATTATGTGAATTAAACTGCACAACCCAAAAAAGAAACAATGATAATCAAAAGACTAAGAGTTGGCTCTCTGTAAAACAAAAATTATTGTTTTTTTATTTTTTCATATTTATAAGGGAAAAGTGTCATTATGGATGTGAAATTGCCACTTGTGATTTTGGTAAATCAAATATAATAGTTTGAAAACATTGACAGATGTATTTTTGTGTATTTATAAGGTGCTGTAAAATACTTGCTTACAGAAACTTATTTTCTGTTTTTTTTTTTTTTTGAATTTTGTATTTTGGTGGAAACTAATTTTGTTTCATGGCAAGGTTGACATTTGCACGGAATTGCTCTATTACATTTGTCATTAACATATTACACACTACAGCTCCATTCCCCTGCTGTATACCTTCCGTGAATATCTTATCTGTCTTTAAACACTCATGTAACTTTACAATTAATAATATTAGCGTGTAATATTTATGTGATGATAGTATGGGCGCTGCTGCACACTAGCTGATGTTAGCTAAATGTTGGGTGGTTATAGCGCTAAAAGGAGAAGAAAAACTACAGTAGGCCTATTTACACATGAACCACTGACCTGTACATGAAGCCCTGGACAGATAATCTTAGATAATTCAGCACCATTTCGCTTCTTTTCTTCCTCAAACACTTTCTTTTTGTGCGCCATTTGTCCACCTGTTGCTTTCTCTCCATTCTCCCGTGGTTAACGGTTGTTGGAAGATCACAGACGGTTGTGGCCGGAAGTTAACGAGAATTATTTGTTATTTATTAAATTACCCAGTAAATTATATTTTCTTAACATCTACACCTATCCCAACCCTAAACCCAACCACCACAGTACTGTAAAAATATTATTCATTGTTTTACAATGTTACAAAAATTATGCTATATTGATGTGCGTATCCGCAGCTGTATCCTGTCTAGACTTCACCGTGGTAACCGTTTTTGGCGGAGAGATGAATATTTATTATTATTTATTAATTTTCAATTATTTAAATGCTGAATTCTGAAATGAGAACAACTTTAGTACAATGTTATTGTCAATACTATATAATAAATATTAAGAATTTTAGCCTGCTGACTGAAAAATTTCCTTCATTCCTGCTGCTGCATGAATTGAAAATGGCATAGACTAATATGGAGTTAATTAATACTTAAAAATAATAATTATTATTTATATATTTATTTTTTACTACAGAAATATATTTTCCAGACCTCCCACACACCTTGGCTTGATGTTCTACGTTTGTGCAAATACGCGTTTTTATTATTGTTTTTAAATTATGATGAACATCATATAACATTGTCAAATAATTTATTAAAAATTATTTTAGAATGTATTACTTTGTGCTGTATATTTAACAATCAAACTATAACAAAGTATTGCAATTATGACACTCGCATCGTAAAGTCGAAAGTCCTTTAAGGGTTTTAAAATAAATCTTTAAATGAGCCTGGAAAGGGAAGATATTGGCCATATCCTTTCGGTCAATTTGTTTGTGTAAAACTTGCCTAAAACGGGAGAGATTTAACACAGAAATGTGACTTTTATTTTCTCGTGAGAATCAAATATAAACATTAGTCTCGGGTTTAGCGCCTCGTTCTAAAAGCCGTGACGTCAGCTCCAGCGCTCCATAAATTCGGCCGCGCGAAGCCATTTCCTCAGTTGATATTGAACTCGCGAGAGAAGTGGTCGTCTATTGCATATCGACAGACCTCCAGAGATTTTACAGCACAGTTGAATCTTTAAACTTGTTTTTTTTGAAAATTTTCCACTTATGGATTCTTCGGCAAACACACCTCCGATCGCCGGACCAGCTTCAACGTCAGTTGGAGGAATTACAGGTATTTGAAGTAGTATATTACACCTTTAAATCATTTGATTCTTTTGCTCGATATAATTTAGGCCTAACGTTAATTGGGTCATTCCCACTCTTCGGTGCCATTTCAGGGTAGTAACTGTGCCCGATAAATTGTTATTTTTTCCAAGATTTCATCATTTGAGTTGAAGTACTTATTGAACTAGAAAAATATAGTCTTCCAGCTCAGGATTTTACGGTTTAGAGAAGCTGAAATGGCGTATGAAAGTATGATCGATAACTAATATTGTGTAAATGTTTTTTAATGTCTTTATATTATGAATGTTCCATAATGTACAGATAACCACATTGTGCATCTGTTTACAGTTTTGACAGAAATTCAGGACATCGAGCCCGTTCCAGGGCCATCAATGACCGAAGGACCGTTGACTGAATTTGCTTCAACGATGTCAGTTGAGCCATCGAATGTCTCAGGTACGTTTGGAACAGATTTTTTCCCTCCATGTTGTAGAAAAGTGATTTAATTACCTGCCTTGAGCCAAATGTGGACTCTGCATATTTTGTAGTGGGGCTGGATGAAATGACCATTAATATTATATAATTCTGATCTAGATATAAACAATTTTTAAAAACCTTAGAAAAACTGCCAAAAATGCTCACAAAGGAAAAAGTTAAAACCTCTTCCTTTAGAGCTCTGTATTATTTTAGAAATAAAACCAGTACAAATATTTGTTCACCTTTTTTTGAATCCGCGTACAAACAAGAATCAGAATCAGTTTTGTTGCCAAGTGTGCTTGACAAGCACAAGGAAATTGTTTTAGCTACAGAAGCTTCCAGTGTACACAAAGTGACAAGTGACAACACAAATTAAACATGAGAAAAAAAGTCAAACATTAAACGCATGCAGTTAGTCAAAAAATTCTATATGAAGAATCATTCATTTAACATAGATAAACCATTAAACAAAGATAAAACCCTCAGATTTTGCCGGTTATTCCAATGGACTGAAATAAAAACACTGCTTCAGCCTGGATAAAGGTATGAGCAACAACCAATAGCCTATATAAATTAATAAGATTAAATAGAAATAAAGGCAATGTCTATTTGCATTTACAGTAAGTTAACAGCAACAGAAGTATTCATTATTTAGGTGCAAATAGAGTGGTAATTGAAAATAGATGCTATTTACACTAATAGTTAATATAATTTAGATGCATCAAGATGCTGTATGGGTGTATATTTACACTGAAGACAAGTTATTTCTGATTGTACAAAGGTACATTATTTTATCTTGTACAATATACTTTATCTGCCTAATTATCAAATAAAATGTGCTATTCGCTTATGTTAAGATGCCGGACCACATACTATAGTGTAATTTACAGTAGTGCCAATGCTGTTGTGCATGAGAGGACATACATTACATGCAACAGTTTTAGTGTATGTCATTCATTGTACATGTACACAAAATATCTATAAGAACAATAGTTCAAATTAAATCTGAAAAAAAAAACACACACAGTCGGACATTTTAAAACAGAAATCAAATGATTATTTTTCGTGCCTGCATTCTGGAGAACGGTTTTCATCTTTTGAAGTTGTCTGCACATTAAACTAGTGTAAGTGGGCGCACAAAAAATGTAGAAAAATACATTTCACAATCTGTATAATATTGCAGTAAAAGTTTGTCTTTAATGTATTTTCTCATGGTCTCAGTCAATGTTTGCTGCTGGGAGTAGCTGGACTTTACATTTTGGGGAAAATATAGACATTCATTAGTTGTCTACACATTAATGTGCATTCTCACTATCAGCAAAGTTGGGTTTGTCAACAAGGTGGAAAGCGTGTATTGGCAGAAAAGTTTTTGCACTAGTACTACAGTTTATACAAAACACTATAACCGCAGAATGTTAGCTTTTCATCAGTTATCATCAATAACATCATCTGTGTGATCATATAGATCAGTATTAGAGCAGCTGTATCAAACTCAGAGCCAGAATTTTTGTTACAACCCTGCTCCAACACACCTACCTATAGGTTTTCAAACTAGTCTGAAAGACTTTGGGTGCTTTCACACCTGTGAATCGATTCAGTTGTTCCGAAACAGAGATTAGAATTGTTACATTGTTGCTCTTTGCTCTTGGAGCGGTTCGCTTTCACACTGCAAAGTTTCTAATCGGACCAAAAGAGCTAAAACAAGTCACGTGCGAGTAAACTCTCCTTACATTGGTCAGAGTGTCAGGGTTTATTTTGCAGCGTCCCGCTCAGCTGTCAGGAGAGGTGGTGGTTTGGTGGTGATTGACAGGGTGCGCGCGCGTGACTTGTCTGAGGAGAGACACGGTGGGGAGGGGTGAGAAGGGTGCGCGATGATGCCTATTTGAGGACTGGGAGAGAGACACGAGATTACCGGGAGATCATCACTCGTTTGCGGGCATCCGGAGACTCGCGAAACTTCCCGCCTTACTCATAATTCTCTCTTCATATAGCCGTAAGCCTATTACATATCCATAAAACACTGTGATATAACCGCGATCGGATCGCTTTCTCACTGCAATCGAACCGCTCCAGGGTTCGTTTCAATCGAGCCGAGACCACCTCATTCAAGCGATCTCGGAGCGATTACTTTGGCGCAGAACAGAGCGCGATTGCCCTGTTCACATATGCCAATCGAACCGCGCTAACTGGGCAAACGAGATGCGTTCCGAAACAAAAGCGTAGGTGTGAAAGCACCCTTAATTAGTTTGATCAGGTGTGTTTAATTAGATTAAAGCTAAATTGTAGGGATGCACCTAATTTTAGGTTGAGAAAATGAGCCGAAATCGGTTAATGCCGTGTCACTCTGTCCAGCATTCTGGTTTCACTCTTTCCATTCGATGTACGGTTTGTTAGGATAGGACAATATTTGGCGGAGAAAATTATTTGAACATCTACAACCTGAGGGATAAAAAGCTTTAAAGCCGACTAAATAAATTATTTAACAAATTTTATTTTCGATAGATTTACAGTAGATAATAAACATCTTCTTTACTTAATATTGTAATTATTGTTTTTCTAAAAGAGAAATCAACTATTTTGATTCATAAAATGTATTTCTGGCTAGGTAAATTTTAAAGTCTTACAAAATTATATTTTTTATTAAAACAAATTATTTTATTGCCCTTGAGCAATAACCAACCAATGCTGGCTGCAGTCTACTGTATCAAAATATTGGAAATGTGTAAAGAAGTTAGGGCTGTAACGATACACGATATAAAATCGAAATCGCGACACTCAGATCTACGATCCTGTGTCGCGGTGTGTTAAGGAAGAATCGCGACACACCCACCCCGTGATACCTTTCCAATAACGTCACACGTGCCTGCAAAAGTTGAGCTAATTAACACTTTTTTTTTTTTCGACATTACAAGCACTGCTCCGTTTAAGCCCTCGCAATATTTAGCCGGGAGAGCTCGCACGGAGCTCTTAGTAAGGGGCCGTCTGAATGTGTCAAGAATATCAAAAACAAAACCAACTTAACCCCGCTTGACAACCGACAACGCCAGAAACATTGCCAATGCTGTCAAAGCGGCCGGATTTTCAGCGCATGATTTGCTCACACTGTTAATGTGGCTGCGCAGAGAGGGATGGGCGTTCACCAGATGTCAGGTAACAGCCAAACTTTTCTGTAACCGTGCAGTGCGCTTTCTGTTTGAACCTTTGAGAGTGCTGACTGACAGGTGCGTGAGGTCAGAAAACACGACGAAGCTTTCAGTTAAAATAAACACAGTTTCTATAGTTATACTTTATTTAGAGATAAAGGTATATGGCTCTGCATATAATCACTCTATCTTGCTGGAGTTTATAGCCGTTTCGCTTTACTTCAGGACGCATTAACACCGCTCTGATGGTCTAATCGTTGTTTTAAGTTATCCAAAGCTGTATGAATATACATATCTTGAATATCGCAATAGTATTAAATATTACAATTGTAATAACACAGACAGCAACACTTTTGCACAATTGATACCCTGCTGATTCAGTCGTTTCATAAGAGGACCGCGCCTCTTCTTTTTTCCTTGTCAACATAAAGGCAGTAAGGTGCGGGATGTTTTCGGCCACTTGTTTAACTGCAAGCCATACTTAATTTGCGGGATGATAACGTATAACCCGTGCCTACAGACACATTTGCTAAAGAAGCAAAATGGAAGAAGAATATTGCTGTTTGATAGCCTACAGACCTGTTGATACTAAACCAGCGCTTATGTTGACCTGAATCTGCGTAATAAACGCAACAAATAGGCTTTACTTTTTATTTTACAGCTTAAAGCATGTACGCAGATTAATCAAATATCATATTTAAACAAACTGTTTACAAAAAGTCTACATATGCGCGCGTGTTGTTGTCTTTTCATCAGGCAGCGCGCGCACTTGAACCGCGAGGGAGAGAGAGGAAACCATAGGCTATATCAGGACACAATCTTTAAAATAAGGATTTCTATTAAAATGTAAAAGGTTTTGTGATTATAATAATAACAGCGGAGCATTAAATAAATGCATATTTTCCGTGGAGCAAGCAATTTGAGGAAGCCTGCGATTTTTATTTGACGGAAGAAACATATGATTGGGAAAAAAAGCCTATGCCGGTTATTAAAAAGAATCAGTCAGTATTTTCGTTTTGTAAAATAAATTAATTATTTAAGTGAAAATAATTTAGGGCAGTCCTATTTATTTTATTCATTTTATTTAGATTATTCTGCTCTTCTGTGCTAAACACTGCAGGTGCGTGAAGATGCTCTGTTGTTCTGTTCCGCTATTAATATATAAAAATAAATCAGTATTTTAAAATGCAACATTTAATGTGTCATACACAAAATAGACACGTCAATTTGTTTAATATAAAATTAATAGTAATCTGACCAGTTCACCGTTAATAACCGATTAATGAGTGGCGGTTGTCGGTTACCAAAATTAACGAAATGAGCATCCCTAGCTATTTAATTTACTTTTTCTATGCAAGAGAACTTGATTGAAAAATTATTTTCAACATGCTTGAACCATCTAAACAATGGAGTTTAGTTTGGTTTTTCAACAGTATTTTGTTACAAAGAAAACAGAAGTGATATAGCTTTGGCTATTTATTTATTTTATATATGGCTATTTATATTGTTAATAATTTGCATAGTTAATATTGTTCTTTGTTTCGTTTATAAAGATTTTTCAAATGTTATTTAATTAAAAATAGTTTTAAAAATCTTTTTTTTTTTCCCACCCCACACGAAAAAAATTAAAATAAAAAATCGTGATACGAATCGAATCGTGGGTCAAAAATCGTGATACGAACCGAATCGTGGGTTTGGTGTATCGTTACAGCTCTAAAAGAAGTCATATCACTGTTACTGAAAAAAAATATATCAATTTTGTTTTAATAATAAATTATTGTCCAGCACTAGTTTGTGGAGTAAAGTTTTATTTTTAACTGTAAAAAAGACTGAAGTTTTGCAATGTCTTTTTGAGAGAAGCTGCAAGGGCTCAAAAGGTATGATGTCTTAATTGTATTTTTTACTAAAGCTGTATACATGTTTAAGTTATTTTAAAGTGTTTATATTAATGTTATACAAGCATAACTTTATATTAATTATATTATATAAGAATGTATTATAAAATGTACAGATAATCATCCTCCCAACTCTGCACCAGGTTTGACAAGAAATGAGGAGACTGAGCCGGTTCCAGGCCCATCAGAGCTGCAGCCCACACAGGCTGAATCAGATTCAAGGCCAATCCATCGATCACCTGGATTAGGTACATCTGAAACATTGACTTTATTTTTATTGGTGTCTTTTAACAGTATTTTGATTCTATTTTCTTCTAGAGCCATTTGTGCAATCTGCATAGCTTGTAAAGTACAAAGCAAAGTGGATTGTGTTTTTAGATGGTTTTAAATAATAGCTGATGATTTCTGTAATGATTAAAACACTCAACACGTACGTTATTTGCAAAGTAAATAAACACAAAGGCACCCAAATAAAGAATAATTCTCTTTTACATCTCTTACATTACTTATTCTGTTTGTTCAGGCATAACATGAATCTTAAATGAACATGTCTTTTATCTTTCAGTGACAGACAAGTATGATATGGGGAGAGAGCTGGGACGAGGACGCTTTGGCATCGTCAAAATAGGAGTACGAAAGTCCGATCAGCAGAAGGTAAACCTCTTCTACACTTCTCTGTTTTCTTTTTTCAGTACAGTGACTGCAGATCAAAATAGACCTGTGCTCACAATAAAAGAACAAATGTTTTTGCAAGAAGCTAACTTATGTTCACCATCTTTTCATCCACAGGTTGCCATCAAATTCATCAAGTCTAAAAAGCCAAAGGATGACGTAAGACTGAAAACAATGCATATTAGTATATGACTCTGAATACAAATTATATTGAAATAAGATTATAAGACTTTCAATTATATTTTTTCCCCAGCCTGGCGATCGCAGAGGACCCCCCATAGAAGTGATGCTACTGAATACGCTCATGGCACCTCCAAGCACCTACACTGTGCGCCTCTTTGAGTGGTTTCAGGAGAAAAAGGACTTTCAGCTGGTCATGGAGTATCCAGAGCCCTGTGAACCAATAGGGCGTTTTCTTAGCCGCTGTGGACACTTGGATGATAGTGTTGGCAAGAGTTTGATGGTGCAGGTTGTCCGGTGTGCTCAAGAGTGCATAAATCATGGGGTTAGCCATAATGACATGCACACTAGCAATGTCTTAATCAATACAGCTTTGATGCAGATCAGGCTTATTGACTTTGGAAAAGGACTACAAATCAGGGGTAAGTATTTCTTTGCTCTTTGTTTTTTCACAGTTTGACAGACATCTACTGTAAGTAGACAAAAGCTTAAATGTCAGAGAGAGACTAGCAAACCTCTAGTACACAAACTAATGCAATTAAGAGTTTAGCTTTCTCTTGAGTGTGCTTCACTGCTGTTTACTAACCTCAAAACTGTTTTTCTTACAGAACCAGAAGTGCATCCACACCAGACATACACAACATGCTTACGACATGCTCTTCAAAAAACAGTGAAATCTGTGGGTAAACTTTTGGAATACATAGCAATCCGTGTCTGCATACCTGAAGGTGAGAATGACATTAACAACACCATGACAATAACATTCAGTACATACAGCAAGTTCTCTGTATAATGCATCTATAAAACTACAACATATCTGTATATAAGGCTTGCCTTACGTTTGATTAACGTCTTTTAGAAGTTGTTTTTATGCTTGTGAACTGTGTGTGGCCTTGACTAACCAACTTTGTTTCTAAAATGCATCCAGAACTGAAGAAATGTATTGCTGCTTGCCAAAGTGAGAAGCAACCCAGTCTGGAACACATTTTAAGCACTGAATGGCTTAGAAGTGTTTCAGACATTTAAAGCAATAGTTCACTCAAAAATGTAAATTCTGTCTTTAATTACTCACCCTCATGCCATTCCAAACCCCTAAGACCTTTGTTCAGAGCACATGCTCACAAGCACAGTGCACTGTATACCCCGAATGCAACCTGGAATGAATGTGAATGTGAGTAATTAATGACAGAATAGTCCAGTGAACTGATTAAAAATGCAGTACCAGCCCCAGAGCATCTACCAGTTTCAGCCCTAACCCCAGGAATGCCAGCCAGTGACTCCTCCAGCCCCAGAGCAACCCCTAGTGATGGCTCCATCCCCAGAGCACCCGCCAGTGACGGCTCCTTCCCCAGAGCACCCGCCAGTGTTGGCACAAACTTTAAATAAAGGAAAAAAAAGACATCTTGCAAGTGCATTTTGTGTCTTCAAGATAAATCTACTAATATTTCTGAACATTCAACAACATTTTTCAAAATAGTAAAAATTCAATCAAGTTATCTATGAAAACAGCGTTTGAATTTGCATTTATGTCTTAAAAATATTAACTTCCACTTTTTATCTTTGTGAAGTTACAGGTCAAAGTACCCATCAGATCACTTATTTTACCCTGTTAAAAATGAACACTTTGGGACCAGATGGAATTTTAGCTGTGTACACCTATGATCTAAATGCAAATGAGCTGATTCTCTCTGCCCACTCCTGAGGGATGTTGCTTTAGAACAAAAGCAAGCTTTAGATGTCAGATGAGCACAGACAGAGACTGAAGCAGAAAGCCACAGTCACAAATTATAAAGTTATGGCCAAAGCAGGAAGTTTCCAAATGGTTATTTGATGTAGTTGTGGAGTTTATTTGGCCTTCCTGCAATGATGAATGAACCACACAAAAATGCTGTTTCAATCAATGTTTGAAGTACACACACACGCACGCACACTCAGAGGTTTAACATGCTGTTTTTTGTTTTTTCTAATTGCAGCAAATGAGACAAGATGTACACCAAACAGGTAAATGTATTCTGCTGTATAGAATTTCATTATAGCTAACCCTACTAACAAGCCTGTGCTGGCCCTTAATAGAGAAGGTGCTTGTTGAAGAGATGCATGCATGCTGATTTAACATGTACACCGACACCACCCCTAAAACCTCAACTCCCAGTGAGGAGGAAGTGCAGCAAAAGGAATCTGGAGCTCCATTTGGCTCTGGAGTGAATTGTACTTGTCTTGATCGGCTCACATAGGACTAGCATCTTTTTCTCTGAATGACCAAGCTCATTGAGTACTAGACCTAGAGAGCATGCTCGAGTGACTTTCTTGCTTGTTGCAGGGGTGTTGTTTGTGTTTGGAACACAATTGTGTGAATTTGTTGTTTTTATTCTTCTCCATTTGTTACTATTGTTCTCTTTTTAAGAGGGAACATACCCTTCATACTGTTTTACAACAAAATGTACTCAAAACATCTTGTATCACTAGTTTTATCTAATCCATTGAGCTAGGCTATATCTCTACTGCTGTTTTGAACTTTTTAATTTTTGTTTCACCCTCTATACGTCACTTGTCTGGCTACCTTTGATTGCAGGTGAAGAATTGGCTGAGGATGAAGCAAGTCCAGCTCTGGTAGATAAGACACCTCCCGGGCTGACACTCACTTATCTGGGGTAAGTTTGCTGTGTAACGTTAATGTCAACACTCGTTCCACCTCAGAAAGACAGTGTGTGTAGGCCAGAGTCATAGCAAAGAACTAACACTGCCATAGAGAGAAATGTCCGGCATAAGCTACACTTTTAGCATTTAAACACTTTACACTTTTTTTTTTTTAGGTTTTTACAATTTGCATTTTGTAAATGGCGGATTGCCGTCTTAAAAGAGCCACAAAAATCCAAAAAAATGAACCGGTCTGTGTGTGAGTGCACAGTACCATTTCTAGGCATAGATCTCACCCCACCCAGCTGCAAGGCCCCAATAAATACCCATTGCTCCAGCCCCGGTCCCGATCACCCACTAATTCCATTGCTTATTTTGTTAGGTTGAGCTTTTTACTGAAAAGCAAATTAAAAGATAAATAAATGAACAATTAAAACAGGAGTGCTCAACCTTGTTGCTGAAGATCGTTCCTGCAGAGTTCAGCCCTAGCCCAGATCAAACACACCTGAACCAATTAAATAGGACCTGAACAGGTCCTGCACCTCTTGAGAATTGCAAGCAGGTGTGTTTGATATGGGTTGCTACTGAAATATGCAGGATGGTAGATCTCCAGGGCCCGGTTTTTCAAAAAGTAATCCACTAGGATTTTGGATAAGGGATTGTATCAAATCTTGAAAATGGGTTTTTTAAAAGGAAAAACGGATTACATAATCTGATTGATCACGTAATCCAATCTTGGTTTTGATCCGGATCAAATCTTTAGTTTGGGTTTCTCAAACCTTTTTTGTAAGATTCGGATCGCTTTGATCCAAAAAACCTGGATTAAACTGATCCCATCAGAAGGGTGGATTTACCGTGGATTTCATGCCCAAAATGTAATGAAAACTTTACAAAATTATTAAATAGTACTATTTTTGGATCATGCAGTATTTTACGAGATGTACTATTTAATAATAAGGTTTTAATTTTATTTGTTCATCTGTCAGGCTATAGTGACTATAGGCTTTAACGTATTCAGCCCTTCAGTATAGGCCTACAGCAAAGTAGAAAGAGTTTGGCCTCATAAAATAATCCCCCAAACAGCTGTCAAAATTGACCAAACACAATAATTTTTTTTTCTGTCACTAATTGAGATATATATATATATATATATATATATATATATATATATATATATATATATATATATATATATATATATATATATATATATATATATATATATATATATATCTATATATATATATATCTATATATATATATATATCTATATATATATATATATATATATATATCTATATCTATATATATATATATATATATATATATCTATATCTATATATATATATATATATATATATATATATATATATATATATATATATATATATATATATCTATATCTATATATATATATATATATATATATCTATATATATCTATATATATATATATATATATATCTATATATATCTATATCTATATATATATATATATATATATATATATATATATATCTATATATATATATATATATATATATATATCACAATGGAAAATATTTTTCTTTTTAGTATATTTATTAGTGATGCATGTAATGATTATAGGATAACCAAAAAAAATTTTGCAAAGAATGACAATCCCTAATTTTAGAAATCTCTTTCAACAACTGCAAAAAGAGACTGAAAGGGCAGAAGCACAGTTTTGTCTGGCAGAGGAACAACTGACTTTGACCAAACCAAGGCAAGCTGGTCTCTCCACATCAGATGAGGAAGTGTGAAATTATTGTGGAGTTTTTGACATTAAGTCTTTTTTTTATTTACATCTATATTTGAAACTTATTATAAATATCCTCAATGTACAGTGTTGTAGGTTTCAGATGAGTGGACTGCTGGAAGAGGATGGGGTGGGGTTTTTCTTGTTTTATTAGAATTTTATTATTTATTAAATTTTCTTAGTTTTCATTTCAAATAAAAATAAAGTTATATTGACCCCACACTGGCTATTATATTTGTTGCTCTTTACACAGGCCTATCTATCTACATTGTGATTGAGCACTAGTAATCCAGATTTAGTAATCCTGAAAAGTTTCTATCTGGATCAGATTGATCCAATCCGATGTTGCTTTGAAAAACTGGCTCAAAAAGTAAGCTGGATTATGTGATCACAGATCGAAAAAACAGGATTACTATATCCGGATCAACTTGATCCGGATTAACCCTTTTGAAAAACTTAATGGAAAAATACGGAGAGATGTTTTTTTTTTTTTTTTTTAAGAAGCATCGAAAGTCCAGATAATGACCAGAAATAGCAAATGTAATTCCAAAGTTTAATATAGAAAAAATATATAAGGATTTCAAACAAATTATCAGTATCTACAGGGGTAATGCTGGCAATAAGTTTAGCATTACAATGGATGAAAGATGCAGGAATTCTCAGTCCCAAAGCGCTAACAGGCATACAAGGCAAACAAAGCAGAATTAAAAAAAAAACTGTCAGAAAATAAAATAGAATAAAAAGACTGCAGTAAAATATGAAAGATTCAATACAACTGGATGATAAAATGACAAAAATAATCAATCTAAATTAAAAGCAACGGTAAAAAGGGGAGTCTTAAGAAGTTTCTTAAAACAATCCAGAGAAACCACATTCCTGATGCTGGTGGGTAGGCCATTCCATAGCTTAGGCGCACTGTACAAAAAAAAAGCATGACCACTATTAGTCTTCAGTTTACAGCGTGGCTGAAACAGCAAGATTGCAGATGAGAAACGAAGACTGCGGGTGGAAGTGGCCAGAGTTACTAGGTCACAAATGTAGTCAGGTGCTAGCCCATGCACTGCTTTGTATTTTTAAAACCAGAGTCTTAAAATCAATACGTGATTTAACAGGAAGCCAGTGAAGTTGCTGAAGTACAGAAACGATATGATGAAGTGTGTGTTAAAACATGTACAGCAGAATTTTGAAAATACTGTAAACGTCTCAGAGAGCTTGCTGGTAGGCCCCCGATGAGGGAGTTACAGAAGTCAAGACGTGATGATTAAGGCATGAATAAGCCTTTCCACATCAGGCCGTGATAAAAAAAGGTCTAATCCGCGCAATGTGTCACGTTAGGTGTGATCGAAACAATAACAACAACAACAGGAACCAAAAGATAACGGATTCAAGTTCTGATTTTAATATATTAAAGTTCAAAAACAGTGAATAAAAATCCAAAAATATTAAAGTGCAAAGTAACAAATAAACAACAAAACAAGAAACTAAGACAGATAAACATGAACAAGACTATAGCAAGATACACGGTGAGATCAGAAACAACAACTAGGAAAAACATATTTACAGGGTACAAGAAAGACAAACGACGCGATGGCAAATAGTGGTTGAATGACTGAATATACAGCGGGGAAAATAAGTATTTGACACATCAGCATTTTTATCAGTAAGGGGATTTCTAAGTGGGCTACTGACACAAAATTCCTACCAGATGTAGCCATCAAGCCAAATATTGAATTCATACAAAGAAATCAGAACATTTAAGTATACAAGTTGAGTCATAATAAATAAAGTGAAATGACACAGGGAATAAGTATTGAACACACTTTACTTAATACTTTGTAGAAAAGCCTTTGTTGGTGATCACAGCTTCTAGACGCCTCTTGTATGGAGAGACCAGTCGTCTGCATTGCTCAGGAGTGATTCTGGCCCATTCTTCCACACAAACGGTCTTTAAATCTTGAAGGTTCCTTGGGCCTCTTTTATGAACTTTGATCTTTAGTTCTCTCCATAGATTTTCTATGGGATTTAGGTCAGGTGATTGACTGGGCCATTCAAGCAACTTGATTTTCTTTCTTTGAAACCACTTCATTGTTTCCTTGGCCTTGTGTTTGGGATCATTGTCTTGCTGAAATGTCCACCCTCTTTTCATTTTCAGCTTTCTGGTAGTTGGCAGCAGATTTTTATCCAGAATGTCCCGGTACATTTCTCCATTCATCCTACCTTCAATAATATGAAGTCTGCCAGTACCCCTTGCTGAAAAGCAGCCCCAAACCATGTAGCTTCCACCCCCAAACTTAACTGTTGGTATAGTGTTCTTGGGGTGGTGGGCAGTGCCATTTCTTCTCCAAACATGATGTGTAGAATGACTGCCAAAAAGTTCAATTTTGCTTTCATCTGACCATACTATAGTTTCCCAATAATCCACAGGCTTCTCCAAATGCTGTTTCGCAAACTTTAACCGGGCCTCAACATGCTTTTTGTTCAGCAATGGAGTCTTGCGTGGTGAGCGTGCATGGATGCCATGGTGGTTCAGTGCATTGCTTATAGTTTTCTTTGAAACAATAGTACCCGCTGATGCGAGGTCTTCCTGAAGTTCTGCCCGAGTGGTTCTTGGCTCTTGGAGAACTCTCCTGATTATTCTTTGGACTCCTCGGACAGGGATCTTACGTGGAGCACCTGATCGTGGCCGGTTTATGGTGAACTTATGCTTTTTCCATTTCCGGATAATAGCCCCCACAGTGCTCACAGGAACATTCAGCATTCTGGAAATGCGCCTATAACCATTCCCATCAAAATGCTTTTCAACGATAAGACTACGCAGATCTTGAGAGAGTTCTTTGTTTTTACCCATCATGAAGTCTTTCCTGTGTGCCTCCTGAGTAATGAGAAGCCTTTATAGGCCATCAATTAGGACTAAAGCAGCTGATATCAATTAGTACTGATAGGGAGCAGGGTTTTTCTCTCAATACTGACAGATCTCCTGACTTTCTATGCCATTTTGCACCTTGTTATCTTCATGTGTTCAATACTTATTCCCTGTGTCATTTCACTTTATTTATTATGACTCAACTTGTATACTTAAATGTTCTGATTTCTTTGTATGAATTCAATATTTGGCTTGATGGCTACATCTGGTAGGAATTTTGTGTCAGTAGCCCACTTAGAAATCCCCTTACTGATAAAAATGCTGATGTGTCAAATACTTATTTTCCCCGCTGTATAGTCCTGGTAATCACGGAGAATGGAGACAGCTGTGGTAGTAAATCAATGTAAATGACAGACCGGGTGTGTGCGCGAAAGAGTGTATGGAAATGTAGTCTTTATGGGCGCTGTAGTGTCACTCAGTGTCCATTGAACTACAGCGCCCTCAGGTGGTCACTGACAGATGACAATGTTACGTAGGTGAAAGAAGGCTATTTTAGTCAAGTGTTTGAAATGTGAGTTAAAACTAAGCTGTGCATCAAAAAGCACCCCAAAGATTGCGCAACTGTGTAGAGGGCGACACTTAAAGATCACCAACAGACAGTTTAAGATTATTACACTGGTTAATACTGGTAGGAGTGCCAATTAATAGAACCTCTGTTTTAGAACTGTTTAATTTGAGGAATTTTGATTCATCCAGGCTTTAACTTCAAGTTAACAGGCAGATAAAACTGACGTGGCAGAGGTGAGATCACCCAAATTCACAGAAATGAAGGAAATCACAGAAATTAAGGAATTTTTAGTTTGCTCAGATTGTAGTTCTGCTCTTAAGCATTGAAGGAAAACACTCAGACTGTAGGCAATATTTAGTTATTGAAATATTACAAGAGTTGTATAAATTAAAAGGAGAGAGTAAAGGTAATGTCCACGTGGGTGCCAGCTCATGTGGCATTAAAAGGAAATGAAGCAGCAGATAAAATGGCAAAGCAAGCTGGAAGATAATATAGGTATGGAAGTGACTTACAGTTGAAGTAAAGTTAAAGCAATTATAAGG
The DNA here is from genome assembly GCF_052040795.2 of Danio rerio. Classification (NCBI taxonomy): domain Eukaryota; kingdom Metazoa; phylum Chordata; class Actinopteri; order Cypriniformes; family Danionidae; genus Danio; species Danio rerio. The sequence continues at coordinate 43,674,791 of NC_141025.1, forward strand.
AAACAAATAATGGGGAAATGGCAGTACCAATGGGAAGCAGGAAAGAATGGAAAGCAAATGTATAATATTTAGCCACAAGTGGGTAAAGGGAGGCACTCGAGTGGAAAAAGGAAGGAGGAGAATATATATTATCATGACTAAGAATTGGGCATACTGGACTTAACAGTACAATGAAGTTAATGGCAAAGCACAGAACAGGTCTATGTGAGTGCGGGTAAAATGAATGTTGAACGTGATCATGCATTGTGAGCGGTATAATGAAGAAAGAAGAGAGTTATTGGAAGAAGTCAAGAAAGAAAGAGATTATGAGTTTACATTGAAATTTTTATTAAATTCTGAGGTATAGAGACAAAAGTACACTGCATTGTTTAGATTTTTAAAAGACACAGGACTGATTAATAAGATATGATTATTAGAATTATTTGAATGTAAATTTATTAAGTTTAAGGTAGGGATGGAGGGAGTTATTTTCTGATCCTGACATAGTGGGAGGAGAAGTCAGAAGAGCTGGAGAAGCAGCACTGGCGGATGCGAAGTCTCTCACTGGGTTAGGGGAAGGGATTATTATGGGAAAAGAGTAGATTCTGAATCAGGTTACAGGAAGGTGACGGTAATGTACAAGAACTTGTGCGATCCGCCAAATAAGAACGAAAGAAGAAGAAAAGTCCGTGGCTGTTTCTCAATAGAGTGGAGGAACTATGACGTCACTTTGTAGGCTAATTGGCTGCTTGCATAAAACTGGTTCCCTCGTGAAAATCCCTATAGAATTTTCCCATAGGCTTTTCAAAAAGTGCAAATAATAAGCTCTGTGTTCAAACACTGTTCATTACATTTACACGTTTTGTCCAGCTGGATAATCCTCACATGAAAATACAACATTTAGCACTTTTGGATCTTAAATTCAAATGCAAGAACTGAAAGCTAACATTAGGCTATATAAACGGACTACAGTGCCCTCGGGGCGCTCGCTTGTGACGTCAGCACCACCCTGCTACAGACATCTTATCAAGCTTATTTTTAGAAAAAAATGTCCATGACAGAGTTTATCTTTCTGTTTATTATATTATAATCCACGGTAAATATTATAAACAAATAAATACGCAAAAACACAGACCTATGTGCCTTTTAGATCGTTTTTACATGGGAAATGCATTGTTTTGCTTTACGGTTCTAAAAGTTTTAAAACTGTATGCATAAATGTGCCTACATAGTATTATCATAAGACATATTTAAATAAGTGTATCGCTCGCGTGCACACAGCCTGCTTACCTTAACAGAGGACAGAAATGAGGCGTTAATTAACCCCATCATTGTCTCATTAACTTTAACTCTGCTGCTGAGTAAATTTTGTTCAATTTAGAGAGGGACCAAATGTTCTCTGAACTGAGTAAATTTTACTCTGAGGATTTTACTGTGTAGCCTATTGCATTAAAAAACAAAGTCATTTAATGCACTAATGTGTTCATGTGTTTACAATTAGCAAACAGATTTTCATTGCATCAGTAACAACACAGTTATCTTTAAACAAAAGAAGATGCAGCATGTCAACAATTACTTGTAGTTTATCTCTGAATTGAGCACATATGCTACTGTCCTCCACAATGGTGACACAAAAAACATTTTACAGTATTTTGCTGCTTTTCTGCTTGATTTTACGGTAAAATACCGGCAGCTGTGGTTGCCTGTAATCTGCTGTTTTTAACATTTTACATTCGTAAATTCAGTTTACAGAATATTTCTGTTAAAAATACATTACACAGTCTGTATTTTTCATCAAACACATTTAACCCCTCAAATCCCACAGCAAAATCCTCACTAGTGTCCTCAATACAGAGGGTTGAACACTCAAACAGTGATGAAGTTAATGAGACAATGAAGTGTCTAATTAAAGGACGATTGAGAATTATTGATGAACAACTGTTAATAGCAGAATCACTGAAGGAAAGAAAAACACAACTTACAGCCAAAACCAAAGATGAAATCAACTGACATTAAAACTCAAAATAAAATAATAATTAATAAAAATAAAACAAAATACACTATTCCCAGAGATGGGTTGCGGCTGGAAGGGCATCCGCTATGTAAAAACTTGCTGGATAAGTTGGTGGTTCATTCTGCTGTGGCGACCCCGGATTAATAAAGGGACTAAGCCGACAAGAAAATGAATGAATGAATGAATGAAAACAAATTACACAATAAAAATGTAATTTCTCAGAATCTCAGCAGAGATAATTAAACAAAAGAAGACAGAGTCTGCTTTAATTGGGCTCTTCAACTATTTGTTCTGACATTAGTGTTTAATTTGGCTGCTATAATTAAATGTGTTAATCACAATATTTGTATAGCATGAAAGGCCAAAAGAATAAAACATTAATGAACCTGAGAAGGCCACCCACCCACACCTGCTTGTGCAATGAATATGAATATTGAATATCTTGTTAATTGTAAGTGGGAAATGAAACCATATGTAAATATAACCACATGATCAACAGCAGGGGTGTCAAACTCCATTTCTGGAGAGCCAAAGCCCTGCACAGTTTAGTTCCAACCCTGCTCCAACACACTCACCTGAAGGTTTCAAACATGCCTGAAGGACTCAATTAGTTTGATCAGATGTGATTTATTAGAGTTGGAACCAAACTGTGAAGAGCTGCAGCACTTTTGGAACTGATTTTGACATCTGTGATTTACAGCAATGACTGCTTAACAAGTTTAAATACTCCATTCACTATGCGAATGTTTGTTCTATGGCAGAGCTCAAAAACACACAGACGTCAACAATTAGTCTTTAAATCTCAACAATGGTGACAATCAAAAAATATAAATCAAATAAAAATCAGCCCAGAACAATACAAAACAATCTTCTGAAACATGACCTCCAAAGAACATAAAATAAAGAAAAAGAAAGAGATTATAAGAACTTTAAGCTGCATAATATATTCATGCTGCAATGCATGAGGTTCATGTCCTGATTCTTGATGTCTGTGTGTATTAATAAGAAGCTGAAGAACTCAAGAATTTGAGCATGAAATATATCAAATTTCTTATTTATTCCTTGAAAGTTGTTTGATGAACTTCAATAGTAAGCTGTTACACATCCCAAATAATATCAGATAAAACTCTTGTCTATGGCTTAACTTTTCAAATAGTAATAATTACATCTGCAACCATTGATTAAGTATGAACAGTAGAGTTTCTCATCATCTTTCTTGCTATAACTGATGAGTCTCAGAAACTCAGTTACAACAACCAGACAAACATTAAGATTGAAATGTAAAGGTTCAAGAGCCCAACTACAACAGCCTCAGATAAATATTTTTTACAGTGTAGCATGAATTAGCATGTTGTTAGCATGAATTAGGATGTAATTAACACAATTCCAGTATGGATTAGCATGATTCTAGCATTAATAAACATTGTTAGCATGATTCCAGCATGAAATTAACATGTTTCCAGTATGGATTAACATGTCATTAGCATGACTCTAGTATAAATTAATATATCATTAGCATGATTCTAGCATTGATTAGCATGTTGTTAGCATAGATAGATAGGTAGGTAGTTGGTTGTTAAAAGTCAGCTGTAAAGCTGCAGTGACACTTGACTTTTCTCTCCACAGACTAGGGTCATTCTTGAATGATTCGTTCATTTTGAATGGATCTTCAATATGACTCGGGAACTACGAGTTCTGTCAGGGAGTGATTCATTCATCCGCGCGTGCACACATTTGTGCAGGTGGTATCGTTCATTTCAAGTCTTTTGAGTCGTTCATCTAGCCAATCATTTGCGTTTAGAGCAGGAAAAAGAATTGATCCGTTCACCTCTCGATTCCTCGGTGTGAGTCGTTCATCACGTGAAAGACAGAAGCCAATCGTATGCATTTAGAGCCCGAAAGAGAATTGATCCGTTCACCTCTCGAGTCCTCTATCGGGTTTGAGTCATTCGTTTCTCATGGGCCAATCATATGTGTTTAGAGCCGGAAAAAAAATTGATCCGTTCAACTTTCGAGTCCTCGGGTTTGAGCCATTCTGTCACGTGATGAACGAATTATTCAAGAACCAGAATACTCGAAAGGTGAACTAATTATCATGGCTCCTATTGGCTCAGACTGTGTACTTTGGTTAAAATTATATGTGACTGTCAGTTTAACATGAACGAACCTCTGACATTTGAAGACATGAAGAGGTGAGCTGAGCAAAGAGACAAAAATACCTTCATAGACAAAAGAGCAGGTAAACATTGAATTATTATTTTCTTCTTATCGTATTTTATTTATGACTTATTTGTGGTGTGATCAACCTTTTGGGCTAGTTGTAGATGTGTTTGGAAGCAATTTGTAACATTTTAATAATATTTTGGCAAATTGAACCAAATGAACGAAATAACTTGAAAAAAGATTCGTTCATCTCGATGAACGAGACTCAAAAGATAATAGGATAAGATAGTCAGTAAAATGATCTGAACCTTCCATCACTACCATAGACTTCCATTCATACGCACGCAAATGCGTCAGACTGGAAACGCAGGGTCATGCGTTAAGTTTCGCAGTTCGCTGCGGTGCAAAGTTTAAGCTTGGTGAACTCTGATCTGCGAAATCCAATCACTTGACTGTGTCAAACTGCCAATAATGTAATGTTTTGTTTTAAAACTATTTTAGCTTCACGCAAAGCTGATGTAACATTGGATGTTGTTGTTACAAATGGGTTATATCTTCACAGAAGTGTTGTTCAGCCACTAAAATCTTCCGTTAAAAGATTGATGTGACTATAGACTGATTTCACGTGGCTGCCATTTTTAAAAGTGAAGTCGAGGCTGCGGTGGGAAGAAACCCGGAAGTATTGTTGGGAGTTGCATAGGAACGTTGTGTACTTGGCTGTATATCTTATCAGAGAAGAAAAAGTGACACAAATATATAATTCCACCGCTTTCTGAGTGACCCGAAGATCCGTTCTGAATGAATGGTGAAAATAAAAAGGAATATCAGAGCTTATTTTCAGCTAAGTTAAGGGAAATGTCACTAGTTAACTAACGTTTTCTTTCCCAAACACACGCTTTAGATGCCATTTATCAAACTTGAGTTAATGAACTGATTTTTTCACTATATTAGACTTGTCACGATGCTGAATTAAAAGAAAAACAAACAGGCAATTTCGCACTAACATTTAAGGCACTGTTGATGGTTTTCTTAAAACAACGCTGATTTGCTATTGTGTTCACGTGCTCGACAGAAATGCTTGTGATTGGCCAAGAAGGTCATCAGTTCACCCACCGCTGTTTACTGAGCACAAACACAGACGGGCCAAACGATCTGCTTGATGACTCGACATCTTCACGGCTGCTTCACGCTCCAGTTTCCATGTATCTGTGTTTGCACTGTGGGAAGAGCAGTAAACTGAGTGAAAACACAGATACACGGAGACTGGAGTGCGAAGCAGCAGTGAAGATCAGTCAAGTCATCCGCGCTCAGCGGCACTTCAATGTTAGCCAGTTTTAAAACTTCAGTACCGGGACAACACTATTACAAACAACACGAGGATTTGCTACAGGGGCCTGCAGTGTTTTATCACTCACCGGGTTACATAGGCTGAAGCAGGAATGTGTCCCCACAATGTTTAACTGGTGCCATGAACTGAAGCCTTGGAGGACACTTGAGCATATTTTTTCTTACAGAGATTGTGATGTTGTTTGATGCCTAATTTGCTTATAATTGTTTAAATTAAACTTACTGTATAACATTAAAGTAATGTTTACACCATTTATGCATTTTAAAATCTCGGCAACAGCTGGAGGTTTGTAGTCCACAGCATGTTGCTACAATGTTTGCAGTGCTGGTCCTTCACTTCCGGGTTTCTTTCCACCGCAGCATCGCTTTGGTTCTTTAAAATGGCGGCCATGTGAAATAAGCGTATTTTCAGTTTCATATGGGACCTTTTACAGCATTGATAATGTAGATTTTAATTAGTTTACCAAACAAAACACAAGTAAATACTCCTATTCTGCCTAGTCTCCCTATAATGTTTACCATGCCACTTTAAATTTTCGCTCTGAAATAGCATGTCAGTTTGGCTTAGTAATGAGTGTAATTCCTGCACGCCGCCGGACAAGCACTAGTCGCTTTTAACTCATGAGAGAGGGCTCTTTTGCTGTCATCTTTAAGGTGCGCGTGCTCCTGTTTCAGGAGGCGTGGCTGTGGACGGCAGGGGAGGGACTGCGATTTAGAGATTTATGCTAAGTTGTTAGCATTATGGAAGATCACCTACTGCACCTTTAAATCTCTTTAACTGGTTAATAACAAGAAAAGTGATAGATTCTTGGATTATTATGATAGCTTATTTGGAAGTATTACGGATACATAAGTCATACGTTTTTTTTCTCTTTTTTTTTTCTTTTTTTTACAGTTTTAGGTGTTTATATTATTTAAGCTAATCTGTTATTATCATTGTCTTTTTTGTGAAAGATTGGATTTTGTATGTTTGTTATTAAAGTCAATAAAAAAAAAATAAAATAAAAGGTGAAGTTTCACTTCAGCATTTCACCGTGTGCTGCATAGATATAACGGAAAGCTAGATGCCCCGTAAGCGGCTGGATGGTACGACAGCGCCACCCCCTGGCTTTAGTGATTTTAACACATTGCTGTAAAAAAAATCTGTAAAAATACAGGAAAAACTACCGTATAATTGTGAAGGAACTTTCCGTATTTTCATTTTACAGCAATATTATCCGTATTTTCGGTTACGCACTGCATTATGGGAGCAAGAATCTCGGCGGAACAGCGTGAGAAGCAAACGCCATTTCCTGTACACACACACCTCTCACTGTAGTCAGCCGTCGGAGAAGGATACACCTCAAGCTTCTGTGATAAAAAAGTGTTTTAGTTATTTTCCCCATTTTATATACCCACAACATGTTTTATAGCGTCGTTATGCTTTTAGTTACTGTGTTATTCGATTGAGTGACTGAACTCAGCTTCTGCTGTGTGTCCTCGAGACAGGGCCGGAGCAAGCTGAACTGCCACTCTAGGCAAAGGATGTTCACGGATATAACTGAAGACGCGGGTGGTGAGGGAGGTGTCGTGGACAGATCTGAGGTCGCGGGTGGTAAGGAAGGTGTCGCGGGCATACTGGGGATGCGGGTTGTGACGGAGGTGTCGCGGACACCACCCTCTCTATTCAGCAGCCTCGGTCACCTTTATGGACGCGCCGGCCCTGCCTTGAGGCTGCTGCTGCATGTCTTTGCGGCTCGCGCGATGGTTAATTCCGGTTTAGTTCATATTTGTGAAGAGAATGTGAGTGCATAATGTCACTGTGTCGGTACGTGTTTTTCTATTCGTTTATGATGGTTGGTGATATATGTATATATATTTTGTATTGTTCCAAGGCCATAGTAAAGTTAGCATACGCAGTTAGCATATTATTTGAAATGTTACGTGTTCTGGCATTCATCACACTTACTCATTAATTAAATGTTTTTTTGGAACAGATTAAATATCACCTTAGTTATCTTGACTGACCCTGAATAAACTTGCTGTTAAAGTAGTCGTGTGTGGCGCAGCTGATTTAAACTATTGTTAATCCCGTCGTAATGTTTACTTGCAGTGTCTGTGAAGAGCTCATCTGGAATCCCTAAAGGAGAGACCTTAACATCTTTACTTTCAGCAGAGGTTGGTTTAAACTCTTTAACATTAGTGACTTTATCAAATGTAATGAAATATTTTTAATAAAAAAATATTCTTTCAGGGGGTGTGTCAGTAGTGGTATGGATAAATGGTAGTGTGCATGAGCTCCGGTGGAGTGACACTGCTGCAGCAGTGGTGCAGGGGGGGATGAAGCTTGGCTGAGCGTCTCTGCTGCTGCAAAGGTGCAATAAAAGTCAGTATCTAAAAGGGAAATACGCCTCCGCAGAGACGTTTAACTGCTTTGGCAGTGCTGGAGAGTGTATCAGTAGTGGATTGCTAAGTGGAAGTGTACATGCGCTCGCTGAGCGTCACTGCTGCTGTAGAAGTGTGATTGTAGTCAGTATGGAAGCAATACGAGTTCCCACTACGCCTTTATGGCTGTATTATTGCGGGGGAGTGTGATAATGGTTAAATTTTTGAAAAGTGTATGTGAGCTCTTAAAGAGCTTCACTGCTGTGGCAGTGGGAGCTTGGGGCTACCCCTGTGTGAATCCGAGCTGCGGAGAGTGAGTGCAAGTGAAATTGAAAAATTATAAAGAGGAAGAGAAGAGAAGTTTAATAAAATAAAAAGGGAAGTTTAGTAAAAATGAGTCCTATGCAACTAAGACAAAAAAGAAGGGAGAACAGACAGAGTCGTGCTGCTTGAAAAACTAGGTTGAAGTCTGCAACCGAGAATCAGCTGGGCTTCTTTGAGGTAATATTGGCTGAGGCAAATTGAGGATTTAAAGGTGTAAAAGGACCAATGACAGAGTTATATTTGTTTTTGGAAGACTGTTCAGGCAGAGCGTCACTGCTGCAGCAATGGTAAGGGGGAAAATAATCTCAGCAGAGCTTCTCTGCAGTTACAGAAGTGCAATAAAACCAGTGGTGGAGAGAATTAAGTCTAAAAGGGTATCTCTGCAGTTGCAGCTCAGGCAAAGCTTAACTGTTGCAGCGGTGGTGCCGAGGGAGAATAAGGCTCGGCAAAGCATCTCTGCTGTAGCAGAGGTGCAGTGGTACTCAGTATTGGAGCCTCGCGCTGAAATGTTAAGTACTATTAGCAGTGATATGTAGAGATGAAAGTGAAAAAGGGGCTCAGCTAGAGCGTCACTGCAGTTTCAGTGATGTTAATGGGTTGTATAGTTCAGCGGAGCCCTCAACAGTCGATTTTGGAAAGTTTTGAGTGCTCCGCGAGAACGTTAAATACTGCCTTTAGTGATATGTAAAGATGGAGGTGAATAAGGCTTAGATAGAGGGTCACTGCGGTAGCAGTGGTGCTATGGGTGTGCAACTCTGCGGAGCGTTTCTGCAGCTGCAGTGGTGTAGTGGGTCAGTATGGAGGCAACTTGTGCTCCCGCAGAAGCATTTACTGCTGTATTAGTGCGGGGAGTGCAACGATAGTGGTATTTAGAAAATTTGTAAGTCTATGTAAGCTCATTTAGAGCATTCCTGTTGCAGCAATTGAAACTCAAGACAACCCCTGAATTGGTCAGAGCTGTGGTGAATGAAGTGAATAGAAGTATGGGATAGTTCAAATTTGGAGAGAAAGTTAAAGCTAGAAAACCGTGGAAGGGTAGTGAAGGAGCTCCTAGGTTAAATAGGAAGGAAAATAGGAAGGAAATGACAGAGTCATACTTATACCCAATAATGCATGATGGTGGAAGTTGGCTGAAGAGGACCGGCTGGGCTTCCCTGAGGTGGTATTGCTCTTCTGTGGTGTAAAAATGCTAGGAGGTTTAGAATGGATGTGTGGGGGAACAGATACCATCCTGCATCCCTTCATCCTGCAAAGTTAGATCAGATATGGTTAGGTGTATTGTTGGATTGAAATGTCATACTTAGTTCAGAAGACTTCAAAAAATTAAAAAAAGGCTAGTGTGAATATGGCATTGAGGGTGTGGGTTATGTGAGTGGAAAAGTGTCATTCGCAAAGAGTGTGAATGCATTTAGAAATGGATGTGGAGTGTAATAGGTTGGATGAGGGTCAGCTTGTGCAACCAGCTGACATGATCTCTGAAATGAGAAAAACAAGAGAGAATCAGAAATGACATTACAACATGGTACATGTATGGCAAACACAATGAATTGTTTTAGCTGATAACCATGCGGGGCGTCTTAATAAGAGCATGGGCAACTAAGTATGGAAGTGCCTTTGTTAATGCATTGTACAATAGCCTCATTGTCACAATGGGCAAAGATAGTAGAGGTGGGCATTCGTCCCTCCTACGGATGGCAGATTAATGGGAAATCTGCTCGTGTAGTGGTCCTAATGTACCTCTTGAAGACAGGGTAGGTGGATTTATAGTGGAGTTTAAACCCCTTGGTGATATAGAAATTGCTTAAAATGTATCTAACGCAGAGTCAATGGATGAAACATCAGACATGTCAGAAATGTCCTCCTCTCATTCGTGGAAGTCAAAGAGGGAAGTTTTGTTTCTTTGCCGGTTTCACATCTAACCGACTTGCCATTATAAGCTTATGGCTTTTAAGTGTATGGACATGAGTCACTGGGGAATATTACAATTGGACTTCTATGCCTAAGGCGTTGAATGTTTTTCAGTAGCAGAGAAAACTTTTTATAAGTTGAATTGCTATCAGATGTGGCAGTGTTGTTGTTGTTGTTGTTTTTTTTTAGTGAATTGATTTATTTTAATTAGTTATTTATTTTATATTAATTTTCTTGATTTATACATTTTATAATTATTTATTTATGAATTTATTTATGTATTTATTTATTTATCATCTACAAACATCAAACCCTGAACTTAAAATTAATGTCACCATTTAGTAGTAACTGTGTGAATGGAATGATAGTTATGGACTTTACTTTAATCCAGAAATAGTATTACTTTGGAAACTTAGTGATAAAAATCACAAGCATATCTAATTCATTCACAAAGTCTTTGCCACAGGGTCCATTCATGAGCTTGTCAAGAGAGAGGGTGGGACCATCTCAAATTTTTGAGAGTTCATTGGATGGTGACGCTTCTCCTTTCGGCTATTGGCTCGAAGGAGTGTCAATCAAATTTGCAGAAAAAGGCTGGAGGCCATTTTGTTTGCCAGAGAAGTAGTGTTATGACTGGAGACGCTACTCAATTGAATGCACCACAGCGAGTAGTTTGGAGGATTAACATGGATGTTTATCAACGTATGAATAAGTTTTGGACTGGTGTTTTAAGGATTGGGTTGCCTAGACCCTTGATTGAGAGGTGAGTCATTCTATTCACGCTAAATTCATCCTTCAAAGATGAATGTTTAATCTTAGTTGTAGTTTGCAAGGCTTCCCTTTAAAAAGGTGTCATGTACGTTACTGCTGGTGCACCCCTAGAAGAGAGTTCAGCTTGGATTGCAGGCATCGAGTGTTTAGGCAGAGTTCATGGATGATGATCGAGTTTTTATTGTGATCTTGTTGGAGAATTGAGTTGAAGACACAGAGATTGCATTGTGTGAGGCAATTTGAAGTAGAAGGTTGAGAAGTTGTTGAAGTTGTGGTTGGTGAAGTTGTTGAAGTTGTAGTTGGAGAAGTTGTTGTTGTTGGAGAAGTTGTTGTTGTTGTTGTTGTTGTTGAAGTTGTTGTAGCTGGAGAAGTTGTTGTAGCAGCTGATGCAGAGCAGTGTATTCTTCAAATCGAAGTCACTGTAGTGAAAAAAAAACCCTGGCTCTTTATAGTGGGTTAGGAATGGCCTGATTGGTGGATCATGCATGCTAATGCAGAATCAGCCGTGTTCAATCATAATCACGTGCTCCTCTCGAAATTAGTTTATGAATAAACTTTACTTAGTGTAGAGTTCCTCAGAAAACATTCTGTCAATTCAGTATGACATGTTGGTGTCATTATTCTATCTCTAATGAAAAGTGTTTCTCACCTCAGTCCAAACTGAATCATCCTTTTTGATGTTATTTTGTTCAAAGTGTGTAATCTTTGATTGCAAGCATCTACTTGTTGGCAAGTTTTTTTTTATTTTATTAAATGAATAAATTTCATTTCTTACATTTGATTATTGCATTAAGTTATACCAAGGTACTGCAGGACTTACAAATCAAATGAAATTATTTACACTTCAAAATTAGAACTAAACTAAATATTAAATGTTTACATGGAATGTAATATCAAAATATTTTTGATGATTTTATCTAATTGGGCAAGTAAACACTTTTCCCTTCAAAATAAAATCTGAAAAGGTGTGTTACTTCGGCAATTTTATTTAGTGCATCACTTCTAAAGCTAAAAGTATTTTTTCCTTTCACAGTTTTCTTGAAAATAAATCCTGGAAGATGGTCATAGGCTGAGATGAAAGGGACTCTTCTAAGACCTCGGATGTTCTAAATGACTTTAATCCTTGGAAAATGTGAGCTTTGTCCAAAGACACTGAACATTTGATTGCTGAAATTGGCATACAGAGAGGTAATGAACATACACATGGAGTCCTGCTTTTTGCAGTTCTCAACATCACAACATTCCTCCATGACTGATGGAATTTTTGATTCATGCTCTTCTCTTTAATAAAAAATGACAATAGCCTTGTTCCCTGGGTCTAGCTATACCATTTTTACATTCTGAAATGTTTTACTTATGAGGTTATTTTTATAAGGTAATTTTAATGAAGTACTGATATTGTATGTTTATACGCTCACAAGAAATTTGTATGTTCTTTGTAATTTTGTTTTTGGATGTGCATTTTTACCAAAGCTGCAGGCCTGTTTGTTTAAGATTCCCTGTTTATTGGTTTAAGAAGTAATAGTAAATGCAGAAAATAACAAAGGGAAGCGATTATACAAATATAAATTCATGAAATACTAACTTTTCATTCTGTGACATTTATTTTTGTTACCTGTTTCAATTTCAGTGCTTATAGTTTTCTTCTTTTGTAATAACTTAGTGAATGTAATGTTAAAAAAATAAATGGCTTTGTGCACATTGTGTTATGATCGGGTAAGAGTAATGGAAGGACCCAAATTGCAAGTAAAAATAATTTATTGACGCAGTCAATATAGTATGACAAAGTCCAAAACCGGAAAAAATAAACAAACATACAAGCTACGTATCCCACTCTATAGGGAATCAGAAAAACAGATGGGGACCGAGTAGCAAGGTCTCAGAAAGGGACTCCACACTAGTCCTAAACACAAACAGAGAGATCAGCAGAGAAATAATGAACTGACACGAGACAAGGAACACGCTGCCCAGATATAGCTGAGTTAACGAGTCGCAGCTGGCAGGCTAATCAGGACAGCAGGACTCCACATAGCACGTGACAAAAACACTGACGTCAGACACACGTGGAACACCAAAACAAAACAAAACCATGTGACCAAAAAGACACTCAGAAGTGCGCACACACCTACAACCGTGACACATTGTGCTTTATTTGTTGTTCTATGTTTGCAAAACTAAATTGGCTTTATAAAGAAATTTTAATGTACTCTTGCAAAATTTTATGGATAAAGTGTTTTTACAAATTTATGTTTCTATTTAAACTTTACTGAAGTTTCTGTATAATCATTTAACGGAATAAGTAAATTGTACTGAGAATTTACTGTAAATTTATTGGATTTTTTTTTTTTTTTTTTTTACGGAAGTTTTACAGAATTTTCCGTTTACAAAAGAAGGAAATTTCTGTAAAAAAACAGGAAAATGTGCTGGTAATTTTCTGCCAGTACATTCTCTGTATTTTTACGGATTTCTTATTTTTTTTTACAGTGCGTTAGCTTACTACTTATATTTTAGCTTACATTTTATTCTAAATTAAAATGGCTGCAATCGAAATATTCATATTAATGTTGCTGTTATTCACTCCCATTACTCATACAACAATTTAGATTGAATACAGTGATCTAATAAACTGTACAGCAATATACTTTAGTTTTTATACAGTAAACTGTGGTGTATTGTAGTATAAAATACCCTGTAGTTGTAGAAATGTTGTGTTACCATAGCAACTATTCATTCATTCATTTTCTTTTCGGCTTAGTCCCTTTATTAATCTGGGGTCGCCACAGCAGAATGAACCGCCAACTTACCCAGCAAATGTTTTTCTCAGCGGATGCCCTTCCAGCCGCAACTCAACACTGGTAAACACCCATACACACTCTACGGACAGTTTTAATTTTCCCAATTAACCTGTACCGCATGTCTTTGGACTTGTGGGGGAAACTGGAGCACTCAGAGGAAACCCACGCAAACACAGGGAGAAGATGCAAACTCCCAGCCAAAGCTCGAACCAGCAACCTTCTTGCTGTAAGGGTACAGCACTACCTACTGCGCCACCGCGCCGCCACCATAGCAACTATAGAACAGATTTTTTCAATTACTTTACTATAGTATTTCTCAAAAATGACAAGATTTGCTATAAATTATTCTAGTATTGTTTCATGTAAGAACAAAATATTAGAACATTATTTTCACCAGCTAAAATGATTTTGAGTCAGTTATTAAGTAATCTTTTGGTGTAGTGTGTCATTTTTGCTATTAATTGTAATAATGCAGTGTAATTTTTGTTTGACAGCAGCCGATGCTCCACGCAGAGATCAGATAATTCAGAAGAACTGAAGAACATCTTCCCAAGACATTTCAAGAAACCTGTCTGCAAAGCTTTAGTATCAGGAAGGTTATAGATTCATGTGCTGTAACACTGAGGTTGCTTTCAAAAATATTTCATCAGTGAACTCTAGTGTAAACTAAATTAAGTCAACATTTGTTGGCATTTTTAATAACTTTTTTTAGTCTTATTATTAGTTGTGTCTGTCTTCCACAAAATAAGGATGTACCACACTGTCAAACACTTTACACAACAATGTTTTGGTTAAAAGGGTTAAGATTGAATACCCAATACATTGATTGATGTATTATACACACACACACACACACACACACACACACACACACACAAAGACGAATGAAAAATTGCTCTGTATTAATTGGCTGATGGCCATGTTTTTTCATGTTATGCCACCTTAGAAAACTGGATGGCAAATTTCAAGTTGCTTGGACAAACGATAGCTTAGATACAGTGTTTTTCACTTAATATACATTTATAATTATGTCTAACACAAAAACACATCCACAAATAACAATGTTTACATGGAGAAAAAATAAACAGAAATCTATTATTTTAATAATAGTCATTAATCATGCTTACACACATTTTGTGTCACACGTAGATATTTAAACCAAAGAATAGGTAACAAAATGTTAACAAGACCTTCAAAACCTTTTGTTGAAATGTATATACAGAATAATCAGCTTTCAGTGTAATTAAATATAAATTCATAAGTGGAATAAAAAAACCTTGAATGGTAAGATTGGACTAAGTTTGATTTAAAATGCAATAACAGTGTTTTACCCATAGATTGTCTGTAATAAGTGCTCTTTTGCTGTCATCTAGTGGTACAATGACAAAACTTGAAGGACTTTAAATGTTGTTTATTGGTTTAGAATCATGTCACGTGTCTGAATAACTGAGGTTTTAAGTTTTATGCAATCCTGCTACACAGTATGTTTTACCCGCTACACGCTATATTTTGTATCTGCCTATATCATCTTAATTTGTTGTAATTCCACTACTATTTTAATATTATAATAGTAGGAAAAACTAAAGTTATGAATACTAATAAAGTATTATTCATACTATGATTATAGTCCTATACATAAATATGCACATACTATTTCATATTGTATTGCTATTATTAATATTTTAAAATATAATGTATTATTTTATTCTATAAATTCTATATTGTATAGAATTTGTAGTATTTTAATAATGTGTAATTCATTCCTTTTTTATTAACGTTTTTATTCACTTTTATATAGATGGCCTACTCCTGTACATTATTGTTTGTTATTGTTTACTGTCAACTCTCTCCTCAAGACGTAAGATCTGGAGCAACTCTAACACTTCACAACGTACATGGAAACAAATAAAACTGTAAGAACAAAGAGGATTCCAGCACTACTTGTGATAAAGGAGATTCATGTATTGATAATACAGCTCTTTTTGTACCATAAAATAATCAGTTTCCTTTAATACTGGAGTTTTTCATGCCGTAAAATTACAATAAGTTCATAAATATAAGTTCATAATACTGTTTTTTTTATCCGAGACAGTTGCATCTGTTTATATATATATATATATATATATATATATATATATATATATATATATATATATATATATATATATATATATATATATATATATATATATATATATATATATTAGTTTAAAAATACAAAGCAAATATCGTCAACTATAATTGTGACTAGTCGAAACGGTTATCTCTTATTACCATTATATCTATACGGATACATGACGCATATTTTAGAGATATCTACATCATTAGAGATATCTTCATTGAGTTTTGACTAGTCAAAATACATTTACAGAGATCTCGAATTTCTAATTTTCATTCTGACTATTCAAATTATAATTGTCACTCGTCAAAATATAATTAGAAATATATTTAAATATATTTATAGATAGTAAGAATAAAGGTTGAAATGCTAAAAAGGCTTGCCATAGGCGGCCGCATTTACGTTAACCGTGGCAGGCGCATTTAGCTGTGGCAGGTATCCATTTTACCCCTGCAGCAGTATGTCAAAAACTTATATAACGTCCATACTTATTTGTATATTGTTATCACCGGAACTAAACCGAAAAGAAAATGAATGAATGAATCTCTGGTATTAAGCAGTGGGTTAAGAAATCACTTCACCTTTGAAACCCTGAAAAATAATGACGATTCCCTACATCACAACCATCTTGGATCACCTTGGGAACCCGCGTTCTAATAATGACGTTACAGAACGCGGGGTTCTCAGGCGCACACACACACACAGTTTTCAGTAGTAATCTTCCAATTAGTTCAAGCACAAAAAGTATTTACAGCTGTCAGATCGAGTTTGTGAAAGAAGCTCAGTGCGAGAATTATCGAGATTTATCAGCTTTGCTATTTTAAATTTCCATATTTACTTGTTGTTGAAACTAACAGAAATGGAGTACATTTGGAAGATGATTGGTTTTTTTAAGGGGGAAACAAGCAATTGTTCCCGCCCTGAAGCAGAAAACACCAGCTCAGGTGAGTTTACTATGACAAGACTCTTCATTTCTCCAGTTCTAATTTAATAAATGTGGTCCTTAAAATACAGTTATACACAAAATACACAAAACCTGCAGTGGTAATTGTCTAGAACTGTGTTGTTTTTGTCGTATGTAATATTCCTGTAATGAACTGTATAACTTTCATATATCTCTAATATTTACCACAGTATTTTGTGTACTGTAATGTTCTCCTGGTAAAATGTAGTATTTCACATTTTTGTAGTATTTACCACAGGACTTTTTGTATTGTATGTAATATTCCTGTTGTATTCTTGTGGCAATGAGTTGATATATTGCCTCATGAAAACAACAGAAAAATCACATGCATAACTTTAAACTGTTGTGATACTCCACTATAGAAAGTATGTCACAGATAATCACTTGTCATTGTCTTCTAGGAAAATTTTAATACCATAAAAAATATAAAATCTATTTATGTTGTGAAAATTGAATAAACGGTTTACTGTATTTAATCCACTTTAGGAAGCAGAGACAGAAAAAGAAAAGTCGACGAAGCTTTCCAGAATGATGTAAATCAGGAGGACTTGATGCCAGCAAAACGCCATAAACCAGCACAGTTCCCTGATGACAGTGATGAACCCAGCACCAGCTCAGGTCAGTTTACCATGACAAGACCCTTCATTTCTCCAATTCTACTATGATCAATTTGGTCCTTAAAATACAGTTTGTAAAGTTGAGCAATATCACATGACTGTTGTTACTTATCGTGATTCAGAAAGAGTGTCATGGGTAATAATTTAAAGCCATCTCTCACAAAAATATCCTGTGGTATTCCATATGATAAATCAGAAGAACAAAAAATTGGTGGTTATTGTGTAGTACTGTGCTGTTCTTGTGTAAGGTATTGTTGCATGTAATATTTCTGTAATGTTCTTGCAGTAAATAATAGTATTGCTTTAATGTGTTTTTAATATTTACAACAATACTTTGTATACTGTACAACAAAATCCTGTGGTAAAACCTACAAAAATGAGAAATTAATACCCCATTTACCACATTAAATTTTAAGTAAATTAAGTAGGATCAGTAAAGTAGGATCAGTAAAGCCCCTCTGAAGCCCAGTTTAAAGTGTTAAATTGGGTTTATGCAACCGTTCAATTACACAAATGTGTAAAATGCCTAGAAACAACCACAGTGTCTAAAAATCCTTTTGTCTGAAGAAACTCTGTCACAGAGAACATTTTAATACAATAAAGATGATAAAATCTATTTATGTTATGAACATTTTATGGAAAACACATTTTGTATCTAATCCACTTTAGGAGGCAGAAAAAGAAAACTCCAGGTGACTTTTCAGGATGATCAGGAGGACTTGATGCCGGCAAAACGCCGTAAACCATCACAGTTCCCTGATGACAGTGATGAACCCAGCACCAGCTCAGGTCAGTTTACTAACACAAGAATACACTTTTCTTCAACTTCGTTAAACCAAAAAAAGATGATATTTTGAAGAAAGCTGGAAACCTGTCTTCATTAAATTCCATAGTATTTTTTTTTCTTGTCGGGGTTGAGGGGGGCTGGTGTTTGTGGGAGTGGAGATTGGCGGGAGTCTGATAATAGTCATTAAAAAAAAAGACATATGGAGTGCAAAACTAGCACTCAAAAAAGCATAAATCTGGTAAAAATTGGTAAAACAACAGGCATTATATATTAACTTAAGGGGAGAAAGCCGGTAGTTCGATGTGAAATCAGACATTGAGGAACCCTCATACAGCCAAAATGGCCTAATCCTCATTTCATAATTTACCTCTGCAAATATTCAGCTGAGAGATTGGTCGTTGCAAAGTTTTGACTATTTAGGGTCACCCTATACCAAGTAGTAATGAATGAATGAAGATTACTAAAATAAGTGATCATCTGTAATTAACCCTTCCATATTTTGATCCACTTTAGGATGCAGAGGCAGAAAAAGAAAAGCCAAGGAAGCTTTTCAGGATGATGAAGATCAGGAGGACTTGATGCCGGCAAAACGCCATAAACCAGCACAGTTCCCTGATGACAATGAAGAACCCACCACCAGCTCAGGTCAGTTTACCATGACAAGAACAAGATTGTCTAGTACTGTGTTGTTTTTGTCGTATGTAATATTCCTGTAATGAACTGTATAACTTTCATATATCTCTAATATTTACCACAGTATTTTGTGTACTGTAATGTTCTCCAGGTAAAATGTAGTATTTCACATTTTTGTTGTATTTACCACAGGACTTTTTGTATTGTATGTAATATTCCTGTTGTATTCTTGTGGCAATGAGTTGATATATTGCCTCATGAAAACAACAGAAAAATCACATGCATAACTGTAAACTGTTGTGATACTCCACTATAGAAAGTATGTCACAGATAATCACTTGTCATTGTCTTCTAGGAAAATTTTAATACCATAAAAAATATAAAATCTATTTATGTTGTGAAAATTGAATAAACGGTTTACTGTATTTAATTCACTTTAGGAAGCAGAGACAGAAAAAGAAAAGTCGATGAAGCTTTCCAGGATGACGAAAATCAGGAGGACTTGATGCCGGCAAAACGCCATAAACCAGCACAGTTCCCTGATGACAATGAAGAACCCAGCACCAGCTCAGGTCAGTTTACCATGACAAGACCCTTCATTTCTCCAATTCTACTATGATCAATTTGGTCCATAAAATACAGTTTGTTAAGTTGAGCAATATCACATGACTGTCGTTACTGATTGTGATTCAGAAAGAGTGTCATGGGTAATAATTCAAAGCCATCTCTCACCAAAATATCCTGTGGTATTCCCTATGATAAAACAGGAAAACAAAAAACTGGAGTGGTAATTGTGTAGTACTGTGCTGTTCTTGTGTAAGGTATTGTTGCATGTAATATTTCTGTAATGTTCTTACAGTAATTAATAGTATTGCTTTAATATGTTAGTAATTTTTACAACAATACTTTGTGTACTGTAGTAGTGTCCATTTTAATATGGTAATAATTTAACATTTTTGTAGGTTTTACCACAGGGTTTTGTTGTACTGTATGTAATATTCCTGGATTCTTGTGGTAATGAGTTGATATTGCCTCATGAAAACAACAGAAAAAGCTTAAATCTCTTTGAATGAACAAGCTCTTATCTAATTCATTTGATTATTTCTTCATTAAGTTTCAAACAACTAGAATAAATCATTTAACAGAACTAAACTCGTTCTATTCTTTTCCATAAGACATGTTTCTGTTTTGCAAATCTAAAAGGTGGCTTGTTTCCTTTTTTTGAGTGTAATGAGTTAATATTGGCACATGAAAACAACAGAAAAATCACATGCATAACTCTAAATTGTTGTGATACTCCACTACAGAAAGTGCTGGGGTGATCCTGTCATATTTTGCTCAGTTTATTTGTTCTGTGGTAAATTTATTTTGTTCAGCAGGACAGTAGGATCAGTAAAGCCCCACTAAATCCCAACTTAAAGTGTTAAATTGGGTTTATGCGAAATGTGTAAAATACTTAAAAGCAATTACAGTGTCTAAAAAATTATTTTGTCTGTAGAAACTCTGTCTCAGATATAATCACTTGTTAATTGTTTTTAAAGAAACCTTTAATACAAAAAAATTATAAAATCTATTTATGTTAAGAAAATTTTATTTAAAAAAAATAAACTATTGTATCTAATCCACTTTAGGAGGCAGAAAAAGAAAACTCAAGGTGACTTTTCAGGATGATCAGGAGGACTTGATGCCGGCAAAACGTTGTGAACCAACACAGTTCCCTGATGACAATAAAGAATCCAGCACTAGCTCAGGTCAGTTTACTAACACAAGAACACACTTTTCTACAGCGTCGTTAAAGAGATATACTTTACCAAAAATGAAAGTTCTGTCATCATTTACTCACACTTTACTTGTTCCAAGCCTTTTTTATTTCCTTTTTTCTGTCAACCAAAATAGATGATATTTTGAAGAAAGCTGGAAACCTGTCTTCATTGAATTGCATAGTATTTGTTTTCCTGCTGTGGAAGTCAATGATTAGAGGGTTTCAGCTTTCTTCAAAATATATTCTTTTAGTAATAATAATCTCATAAAGGTTTGGAACCACTTGAGGAAGAGTAAATTGTGAGTAAAACATGACACGCTGAAAAACATAAATCTGGTAGAACTTGGTGTAAAAACAGGCTATATATCAACTTAAGGGGAGAAAACCAGTCGTTCGATGTGAAATCAGACATTGAGGAACCCCCATATTGCCAAAATGGCCTGATCCTCGTTTCGTAATTTTCCTCTGCAAATGTACTGAGAGATTGGTAGTTGCTAAGCTGCGACTATTCGGGTAGTAATACCGAGTAGTAATTACCGAGTAGTAATATGAATGCAGATTACTAAAATAAGTGATCATCTATAACCAACCCTTCTATATTTTGATCCACTTTAGGATGCAGAGGCAGAAAAAGAAAAGCCAAGAAAGCTTTTCAGAATGATGAAAATCAGGAGGACTTGATGCCGGCAAAACGCCATAAACCAGCACAGTTCCCTGATGACAGTGATGAACCCAGCACTAGCTCAGGTCAGTTTACTACCACAAGACCCTTCATTTCTCCACTAAATTTGGTCCTTAAAATACAGATTGTAAAGTTGAGCAATATCACATGACTGTCGTTACTGTTTGTGATTCAGAAAGAGTGCCAAGAGTGGGTAATAATTCAAAGCCATCTCTCACAAAAATATCCTGTGGTATTCCATATGATAAAACAGCATAACCAAAATAACTGGAGTGGTAATTGTGTAGTACTGTGTTGTTTTGTGTAAGGTATTGTTGTCTGTAATTTTCTTGTAATATTCTTGTGGTAATGAGTTAATATTGGCACATGAAAACAACAGAAAAATCACATGCATAGCTTTAAATTGTTGTGATACTCCACTAAAGAAAGGGCTTTGGTGATCCTGTCATATTTTTCTCAGCTTATTTGTTCTGTGGTAAATTTATTTTGTTCAGCAGGACAGTATTATCAGTAAAGCCCATTTTTAAAAGGGATATCACAAGGATAGGAGTGTCAAATTGGGTTTATGCAACCGTTTAATGACACAAATGTGAAAAATGCTTAGAAATAACCACATTGTCTTTAAAATCCTTTTGTTTGAAGAAACTCTCTTGTCACAGATTATAATCACTTGTCATTGTCTTCTAGGAAAATGTTAATTAAGTATAAAACATCAAATCTATTTATAATTTGAAAATAAAACATTTGTTGTATCTAATCCATTTTAGGACGCAGAGGCGGAAAAAGAAAAGCCAAGAAAGCTTTTCAGGATGATGAAGATCAGGAGGACTTGATGCCGGCAACACGCCGCAAACCAACACAGTTCCCTGATGAAAGTGAAGAACCCAGCACCAGCTCAGGTCAGTTTACTACCACAAGAACACACTTTTCTTCAGCTTTGTTAAAGAGAAATACTTTTCTGTGGTAAATTAATTTTGTTCAGCAGGATCACTAAAGCCCATTTTTGTTAGAGATATATCATGAATAGGAATGTTAAATTGGGATTTGGAACCATTCGATGACACAACTATATAAAATGCATAGAAGCAACCACAATGTCTTTTGGTTTGAAGAAACTGTTACATATTATAATCACTTGTCATTGTTTTCTAAGAAAATGTTAATTAAGTATAAAATATCAAATCTATTTATAATTTGAAAATAAAACGTTTGTTGTATCTAATCCATTTTAGGACGCAGAGGCAGAAAAAGAAAAGCCAAGAAAGCTTTTCAGGATGATGATGATCAGGAGGACTTGATGCCGGCAACACGCCGCAAACCAACACAGTTCCCTGATGAAAGTGAAGAACCCAGCACCAGCTCAGGTCAGTTTACTACCACAAGAACACATTTGCAACCATTCGATGACACAACTATATACAACTAATATATAATACACAGAAGCAACCACAATGTCTTTTGGTTTGAAGAAACTCTGTTACAGATTATAATCACTTGTCATTGTTTTCTAAGAAAATGTTAATAAAACATAGAATATCACATTTATTTACATTATAAAAATTGAATAAAAAGTTTATTGTATTTAATCCACTTTAGGGGGCAGAGGCAGAAAAAGAAAAATGGTGGAAGCTTTTAAGGATGATGAAGATCAGGAGGACTTGATGCCGGCCACACAGCATAAACCAACACAGTTCCCTGATGGAAGTGATGAACCCAGCACCAGCTCAGGTCAGTTTACTTTCACAAAACACACTTTTCTTTAGCTCCACTTTCAGTAAAGAGATAGTTTTCTGTCTCATCACTGCTGACAATGAACTGAAAAGTTTCCAACAACTTTCAAATACATGTAACTGAGATAACCTTCAGGTTAGAGACTATTTCAATAAGAGCACAAGAGATTTAGAAAATATAGAACCAACATCAGTGTGGGTATTTGCAGAAACTTACAAAAAGAAGGTGAATAAGAAATTAGTATCAATAAACTATTGCTGTCTGACATCAGCAAAGAAACACTCAGCCATGTATATGAAATAGAAATGGGAAAAGGAAGCTAATGTAATTATAAGAAAAGAGGTATGGTTATCTATGTGGAAAACACACATGATCACAATTAACCCAGATTCAAGGGAATTTATTTGGAAAAAATAAATATTTTCCAACTTGTAATAAAAAATGGTGAATGCTGGAGAAAATGTGGAAATGCAATGGCTGATCATTTTCACATAGTTTAATATTGTAATATTATTCACCCATTTTGGCAAGATCTGAAAATAGAGATAAAAACAATAATGGGATTGAATCTGGAATGTAATTTTAAAACTATGTACATGGAAAATAATTCTTCAAAATAACAAAAAATTATACATATCTCCTTATTACACTGCTAGTAGTGCTGTGCGTCATTTGTTTAACCCTTTAAGGTTACGTGCTGGCTGACTGACTGACAGGTGCGTGATGTGTGAGGCCAGCAAACACGATGTATAGCTGTTTCACTTTACTTCAGGACACATTAATACCGCTCTGTAGGTCTTCAAAAATATTCCTAGCAAATGTAATAAATATTGGAGACATACTTGTTAAATAAATGCACTATATCGTTCTTCAGCATTGTTTATTTGAGAGCGCACAAGAAGATCTGCACTTGAGCAGCATATTTGAGGGGTTGTGCAAGAAGTTTTGTGCATGAGCAGAGGAAATCAGCGCGCAAGCAAAAAGATTGGCATGCTTAAAGGCTATTACATAAATGCGATCTCAAGTTGTAATACTGCGCTCACGACATTTGTCATTGTAATAACGCCACAGGTAGTTGGTAGATCTGTATAAAAAAGGCCTGCTTTCACAGCTGGAAAAAATCCTACAGGAAACACTGCTTAGGAATTTAAATAAGATTGTATCCAATAAAGATATATATGAAGAGTCCAGATGCAAAACCCTCTAAACCCATCAGACCACTTTTTTTGTAATAAGCTTTTTCTATCAAACACCTATAATTAGGTTCAAACAAGTCATTTTCTAGATAATGAAAAGGTTATTGGTTAGTAAATGAAATAACTTTTTTTTTTTTCAAAAATGTCACTTTAGACAATTCTTTGGTTTTTAACAAGGTATATTTTCTTTTGCGTTAAAACCAGCTAAATCCACTTGTGCTTTTTATGCAAAACCCTGTAAATCCACAAATTGGGACAAAAAAGTATAATTTGTTGCAAAATCACTAAAGAAGCAATTAGAAATTATTTTACCAAACAATAAACACATACACAAACCTCCTAAAATTAAAAATACAGAAATCTGTCAAGTAAGTGGCAGTTCATTCCGCTGTGGTAACCCCTGATAAACCAGGGACTATAAGGAAATCTGTCAGGTAAGTGCATTAATCAATAACATTAAAATTGACATTACTTACATCTTAACATTATCATTTCTGAATGACATCCTAACTTCTTTCGTGAAACAATGTTGCCGTTTAATGTAAAGTAATTCGGATTCATTTAAAGTAGCGTCACTGCGTAAAAAAACATGAATGCATGCTGCACTTCTGACTGTAAAGTGTGTTTTCTTTTTCTTATAATGCACAGAGTTTTGAGGCAAGGGACATTTTCATTTGCCATTCACTGAAATTCAGACAGGCTCATGAACTTCATCAAACTCCATCTTTTAAAATCTAAATTAATAAAACAGTCTGCTCATAAAAGCCCACGTATCAGAGCACTGTTACATTTAAAACATTATTCGATTCACAGCTTCTGATTGGTTCTCGGGACATAGCGGGTTTTGCTGTCAAAGGCAAGTGGCGTTTAGAGGCTTTTGCAAACAAACTGTTATTTCTGAATGTGTGGATGCTGGGATTTAGATGATTTGAAGCACAATTATTTGCTGAACATGTACTATGTCTAAAGCATTTGCTTTATGTCATTAGCTCATTTTTGGCGGAAGTGACGTTAAGCGGCTTTTGCATCTGAGCCCTTTATATATAAAAAAAGAAATAGTTCAGCCAAAAGTGAGGATGCTGAAATTGTTTGTTGGCTATACACAGCTTGACACAAACAGATATGCTGATAATGAGACTGAACGCTATGAATGCACATGCCCTGATCTGCTCATCCACAGAATAGGCAAAGCATTATTGTAGACAAAGAATCAGCAGACTAAAATGTAGATAAAAAGATATAAAATAACCAGAATTCATTTATGTTATAAACCACTACTTTGAGCAATTCCTTCATTAGATCCAGAGTTCAGAGCCCATGCTTTCAGGCAAGTTGCATGGTGCAGCAGACCTGTCAGATTCTGCTTGTGTCAAGCTGTTTTCATTGATGAAATCAACACTGAGAATATAAATATTGTACAAGTAAAATAAGCAAAACGTATTGTGATATTCTTATTGGTTAACACACACACACACACACACACACACACACACACACACACACACACACACACACACACACACACACACACACACAAAAACAGTTTGAAGTGTTAGTTGTTGTTGAGTGATGTGACATGAACTATTGACACTCCCTGCTTCTTTTTTTGGTTAATCTTTTACCATTTGAAAGTGCCTTCACATTTTTAATAGTTGAAAATATTATAAAATATAACAGATATTGTGAAAGATTAAATCCCTGCTACATAGATGCTTGTCTGACAGTCACAGATCATGAAGAGTGAAACTTAAATGTCAAGGAGGGTGAATTTGTTCAAGCATGTCAAAATATTTACCAAAAACATTTTTATTTTCAGTTACAGCATTAATTACATGAACGCATGCAATATACCGACTGAGGGGGAGAAAACCAGTGGTTCGATGTGAAATCAGACATTGCGGAACCCCTTTATAGCCGAAATGGCCTGATCCTCATTTCATAATTTACCTCTGCAAATATTCGACTGAGAGATTGGTAGTTGCGAAGTTACTGAGTAGTAATGAATGAATGCAGATTACCAAAATAAGTGATCATCTGTAAATAACTCTTCCATATTTTGATCCATTTTAGGATGCAGAGGCAGAAAAAGAAAAGCCAAGAAAGCTTTTCAGAATGATGAAAATCAGGAGGACTTGATGCCGGCAAAACGCCATAAACCAACACAGGTCCCTGATGACAGTGAAGAACCCAGCACCAGCTCTGGTCAGTTTACTACCACTAGAACACACTTTTCTTCAGCTTCGTTAAGGAGATATACTTCACCAAAAATTCTGTCATCATTTTCTCACACTTTACTTGTTCCCAACCAGTCGGTACCAATAGCCTAGTGGTTAAGTGTGCCGACATATAGCACCATGGTGCTCATGGCGACCCGTGTTCGATTCCCGACTCGAGGACCTATGTCGACCCTTCCCCTCTCTCTGGTCCTAATACTTTCCTGTCTGTCCTCCACTATTCTATCCCAGTAAAAGGTGAAAAAAACATAATTATATACTTGTTCCAAACCTTTATGATTTTCTTTTTTTCTGTCAACCAAAAAAGATGATATTTTAAAGAATGTTTGTGGGAGTGGAGATTGGCAGGAGTCTAATAATAATAATAAAAAAATAAATAATCACATATGGAGTGCAAAACTGACACTCAAAGCATAAATCTGGTAAAAATCTGAACACGCTTTTTAAAAACATGAATGCTGGGGGATTCTTTCACTTCATTTGGGAGACAATTCCAAACTTATGGAGCATAGAACCTAAAATAGTCCTGCCAGATCGCATCAGGAATACAGAGTGAAATTCTAAAAGTCCAGCGCTAGAAGAGCGTATAGCAAACGGTTTGGATTATATTTTGATAAGCAGTCACTAAAGGGGTGAAAACCAGTAGTTCGATGTGAAATCATGTGGAACCCCCATATAGCCAAAATAGCCTGATCCTCATTTCGTAATTTACCTCTGCAAATATTCAGCTGAGAGATTGGTCGTTGCGAAGCTTTGACTAATCGGGTTCACCCTATACTGAGTAGTAATGTGAATGAACGCAGTAGAGCTGCACAATTTATCGTAAGAAGATTGCAATCTTGATTCGACCCCCTAGACGATCTTAATTCAGCATTTCTACGATTCTGTCAATCATATTTTCAAGTTCAGGAGAGAAGCAATGATGGTCGCACAAGTCCTCACATTGTTTTACATACGTTGTTCAGCAACATGGACACCTCCAAATGGTGTTTAAAGTCACATGCTGTATTTACAAGATACAATTCACCTCAAAATGTCATTTCTGTCTTTGTCATGTTTTTGTGAGTGCAAAATCATTCGTGACGTGAGCTGACCGTCAGCTGTTACCACAGAAAGGGAGAGAGCGTGGGCGCACGCCTCTTAGTGAAGTTTACTTAGTGAACAGAACCTGCATAAGCTGTGAATAACAGGTAATAAAGTTGTAAATAACAGTTTGTGGCACAGAGTGATCGTTTGGAAGTCGCGCGGGCAGTGAACCGCTCTTAGCAGTGAAAATGAAACCGAAAGCGTGCACAGTGTTGCCAGCCCAAACAGTATCCAAAACCAGCCGAAATGCAAAAATACCCACCCAGTCTTCTGTATTCACGAAAATGACGTCAGTGACAGATTTAAAGCAGAAAACGACAGATTGTAAGCATATGTCTGAAGCAATATTTCAACATCAGAACTATCATCAGCATTGATGACCAGGACAAATCTAAAGTCTGTTCAAGTCCACCATTCCAAGTCTATACAAAATTAAGCATTTTAACTTACAGTACAGATACACAAAGCCTATTGCTGTTTTACCACATGTTTGAGAATGACAATAATAATAGCCCACTCATATCATTCTTTATTTTACATCTACAGACTCGTGAGAAAATCCTGATCTTTATTTTAGGCAAAAAAAAAATTTCGATTCTCATTTTAGCCAGAATTGTGCAGCTCTAGAATGCAGATTACCAAAATAAGTGATCATCTGTAATTAACCCTTCCATATTTTGATCCACTTTAGGACGCAGAGGCAGAAAAAGAAAAGTCGAGGAAGCTTTTCAGGATGATGAAAATCAGGAGGACTTGATGCTGCCACCTCAGTTCCCTGATGAAAGGGATGAACCCAGCCCCAGCTCAGGTCAGTTTACAATGACAAGACCCTTCATTTCTCCAATTCTACTATGATAAATTTGGTCCTTAAAATACAGATTGTTAAGTTGAGCAATATCACATGACTGTCGTTGATGATTGTGATTCAGAAAGAGTGCCATGGGTAATAATTTAAAGAGCCCATATTATACATGAAATAGGGTCATATCTTGGTTGTAAGGGTCTCCAACAACAGTCTAATATGCATGCAAGGTCAAAAAACACTTTCATGGTCTTATAATCTGCATTTATTTTTACCTAATTATCCCAGCGACTCCTGTATGAATCGTCCAGTGATTCATTTGTTCCCAAACCCCTCCTTAGCGCGGAGCTAATCTGCGCTGATTGGACCGATGACAGTCTGTCGCGATTGGTCGACTGCCTTCAGTCAGAGAGGGAAATGGCCAATAGCTAATCAGCAATTTAAAAAGTAATCACAGTTCATACACGCTCGATAGTGTAGGCGTGGATTTTAGCTGCCACACTATGGCGAGTGGATAGTGCCACGGATAACCGAACGAAGGAGACAGTCGTGTACTCGCCATACCACACACACACAAAAACACACACACACCTCCGGATGACAACGCTCCCGCTTCAGCCCGCACCCGCCAGGTTTTAGCCTGAGAACCCGCTCCGTTTTCTGCCCGCCGCGCCCGGTCCCGCTAGAGCGGAGAACACAACCAAATATCACCCAGTATACAGTCCAGACAGCCAAGCTGTCTGTATAAAAACACACACACAGCACAAAGTACACAAAGCTTGTTCGTTCGTTCGTTCGCTCTCTCTCGCTCTCTCTCTCTCTCTCCCCGCGCCAGATTTCTGCGGCGCGGGAATACATTTCCGAATAAATCGCGGGAGCAGAACTCTAGCACGGAGCTCCATAAACAAACAGCACGCGTCGCGTTTTTAACGTGACTTTGCACGCGATAAGATAATATATCCAGTTAACCTGATACAGTACACGCGGTTACAAGTAACAAATCACAACTAAATACATTTGCAAGCTAGAGTAAACGAGGCAACAACTTTAACCGCACGTACTTACACTTGAGAAATGGAAGAAACCCATCCTGACGTCCATCAGTTACTCTTTACTGATCCTTCCTTTAACAAACTCAGATGAAGTATTCTTTGTAGCATGTAGCTTCCAGAAGTTTCCAACTGCTTGGTTATAATGCTGATGTTTCATCTTTGGGTAGAGACTCAATATAATGTCCATCTGCAGTGTGACTTCAATCGACCGGCATGTTTGTGTGCGTGTGTTTGTGGGTGTGTGTGTGTCTGGGTTTCTGCGTCAGAGGGCGGGGCCTCAGGTTTGAAATCTCCCGGGTTTGCGCGTGCACGTGAATAACTTGGTTTCGTTCGTACGTCATGGCGAAACACCTAATGAATTGGTATCAAGGCGACTCGTTTGAAGCACTATGAGTCGACTCTTTTATAGATGAATCAACCGTTTTAAACACTGTATTCTTACAGATTTAAGCCTTAGCTGGATACTTCACTTCACTTAGAGCTGTGTTACACACTACATGGAGGGGAATTTTCAAAAACCCATAATATGGGCTCTTTAAAGCCATCTCTCACAAAAATATCCTGTGGTATTCCATATGATAAATAGAAGAACAAAAAACTGGAGTGGTAATTGTGTAGTACTGTGTTGTTTTTGTGTAAGGTATTGTTGCATGTAATATTTCTGTAATGTTCTTGCAGTGAATAATAGTATTACTTTAATATGTTTGTAATATTTACAACAATACTTTGTGTACTGTAATATTCTCCAGGTAATATGTGGTATTAAATTCACATTTTTGTAGGTTTTACCACTGGGTTTTGTTATACTGTATGTAATATTCTTGTGGTAATAAGTTTAAAATTAAAGTTTAAAGTTTAAAATACTTTTGTTTGAAGAAACGGTAACAGATTCTAATCACTTGTTCAAATAAAATAAAATTTAGAATATGAAATGTATTTATATTATAAAAATGACTAAACTTTTTATATATTTAATCCACTTTAGTTGAAGAAGCTTCTCAGGTTGATGAAGATCAGGAGGACTTGATGCCGGCAGCAAGCAGTGAACCATCACAGTTTCCTGATGAAATTGAAGAACCCGGCACCAGCTCAGGTCAGTTTACTTTGATAAAAACAATGTTGGTGTGTTTACATGGAGCCTTTAAATTGGTTTAAAAGTTTAATTCGAATGATAAATGCTTCATATAAACACCTCAATGGAATAAACATGGTCAAACCAAATGAAATTGTAATCAGTTTGAAAGGGTGGTATAAACCTTGCCATATTTGAGTTTTGTTGGATATATTCAGGAAGCATGTTTTCTTTGAGCTGATCCAATTAAAAGTTCAGTTCGTATATCTGAATGTTTTTGTTTTTGTAGTTTTGTATTAAATAACAAAATTGTGTTCATGTGTAGGAATATTAAAAACTGTGTGTATGGAATTCATCATGATGTAGAATTAGATCAAATCAGTGACATGATAATTGTAACCAAACCATGAGACCTGTGAAGGTTTAGACCCCTAATAAATAATATCTGTAGCTTAATGTGTGTTTAAGTCATGTAAGTGGAAGTGGGTGGAGTCAGGGGTGAACGCGATTCAAGGAATGTTTATGCTGAAGAATGGAGGTGCTGGAATGGTGTAATAAAAACAAGCTAAAATTATAAATGATGGGTCCTGTTCATCTCACAATAATAAACCTTTGTTCATTGTAATCCACTTAAGGAAGCAGAGAAGGAAATGCTGAGCAACATTTTCTGGATGATGAAGATGATGATTCCTCCTACGACGAGGATCCAGATTTTTGTAGAAGAGACACCGGCCCAGGTCAGTCTTCTATCGCAAGACCTCACATTTCTCCTGTAATTTGTGTAACATGGTATCATGTTTCTCCTGAAAAATCTCCAGTAAATTCTGTATAGTTTTGAATAGTGGTGGGCAGAGCGAGGATTCATGAAAAACTGAAACAGTCAAAGCAAATGTGTCTCTACAGTGAAATCTGTTGGTCTGAAACCGCTTTGACAGAGAAGCAGTTGAGGAAATATAATATGTCGTGTAAAACATTCATTCCATCAAGTGATTGGATTGTGGATAATGTTCACATCTGGAATGCAGTTGTCATGAGTTTGAATCCAGGGCAAAGCATGTAATAAACATTTAAAATATGTGGTTTCATAGTTTTGTTCTTGTAATGTGTTCGGTCTGACATATGAATAAACTCTTTGTAAATAAATGCAAAGTTTAAGAGAAAGAGTAGGTAGGTCCACAAGCCAGGATTTGAACTCAGAGCATCTGCAATGTGCTGTAGTTACAGTACATGTTGCCGCACTGCCCACTAGGCTGTGTGCGATTGTGTGGATTTTCAGTCAATCAAATGCAGATTTAGAAAGGATGTCAAGTCTCGGATCACCGAATGTATGTGACACGTGTGTTTTAGATCAGTGTTTCAATAGTGCTGAGCAAAGGTTAATCACGGTTAATCACGTCTAAATAAAAGTTTGTTTTGACATAATATATGTGCGTGTGTTATATAACATATATGTAGTGTTGGGGATAACGCATTACAAGTAACGTGAGTTACCTAATAATCTTACTTTTCTAAGTAATGAGTAAAGTATTCAGTAAAACTTTTGAGTTACTATTTGAAAAAATGTAAAGCGAGTTACTTCTTAGTTTAATTAATTCACTTTTTAAATAATAAATTGCTGAATTCAAATTAATGTTGAATGAGAATTTTCTCTCAGCAGAAACAGACAAAAACCAACAATGGAGAGTCTTACATTTCAGTGATGGAAATATTCCCATTATTCTCAAAACATGGAAGAAAAGGAAAAGGGGCTCGTACACACATAGAGAGACACGAACGTGCTGGTGAAGTGTGTGTGTGGGTGTTTATAGCAGTTTGACTAATAAATATGAATTTGTAGCTAAATCTATGTAAATCGTTTGCATGCATGTGTCTATATATATAATAAATATACTATGATTAATCGTGATCAATTTTTTCCCAGCACTAGTTTTGAAACATCTGCGCTTCGGCATCTGGAGGCCAAAATGTCAGTTTTGGCATTTTTAAGTTTTATATTTTTGTCAGTAAGCAAACACAGTTTTATAGCACGCTGAACCTCAACAGAAATATATTCTCCTACTATCACAGTAAGACAAAAACAGAAATGAGCAATCCTGGTAAACTGTCATAATCCTTTTGTTTGTTTTTCAGGATCTCCTCTTGACAAATATGAGCTTGGAAGGAAGCTGGGAAAGGGAATCTATGGCACTGTCTACGTGGCAACACGCAAATCTGATGGAAAAAAGGTAAGTCACTTTTGCGGCACATGTTGTTTACTTAATTTTTTCTTCTTGTAAAGGAAGTGGTGTGCATATGGACGCATGTCCATGTTGGATTATACACATGTATTATTGGATTTATTATGATTGTTTTTTTCATTGCTTTGGGGAAAAAATATTAATATTTTGTTTCTTTTGCAGGTTGCCCTGAAATTCGTTTATATGCCGAACTGTTACATGAATCGGAAAGTAAGTAAACACAACACAATGAATATATCTGAATATGTGTTGAATCTATATTAAACACATTATTTTATACAGTTATAATTGTGCAGATACATTATACAGTTCACATGCTCTAACCTTTTTCTAATATTTTTCTCTAGCCTGGACGTGTCTTTTACCCGACTTCGGAGGCCAGAATATTGCTTGAACTGAAGAAGCCTTCCTTATGTCCCCACATCATAGAGTTGTATGACTTTTTTGAAGTGGAGGAATATGATGTTTTGGTCATGGAGTACATGCAGCCGAGTATGACCTTGACTGCATTCTTCAGGAGAAACAATGGTCCCTTGACTGAAAGTGTAGCGCGACTCTTGATCCTGCAGATCCTAATTGCATTAGAACACTGCCTGGAGCATGGCATTGACCATAGAGCAATCTATGAAGAAAACATCCTGGTGAATCCAAAGACCCTTCAAGTCAAGTTGATTGGTTTTGGCTGCAGTGATTACATTGCGGGCGACTTAAAACCGCACGCTGGTAAGATGCTTTTCTCTTCACCTCTCCTGCTGAAACCTCTGGTATTGCTGGTCACCGGCAGTTCTAGATTTTACAATTCATGCTGGCTGTTATGCTGGAGAATTTGCACTGATTGTTTTTTTATTTTTTAATGCTGCTTATTAATATCCCAGCTTATTGAACTCCTACTTTTACACTGACCACTTGTAATGAAATAGTTTTGATGGCTTAATTATTATAAATTGCTGTTCTACTCTTCTAACTCACAAATCTGTTGCTTACAGGATTTGACCAAATCTACTGCAAATGTATGTGGCATTCTCGTCTAGTAGAAGTTGGTTTCTTGAGGAATGCACATTTTGCTCTAGAAGAAACTGTTGAGTGTGTGGCAAGACTCCTGGCAAGGATGGTGAATGGATATTGGCCCCTTCGCTCTATGGTTGAGTATCCAAGATTTCACCCCAGTGTATCCAAAGGTGAGACAATAACTTAACAAAGTGCTGTTCAGATATAATTGGACAGTGTTGTCAAGACTGTAAAAATGTGAAATTAAGTCTAACTTCATATACAGTTTTCATGTTAGGCATGTGAGAACATACAGGATTAATCAATTCTCTCCATTTCTACAGAATGCAGAGATCTTCTGAAAATGTGCTTCGGTTTCAATGTTGACGATGGACCCACTTTGGAGGATATTATTGATCATAAGTGGTTCAGCAAAAAGATAGACACCTGATGGACAGAAACCACTGGCACACTCTGGTAGGCTTATTGACACTTCTGGTGGCACATCTGGAGGGCTTGATCGTGGATATGGTGCAGGTCCAAGTAGGTCACCAGGCAGATGTTTAGACAGCCAATAGGATCAATGCAGAGATTCGTCTATACCTTTAATTAAATGACACAACATCTGATGCACAGAAGCCATTGCGCCTGTTAATATGCTTGGCGACTGGTGTCAGTGGATAGCGGCATGTGCCACTGGAGCTTGTGATGTGCGCTGATGCGTTGCGTCCTGTGTCACTGAGATTGTCGCAGTACATGTCGCTGTGTGGCTCCTCTAGTGGTGACTGACAGCTCCTGCTGCTGCTGCTGACGATGCTGACTGCTGACTGAGCATGAAGTAGGTTGTGTAACACACACACTTAACAACAGAACAATATTTCATTAATAATATAAAAACCGCCAAAAATAATATTTATTACATTGCAGAGTTTGTTTATACAACATACTGGGCTTAGAAATATTCATATTATTACTGCACTTTAATGCTAAAACAGCGTAAGATAATTTGTTTAAAGAAAAAATCTGAAAATAATGTAAAATATGTAGTTTGGTTTAATTAAAAATCACCAAATTAGAGATTTTACTTAAGTGTTTTATTATTTTGTCGTTCACTAAACATACTGTAATGTAATTGTGGTAATGTCAGCAACACTGCTTATAAAAATGAAATATAATGCAAAAAGATAGAAATGATAATTATAAAAACTTATATAAATTATATTAGAATTATAAAAATTCTGTAAATTAAAATGATCATTTCTAAGTTGTAATTTGAAGATTTGAGAATGCACAAAAATTATAAAAAACATATTTGAAAATAATTTTGATTGAAGCAAAAACAAAAAATAAATGTGTAATTTTTGAATGTTTAGTTTTCATTTAGTTCATTTCACAAAGTAGAAAGTGCAAAAACATCAATTTGCATGAGAAGTGCAGTTTTATACAAAAGTTTTACATGAATAACTAGTTGCTTTCATTTAGTTTCATTTAATTATCCACTGGAAAAAGTAAAGTGAGGAATTACTGGAATAGCTGTACGTGATACAAAATCCTAAATAAATGAACTAATACATTTAAAGGGACATGAAACTAATTTTAAAATACAGAAGCCTAATATTGTTGTACAAATGAACACTGCAATGTACGTCGACATCACTTTGCATTTTCAGCGTCACACATGACAAAAATGAATATTATTAATATTGTCATAATTGAACTTTATCACATAATTCACTTTTTTGAAACCACTAAAAAATAGTTTTGTTGTCATCTGGTGTGACACCCTTATTTATTGTTTATTATTATATTAATTATATATGGTCATTATATAACTAATGCATTAACTAGTGTGTTCAATAATGTATTAATAATTAACTCTAGTGTTTAGTTTACATGTGAGATTTAGTATTGCTGATTAGATGGGTTGTTCATTGTCAGGTCAGGTTATCTAATCCATGATCAAATGCATTAATGTATGTGTAGGTAAACGTTATGTAATTATAAAGAATGAATGTGAAGTGGTGCATTAGAAGACGAGTAAGTTAACATTAACAAATAATATGTAGTGTTGAATAATAGTCATTTCTCAGCATCAGTTCGTGTTACATCATGTATTAAATAGCAGATTAATATATGTTTAGTTAACATTAACAACGATTAAGTGTTGCATAACTGATGTGTTGTTCACTGGTAATTCATGTTACCTAATGCAGTAACTAACATTAACTCATACTCCCTTATTGTAAAGTGTTCCCAAGACATTTATTATTGTAAATTAGTTATTCAAACTATGTTTTATATGCTTTTAAAATATTCTTCAACTTAGAAACACGTGTACATATAAATATATAATATATAGTTTATTTAAATATTTAGATGAAATTTATATAAATATATTTTTAAAAGAATTACAATTTCACAGGAGGGCTAATCATTTAGATATTTTATAATAATTTGAATACTATATGATTATTATTTTGTTATATATTATATCATTTTGATCTGTAGTTAATATAATTGTCATACAATATTGTAATTATATTTAATATTAATATAATATGAAATATTGTTCTGTCGTTGAGTGTGTGTGTTACACAACCTACTTCATGCTAGAGATCTGCAAATTTGAATCCCGCTCCCGCCAGGTTTTAGCCCGAACCCGACCGCTCCCGCTTATATTCAGCATTTTTTGTCCCGCTGCCTGCCCCACCCCATTTTCTACCCGCCGCACCCGATCCCGCTAAAGAGGGGGGGGGATGAGAGCAAAACCGAAAACCACCCAGCTATACAGAGTCCAGACAGCCTATTACAAGCTGTCTGTATAAACACACAACACAAGCATACACACACACACACACAAGCACGAAGCACACACACACAGGCAAAGCTCTCTCATTTATGCGCACACACACACACACACTTCTCATACGCACACACACACACACACATACACACACACAGCAACAACGAAAAACATAGCATAACGCTGTCTCATTCATACACGTACATATGCTCGCTCGCTCGCTCGCTCGCGTGGGTTTGGCGCTATATTGCTATATATTGTGGATATCCCGTCCAAAATACAACCAGTTATCGACCGCTCCCGCGCTTTTTTCGAAAATGTATTCCCGCGCCGCAGAAATCTGACCTCTGCAGACCTCTACTTCATGCTCAGTCAGTAGTCAGCATCATCAGCAGCAGCAGCAGGAGCTGTCAGTCACCACTATAGGAGCCACACAGCGACATGTACTGAGACAATCTCAGTGACACAGGACGCAACGCATCAGCGCAC
Source organism: Danio rerio (assembly GCF_052040795.2). NCBI lineage: Eukaryota > Metazoa > Chordata > Actinopteri > Cypriniformes > Danionidae > Danio > Danio rerio. Next base: position 43,711,709 of record NC_141025.1, read on the forward strand.
GTCACAAGCTCCAGTGGCACATGCCGCTATCCACTGACACCAGTCGCCAAGCATATTAACAGGTGCAGTGGCTTCTGTGCATCAGATGTTGTGTCATTTAATTAAAGGTATAGACGAATCTCTGCATTGATCCTGTTGGCTGTCTAAACATCTGCCTGGTGACCTACTTGGAACTGGACCATATCCACGATCAAGCCCTCCAGATGTGCCACCAGAAGTGTCAATAATCCTACCGTCCATGATGGATACTCATACTCATCAAACCCTCCATCATCCAGACTACAGCTTCACCCATTTGTATTCATCTGAAGTGAATGTAACTGAAACTGCTTTAATGATGATGTTTGTATTAAACTGAAGTGAATAAAACTGAACTTAATTGGTTTTGATTTAAGTAGAACTACAGCAGCATTTGACCTCCACTCTCCTAAAATTGATTTCATTCTCGATTCTTCATCTATGTTTAGCTGCTTTGTCACAGTCTACATTTTAAAAGTGCTCTAGAATTTATAATGTCTTGACTTTGTTCTCAGTATCTGTTCCTGCACCACACGGCTCTTAGATAATCAGCTTGATAGATGAGAGCTTTATGCATGAACTGTGTGGCTGACGGTAATGTGCAATATTGCAATGGGTTAGCTAGCTAGCAAGGTCAGCTGTGATCTTTTAAGTTGTAACAATAACACTATGAATGCTAGTATTATAATGTTGATTAGTCATGTGTTAAAGGCATTTGCATTATGGATAATATCTAGATTTAATGGCAATACTACTTTTGAATTCAGAAAACAGTGTATTAGCGAGCACCACCATGTTCTATGGTAAGTGAAAGAAGAAAAGGTCAGAACTGGCTCTTCCTGCTGTAAAATGAGGATGAGATGGGTTTTAGTGACCATGAGAATGATGCAGATTGAACATTTGATAAAAGCGGTGATTGAGACAGTTCAAGTAAGTTAGCTCTAGACAGGCGTAGTATATAGTATAATATATGTGTAATTCTTCAACTACGGGCACTTCAAGGTCCTTTGATCATATATCCAAATATATATATATATATATAATTTTGTTCAAATTCCTCTTACTTTGTCAAACTAATAATAAAACCTACTTAAAAAATACTAGCTTTTTATTATATTTTTTCATATTATTCAACCTCCTTTTAGGTTTCAAAATCACTGTTTTCACCTTGTCGCACACCCAGAGTTTTAAACTTCAACAATGAAAATAACATTTAAAATATTATTTTTCTGGTATCTATTAATGTATCTTAATGAAGCACTAGTGAAATCATTTAAATATATTATAGTTATTAATGTGAGACTATTATCATTATTACTTTTTTATACAATATATCAGTGTCATTTCCACCACAACACTGTAATGTCGCTTTAAAAAGTTTGTGTGAGATTATTTAGGTGGTTTCTATGAAAATGAATAGTGCCATCTGAGAACATCTTCAAGATGGAAGGAATTTACATTTTTATCAACAACACTTGAAGAAAAATGAAGGTACTGCTTGAGAAGGAAATACATTTATTCTACATCATTTCCAAACATGCTGAACAAAATGAAGGTAAATAAGAGTGTTTTGTATACATGAAAGGCTAGTATCAACTCAAAGCTAATCTGTGAAGCTATTTTTCATTTTTTCACAATAAACTGTTGAAACGTCATTTTTACTACTGTCATTTCCATCACCACACACATTTAAAAAAAATATTTAAAAAGTTCTCATCACATATTAAAAGTGTATTCACAATGTATAAGTTCATGCTCTATTTAATATACAAATTCAGTTTATTTGTTTTCTAATAATCTCTTAATCAAATTAATATTCAATTTTAGAGTGTGACAGGTGTACAATTGGAGGAGCAAGGGGAGGGATGGGAGGGTCAGACCAGGGAGGATCAGAAGAAAACGTCCAGGGGGGGTTCAGGTGCCCCGGCAGGAAACCAGGTTGTAGCCGGAGGGTTCGTCCCGAGTAGCGAAGAGGCACAACAGGGAGGAGCGGGAGGGATGACCCAGGGACAATCCAACAGGAGATACAAGGCAGGAGGTCTGTGGGGAGCCGGCTGTATGAGAGGCAACTGGACTGGAATCGGCTGAGCTGGAAGCAACTGGACAGGAGCTGGCGGGGCTGGAGGCAACTGGACTAGAGCGGGCGGGGCTGGAGGCGGCTGGACTGGAGCCAGCGGGGCTGGAGGCGGCTGAACTGGAGCCGGCGGGGCTGGAGGCGGCTGGACTGGGGCCGGCGGGGCTGGGACCGGCAGAGCTGGGAGCCGGGCTGGGACCGGCAGAGCTGGGAGCCGGGCTGGGGTCGGCAGAGCAAGGAGCCGGGCTGGGGCCGGCAGGGCAAGACGTCTGGGAGGTGCTGGCAGGGCAAGACGTCTGGGAGGTACTGGCAGGGCAAGACGTCTGGATGGCGTTGGTAAGGCGAGGAGCCGGACTGGGGCCAGCAGGGCAAGGAGCCGGGCTGGGGCCGGCAGGGCAAGGAGTCTGGGCGGCACCGGTAAAGCAAGGAGGCAGACTGCAACCGGCACTGAAGTGCGCACTGGCGGGCGCTCTGGGGATAGAGCCGACACTGGGGATTTACAAAGTTCAAGAAGTCTGTCCAGAGGCTCAGAAAAAGCAGGTCTTGGAATAGCCCGACGCGGATAAGCCCGAAGCTTCAGTTGGGCTTCTCTCCTCCCTCCTGAAGATAAATTAGCAGGACCCGAAAACAGACCTTTCTGTTGATCACCGCTCAGGCCTTCCTCCTGAGGGTTTTCCTGCTTCAGGGCGATCGAGAGAGGAGAGCCAGATATTAAAAGTGCGTGCTCCATAAAGAAATAGAGACTCCACTCCTCCTCAAATGGTGGCATTTTGGATCGCACAGGTTCTAAAAGTCCTCCCCGAAAGAACATCATTAGCAGTAAATCGCTAAAAGTGCTCCTTGGGGCCAGATCCAAAAATTCTTTAATGTAACGCTCGACGAAGCGGTTACCTTGTTTTATACTTACAATAAAATCATCTGCTGGATCCATTTTTTGAGTTCGTCGTTCTGTCAAGGTACGTTGAAGGGACGGAGACAAAAGGTGTAGGATCCAATAGCAATTTAATGATGAAAACGTGCGGTAACAGAAAAATCAAAAATATCCAAAGTAGCAAACAAACAAAGAAAACAAGATACTATGACAGAACTGGAATAAGGCTCAGGAACTACGACAGGATACAAAACAAATCTTAGGAACAACATACCAAACAAAACGAACAACAAACTGACAAACAATGGGTGAATGGTGTAAAAATAGTCCATGAAATTAAGAGGAAACGGAGACAGCTGTGAATCATAAATCAGTGTAAGTGAGTTCCGGATGTGTGCGCGAGGTATGTATGAACTTGAAGTCTTTAGGGACTGTAGTTCGCTCTCAGAGTGAGTGGCGAACTACAGTGCCCTGTAGTGGCTATTTTCTCTCAGTGGTCAAGAAACAAAGTCTTACCCGGGATGTCTTTTACAAGTTTTATTCTTTATAAAGAAGATTACAGTCATACAGCAACAACAGTTTCTGCAGAGTGAGATACTGAAGTCAAGTGTGTTCACCCTTTTATCTGGTTTGTACTGCTTACGAGGTCAACTCCCAATAAGGCCTCATCTACAATTACGTCAGGCGTCTTCTGCTGTTCGTGCGATATGCTCATAACAACCACACATCCTTCTTAGGATAATGAAAAAGCTTTCACCTAAAGAAATATAGTTATCTATAAAAATGTACACATAGGTTTTATGATGAACATATGGAGAACACAGATACACACACATGTAAAAATGAGTCTTAGACAAGTTTCTAACATATAAAGCTCATCTAAATATGAATTTTCATTACAATTCCTCTCTTTTTATCATTCATTGATAACTCATCATCAAATTCATTTTTTCACCTTTTCTAAAATCACACTAGTTATAAATCACATTCTGATTATATTGATCATGCTGATTACACAAATCATTTAACAGGTTTCTGCACACATAAATACACTAGAGATGTTCAAACCCTCTTCTTAATATAGTTTCCCCATTAAGATTTACTTTTCAAAACATCCCTCTTCCCTGGGAGCCGGGCTAAACGAATAATCACTGTTATTGCGCTCCTGACCGAAGTCAGACCCTCAGTTACCCCTCAGAGGTTCCATCACAGAAATTGCCTGTTATTTGCACACTATTGATTGATTTTACACAACAAAATTCAGAAACATTTGTCAGTTAATTAAAATAACTAACCCTCTACGTTGTTAATTAAATCATAATACTCATAAACATAGGAACACGTTGTTGTTTCTGTACTCTTAAACATACATCACATTTACACTCTTCTCTCGATTTTCATGCAAATGATCACTCTTTTAAGACTTGTTACAGAACATACAACTCATGCAGTTTGCTGTTTTTCTTTGGATAGACCCAAAATACATGTAAGCAAGCAAATAGTCGTCTCAAAATTCAAACAAAAAGTCAGATCAATTAACATTTTCTCAATTAAGTAACAGCCGTCACCTAAATCTGTTCTTAGTCTGTTCACGGGTTTTTTTTGTTCATATCCACATAGCTGCTGCTATCACCAAAGTCATAATCAAATTCATCCCCCATATCAATATTCATACCCTCTTTGTTGACAGCCATCTTTACCATCTGAAGGGATGTTGTAGATGTAATCAGTCTGCCCACTGACCATGATATAAATCTGAAAATACATGGCAGACAACACAATAACACTAGACCCACCCCCACTATAGGTAAAACTACAGTAAAGGCCCAGTAGATCCAGGTTCCCCATTTAAACGATAGCCAATCTAGCCAGGAGTTGTTGGCTTTCTTAGGCACTTTTACGGCCAATCTCATATCAACTACAACGCCAGTAATGTTTTGCTGTAATCAGGTTAATTAAGGTGACACTAGCAGCAATGCCAGTGTTGTTCTCCTCAGACCACACATTACTTGCACACAGAATGGATGCCAGCAATCTTTTCGTCCATCTTCAGATCCTTAATGTGATGGTCAAGCACAGCTTTTTCACCTCTCTTTTGGTTGCCTTCTCCTCCGTCTGATTGCTGCTTGGTGTTGTATTCAGAAGTTACTGTTTCACACACCCCTCTTGACTTTGTTGTTGTTTCTCCCCAGCTGTGACCTTGCTTCACTCAGATATCAGCCTGCTGTTTTCCTTCAGACATCTTCAGAGCCCCTCTTTCTCTCCTACTCCCTCGCGGAATCCTCCTCAGGTGGTGGAATTTTCCTGCAGTGCCCAGCGTGCACCCACGTCGCCCGCTCCGCGACCTTCACCGCTGTCTCAGTGGTCAGTAGCACTTGAAATGGACCCAGCCAACGTTTCGCTCTCCAGCTCTTTCTCCTCAGGTCCCTTATCACCACGAAATCGCCAGGCCTCAGATTGTGTAGTGGTCTGTCAGCTGCCTTCCCCAATGCGGCCTTTACCTGCACACAAACATTGGACAACACATGAGACATTTCTTTACAGTAATTCAACATGTCAGCCTCACACACATCTGTTGAGGGCAGCTGCTGTTAACCCCCATTCACACCTACATGCAGTGGTCTGCCAAAGAGAATTTCAAACGGGCTCAAATTCATTTTTGATCTTTTTCTCATTCTCATGTACATTAGGACAATGGGTAAAGCTTGAACCCATAGAAGCCCTGTGTCTTCACAACATTTTGCCAATTTGTTTTTTTCACAATACCATTTTCTCTCTCAACAGCTCCACCTGAAGCTGAATGGTAACTGCAATGTGTTCTCAAATCAATTTCCAAATATTGGCCCACTTGTTTGATTGCTTCATTAACAAAATGGGTACCATTATCTGAGCTTATTTTTTGTGGTATTCCCCATCTCGGCACGATTTCAGTCAGTAACGCTTTTGCTACCGCAGCCGAATCTTGTTTTGAGGTTGGAAAAACTTCAACCCACTTTGACCACATGTCAACCATCACCAAACAATACCTTTTCCCATTGCATGGGGACAATTCAATGAAATCCATTATCAAATATTCAAAAGGCCCCGTTGAAGGTGGATGAGATGATTGTGGAACCTTTATCGCTCTGGCCACATTATGTGTGTTGCAAATTACACATCGTCTACAGAAATTGTCCGCAAATGTAGTCAACCCCTTTGTGAACCACAGTTCATTCATTTGCGCATCCATTGCTGTTTTTGACTCATGATCTTTACCGTGAAGTAATTTCGCATAATGTTGGAAAAAATTTTTTGGTAAACACGCCTTGCCCTCAGCATACTTCCACACATTATCTTTCATCACACAGCCAGACTGTCTCCACTTGTTTTTCTCCAGCCCCGTCGCGAAGGTCTGCATATCCTGCAAAGAAGAACACATGTCATTGTCATTATCAACAGATAGCAGAGAACATTCAGAGTTGTCCTCGTTTCGGGACGCCGTGACTTTTGCTGCTGCGTCTGCTCTGGAGTTACCTACAGAAACAGAATCTTTGTTGTTAGTGTGCGCTGCGCATTTACAAATGGCCAGTTTGTCAGGTAGTAAAATCGCATCCAGCAGTGCTGCCACTAAAGGAGCATGGAGTATTGGTCGACCATCAGACTTTAGAAATTTTCTGTGTTTCCACAGAGCCCCAAAATCATGAGCTACCCCAAATGCATACCTAGAGTCAGTGTAAATGGTAGCTTCTATTTCTGCCATCAAATTACATGCCTCTGTCAACGCCACGAGCTATGCGGCCTGTGCCGAATAGTGCCCTGGTAATTTACCAGAAGCCATCACATCAAATTCAGTTGTTACAGCGTAACCAACCTTATTCTGGCGTGTTTGTGGACCTTTGAACGCTGAACCATCCACAAAGAGGACATTGTCACAATTTTCAAGTGGTTCGTCAGAGAGGTCAGGTCGTGGTGTACACACCTGTTCAAGTGCTGTTAAACAACAATGATGCCCTTCCCCATCCTCCTCAGTAGGAAGAAGAGTAGCTGCATTCAAACCAGTATATCGTTTAACAGTTACATTTGGCATATCTAACAAGATAGTGTGATATCTCAGCCAGCGAGCAGTTGACAGATGCGATGTTTTTTGTTCTTGAAGTATCATGGACAGAGAATGTGGCACCATCAATATCAGATCAGAATAACCAACAAAATCTCTTGAAACCATAACAGCTTTTTCCGCAGCCGCCACTGCTCTTAAGCAACGTGGCAGGCCTGCTACTGCAGGGTCAAGTTTGCTCGAAAAGTAGGCCACAGGTCGCAATCTACCTCCATGATCCTGTAGGAGCAATGACATCATGAACCCATTTCTCTCATCTACCATCTGAACAAATGGTTTTGTTGGTACAGGTAAACCCAATGCAGGGGCTTCAGCCATTTGTAATTTCATGTTTACAAATGCCTGCTCTGCCTCTGTCGTCCACTCTAGTTTGTCAGTGGATTTCATCCCCTTCCCTAATGTAAGGGCTCTCAGGGGTTGTTCCAAAATTGCATAATTTGGAATAAATGTGCGACAATATGAGCACATTCCCAAAAAAGACAACATTTGTTTTTTCGTCAGCGGTTTTGGTACATTTTTTATACCACTCACCCTTTTTTCAGACAGAGATTTACTGTGTGGTGCAATGACATGCCCCAAAAATGTTACCTTTTGTTTAACAAACTGCAATTTTGTCAAACTGACTTTGTGGCCCTCCTTAGCCAGGTGTTTAAGGAGAGTCACAGTGTCTTTCACACATGTCTCCTCATCCTCAGCACATATCAACAAGTCATCAACATACTGTAGCAAAGCAGTTCCAGCTGTCAGGGTCAAAGGTTCCAAACTTCTTAACAACGCTTCATTGTACAAAGTTGGAGATGCTGTAAAACCCTGACACAGACGTATAAAGGTGTAGCCTTTACCATTGAAATTGAATGCAAACCAAAATTGGCTGTCTTTGTCCACTGGCACACTGAAAAATGCATTTGCCAGATCAACCACTGAATAGAATTGTGATTTTTCAGGAAATTGTGACAAAATCGTGTACGGATTTGGAACTAATGGAGCCCTTTGACAGCTGCATTTACTGCTTGTAAATCCTGTACAAAACGCCATTCTGTAGGCATCCCATTATCCCTTATCTTTTTGACAGGAAAAATAGGGGTGCGAACCTCAGAATTGTTGCATGGTACAATAACGCCCTGTTCCAGTAAAGCCTCAAACACTGGGGTAATGCCCTCAATGGCTTCCCTTTTCAAAGGATATTGTTGTTGACATGGTCTGTAATCAGATTTTGCAGTGATTGTAACTGGCTCACAACCTTTAATCAAACCAACATCATACTTGCTTTTAGCCCACAGTTCGCTGGGTATTTCTGCTAAAGCTGGGTGTATGTCTGTAGCGTTATAGTCAACCATGCAAGAATTCTTCACGCACACCTTGTCAATAGCAGTCACAGTTTTTGAAACAGCTGTTTTTGTTTCACTGTCTACTCTAAATGCTTCTGCGCTTTTGCTAAATTCCATCCCTCTTTCTCTACTCTCCCAGTCATCAGCTTCAACACACTGCTTCACAAACGGCCCTAAATCAGCCCAAGATTGTTGTTTACCCTTGCAAACTGATATGTGAGGCACAGCCTGTGCTGACAAGAGATAGAATGAAAGCTGCTTTTCTGACAGAGACACTGAAACTGCGCAAAAACTGCCATTCCAGTACATTTTCTCCAATTTCAAAGTTTCCTGTTCATCTTTCTCAAACCAAGCTTTTTCAAAATCATCATCCCTATCAATTACGACCTGTGACGTACAATGCAGTTCACCAGGAGACATCATATCACTGTCAAAAGGTTTAACACGTTCTTTAGCCAATTTGCAAATTGAATTAGCCCATTCATTGTCTTCAATGAGCCATTCATAAGCCCACTTTGGCTCTTGTGATTCAATTTGTAAACAACAAAATTCCTCCCCTTCAATCACTCTCACACCAGAGGAATCTGCCGTTAAAATCAAGTTTAGTTTACACAAAATGTCCCTTCCGAGGATGGGAACGGGGCATTTTGGTGAACAAACAAATGCATGTCTGAAAATTTTACCCCCCTCTGTCTCACAGGTCAGCGGAGCTGTAAATCGCTCGATCACTGTATGACCAGATGCAGACAGAGACTCATGAAATTTGTTTTTCAAAGCTATTTCACACTGTAGGTCACATGGTCGTATGCAAGATCTGCTAGCTCCACTATCAGCTAGAAACTCAACCAAAGTGGTCTCACTCAACATAAAATATTTTGGCATATTAAAAATGCTTCATTACCAAAAAAAAACAATGCCATTTCATCAGAAAAATGATCAACATCACTGTGATCAAAATTACAGTGGGAAATGCAAGCTTTTTCTTCATTGCAGAGAGCCAGTATATCAGTGTATGTGAATATGTGTGTATAAAAATGTGTCTGCATTTAAACATGTTAGTAAAAAATGTTCACTTCCCTTTACTGTAGCTGTTGGCTGCTTGCCCAGACCCTCTCCATACTGCTCTTCCCTTTCCGCACATCAGCTCCGTTGTTGGTTTGCGCCTTTCGGGTCAATCCTTGACCAAAAGTCCATCTCGGTGGCAAGCGCAGACATTTGGTAGAGTTTCTCGTCACGTACCCCACAGGCTCTGTAGATTTCATTGCCATCCGTCACATTCCAGTTTCTCCATCTTCTGGTATCTTTCTCACCCTTGACACCTTTGTCGCTTTTGAACTTGTGATATCTTTGGTTGTCAGGTCTTGGTTGGATCTTTGGTTGGCTGCTTGTACCAGAGCCATGTGCAGCTCGTTTTCTGCTTTCTTCTTGTCTTGCTCTTGCTTCACTCAGCTTGTCTTCAACATGTTGAGCACACAGCAGAATGTCCGTTAAATGTCCATTTCTCCAGTTCAAACAGATGTCCTCCACTCGCTCGAGGTGGGAATTTCGTTGGTGCGGTCAGAGGTCTTCTGGGACAGTAGCAGTTGAGGTCTGGGTCAGTTCTCAGGGCTCGCAGCTCAGCCACGGGATAGTGATGGTACAGCGGTACATGTATGGAAACAGATGTATAGAAAAGATTAGTAATGCTAATTAATCTTTCATTCACACTTTCACATTTTTCACTTGCTTTTTCCTTCACTTTATCTCCTTCATTCTTTTCCCTACATGACACTTCTTCATTCTCTTCCCTACATGCCAGCTGCCTCAGCAGCATTTTCCTCTTTGCCTCTTATCTTCCTTTCTGAGCCAACAATCAACAGCGTCTCCACACAACACACACACATTCCTTACACAAAAACAACCTGCTTTTCCTTCTGCCTTCTCAATCAACTCTTTTCAAGAGTTCACACTTAGATATTGCTTGACAACTGTAAGCAGGTTTGGCATGCTGTCCCGGGAGAGAACCCTGAGCTCGGAGATAGTTGAGCCCAGGGCTCCCACCAGGTCCATAGAGCATGTGAGGGGAGTACGAGATCAGGTGGTTCTCGAGAGCTCCCCTTTTTGTAAAGGAGAAAAGGAGGAGAAAGGGGTGGATGGGGGGTTTCTTCGGAAAACGAAGATAAGGGAGTAATGTCTAGCTAGGCTACTTATAGTGGGTTAGGATAGATCTGATTGGCTAACTAATGAGTGTAGATAGGTGGCCAGCTGCTGTCAATTATATCACGTGCTCCTCTCGAAATTAGTTTAAAAACTTCACTTCAAGAGTTCACACTTAGATATTGCTTGACAACTGTAAGCAGGTTTGGCATGCTGTCCCGGGAGAGAACCCTGAGCTCGGAGATAGTTGAGCCCAGGGCTCCCGCCAGGTCCATAGAGCATGTGAGGGGAGTACGAGATCAGGTGGTTCTCGAGAGCTCCCCAAATGCATGAAGCTCGGGACAGCAGCCGTGTATTCGAAGAAACTCCCCAAAAGGCTTGAAATGCTATATCCGGCTGCTGGATATAGTTATTTGAAAAAGAAAAAGGTAAAGAGGGCTCCTTTGGAGCAAAGGGTGAAACAGGTTCCTGCGGGAACCCGAGCAGAGTTGGCGTGGGCTGTGAACACTCCTGCTTGAGTAGAGACTCGGGGAGACCCCTTGGGGGTGTCAGAGCCATGGGGTGGGCGGGAATCCTGCTGGAGTCATATAAGGGAAGGGGAAGGAAGGACTCCGGCTGGAGAAGGGGGTGAAGGGGGGCAGGGGGGGCGGGGACTCCGAAGGAGTAATTTGCTCGCGGAACACTCCTTGCGGAGATAGAGCTGGGAGGTGGCAGCACTATATATAATTATATATTTATATGAAACATATAGATAGATAAATATATAATGGGGTAATCTAGGGCCTTGGGGGGGAGTTTTTACTGACTCTTGCGAGAGTCGAAGCTCTTGGCTCTCCTGCGGGAGAGAGAGCTGTATGTGCCATCTCCAGCTGGAGTCGGGAAAAGGAATGGTCGGTGAAGCCCCAGCTGGAGGGTGAAATGGCAGTTGGCAGATGACCCCTGCGGGGGTCCGGTGCTCGGGATTAACTCCGCGGCAGTTAGAGCTTGAGGGTGACAGCACTATATATAAATATATATTTATATGCGTGGGTGCATATATATATACATATATATAAATAAATTTAAAAAATAAAAGACAAGTGTGAGAAATAAACAAAAAAAATAATAAATAAAAAAAATAAAAATAAACATAAATAAAAGCTAGGGCCGGGGAGGGTCGGTGACATGACTCGTGTCACAGCTCGGGGTTGGGTGAGCTATTTAGCTGGCTCCAGTAGGAGTCGGGAAAGATGAGGGGGAGGTAAAGACTCTTACTGGAGGGTGACGGGCGCTATAGGTGCTCTGAGGGTGTTCCTGCGGGAACAGAGCGTGAGGGTGACAGCACTATATATAAATTCATATTTATATGCGTGGGTGCATATAGATATAAAATTATATAAATAAAATCAAACAGAGAGAAAAATAAATAGTGCTATACTATATGTCATTATGGAATGACATATAATATAAAAAGCTAAGGCCAGGGCAGTGAGATGATTCCTGCGGGAATCGAAGCTCGGGGTAACGCCCCTGCGGGGGCCAGAGCCATGGGGGGGGCAGGGTCCTACAGAAGTTAGAAAAGTTGGGGGGCAGTGAAGACTTCTGTGGCAGCGGCCGGGGGGGGGGCAGGGTTGACAAGGGGGCCTGGGCAGGGAGAGAACTCCTACTGGAGTTAGGTGAGTGAAAAGGGGGAGAAGGCTGAGTGCAAATCAGCTGGAAGGAAGAAAGGAAGTTAGATGGCTGGGTCATGCCCGCGCCCTTGGGAGACTGGGTAGTTCCTCTGCCCTCGGGAAGCTGGTATGGTTGGGTCGTATTCTCTCCCTGGACTAGGCCCATGCCCTTGGCCGCTGGGATTACTGCGTCTGCTGGTGAGGGTCCTCTGAGCTTCCCTGAGATGGCTGTGGCTGAGTCAGATATAAGATTTGAAGGTGTCGGGAGACTACCTTCCTAGTGTTTGTATGTGTTGTTACGATAGCCCTTGTGTGCTGCTGTGGTGGTGGCTCCAATTCTGAATGAGTGACTGGATTATGAATCTGGTGGGAAGCCTGAATAGTCCTATGACTTTAAGGTGTTTTGAAACCAAAAATGGTATTGAACGGAATGTGTGGATGTGTTGAGCAGTGAGAAACTGATGAGGTGTTCTGGGGTAACTTAAAATGTATAAATGAATGCTGACGCAAATTGTGTATGCTGTGGTTATGGGATTATCATCTTAAAAGGAGAGATGGAGTCAGCTGCGGCTCTGCTTCTGATACCAGTTTCTGAAAATAAAGCAAAAAGAGAGTCAGCGATTTCCTATGCAACTAGGAACATGTACAACAGTTTTTTTTTTTTTTTTTTTTCAGAATGTTTTGACGATATTGCCCGTTAGAAGCGCATTGGCGGCCCCGATAATATACCCCTCGAAGGGGGCTGCATCTGTGTAAAAAGGATATACTGAGGATGAAGTTGAATAGCTAATAAATGAATGGCTTCTATTCCAGCGCTTAAGGAAGTAAGTATAAGCAGGTCGCATGCTTTAAGCGTCACCTGATGGTTACAAACCTTTATGAATTCTTTTCTGTTAAACCAGGAGTCGCCAAATATGGTACCGATGGGCACCAGGTAGCCCACGAGGCTCTCGTGTGTTGCTCACAGGCTTGATCTAAAATAGCTCACCATAACGCCACTTACAAGTAAGCTTTCTCTAATATAGAAGTAATGAAAAAATGTAAATATTTGCAAAGATAAATAAAATAGTGTTGCACATTGATATATTAATTACGGGGTATTTCCTACCCTGTTAAATCATTGTTGGTAACTTTAAGAGAATCATAACATGATCAGTGACTTCACCTGGATGAATATTATTAATTATTACCAAAAACTTAAATTATAATTAAAGTAAATTGAGCAATTTGTTATTTCAGAGGTTGGTGACTCCCATGTTAAACGCTAAAAACAACATTTTCAAGAAAGCTGAAAACCTGTAACCATTGACTTTCACAGGAAGGAAAGAAATACTAAGGAAGTCAATGCGGCTGTCCGTAGTGCCCAGCCACAATTCATGACACTTCGTATTCTGCCGCGCCGCGGAGCGCTATTTGTAAAATTGATTAGTTTATTGATAAAAGTATGAATGTGTGAGTCTGGTGTGCATTAATCTACTATTCTCTGTCATAAGCTCGCCGCGTCACCGCGCCGTCGGTGCCTCTGGTGCGCGACGCTCTTCAGGCAGAGTTTGTTACGGCCAAGATCGGATTTAGATCCTTTCTCTTCTATTGCGGAGATTGCTGCTGCGAGATGAAGTAGGTGAGTGACGAAAAGGCATCCCTGCGGGATAATGCGCATGTGTGTTTGATGTTCTAAGATGGATGCACAGTTTATGCTTAGCGTGATATTTTTGTTCCAGAATATAAAAGGGGACTGATTTGTCGATTTATTCAAGTAGCTTATTAATGCTTGAAATTCTATCACTCCAAATTGATGCTTAAGAATTCTATAGAAGTGCTTAAGCCGGAGGTTCTTCCGCAATGAGAATGCAAATATTAGAAAACCGGTCACTAGTCTAGCTGGGGGATATTAGGGAGAGAGAAACGGGAAACTTGTTGGTGAATTACGTGCAAACGCCGTAGTTATTGGCGAAATCCAGCGGATCGTTTTTAAGCATAAATGTGTGGGCTACTACTGCATCCGAATGTTAAACGGACTACGAAATATAATTGTGACCTCCGATTGCCAGAAATCGGGTGGCAGGTGTAATATTGATTGCAACCGAGCGCTGCAGCCGTCTAGATTAGATAGATTGCTTGGTTTATAACGTGATAAATTAAGCATATTTATTAGGCAGAATCATGCTGTTAAAGCTGAAAAAGGCAGAATTATGAGGAGATGAAAGAGCCGTTATTAGACATTTTTGAAAACGTTCTAATGCCCATTTCAGTAGGGCTGGTATGGATGTGCTTATCGGGGAATTGCTCTGTGATTTCTGGTTTAGCGTTGGTGGACGGCTAGTGAGGTTGTGGGAAGGGAGCGCCGAGATCGGCTGTGCTTCAGTAGACGAAACCACTTGGCTGACGGCGTATGCATCGCCGCAGTAGCTGCGAGCTTGTTTAAATTAGAGGGGAAAAAGCAATGATACGCAAGGTAGAGGGGCGGGGTGCGTAGCCCGTAGGTGGTAAGGATCGCTGAAAGAGGAGGACTGGAGTGTGCACTGGAATCGGGCTGCAGGCTGGAAGAGGTGAGGTGGGATTCCCAAGAGTTGCTTTAATGTCCGGGAGATTGGTTTTATCCGTGTTTAGAATTATGATTGCTGCAATATGTCCAAATCCAATATTGCTTTTTAATCCTTTCCTTGATTCTCCGGGGAGGCGGAGAGATTGCGGGTTTAATGTCTGTTTAGGATAGGGGGTGTGGCAGGAGCGTGTTATGTCCTGGGGGTGGCGGTGAAGATGTGGATTCGCAAGTTTTTTGGGTTTAATGCAGCGGCTTTGAATTGTGATGCCGGCGTCTAGGAGTTTGGAGGAGTTCAGTGACAGTCGTTGTTGGATATGAGAGACGCATGATGATGCTGGAGAAGGTACGTAGCGGAACTGGGCATTGCATTGTAATCTGGCTGGAGTGGATAGGCCTACGGCCTCTTGTTGGAGCCTCGGTCTCGAGCTGACTTTCATGCTGGGCTGGTTGTTGTTAAGACGGGGCTGGTGTTTTCAGGGAGCGCGGAGCTTTCTTTCTTGTATGTAGCTGTGCTGATGCTGTTGTGATCTCCGCTGCCGTCGCTGTTGTTGTTGTCATTTTTTGTAGTTGCTGACGATGGTAGTAATGGTGGTGTGGTATTGTAGTTGAAGGATAGTATGAGATGTGGAGGATCCGTTTTGTCCTTGAGTAACTTTGGAGGAGCTATAGCGGACCTGTCGTTTGTTTCTTCGGAAAACGAAGATAAGGGAGTAATGTCTAGCTAGGCTACTTATAGTGGGTTAGGATAGATCTGATTGGCTAACTAATGAGTGTAGATAGGTGGCCAGCTGCTGTCAATTATATCACGTGCTCCTCTCGAAATTAGTTTAAAAACTTCACTTAATTTGTTTAACCTAGTAACACTCAACATTCCCTTTCCCTCAGAAACTTGTGATACTTTATTAGTTTTCCTATATCTTGCATGCTTTTTTTCTTTTTCCATATAATTTTTTCCCATATTCCAAAACACCGGTCTATCATATCTTCGTACTTTGTTTTGAGACGTCCCCATGCTGGCAAAAACTTCCCCTGGACTTTGTCGGTACCTATTAATCTGTCGGACGTCTCCAACAGATTTCGATTTTTCACCTAAAATCGACAAGTTAAGCTTTTCAGCTCTATTTCTCGTTGCACACAATTTCACTTTCCTTTTAGAAGTGAATCGCCCGGCCCCTGATTTCAACCTCCTTCTGGAAGTAAATCGCACAGCCTGGATTTCAGCTTCTTTTTGGAAGTAAATTGTACAGCCCCCTGATTTCAACCCCCTCCCGGGAGTAAATCGCAGTTAGCTAGCCGAACGTATTAAAAAGGTCTTGATCTTAGACAGGCGCCAGATCTCACTTGTATAAGGTCTTGATTTCAGCTAAACGCCAGATCTCACTTGTATAAGGTCTTGATCTCAGCTAAACGCCAGATCTCACTTGTATAAGGTCTTGATTTCAGCTAAACGCCAGATCTCACTTGTATAAGGTCTTGATCTCAGCTAAACGCCAGATCTCACTTGTATAAGGTCTTGATTTCAGCTAAACGCCAGATCTCACTTGTATAAGGTCTTGATCTCAGCTAAACGCCAGATCTCACTTGTATAAGGTCTTGATCTCAGCTAAACGCCAGATCTCACTTGTATAAGGTCTTGATTTCAGCTAAACGCCAGATCTCACTTGTATAAGGTCTTGATCTCAGCTAAACGCCAGATCTCACTTGTATAAGGTCTTGATTTCAGCTAAACGCCAGGGGCCTGTTTCAGTAAGGAGGTTCAAACAACTCAGAGTTTAAACTTGAACTCTGAGTTGATTTACCAAGAGATTAAAAACTCAGAGTTTTCGGTTTCAGAACAGCTGATCTGAGTTGGGTCAATCAACTTCGAGTAGACCAACTCAGAGTTAAGTGCGCGCACCGTGACTTTAAAAAGGCATTATCAATGGAGCGCAGACATTACGAGTGACTATGGCAATATCTTATAAAAGAGATCACCATTTCTTTCTCCAGCTGAACTTGATGTTCTCATGCAAAGTTATAGCAAATATGAGTGTGTATATATTTGAAAAGAAGCAACCATCAGTGAAGAAGAGACAGCGTGGGAAAACAGCTGCTCAAGTTAATGCCTAATTTAACTTTTTAAGTATTTAAATATTTAAGTATAATAAAATAAGTAATGTAATTTGTGACGTTTATATTTTTTTTCTAAACTTTTTTATACATTTATTAGTTTTAAATGATTTAACAGTGCACTTGTGTGTCTGCCTTTTTTATTGATCAAGTGATAGAGGTTAATATAACATTCAGAAGGTAAGCAGTACTAAAAATAATTTTTAGAAAGAATAATAATCCCATTAATCTAGTTACAGTGCATGTCGAAGGTGAATTTAATTTAATTATTTATTAAAAAAGGATAAGCCATTCTAGTACAGTTCTTCTGTGTGTGACTAAAATGTAGGCAATAGCTATGTTTCCATCCAAATATATTACATAAGTTTATGTGCAAAACTGGAATATTGCATAAAAGATGCGAATAAAATTCCATCCAACGAGTCAAAGAGAAAAAAATTGTCACTTCCTGATTAAACTGGCACCAAATATCAACAGTAAAAACAGAATTTACTGTGGTAGAAGAAGCTGCGTCATTTATTTAGCCTAATTAATGTACTTGTGCCTCGATGTCAGAAGACAATGCTGAAACACAATGAACACGTGGGGGCGTCTGAAGCCATGAGACGCGGAGACTCTTGACACACACCAGACGTTCGGAGGTAATTAATAATATACACTAATACTGAAACAGTTAAGGCATTTTAGAATGACTAAAACAATATTTGAGACGTGTTACAGTGTGCCCAGCCTGCTGGTTTGTCCATTTACACACATTTTCATTATCATATGATCATGATCTTTTTTTTAATGTACATACTGTAATTTGTTCAGTAAAAGTGTTTCCATCGTAGTTTATGCGCACATTTTCTATCGAATAAAAGTTTATCCTACTCAGTTATGCATGTTTTTTATGCATATTTAAAAAAGTTATGTGCATCATGACGTTTCTATCAATCGTTTTTATGCACGTATCCAAAATGAGCATTAAAATAGGTGTGTGGAGATGTAAGGCTAAGGCGAGAAATACCGCTTCATCTTTAAAAAAAGGGAGGAGACAGACAGAAACTCTGAGTTTAGAGAATAAAACCTGCTTCTGACCAGGTTAGATTCACAGAGTAAGTTACCACAGTAACTTACTCTGAGTTAAAGTTACCTCTCTTTCAGAAACAGGCTTGACTTACCCTGCTTTCTAGAGTTTAACAAACCTGACATTTTGAAACGGAAAACCCAGAGTTTCTCTCGTTTCAGGGTTAAAATACTCTGAGTTTTCAGTTAACCTCCTTTCTGAAACAGGCCCCTGGTGTCATTCATTACACACAATGCCTCAAAATTGAAGACACTTGTTGCTAATGCTAACCACATGTATAAAAGCAAGTTTAGAGTGCACAGTTTGCTGAAGATTCCAAACAAACACAATGGATGAAGGCAGAGTCAGGGAAGAGGAATTCAAGTCAGAGGAGGGAGAAGAGCTACAGTAGCCATAGAAGAAGAGGAGTAGGCCAACGAGTATAAGGAGCACGCCAACAAGGAAGAAGAGGAGGCCAACAAGGGAGAGGAAAAGGTCCAGGAGAGGAGAAGATCTCCTATGCAAGACAACTTCGCACCATCCTTACAGTTTTTCTTGTTTGCTTTGACCAGGTTAAAGAAACTAGGTTCCACTTCATTTTTATTTTCTCATTCCCAGCAGAGCAGAAGACCGGTCTCGCAAATGTGTAAAACCATTTCTCATTGGGTTGACACATTTTCCCCACCATTTTTCAAAACAGTTTACACAGATATCATTCAAGCAGTCCAAACTCCATTGTTTTAGCTATAGTATCCAAACAGAAACCTTCTATTCCTAACCATTAGAAACCACCAAGATCAGTATGAATTCACAGAAGCACCGATTTCACACTCCTTTACACAAATCTTCACTTAGCAATCTGTCTACAAACATTAAAAATGGTGGAAGGTCTGTGTTGTTCTGTGCCAGCATGGATGGAGGAGGTCAATAGTGGCTATGTCCTATACTCCTAATAGATTTGACGGTATATTGGTTTACATGTGTTCTCTCTGATATTTACATTATTTTATTACTTTTTTTCTTCTTCTTTCTGCTACTTTTTTCTTTTTAAATTTTTTCTTTTTTTTTACGGTATTTCAGTTTTCAATATAAGTTTAATCAAAGCATTTCTTATTCTGAATCCAATTATTTGCAAAAAGGCAAATTTGACAGCCCAAATAGAATTCACAGTTCTGTATTTTGTTTTTTGTTGTCCATTGTCTAATGAATAATTGAAAGAGCTCATATACTTGCTTGCAAGTTGTGTTGTTTGAAGGTAAAACTAGCTTTT
Source organism: Danio rerio (assembly GCF_052040795.2). NCBI lineage: Eukaryota > Metazoa > Chordata > Actinopteri > Cypriniformes > Danionidae > Danio > Danio rerio. The sequence continues at coordinate 43,730,853 of NC_141025.1, forward strand.
GTTGCATATTTTAAATGTTTTGGCACGGTATATGTGTTTTGCAAGCATAATGTTTCATTTTGACCATGAGTGCCGCTGTTTAGGCCTGTGTGTTAACTGTTTTGAAAATGTGGAGTTTTAGTTGACGGCTGCATCAAAGCAAACAAGAAAAACTGTAAGGACAAGCTGCAAGCAACAGTCATTGACCATGTGAATAATACTCTTTGTGCTGCCATGGGTTCGGAGGGGCTTGTTCACCGGCATGCTGTCCCTGAGTCTTACAACACCCAATGTCTTCTCACTTTTCCTAGAGGAGCTAATGAGACATTTTACTGGACCACCGATAACACCATCCTGGGCCCGCACATCACATTTATGTGATCATTTGGGACAATGTCCGCTTCCAGAGAATAAACCAAATCAGAGAGTGGTTCACCACCAAGAGTAACCACTTTTTACAGTTTTTCATGATCGCTAACATATTTAAAATTAAACTTTTTCCACAATTAGCAAAACCATACACTCAAGGAACAAAACACAAGGCGTTTTTCTTGCAGTGCCTGGCAAAAGACAGTATAGCTTGCAATGTGGATGAGGTGATGTGGCCTGATGCAGCTCAGTGACATGATGCTGCACAGTGATTGTGGTGTGTGAATAAAGTAAATAAAAAAACTTCAAACCCTAATCCGTAAAAAGATTTTGAAAGCTTCGAGCTGCTCTTTTGGTGTGAAAGTTTGAGTTTTGAAGTGAGAAGGTGTGGTTGTGTTTATATAGCTTTAGAAAAGGATATTGTGTTTAGACATTGGGGACCATGTAATTAAACAGCATGCACTTACATTGCTTGGGCCACTAATAGAAAATATATGAGTTAATTTTATTATTTTAATTTAATTAATTCCTAAATAGCTGTACATTTTACAAAGTCAAACCTTGTCAAACCAATCTTGCTCATTTAGCATTATTATTACAGTTTCGTGAATTATAAATTAATTGATTTAAACTTCATTATTATTATTATTATTATTATTATTATTATTATTATTATTATTATTATTTTAACTATGTTTATTATTATTATTAATTATTTATTATTTATATGTTGAGATGAGATGAATCGTTTACTCACGTGATTCAGATTGGCGATTCAAATTGTGGTTGCTATAGCAACGCGTGGTATGATTTGACTCCATATATAAACACCGAGACTCGCCGCTATCTGTTGATTGAGGAGAGGCGAATTTCTGAGACATTTGCTGAGGATTACTGTGCTGATACTGCGATTCTTCAAGGAGACCAGAGAATTTCTGACAGAAGACTTTTATTTTACAAGGAGATCGACGCTCAGAGCTGAAATTATTCCTTTTGACACGTTTTGTTGCTCTTTTGTTGTGTTTATTTTGATTTTGATCTTGTTTTTATTGACATTTTTATTGATATTTGATCTTTGTTCTTGTTTTCAGGTTTGCTGGAGTTTGGAGGAGTTTGTCAGATGGGTGAAAACCGCAGTGAGTGTTTTAGTTTTTATTTGTTTATGATCAATCATGATATGATGTTGTGTAATGTTTGGGGAAATGTGATGTAAATAAACTGGTACAAATGAACCCATTTCAACACAACTGTTCCCCGATATAAGTGATCAGATGTCTTTTATTCTCTGTAGATGCAGCTACTAAAGTTAATTGTTGATTAATTCTTATAATCTTATAATAAACGTGATATGTTGTTGTTGTTGTTGTCGTTGTCTCAGGCCGCTCCAGATCCAGGAGTTCTGCTTTCATCCAGGCAGCTGTTCAGGACGTCAGGACACATGATGGTGATGGTGAAACCCAGACCGTGAGCCAAGAGCTTGATGGATTTCTCGCACCTCTGCCTTCCCTGTTGGCCAAATCTGTGTCCACAGATCAGGGTAACAGGAAGAGGAAGCGGCAGAGCGGCAGCCAGCAAACACCAGAAGATGAACGTCCGTCCACCTCATCTAGAAGAGCTCTCAAACGCTCTCGCAGAGGTCAGAATGGCTTTTTGAAGAAGTGATGATGATGTTTCAGTAATGCTCTTTTACAGTTTTCTCTACTGCTGCATGTTTTCTTTGAACACACATTTCTACTGCTCCTCTGTGTTGCAGACGCGTATGCAAAGGGCCCACTGCTGGGAGACGGTGGATTTGGCTCTGTGTTTGCTGGGATGCGCAGGTCTGATGGACTGCCAGTAAGTCGTTTTCTCCGCTCTTCATTCAAACAGCCTTTAGAAATCCTGATCTCAGTAAATGTGATGTGTGAGGATCAGGCAGGTGTGATTTATTATGCTTTATCTGTCTACAGGTCGCCATCAAGTATGTGTCTAAAGAGCGGACACAGAGGAGACTGAGAGTTGTGAGTTCAGTGTGAACCTGTTGTTGTGTTTGATGTTTCATTGGGTTCTGAATCCAATCGTTTGTCCTGCAGGAAGGTCAGGGTCGGCTGCCGCTGGAGGTGGCACTGATGACCCGCGTCAATTCAGCTCCTGCCTGCCCCAACGTCCTGCAGCTGCTAGACTGGTTTGACCGTCCCAGACGCTACATCCTGATCCTGGAGCGTCCGGATCCCTGCCAAGACCTCCAGAGCTTCTGTGAGGAGAACGGCTGTCTGGATGAGGGTCTGGCCAAGAAAGTGCTGGTGCAGCTGATCGCGGCTCTGAAACACTGCGAGAGCCGCGGAGTCCTGCACCGGGACGTCAAGCCAGAGAACCTGCTGATCTCCACAGAGTCCCAGGACATCAAGCTGCTGGACTTCGGCTGTGGAGATCTGCTCAAGCGCTCGGCCTACAAATACTTCGCAGGTGGGTTTGTGTTGCAGAAGGAAACACTCTGTGGATGTTTGTGAGCTTTTGATGATCCACCAAAGGGAATTTGTGTGTGCTGGAGTGTTTTGAACGGGTGTTTGTGTCTCCTTGTGTCTCTCAGGAACGATTCAATACGCTCCACCTGAGTGGTTCTGCAGACAGCGCTACCATGCGGGTCCAGCTACGGTGTGGTCAGTGGGAGTGACCCTCTTCAACATCCTGTGCAACCGTTTCCCCTTCGGAGGCTCACTGAGGGTCACGTCCAGGAGCAAACTGACCTTCCCCATAACTCTGTCAACAGGTAAGAGACTCACTGAGAGATCAGCAGAAGTGTGTTGCTCTGTGTTTCTGAACACGGTGTTGTGTGTATCAGAGTGCCGTCAGCTGATTGGCTGGTGTCTCAGTCCAGCGGCGGCTGATCGGCCCAGTTTGGACGATATTGAGCGCCATCCCTGGTTACAGTGAACAGGTGGCCAGTGACTTGACACTTATCTGAGTGACGCACTCATGGCTTTGATTGTGTTGTTAGGGTCAGTCTGGATTAATGATCTTAATGATTTGTGTAGGGTGAGCAGGAGTCACACAGGAAGTGCAGAGAACTGCTTCCTGATCACCTGCAGAATGAGGAGTGGGCACCTCACTAACTAATGGCCGACTCACCCAGGGCCGGGGCCCCTTTACCTGCACTAAGCCACCGCTTCAGATGACTTTAATGTTAATAGGGATTTTAATAATAAACGTATTATTTAGACAAATAATCCAGGTGTAGTGTCTTCCTAGAGTGACTGGAGAAAGCTCAAATAAAGGGAGAGTTCACACAGAAATCCAGATTTACTCACTGTTTACTCAAACTCAAGCGGTTTCAAATCTTTAAGAGTTTCTTGTTTTCTGTTTTGCACAAAATAAAATGTTTTGAAGAAGCTGAAAACCTGTAACCGTTGACTTTCATAGTAGCAAAAACAAACAAGTCAATGGGTACAGCTTTTCAGCTTTCTTCAAAATATCTTCTTTTGTATTGAACAGAATAAAGAAACTCAAACAGGTTTGGAGCAAGTGAAAGGGAGTTAATGATACAGAATTGTTATTTTGGGGTGAACTATCCATTTAAGTCCTCTTAATGGAGGTTTTCATAATGGTTTTAAAATGAAGATTGCAGCTCTACTGACTGAGGCTAAAGGTGTGATGAAATATTGTTTTGGTTGTTATTCCATTAAATGATCTTATAGATCTATAATATATAAGTTTTGGTGGAGTTGTTGTGGTAATTTGCCCACAGTAGCAGTAAAACCTCTGAAATGGTGTACACATCTGATGATCTAAGACCTAGTTTTTTGTTTTTTTAATATTAGGAATGTTCAGAGCTCTGTTAGATGTACATTTGCATTCTACATTTCTGTTGTTGTAGCAGGGAGATGTTTGTTTTGTGGCATGAAAAGAGTTTAAGAACTTCAGTTTTAGCTGGGAGTACTACTGCATATGCACTCATGTGATTGGCTTAAATTATATTAAACTGAGAGACCCAGAAACAACACTGAGTCCTTTCTGAGACTGCAAGTCAAATATTCTGAAAAAAACATTTAACCTTTCTTAAATGTATTTACATTTTTAATCATTAAAAACTTACAATATTAGAATCAATGAAAATAGGATGCAGATGCCAGAGCATTGTCATTAACACTCTTTTGAATCATATTTCTACTAAAGAACAATGACTTTAGTTTACTCTACTTTACATTCTGCTGGTTCTGACATTAGAATAAATACTGAAGTCTGAACTCTGAGCTCTTTCATTCCTCTGCCTTTGTTGCTGTGTGGAAGGCATGTCTAATGAAGCATAACACACTTCATCACCAGCCTGAAACAGAATATATTTAATTAAAATAAGAAACAAATAAATAAACAAATAAATATATTATATTATATTGATGTAATTTATGTTGCTGCTAAACTATTGCGAATAATATATATTAAAATTATTCTCAAAATGTGCTCATACTGTACCTCAACATGTCTGTTCTCAGCCCCAGAACCTACAGAAACTTAACAAAAGATAAGAATAATTTACATTTTATAATTTGAGATATACATTTTTTACGAATAGCTGATGACCTGTAGTTTTCTTCTGACAGAGGCAGTAGACGCAGATGGAGAAGAGGAGAACACACACCGAACACACACCGAACAGCAGATTCCAGCAGAAAACACACTCTGATGCAGGTGATGTGGAGGTGCTGTTAAACCGTTCAGCACAAGGAGACTCTTGCTCTAAAATGAACAACAGGCCATTATTAAAGTGAATATATATTTAGTTATTATATTCATTTTATTTTATCTTTACTGATTACACACAATAATGAAAAATATGAGTTTAACACGGATGAATTTGCTAAAAGTGGTTGGAAAATCAGAAGTTAAAGATTCTAATATTAAATACACTATAAATCATCGTTTTACAAAATATAATGAATTTGCTGTTAATTTAATTTAAAGTATTATTAGAAACTAAGATACACTTTAAAAACTAATTATAAACACTTATTTTACTAATATACTTTATTAAATATACATTATTTCTGTATTTGAAGTCGGACTATGGCTGCAGGATTGTGTTGCTTAATTATTTGCAGGACTTTGCATTAATTATCGATAAAATTCATTCAAATAATATTAAAATAATAAAACTTTAGGTAAACATGTAAACTTATCATTAAAGCACAGCTATATTATGAAGAGATAAACTATAATTGACACTAATATTAGCTGTAATCCATAATCATCAAAATGAACTGAAATAAACACTTGAAATAAATTATTCTGAGTGTAATGAATGATTAAATAATTCCCCAGCACGGTTTAATTGAGAAAATATCTTTTGCAACACATTTTAAACATAATATGTTAAATAAATAATCTCTAATAACTCATGACACAATATTTTAATAGTTATTTTACAAGACACTAGTATTCAGCTTAAAGTGCAGTTTAAAGGCTTAACTGGGTTAATTAGGTTAACTAAAGTTAGTTTAATTTAGGCAAATCATAGGACAACAGTGTTTGGTTCTGTAGCCAAAAAAAAAAAAAAAAAAAAAAAATCTTACAGGGCTAATAATAATGTGCTTAATTTTTTGTTTGTTTTTATCAAAAACTGTTTTCACTTCAGCCAAACTGAAAAATAAACTTCACTGATCTGATAAGATCTCTTAGATCATTGTCACAAAGCACAGATTTTCCATTAGGCTTTCTTTAGTCTTGTGTATTGATTAATGTGCGCGAGGGCAACTATTGGTTTAATGAGGGAGTTTTCTGAGAGATGAAGAGCTGTAAAGTGAGTGTTCAATTACAAAAAGAAATGATTATACAAACTCAGTGTTTCCTTTTATTAACATTGACAAAACCGTATTACTTTAAAAGAAATATGATTATCAAAGCATGTCTTAGAGCGAATAAGCCCAACAGGATTTTTATGTAATCGCCTTTTATCTTAATTTATATATAAAATAAATGTTTAATTAGTAATCACTACTGATGGGTTAGATTTTCAATATTCAATATTGTTCAGTAATTATTCAGCAGTAATTAAACATCTCTGTAGCATTTCCTCCTGCAGATGTGGTTCAGTCAGTTCAGCACTGCAGGGAGCTGTCCATTGTGCTGAATTTACTCCACACTAAACTCTCTTCTCACATTAAATTCATTATAAGTGTCTGATCAGTGAACAGGATACTGTCATTTCTCAACAACTAAAGAAGGTCTAATGTAGAAATTAAAAGATAATAGGAAATACAGCAGATGGATTTGCTTTATGAAAGGAAATTTTGTTGAATGATTATTACAATTTGGTTTAAATGTTGCACTCGTACATGTTGCATTGCTCTGCTCTTCTTTAAATAAATCAAACCTCAGTTGTGTGCTGTTTACACTGTCTCTGATTCATGGCACGTATTTTAATAAATCAGACTTTTGCATCTTCAGTTTCTCATCAATTCCAAGTCATGAAAATATTAAAAGCAACATTTACAGCTGCAGCGTGCACTAAATATTTTCTTACTTTTCTTATTTCTGTTTTTTTCTAACCACAGTTTATCTCATGCATTGATGTGTGTATTGAGCATGCAAGATCACCAGCTTGACCACAAACAGTTTTAGGACATTCAGTCTGTTGCATGCCTGAATAAAAACACTTGTGGTTTGTGTTCTCGCCTAGCTTTTCACAGCAACTGCAACATCACTGCACCAGGAGCGTCAGTAAAGACCAAGAAGAAGAAGAAGAAACACAGCACTGAGCCTGAAAGCTGATGTACTGTAGGCTGCAAGCAGAATCCTTTATGACCCAGGGATAATTTAATATAAAAAATGTATATCAATATAATAAATGAATCATATTATTAATCATATTATTCACTTTATAAATAATTTTTAACTACATTCAAAAAATAGAAACCTGTTTACCTTTAATATGTTTACTTTAATTAACTTTGATATATTTTTACTACTGTAAACTGGTGTAAAAAATCAGGCCGCTTCAAGGCAGACTTTGCACCCTTAACAGAAGTTCAGAAGCTCAAATCACATCAAATCATCAAACGTAATGACAAACGAGAGATGTTTTTCTGAATTTAATACAATCTTTTTTTGTTTTAATATAAATGAACAAGGCTAGATCGGTTAGGAAAATTCTAGCAAATGTACAAGCTAATTGTCATTACAGACCTTGTGATAGTAATTTAGCTTATTGAAAGCTGTATATTAGTGATGAAAACAGCTATTTAGATTCATACAAACAGAAATAATGTATTTATAAACTTGCACCTTTCTGCTGTGGACGCCATCTTGTGGTCAGACGCGGGAACTCATTCGGCAGGTGAACTTTTGTGCTTTCTAGCCGTTGAGTGAACACAAAGTCCCTTAAAAAGCCTTCACATACATCCAAAATAACGAAAACATTAATAAAACTTAATAATATTAAATCTGAAAACAAGAGCAAATGAAAAGTACATAAATATGACTGAACCATGTAGCCTACCAGATGATGATACAAACGGCCATGTGATCTGAAATCGTGCGTAGACCATAGACTGTAAAATATAGGCATAGACATAGAAATTGTGAACGATTTAATTTACTTTCTATTATTTACAATAATAAACTTTTTTTAACTTATATTCCTAATATCTACGTGAGCAGTTAGCACTGTACGCACAGCAAATTTTAGATAGTAGATTTAACTACCTTGGAGTTAAAATTAACACTGCCTCAGAGTTTATATGGGAACCACTATAAGTGTTAAAAATAACATTGTCAACACCAAGAGAGTGTTAATTAGCAAACTCTTGTTGTGTAAAATATCTGTTCAATTTCCGAAAAAATACCAGCAGCTGTGGTTGCCAGAATCTTTTTGTGAAAAACATGGAAGTTTTATATAACTCTATAAATTTACAAAAAATAACCATATTTCATGAACTAATACATTGTTCATTTTACAAAATCATAGCTTAGTGCAAAAAAATGTTAAGTCTTTAGATGCAATAATGTTTTCATGTGTGATGGCAAGTAGCAAACAGATTTTGACAGCATTAGTAACTACACAGTTACCTTTAAACAAAAGAAGATGCAGCATAACACAAATTTTCTCAGTTCATCTTGGACTTGAACAGAGACGCTATTATCCTCCACAATGGTGACACAAAAACCGTTTTGCTGTTTTTCTTTTTTTTTTTCATTTTTAGATTTTACGGAAAAACACCAGCAGCTGTGGTTGCCAGTAATCTGCTGTTTTTCACATTCATAAATTCAGTTTACAGAATATTTCTGTTAAAAGCACATTCAACAGTCTGTATTTTTATCGATCTCACACTGCAAATTTTAGATTTGGTAGATCTAACTACCTTAGAGTTAAAATTAATACTCCCTCAGTGTTTTTATGGGAACCACTATAAGTGTTAAAATAACATTTTTGAAAGTGTTAAAATGTTTAACACCCAGAGTGTTAATTAGCAAACTCTTATTGTGTAAAACATCTGTTAAATGTATGTCAAAATACTGGCAGCAGTGGTTGCCAGTAATCTGCTGTTTTCAACATTTTACATTCGTAAATTCAGTTTCCAGAATATTTCTGTTAAAAACAAATCCCATTGTCTGTATTTTTCATTCGAACACACGTAAGCCTTAAATTCCAGAGCAAAATCCTCACTAGTGTCCTCACTACAGAGGGCTGAACACTTAGACAGTGATGAAGTTAATGAGACAATTAAGTGTCTAATTAAAGGAGGATTGAGAATTGTTGATGAACAACTGTTAACAAGCAGAATCACCGAAGGACAGAAAAACACAAGCCAAAACCAAAGATGAAATCAACTGAGAAAAAAAAAACTCTAAATAAAATAATAATCAATAAAAATAAAACAAATTACACAATAAAAAATCTTATTTTTCAACATTTTTAAAAAAAACTCATCAAATTAAACAACTTATCATGGAGCTACACCTATTACTGACCAGTGACTTTATTTCTGTCATGTGAACAAAAGCTCTTAATAAAATTTCCGTTGTTCATTTGAAGTCACCATGATGGAGGACAGAGTCTGCTTTAGTCAGCCTCTTCAACTTCTTACTATAAATGTCTTCTTCTTTGGCTGCTATAGATAGTGTTAATTACACTATTTAAACATAAAGCATGGAAAGCCGAAAGAAAACTAAAGTGTCAGTCTGAAGTGATTATTATTGATAATATAGCCTTCCTTTCCTGCTTGTTTTCTAATGCAAGATCATATTAGTTATGTGTGAGAAATAAATAATATACATAAATGAAACCACTGAAGCTCCAATAAAATAAAAAAAATATTTACAATGAGAATGTTTGATCTATGGCAGAACTTATAAACATCCAGACATCAATAATTAGTCTTTGAATCTCAATGATGGTGACAAACAAAAAAATAAAAATCAAGTAAAAAAAAAAAACACTACTGAAATATCACCTCCCAAAAACAACACAAAATAAAGGAAAAGAGATTGTAAGAACATAAAGCTGCATAATTTATTCATGCTGCAATGCATGCTGGGAGCTTTGTACTATGCTGGCACCCAGCATGCATTGCGGCATGAACTATGCAGCTTTTTTTTTTTTTTTTCAGCAACCACGGTTGAGGTTCATGTCCTGATTCTTGATGCCTGTGTGTTATAATGAGCAAGCTGGAGCTTGAATGTTTAGTGCATGACACTCTAATTATTAATTGCATCCTAATTGTTTGTTGAATTTTCTTTGAAGAGCAGCAAACTGTCAGTAGTATTGTCCCATGCAGCTTTAATACAACTACATTTGCATATTATTATGAATCAACTTAATAAACACCTGAATTTAAATCTATAACAATTAAGCATAAAATGAAATGAAATATTTTTAATAAAAAAATATAAACCTCTGTTCATTGTCAAATATTCTTACAGAAATTAAGTCAAACTGTAATCAGTGAAGCTGCTTATACTATTATTTAATGGAGTTGTTTAATCCTCTGTTTTAATTCAGTTGGTTTGGTGTGAGGCTGTGTCTGTAGATTTATTTCTTCCTTCAATTTCTTATTCCTTCAGTGATTGTGCTTGTTAACAGCAGGTGTTCAACAGCAGGTGTCTGAATTCACTTATTTGTGGTCATTTACTCTGTCTAGTGGACTAAACTAATTGACCAATTTAAGGGCCAGGTGAATGAGGGTGTGGCGAGATTTCAGACACTCTGATTAGTTTCTCAAATACAAGGGTTTTCTTCTTATATGTTACTCTGTATGACATGGAGGCAAATCAACTTCTAACGCTGAGAGGGTTATTTTACCTTTATCTAACTCTAGAATTTTAACACTTTACTCTGAATTACCACAACACATGAAATTTAACACCAATGAATTTGCTGTGTGGAGGAAACATTTGTGAAATGTGTTTTAGCATTTGAGAAAAACTGTAACACAACCAAGCCTTAAAAAAACATTATGGTCCACCCCTTTAATGACCTCTGCTGAGATCTTGAAAAATTACATTTTTATTATTTATTATTTTATTTAGAGTTTTATTCTCAGTTGATCTTATCTTTGGTTTTGGCTGTAATTTGTGTTTTTCTGCAGTGATTCTGCTGTTAACAGCTGTTTATCGACAATTCTCAATCCTCCTTTAATTAGAGACTTAATTATCTTATTACTTCATCACTGTGCTGAGTGTTCAACCCTCTGTAGTGAGGACACTAGTGAGGGTTTTGCTCTGGGATTTAGGGGGAAATGTGTTCGATGAAAAATACAGACTGTGTAATGTATTTTTAACAGAAATATTCTGTAAACTGAATTTACGAATGTAAAATGTTAAAAACAGCAGATTACTGGCAACCACAGCTAGAAGGGTCCGTGTATCATCTGTTCATTTGATTATTCCTTTTATTACGGAAAACGAAACATCAGAAAAACGATGAATATTTCGTTTTTCTGTTTATTCTGTAGGCAGAAAAAACGGAAACTCATCTGTTATTCAGCTTATTAACTTAAAACGAAATATTAAAACAAACACAAAACCAAAATGAAATAATGAGTCAAAAAATGGTCCGTGTACGGTCCGTGTATGTTTTGTTCATTTGTTTTCCATTTTCAAACGGAATAAAGGAAATGAAGAAAACGGCCGTTTTTCCGTTTTTCTTTTGCTCACGAGAAAACGAAAAAACGAGATTTTGGCTGGATTTTCGTTTTTTGATTTAGGGTAGGAAAACGGATAAACGACTTTAAAATTCATTTTACACATGTAGGCGGTGCTGAAACGCCCACTTTCCTCTAATTGGTCAACCAAATCTGCGCTCGTGACGTCACCCTCAAAATAAAAGCCTTACACGCAGGCTTTTAATTATTATTATTTAATTATATATTAACTAAGTTTACATATTCTATCATTTGAACCACACACAGTTAGCAGGCTTACATTCATTGCGTATGTATGAATTAAATAAAAACGTAAAGCAGTATTCTTAGACATTTGTCATTAAAATAAGGTCATAGTTCACTGCCAAGCTTCTTGCTGCTGTGCACCTGATGCAGAGCAAAGATAGTCATTTCCGAGGAGCACCTGGTTTGCATGATTGTTTCAGAGCAAGGGCTTTATAATAATAATAATAATTATTATTATTATTATTATTATTATTATTATTATTATCAGTTACTAGTGTTTTTATTGTTTGGTGTGTTTTTTTTCTTTTTAATAGTTGTTAGCAGAACCAGAATAAGAACACTTTGGGCCCTGCTATAAAAACAAAGGGTACCATTTGTTTTCATTTATTTCTTCCTATTTTAATTATATATTGTAATTATTTATTTGATAATTAATACTATTTTATTGCAACGCCAAAGTAGGCATGTCTTATTATTTTTTATTATTATTTTTTATAATTATTATTTTTTATTATTAAATTTGCTGTTATTGTAGGCTAGATGGCAGGCTTTAAATATTTTAAATAACATTTACTCATAACCCTACTAATTCGAGAGCCGAACCTAAAAAAGTTTAAGTGCAATAAGCCTGTACAATAAAGGGAGCCGCAATGCATATTTCTAGCACATTCTTTCACTCAACAATTATTGCTGGAATAATGAAATACATTTCAAATTAACTAATTAAACACATTATAGTTGATAAAAAAAATTGTGTCTAGTAGTTCCGACAAACAGATGAGCTCGCTACATGTGCGTTGCGCTAATAATTTGACATTTGCTCTTCTTGAGAAAGTGCTACAGTGGGCCCTGCTATTTCACATATAAGGTTAGTGATACGTATTTTAAATTAGTATTGCACATTATTCATTCATTTTCTTGTCGGCTTAGTCCCTTTATTAATCTGGGGTCGCCACAGCGGAATGAACCGCCAACTTATTTAGCAAGTTTTTATGCAGCGGATGCCCTTCCAGCCACAACCCATCTCTGGGAAACATCCACACATACACACACACTTATACAGAATGGACAATTTAGCCTACCCAATTCACCTGTACCGCATGTCTTTGGACTGTGGGGAAAACCGGAGCACGCGGAGGAAACCCACGCGAACGCACTACACTACTGAATTAGACACACAATCTCAAAAAAAAAACTTGATGCTTATTTACATTATCTAAAGTCATTTTTTATATATTTTCGTTTTAATATGCAAATAATTTTCTTTAATTTGTAATAGGCCTATTGTCCCTCATTGCATAAAATAACCAGCCTTTGTATTCAATATGTTTGTCCATCCAGTTTGACGCAAGCTAAACAACATTTTGGCCTGGTTTGCTTATTAAATGAGTGATTTTCACGGAGAAACAAATCATCCATCCACACAGTTTTGTATAGGACCTGTGTAAACAAAAATATACACTTCATCATAGCCTATAGGAAAATGTATCTGTTTAGAACTAATTTTGTGTTGTATAATTAAAAATATTAAAAATACAATTAAAAAAAAGGAATAACATTTGAAGTGCAATGCTTCAAAGATCCAATACGCTGCATGCAGAGCCAAAACAAAAACTGGTTTGTTTGTTTAATAAAATAATAATATGAAATTAAAGTGAAATAGTTCCATAACCTGTATTATAACTGTAGTCACTCTAGATGACACATCATCCGTTGCGCCGGTCAGTTTCACCTTTAATCAAGAATGTGCCAGAACCAAATGAGAATATTTACAGATTACCTCGGAATGAGACCTCGGTCTGTGAAGGATGCAGAACACAGAAACTCGTTGAGAATGGAGATGCATGTTAGATGTTTTATATCCCTTTAGATATTGTAAATAAACAACAAGTTTTTATAGAGATTGTGTCATGTCTTTTCTTTGACGCACGCGATGAACAGCCCCAAAAAGGCGCCTTTATTTAGCCTGTAGCCTAAATAATAGTTTAGATTTTATAACATATAATGTTCCATTACTTTAAATGTATAATGTTTTTTAACATTTATGGATTATATAAAATATATAGTTTATATAAATGCGCTCTGATCATTCAAGGATCATAATGCGTTGCATATTCTTCTTATTCTTCATTAGGCTTGATCCGTAAATTGTGTATTTTATAAACTGATCGTTTATAAGGACTAAGCTATTATTAACTGTAATTCCTCGAATGGAAAAGTCTTGGTTAAAGAAAAAGAGAACTTAATTCGACATATGCATATAGTGCGCTTATTTCTGTGCGCATCACGCGCTTTACCGAATTACCTTTTTTATTTTTTATGCAATAGTAAATACATCTGGCAGCACCGAAAAGAGCAAATGCCAAGTTATTAGCGCAGCGCACAGACAGCTAGCTCGTCTAGTCTGAACCAGGGGTTTTCAAACTATTCATTGCACACCGATCCCATTGCATTTTATTTAGGATAAACCACTTATTTAAAATTAATTAATTAAAAGGTGCGTACTCTCCAATACACCACTGAATTATAGTGTCATAATATTTAATAATTATAATTAAGATAGACACCTGACCTCCATTTAATAAACAATTTATTTGCCATACTCTGTTAATTTGAAGTTTAAAGTTTAAATCATTTATGTTAAACTTAAATTATTTAAAAACTTAAAAAGACTTAAATTGAGTCATTTAAGACATTTTAGGTCATAAGTTTACATACATTGACCGTTGCATTTAGTAGGCCTATTCTGGTCTAAATAAGCTTTTTGCATCTTAGGTGTTTACACACACAATTAAGCAGTTATACGTACATTTAATGTTACTTTGAAATTACTTTTGATGTAATAAATAATCCTAAATAGTTGAAAGTGTTAACATATTCTTGAAATGTAGTTATTTTATAACTATGAAATTTATTACTAAACAAAGTGAATCATTATGAATTTGCCAAGAAATAATCCACTTTACCACTGTAAAGCAATGCCCCGCACTCACTAGAATGGTAGAACCTGGACTGTATGATATGTTCTGTATGTAAAATAGAGAAAATAAGCAAGAGGCGCTTTCAGTCTCATGCAGCCTTAGTGAAATATAGCGCGTCACAGCAATGAACTAAAAATAAAACCACCCTTGAAATGCTGGCGATCTTAATTTTTTCAGCCTACACTGACTGAGAATAATGTTGCACTATTTTATTAACAAATAATTAGAATGTTTTTTTTTTCCTTCAACACATTCATCATTACTTTTGCCTGTGCAAGTTTTTTGCGCGCGCTTGAGCGCGAAGGCATCTATTTTCAGGTGCAAGATGCCACTTTGGGTGGCACCAGCACACTCTGCCACACCTGTGGCTATGTCCCTGCTACAATAATAATAACAACAATAATGACAAAATAATAATAACAAATAATAATAATAAGACAGGCCTACTTTGACGTTGCAATAAAAAAGTATTAATTATCAAATAAATATTTACAATAGGCTAAAGGCATATATTAAATTAAAATAGGAGAAAATCCAATAGAAACAAATGGTACCATTTATTATAGCCCCATGCAGGGTCCAATGTGTTCTTACAACCATTGAATAACTAAGTAAATAATAATAATAACAATACTAATAATAATAGGCCTAATAATAATAATAATAATAATAAATTATTATTTTATACAGAGTAGGCTATTATTTAGGCCTACAATAGCTCTAAAACAATCATGTAAACCAGGTGCTCCTCGGAAATGACTATCTTTGCTCTGCATCAGGTGCACAGCAGCAAGAAGCTTGGCAGTGAACTATGACCTTATTTTAACGACAAATGTCTAAGAATACTGCTGATTTACGTTTTTATTTATTTATACATACGGAATGAATGTAAGCCTGCTAACTGTGTGTGGTTCAAATGATAGAATATGTAAACTTAGTTAATATATAATTAAATAATAATAATTAAAAGCCTGCGTGTAAGGCTTTTATTTTGAGGGTGACGTCACGAGCGCAGATTTGGTTGACCAATTAGAGGAAAGTGGGCGTTTCAGCACCGCCTACATGTGTAAAATGAATTTTAAAGTCGTTTATCCGTTTTCCTACCCTAAACCAAAAAACGAAAATCCAGCCAAAATCTCGTTTTTTCGTGAGCAAAAGTAAAACGGAAAAACGGCCGTTTTCTCCATTTCCTTTATTCCGTTTGAAAATGGAAAACAAATGAACAAAACGTACACGGACCGTACACGGACCATTTTTTGACTCATTATTTCGTTTTGGTTTTGTGTTTGTTTTAATATTTCGTTTTAAGTTAATAAGCTGAATAACAGATGAGTTTCCGTTTTTTCTGCCTACAGAATAAACAGAAAAATGAAATATTCATCGTTTTTCTGATGTTTCGTTTTCCGTAATAAAAGGAATAATCAAATGAACGGATGATACACGGACCTAGAAGGCAACCAAAATCAAGAAGAAAACAGCAAAATACTGTAAAACAGTTTTTGTGTCACCATTGTGGAGGATAGTAGCGTCTGCATGCAAGTCCAAGATGAACTAAGAGTATTTGATGTTATGGTGCATCTTCTTTTGTTTAAAGGTAACTATGTAGTTATTAATGCAGTCAAAATCTGGTTGCTAATTGTACAGACATGAACACTGACTGCGTTTTTATGAGCTAAGCTCTGTTTTTGTGAACTGAACATTGTATTAGTTAATAATATATGGTTATTTCCCATACATTTTAACAGTTTTATAAACGTCCCTATTTTTTACGGAAAAATTCAGGTAACCACAGCTGCTGGTATTTTTCCGTAAGTTTAACATATTTTTTAACAGTGTAAATACACTGCATGTGTTGTTTATTAATTGAACCTTTTTGTGTCATTGTAAATAGAAAATGTATTCAAATCTGCTGATTTCTGTAATTTCGTAAGACATTTTCTGTTGTATTTTTTTGTGAACAATTGTTTTTATTATTTAATTTTTTTGTTTAATATAGAGAGCATACAGCATATGACTATATCATAAAACAACCCCGAATCCCGCCCCCACCCAGGTAGAATTGTTCTATAATGACAAAACTTAAAGCTTGCTGTGTTATATAAAAAAAATTAAATAAATAAATAAAAAATGATGTAAACCTGAATACAGAGTAGAAGTTAGGTACGTACAAATAAATAACTATTATATCATGAGATACATAAAGACCATAAACAGAAAAGCTGTACATTAGAAGGAAGAAACAAAGGATTTGACAATATCAAAAGTTAAATTGCAGGACTTAACAGTTTTTGACTGAGCTCCATGTATGCGCGCTGTTGAAAGTTCCATACAGATAATGTCCAACAAAGATAGGCCCCATTGACGTCTACTCATAATATGAGGAGGGATCCAGCGGCAGACCAACATTTTCTTAGCAGCTGTGAAGGCAGCTAAGAGTAAGTTCTTTTGTTGCATTGAGAGTAACATGTTAGAAAAATCATTTAGGAAAAAGCACACTGGAGTCAATTCTACATCTTTTCCTAACAAAAATGAAGTGTCATGAGCCAGCTGCGACCAAAAGGAGTGAAGTGCAGGACAATCCCAGTAATAATGAAAATAAGTGCCAATTGTCTTCTGTGAGCATAAATTACAATCTGGGGAAGGTAATAAATGCAAATAGAATCGTTTTACAGGAGGATAAGTAGAGTCTATGCAATAGTTTCCAATGTATCATTTGATGATTCAGATTTTTTCAGGAGGATGAAATAGTGTCCCAAGTTTGGTCAGAAAATATAGATTCTACATCTCCACTGATATCCTTAGACCAAATAGTAGTAATGGATGGTGGTTTGTAGGAATTTTTAAGAAGAGAGGCATATATAAGTGAAGCAGAAGCAACAGATTTTATATTAGGTGTAATTATCTCCCGCAAAGGATGTGCAATTGTGCACCCCAGGGAATGCCATATGCGCGAATCGAAGATCTAATATAAAGATACATAAAAAATGAAGTTCCTGGTAAACTAAACTGGTGCTTAATGTCTTAAAATGATTTTAGGCCTTTATCATCATAAATATCGGCCAGTGATTTAACGTTGCATTTCTCCCAGTGTGGACAGTGAAAAGGAATTTTCCCTGATAAAAAATTATAATTATGGAACAAGGGTGAGTGTCTGTGCCACTCCACATTTGGTTACATTTTTTTTTAGTTATTGACCTCCAGGTAGAAATGAAATGTGTGATGATAGGGCCAAAACGAAGTTTACATTGCCTTAGAGAGAGAGAGACGGGAAAAAAACAAATATTCTAAGTCATGTGGGAAAACAAAAGCTTTTTCAATTTCCTGCCATGACGTAGATACATTAGGATTAAACCAAGATGATAATGCACGGAGGTGAAAAGAGTCTATATACAATTTAAAATTTGGGAACGACCAGCCTCCATCTGTTTTGCTATGCTGTAGAGTAGACAGTTTATTTCGAGGCCGTTTGCCATTCTAAATATAGCGTTTGATTATAGAATTTTAATTTTTCCAGTAACCAATTGGTGGAGATAGAGGAATCAAAAAAGAAAAAAAAATTATTGCAAGGAAGGATGTTCATTTTTATAACAAACAGTCTTGCGTGGAGGGAGGTAGGGAGGTGTGTCCAGTTTGCCAGATCTGAGGTGACCTTGGTTAAGTTATTGTTATAATTTTTCAAAACAATATCCTGTAGATATGGATAAATATCTACACCAAGATATTTGAAGGAGTGTACCATGGTAATATAGCCAAATTATGTTGTAGACCCCACATTAAAGTTAAGAGGAAGCAGAGATGACTTTGACCAATTAATGTATACCCAGATAGGGTGCTTAATTTACTGAATAATGTTAAAAACGTGTGGGACTGTTTGAGCTGGTTTATCTAAAAAAAGTAAAACATCATCAGCAAATAATGATATGGGATGTGAGGTGTTCCTAATTGAAATGGGAAGTATTAATTCGGATTGACGTACAGCTTGGGCCAGTGGTTCTAAAGATAGAGCAAATAATAGTGGAGAGAGAGGGCACCCTGGACGTGTGCCTCCTCCAATAAAAAAAGATAGTGAAGATATAGGACCTGTGAGTAAAGTGGTTGTGGGATTAGCATACAGAATTTTGATCATTTTTTAAAAATTAGAATTAAAACCTAAATGACCGCCCAAAAATAGTCTCATTCTAAATAGTTGAAGGCTTTCATTGCATCGAGTGATAGTATAGCGGAAGGAGAATTCCTTTGCTCAGATGAAGAGATTACGTGAAGAAGTCTTCGTAGATTACCTGATGCAGAGCGTGATTTTATAAACCCTGTTTGGTTGTGATGTACGAGTTTGGTCATATGGCCTTCTAGACGGCTGGCAAGGAGTTTGGCATAAATTTTAAAGTCTGTGCCGATTATCGAAAGTAGGCGGTAGCTAGAACATAATAAGGGGTCTTTATCTTTTTTTTAATAACAGGAATATAATAGCCATATTTATGTTTTAAGGGAAAAGATCGATAACCAGTTGAACATTGCAACATGTTTAACAAATAGGGAACCAGATTAGACCAAAAATACAAATATAATTCCACTGGTATGCCATCTAGGCCTGGGGATTTCCCTTCGCTCAAGCATTTAATAGAAGATTCTGACTCAGTAAGTGATATAGGTTTATCAATCAATAGGTTTACATAGGTTTAGCACCTCCGAATCTGTTTCTGACAGATGCGGAAGATTAAGAGTAGATAATAAGGAAGAATAGGACGTGGGTTCGCAACTAGACTTAGAAGTATATAGGTTACAGTAAAACGAGCGAAACGTATCATTTATGCTTTTTTGATCAGTCAAAATATCTCCATTTTGAGATTTTACTGCAGTAATGTTGGTAAAAAATTTTTACGTAATCTTAATGCCAATAAATGACTAGGTCTGCTGCCTTGAAAATAGTAGTTTTGTCTGGACCTTTGAATCAGAAATTCAACTTTGTGTCTATATAATAAATTTAATTCCTTTTTAATCATTTCAATAGAAACTGCAGGAATGTCAGAAAAAGATTGCTGGTTGATCAACTCTAGTGTTTGCAAAGACTCTAAATTATTGTATTTAGACTCTAAATCAGATATTTTCTTGCGATTACTTTTTGGACGAAAGGATGCAAATGAAATTGAAAAATTTCTTACAAAACCCTTAATTGCTTGCCATAATGGCAGAGGATCCTCTACTGAGCCTTTATTTATATCGATAAATTCACGTAGTTTTAATCTAAATTGCTCACAAAATTTTTCATCCTTTAATAAGTTTGTATTAAAGCGCCATCTTGGGGCTCGTGGGGGATGTTGATTAAATGAGAGCTTCACAAAATTACTAAAGTGATCAGACAAAGAAACGGGGGAGATATCAACTTGATGTATCATTGTAGTCATGGAAGACGAAATAAAAATGTAGTCAATACGTGATATGATTTGTGTTGGGCGAAAAAAAATTTATACAATTTTTGAGAAGGATTAAATAATCGCCACGTATCCACTAACGAAAATGAGCTTATACACTGTTTAAGATGTAGAGAAGAAGTTGTTTGTGAAAAAGAGGTTTTATTTACTGACCTATCAAGGTTGGCGAACATTACAGTATTCATATCTGCTTCCATTCCAATAACTCACAGTTGGATAAATCTGTAAGATACCTGGATAATTTTGCAATAAAACTTGGGTCTGGGCTACATGGGGCATACACTGAAAGAAAAGCTATCTTCCTGATGTCAATCACAGTCTTTATGTAAGCTATTCTACCCCCATTATCACCTTGTCTGTCTAATATAGATAAATTAATTTTCCTCCTAGTGATGATTAACACTCCTTTAGTTTTATTGTCAGATGCAGCAAATGAGACCACCTCATACTATTTATTGTTGCACCTATGAATATCCTCCTCTTGTAGATGTGATTCCTGAACTAAGGCAACATCAAATTTTCTTTGTTGTAATAAATCCAAAAAACTTATGTGAGTCATTAATGCCATTAATATTACAGTTAAGTATGTTCAACTCAGTCATAACTATCAAACAACAAAGTAAATCGGATGGATAATGTGTAATAGAAACACAGCACTTGCATTGTCTGAAGTCTACCTTTGACCCATTTAACGTATTTAAAAAAAAACAGTTACAGCCCAGGGTGAGAACTAACCCTGTACTGTCGCCCACCCCGCTTTTAGTCAGTGACATTGTCATGACAACCTGAACAATATTAACGTTAGTCACCGCCATGAGCCCTTTTGTAACGTGACAAAACAACTGCATATAAACATACGGAGAATATTTTGGGGGTTAAATAATATATAGAAAGAATAAAATGTATTTATCAGGAAAATTAAGTAAGGTGTTCTTTAAGAAAAACAAAAATGTCGGATTTTATATGTAACAGTTAACCTAAAATATATGTATTATTGACAATATCTCTATCGGCTTGTAAGCACAAACAGCAAGTGAAAGACCACCATATTTAGGAGTTTAAAATCCTAAATCAAGCTACTAAGTATTAACCAACCCTTGCAACACTTCCATAGTTGGGGAAAGTCCCGAAAATGAATTCAGCAACTGGCGAGCTTCCTCCAATGAATATAGATGTTTAATTTCGCCGTGTTTCATGACAATCTTTAGCGTAGCTGGACACAGGAGAAAAGTTTGTAGACCTGCATCTTTTAGTTTCTTTCATATTGTAGTGAAAGAGCTGCTCCTTTTTGCTATTGTAGGGGAGAAATCCAGAAAAAAGTTCAGCATTGCACCGTCGTTTGTTTTAACCGGACCATGGCATCTTGCTTCATTCAGAATCAGATTTCTGTCGTTGAAGCGTAGCAGCTTGAATAGAAAAGGTTGGGGCTTGGAGTGATCGCACTATGTTCTGGGATAGACTCGGTGTCCGCGTTTAACCTCTATTTCTTTGTTCGCCAGCGACGGGATCCATGTCAGCAGTGATCGCTTCAGAAAACCGATTGGGTCATCTTTCTTCGTTCCTTCGGGTAATCCTAGTAAACGGAGGTAAGTGCGTCTGCTGCGGTCTTGTAGTTCAGTCACTTGTTGCTCGAGAGAATCCAGGCGCCAAGCGTGCTCGTTAATCATCTTTTTCTGCTCTCTCTGCTCTCCAGTTAAAAAATCCACTTTGGAACATATTTTGAATTGTTGTCACGTGAGAGGAAAATTCTGAGCGCATTGCAGCAAGTTCAGCTTTCAGAATGTCCTTAAATCACTTCAAAGTGGCTGCCATGTTATCCTCCATGTCCATGTCCTCCATGACGTGGTCGACGATTTAGTTTTCTTCTTTATAGAGCATAATGGTGAATAAAAAGCAAGTTTCCCACTGTACGTCATCAACAAAACATATATAAATGAAAAAAAAACTACCCCAAAAGTAACTTAATGAGATGAATCTAAGGGAAAAAGGGGCTTGGTTCTGATTTTCCTCCCCATTAGAAGCTAGGCTGGGCTTACTCCTGTAGTAACACAGGGCGTCGAACGATAGCAAATAAGAGCTAAAAGAGGGTCTGACTGCTTTAAGATCCTTTTTGCTATTTGCACTGCTCGTTCTGCATGGCCATTTCCTTGGGAGTGATGAGGGCTTGATGTGATGTGTCTAAAATCTAGCTTATTGGCTAACTCCTGGAAAACTGCACTTGGAAACTGACGGCCATTGTCACTCACCACCTCATCTGGAATACCAAATCTGGCAAAAACAGCTTTTAGCTTCTGGGTTACACACGATGTGGTTGTAAAAGGTAAGTGCAATATCTCAAGAAATCTGGAGTAGTAGTCTGATACAATTAAATAATGTAATTTCTTATACCCACAGAGATAAACTGCAATCCGTTTCCAAGGCCTTTCATGAAGTGGTGTGGAGATTAGTGGCTCCTTCTGCTGGGTTTTCCTTAACTCCTGGCATGTCTGACAAGACATCACCAAATTCTTTATTTCCATTGAAATCCCAGGCCAC
Source organism: Danio rerio (assembly GCF_052040795.2). Lineage (NCBI taxonomy): Eukaryota > Metazoa > Chordata > Actinopteri > Cypriniformes > Danionidae > Danio > Danio rerio. The sequence goes on from NC_141025.1 coordinate 43,753,506, forward strand.
CACACAGACTCTCTAGCCCTCTCTCTAGATTTTGTGAGGCCCAGGTGACCCTCATGAACTTTTCCAGGATCTCTTTCCTCACCACTCTTGGCACTACAATTCTCCTTCCCTTAATCACCAAGCCCTTATACTCCGAAAGCTTTGCTTTTGCAGCCATGTATTCCCTGGCTTCCACAGGAATATGACTAATATGCTGTGGCCATCCGGCTCTGATCAGCTTGATTACAGCTTGCAGCTCACCATCAGCTGCAGTGGCAGCTCTAATGCAGTCCATTCTACTGGGCGTTGCTGGTATGCCATGCAACACCGAAGCCACATAGCAGTCCACATCAGTATGTGTTGTTGTCTCCTCAGTAATGCTGGTTTGCGGTGCTCTAGACAATGTATCTGCTACAAGTGTCTTGCCTGGTGCATACTCAGCTATGGGCTTGAATCTCATTAGGCGCATCAAAAGTCTCTGACATCGGACAGGGACATTGTCAAGACTCCGATTATTAATGAGAGGAACCAGTGGCTTGTGGTCCGTCACTAGTTTGAAGTCTTCTAAGCCACACAAGTATTTTTCAAACTCCTCACAAGCCCAAACACAAGCTAAACATTCTTTCTCGATCTGTGCATACCGTGTTTCTGGTTCAGTGAGTCGTCGAGAACAGAACGCTACAGGTTTCCACTCATCTCCATGAAGCTGCAGGAGCACTCCTCCTAGCCCAAAGCTGCTGGCATCAGCGGAGATAACGGTGCTTCGAGTGACGTCATAATATGTCAGAACTGGTGCGGTGGTGAGAAGCTGTTTAATTTTTCCAAAAGCAGTCTGCTGGGCATGTCCCCACATCCACATGTTTTTCTCCTTCAGGGGCTCATGCAGTGGTTGGCTGACTGTTGAAAGGTTGGGGATAAACCTCCCTAAATAGTTCACCTTGCCCAGCACTCTTTTCAGTTCTTGCACATTTTGTGGTGGTGGCAGTAGTCAAATGGCATCCACTTAGCTGGATCAGGCTGCACCCCAGATTCATTAATCACATGACCCAGGAACCGAAGCTGACTTTGTCTATATGTGCACTTCTCACTGTTTATGTTTTAGCCCCGTCGACTCCACTCTCTCCATCACTTGTGTCTGACAAATGTCATGCTGTTCCATTGAGGAGCCATAGACGAGTATATCATCCATAAAAACCTCCACACCATCCAGCCCTTGTAGTGTCTCCAACATTTTCCTCTGAAAGATCTCCGGAGCACTTGAAATCCCAAAAGGAAGTCTCCTAAAACAATATCTCCCAAATGGTTTGATGAAGGTGGTAAGTTTGCAACTGTCGGGATGAAGAGGAATTTGCCAAAATCCACTAGCGGCATCTAGAGTGGAGAACACTTTTGCACCACTGAGTTTGGCGATTATCTCATCAACAGTGGGTAGCACATAGTGTTCCCGCTTTACAGCCTCATTTAACCTTTTCAGATCAACACAAATGTGTATTTTGCCATTTTTCTACAGAACAGGAACCATAGGTGCACACCACTCAGTTGGTTGTGTTACCTGCTGTATAACACCATCGCTCTCCATCTTCTGCAACTCATCTTTTACCTTCTGTAGCATTGGTATGGGAACACGCCTTGCTGTATGCACAGAATATGGCTGTACTGAGTCTTTCAGGAGTATTTTGACAGAATCCGTTTTGAGTGTTCCTTGTTCACCATTCGCATAATCATGCTCTGAAACCTCCTTAATTGTCTCCTCAACAGGTTTATGTCAGCTGACAGAGATCTGCTTAACAGGTCATTGACTTTATGTCCACGGACCACATAAGCAACAAATGGATAGGACTTTTCTTTATACTGTGCAGTGGCTCTAAATTGACCTAAGCAGGTGAGCTTACAGGGCTATCCAATGTGACGTTAACTGGCCCCAATGCCATTACAGGAACCAATGTGCTAAAAGTTTCTTCTGCTACAATGTTCACATCAGCCCCTGTGTCAATTTTGAATTTTACAGGGGTTGCTCCAACTAAAAGCTGCACAGTCCACTGCTTTTCTAGTTCCTTTCCATTGTAAACAGAGCCTAAAAATACATATGATGATCAGCACTTTCAGCAAGCCCGTGCAGAGACTGGCAAAAGGGCATGTGCAGGATACATTTTTTGTCGCGTGTACTTTAAAGCGGGGGGTTGAGCGCGCGCCTACTGAAGGGCGGGAGGGAGGATGTGTCGCGGGGGCACTTTTGATCATTTTGGAAGGGCACTTTCTATCCAACACTAAAAAGGGCATGTGCACTGCACAGGTTGAGCCCTATGTGTGCACGTGCCTGACTTTCAGTGACTTCTGTGACTGACTTGCTGTTTCTACATACTCTTGCCCAGTGCCTCATTTTTTGGCATTTATGGCATTTTCCTTTCCTTTCAGGGCAGCGCTCATCACGTTCATGCTGAGCACATCCACATTTTCTACACTTTGCATGACTGTCTGTTCCAGTTTTGTCTTTATTTTTATATTGTCTTTTCACAGCTTCTTTATTTGTGCTGACAACTGCTCTGACTGCACCCACTGTCTCCCCTTTCATACTGACTTGAGTGGCCACTTCCTCAGATTGCCGTACGGTTTGAATTGTCTGTGCCAATGTGAGATCTGTAATCAACTGCAGCCTGCAAGACAATTCTTTATCAATAATGCCGACTACTATGCGGTCGTGGATATTTTCGTATTGCATAGCGCCGAATTCAGTGTTCAGACAGCTCGTACAGTGCTCTTATAAACCCTTCTGCTTTCTCGCCGGGTTGTTGCACCCTCTGATGGAAGCGCACGCGCTCATGAATGAAATTCCTCCTCGAAAAAAAGTATCCGTCAAACTTTTCCAGCACAATGTCAAAGTCGGTTTTATGTCTTTCTTCGGCAAAAACGAACGACTTATAAATGTTCTCTGCCTCGCTTCCCATGGCATAGATGGGACAACTTACTTGCATTTTTCCATCCTCCTTATCTAATTTAGTAGCTGTCCGAAATCTCTAAAATCTCTGTCTCCAATCCATCCATTCCGTCGGCTTATCAAAGGAAAAACTCAAAAGGGGATTCAATTTTGCCATTGTTTGTCACTTCTGACACCATGTTAAATGACAGAGAGCAGTCAGTTGCTTGGAACATACACACGTTTATTTTCTCAACTTGCCTGCATCCTGAACTCTCCATGCACTTCCGCTTTTCCCAATATCCCTTACCCCTCTAGTTAAAGCAACAGTACAAAACAGTAATGGTATCATTACGTCACAGAGGTCACATATTCTCAAAAACTTGGTGAGTGCAACCCTGATGAAAGTTGTGTTTACCTGAAATATGACTGAGACATCAAGCTCAAGAAAAATCAGACTTCTCTCCAGACTGAATCTTTTCAGTTCAACCATGATTTGGTGAGTTTTCACTCTATAAAAAGAACAGCAAAAACCAGTATATCCAGTTACCCTCTGCGCTGTCAGAGAAGAGTTAACAAACAGCTGTGGGTTTAGTTAGCTAAGTTATCCTCTAAATTTTATTTTAGGGATGAATTCCCTGCATTGCCAGGGAAGTTTAGCATTTTTCTGCTAAAATCTGTATCCTCTGTTTTAAAGCAAGGAAGATTAAACTTACATGTTAATATTTGTTGTTTTCTTTTTGTTTAGCCTTTTGTGCTAAAGTCTGTTATCCTCTGTGAAGCAGAAAAGAGTACCCTTACGTGCTAATATTTGTTTTGTTTGTGTTTAGCCTTTTGTGCTAAAGCCTGCTATCCTCTGTAAAGCAGGGAAGATTAACCTTACGTGTTATTATTTAGTTTTTTGTTGATTTGTTTTTGTTTAGCGCGAAGTGCTTTCAGTTTGTGTTTGTTTTCTGCATTGCCAGGGAAAGTTAGCTTTGTTAACATACAGTCTGTTGATCAGAAAAGTTTAGTGTTTTGTTTGTGTGGTAACTGAGAAACCTGACTGATCTCCACAAATAAAAAAAGTGGGCTTTAAACTCCTTTGTGATCAGATAAGGAATTAAATCATTGTTCGGATTACAGATGGACCTAATAGTCACTGAGAAAGTTAGAAAAGAGCTAACTCAGAAATATGAGATCCATCCAGACAAGACTTAGTCTGTAGATGAATGTAAAAAAGTACTAGGTGCCAGTATCGGTAAAAACAATGTAAAAGGCATTATCTGCTGTCACAGAGAATTTGATTCAGCATAAGCCACACAACAAGCTAAGCGCAACTCAGAGCTAGAGGAACAGAACAAACGAAATACAACTGAATTTTAATCTTTTTTTTTACTTCATTTACTAATATGATTACAACTTTGATTTTATTGTTAGGCATTAACTAAGAACTTCACATCACACTGACTTTAGTTAAATTAGCTGATGTTAACAAATTAAACCTTACTGCAGAATTAATTAACAAAATGACAGTAAATAGTCACACATTTTCATTGACAATGGTCAAATTAGAATGTTTATGAAAATAAATAACCATTAGGTCTTCAAATATTCTGTGATGAACATCACAGCCAACACAACAAACTGAAAATTGACAAACACTCTAAAGGTTTAAATGGTAAATAATGATTCACTGCCTACCTGACATGTTCAAGATGTTCTTTATCATGATATACTGAATTATTGAATATCGGCATATGTCTAAGGATTAGTCTTCATGAGATGGTCTTCCGTTGTTGCAGTGGAATAAGGATTGTTGGGAAGTGAATGGTTCATCTGATCCGCACCTGCCCAACAGCTTCTTCATCCATCCAGACTCTCCCGCCCCTGGACAGAAATGGATGCAGTATCCAACCTCCTAGCTCAAACTGACCAACAACACACTCAACTCCAACGGCCTGGGGGCTATTCCATAAGCCAAGCTTACAGAAAAAGCCAGGCTTATTTTGTTAAGTCAGGTTTATTAATGACGGATTCGGTTTCATAAATCAAATTAACGATAGTTCAAACTTAGTTACCCAGGCAACTTATGCTGGGAAACTAGCCTGGGGCCTCATGTATCAACGCTGCGTACGCACAAAAACTTTGCGTACGCCAGGTTTCACGCTCAGAATCGCTCACGTTTGGATTTACTAACAATGAACTGAACGTGGGAATGTGCGCAGGTTCACGGCAGCTTTCTGGCAGGCGTACGCACATTTTTTGTGCGTGTCTGTTTTATTTCCATTGGCGACTCCTAGAGGCAGTTGTGTTAAATTCTTCTCTACAAAGTGTCTGATCCTTGCAATGGCAGCTGTATGAGACGGGTTCATATAGTAGGTATGTAAGATTTCCATACCATACAGTTGACCAGCTAAACATTAAAGCACAATTTGCAGCGGTCGCCTGTTTTCCCAATGTAATCTGAGCGATCTACCGCACACACATTGCTATAGAGACACTATCTGAAGATGAATTTGTATGCGTGAATCAGAAACATTTCCATTCAATAAATGTGCAAATAAAATATGATGCACAAACTTATTGATGATTCCTACTTGTCTTTCTCTTGATAAATAGTGGGCAAAATCTGATATGTAGCGGGGAAAAAAAAGAAAGAATTCATTAGACGCTGGATTCGAGCCGAGTTTATGCTTGTACATGTCAGTACATGATCACATGCTTCTTCTGAGGTGCGCCACTGAGACTGCTAAGGGTACTGCAACATTTTTTAGTTATAAATCACACTATTTCTTTTTTAAATTCACTCAGTGCGATGTTCAGACCCAACTGTGTTAACCGTATCAGCTAAACTCTCCCACTCTATTTTTTTCTTTTGTTGTTAATTCCGGAGAACAAACTTGCAAATAACACCGCTTTAATTTCTCCGGTCTACCTCCGAAAGCAGCACCTCCAATTCACATTCTGTTCAAAGTTTCTCTTTTTGCTTGCTTTTGACATTGCTTTTTCGTTGGGTTTTGCCATTAGCATAGTCATTAGCATATTCATACGGGGGAGGAGGCAGGGAGGGGTTTTGTGCTCGTGCATGTTGCGCTCAGTATCACGTTCATTCAGATGTACAAAAGAATATGCGTGAGATTCGGCGTACGCAGTGTTTCATACATCTGAATTTTTTTCTGCGTACGCACATTTACAGCTTTGTGCGTACGCAATGTTTTAGTAAGATTTCCACGCAAGCTAACTCTCAGGCTAAGTCTTAAGTTCAAGCTTAATCAAAGTAATGTATATATATATATATATTCCAAGCCTTGCATTGGTACTGAATAGTCTAATGTATATGCACAAATATATTATTGTAAAGCATCCTGTAGAAAATATTAATTTAAAAGAGAAATCTGTGAGAAATCTAAATTAAGTGTTATTAAGTGCATTATTTACAAATCATTTGTATTTAAAAGTAGATGTTTTTAAAGATCATTCAGAATCAGTAAGTGATAAATAAACTATGGGAATCAACATTTCTATATTATTATTTAGGCATATAACTAATGGCTAATTGTTATTTAAACAACAATATTCAATCATTCATTTTCTTGTCGGCTTAGTCCCTTTATTTTTTTGCAATTCAACTTTTTTTATTGTTCAACAGCCAAGAACAAAGAACACACTTCACCCTACACATACATATGATACATGTTACATATTTAGCCACGTACACAAAGAAAATTCAACAAAGAATAACAATGTATAGCAAACATATATGGAAAATAAGGTTGTGGTACCTTTAAATGTACATACTGAATTATCCTAATTATAAATGTTGCCAAAGATTATCCCAATTTCCATGTACTTCTTCCTCATTGTTCAATCTCCCCAGTATACACTCATATTATGCAATTTCAATCATCCCATTAATCCACTCCTTCATTTCTGGCATTCTGGGACACTTCCAGTTACGTAGTATCATCCTAGCTGCTGTAATGCATCCAATCTTGAGAAGAATAAAGGATTTTTTACCTATATTAGGTATCACTAATTTATCACCAAGAAGGCATAGCCGTGGCTCTACAGGTAACTCACAGCCTAGCCAATCCTCCATTGTTCTTAAAATTTTACACCAGAATGGGTAAACTAGACAACATTCCCAGATCATGTGTAAATAAGTACCCTCTTCTTTATTGCATTTCCAACACTGATTATTTCCAGGTAGTCCCATCCTATAGAGCAGGGGTTTTCAAACTTTTTCAGCTGAGGGCCCCTTTGTGTAGGGCGAATTCTTTTGGGGACCCCCCAAAAATAAAAATGACGCCACCCCCTCAAATTAACAACTGTACTTAATTTTTTTTAAATTGTATTATTCAATACATTTATATTATTATATATTATTCAATAAATTTATTATTCATTATCTGGATTAATTTTTGTAAGATGTTAGTTGAGTTGACATGGTTTTAGTGCTTCAATCTATTGATCAAATCTTGATGCGCAGTGTTCATTGTGGTCTGCTCTCACTGGATTATCCCATCAAGCCATATTTTGTGTACAAGTCGACACTTTACACAGTTTTTATGCCATTTTTATGCTTTTTTTCAGCCTATGCACAGCTAGACTCTTCTGTATTTATTTACCCTTACAGCTGAGAGTCTAAATGTATCTAAAGATTTAAAGCTTTAAAGTTTTAAAGAGTTTTGTCATTCATCAGCCTGTTAACAGTTAACTGTACTGTTGTAACTAGCAATACTATAATGGAGGCTGTGTGTTTTGTTTATTATTATTCCTTTTTTTTGTGCACATCATAATTTACTCAGGTCGACAATCCTGACTTACACTAATAAAAAAATAATTTCCTAAATGCAATCTAGAATTGGGTATTCAAGTTCAAAGAGCCACAAGTTTTGCTTTGCATAATTTTAGAAGCTTTGCTGACTTTAAAATGTTCATAACAGTTTGTTCTATTAATAATAATACTGAACATTACATTTAAATTAGTTACACAAACAAATATGGGAAAAAGTGGAACAAAAATGCATTTATATTCAGAGTATTAAAATTTTATCAGGTATGTTGAGCTCCATTAAATACAGAGCACTAATACTTTTTAATATTTAATAATTATTAGCCCTATAACATAACACAAACAGATACATTATAAATTTTAAAGGCTATAGTGGTTTTACTCAGTGTGTATACAATTTAGTTTTTTAAATCATCCAGTTATGAACCAATGTGAGTAAGAGGTTCACTGCAGAGCTCATCCAGCTGTCATTAGTGTAACAGGAGTGAAACTCTGAGAACTCGCTGATGTGATGACAGCTCCATTCATTGTTATTGCAGCACTTTTTGCTTTACAATTTTAATATGTTTGTTTGCCATGCTGCTAAGAGGACCGTCTGATATTTGTACAATGCAAAGTGTAAAAGCCTGTCGCGCTGTGGACGAGGTGCAATGTTGTGCCGTGTCTTTAAAATGCTATTTGTTCTCTATGAGTGAAGCCTGCGCAGAGAGGCGCGCGCTCCGCAGGACCTCGGTTACTAAGGAACGCAAGCCATAAACAGGGTAGTGCTTTCAGCCAGTGCCGCAAAAAGAGGGTATGCAGTATATGCGGCGCATAGGGGCGCCACACGTGGGGGGGCGCCATTGTGCCAAAACTATTTTTGAAATTCTACATATTATTATACATATTAAACAAAATAAATACATATTTTTGGTTAAAAATGTTTATCCTGCATTTTATATAAATATACAATTGTATTTTATTGAATAAAAAAAATTATACCACCCCTCCCTCTTCATTGACCATTTGATTGATCCGTTGCTCGGTTACAGTCACATGTTCAAAATGGAAAGAAGAGTAAAGAGACATGGAGGTCAAAATAGAAAACAAAAAGAGAACAAACAATGCCTTAAAATAAAAACTGCCATGACAAATTGGATAATAAGGAATTGGTAAGCTTAAGCTTAATATTACCACACTTTTAATCAACTTCTAATGTTTTTAGGAGCGACGGGCTGCCATATCATTAATTATTCATTATCGCCACTCAGTCACTGCATGCATGGGCTTTTACTTAACATAAATGCAGACAAGGTGGTTTTGTCCAGGCAGGGGGACAGTGACGCACGGCCACACCTGAACTGCGTCTGAAATCGCATATTTGCATCCTGTATAGTATGCAAATGTAATTCTATGGGCTAAAGCCATGATAAGCTGGTGTAAAGTTAACTTTATGGTAAAGGCTTTTGACAGTCGTAAATTCATGGACCGTCAGCTTCAAAAAAGAAAATTTTTATTTACTGCATTTAAATATTGATTACAGGTACTATAGTTATTTACTATAAAAGCGACAAATGAATCTAGTTTGATCCTCTGTTTTGTTTGATAACAGAGGTGCGAGTCTGACTGTAAGAATGCAATGAAAACATTTGTTTTGCTTATGCTAATTTAAGATAATATTACTTGTGTTTCAAATAAAACATGTTTACATATTATTGTGTATATATTTTTTTCTATTTACACACCTGAATCTTAAAGTATCCGCTCTCATTCATCTTCAAATCGCGTGTATAGAAGCCGTCTTTATCACTATGGAGCGCATCCGTCGGTTCACTACCGACCGTTATACTGATTCAGAGGCTGCATAAGGGCTACAAAAGACACATAAAGCTTTACTGGAAAGGACGTGAATGCGGCCGTTTTTACATTAATTTCAACGTGCTGTCAATCAAAATAATGTGAAAGCTTAATTCTCTTAAACAGTTCTTACATCACATTTGAGATCGGCTCTGTGCAGCTGCTACTTTCACTTTTCATAGAAACATTACAAATGCAGGAGAAATACTGGAAAAACACACACGGAAGACAGCGGATAGAATGGTAAAATATGGTAGAATTAATATGCCAAAAACGAGAGGGTTTATAGGTATGAATTGCATTCGTTGGCACACACATTTTAATTCAAAATCATTTAAAACAACATGCAGTCACACATCAAAGTGTAAAGTTTATGTCAAAGTTTTATCAAAATAAACTTTCAAATCATACTCACAGTTGAGCTCAAAAGGTATGAGTAATGTGAAACATTTTATTATTAATTGATTATTTAGCAAAAAATAAGAGGGATCAAACTAAATGTATGTTTAAAACCTGAATATTAGGGCCAGACAGAATCTGCAAACATTTTTTGCTATTTCTGCTGAGAATTACAGGCAGAAAATACTACTTTACCAACTGTATTGTAAATAAATCATATGAACATTTTAATATTACTATTATTATATCACAATAATATTAGTGAAATGAATTTGAATACTGAGTAAATATAAATGTAAACAAATTTACAAATTTACACAAATAAATAGATTCAATGATGGGCTAAAAATCTGTAGAAAACTGCAGATGTCTGCGCACGCATACTCCGTGTGGGACTATACTGAATATATTTTAGACAAAATAGAAAATAATACATGGATTAAAAAATTCCCCTATATAAATTTTAGATATCTAATTATAATGATTTTTAACCCTGTTAAAACTATAGTCAGAATATTCACATTTTTTGGAACTGTCATGTTTATTAATCCCATCAAGATCTATTTTTATACCATATACATGTTTTTTATAAATTAATTATGTATCATATTGATACATCAAGCCTTTCAGTAACTTTTTCTGCTCAAAGTTCAATTTAGTTTCCAAAAAGTTTGCCTTTAACATTTTTATCAAATAAAACATTTCAGGCAGTTTGTCTCTATTTTTTTTAACTACAGTCTTTTTTATTTCACTTTGTAAAAGGTGTGATAGCAGTTTCAGTCAATTGTTCATGTGAAGACACACCTTACACCTCTCGCAAATGCATGTTAGAAGTTATTGCCTTTTTAATTTCTTTTGCCCTTTACGACTCCCTTTTCTTTCATTTTGTTTTGACAAATGTACAAAAAGAAACAAAAACAAGACATGTCAAGGTGCTATAATCATTTGGTGAGGAAAATGGAATTAAGAAGAAATTTGGGTTGGGATGAGATGTAATTCTTTGTGACTTAACATGTTTAATGTAATTATACTTTTACTACTTTATACTATTTCAGTTGCGTTCAGAACTTCGACATGTCGATGAGGAAATGAATATGGTGGGGCGCAAAACTTGAACTCGCATACCCCTCAGTAAATGTGCAGTTGCGCCCTTGCTTTCAGCCACCGATAATGTTCTTATTAATCATGTATTTTAACTGAAATATAGTCAGTCAAACCTGAGCATTCATTTAGTTGTTTAGCGTAAAAGAGGTAAGCGTAAGTGAAAGGTAAACGCCGTCAGGTGCAGCAGACAAGCGCCAAAAATCACAGTCAGGAAGCGCCTGGCCAGAAGCGCTTATTCAATAAAAGTCCCCGTCCACGGAAGCGGGCCGCTGCGCTTCTTTTCCTGTGTCACGAAAGTGTCAACTGCATTTAAATGACATAAGCATAACGCTTCATTTTTGCAGTACTTTTGAGCTCAAATTATAATAAAAATATATTAACCTTCAGAATGATGCGGGACACAAAATTCATCCATGTGGGCTCATTGATCTAAAATTTCTTTGCGGCCCCCCTAGCGCCATCTGGCGGCCCCCCAGGGGGCCGCGGACCCCAGTTTGAAAACCCCTGCTATAGTCTGGATGGTGTGTAATAGTATATATGTATTATTTTGTATTGAACAAACTTTCCTCTTTTATATTTTTACAAACATTGGAAAGGATGTCCAGCCACTCATTATCCTCAATATCAACCCCTAGATCCTTTTGCCAGATTATTCTCAAATTATTACACACTTCTGAGTTTACATTTAGCATCATTTTGTAACACATAGAAGCAGTCCTAGCTTCCTGTGGTGACTGTAAATAAGCATATACAAGGTTGTCCTTCAGGTTAAGTTTGTCCTTGATGCAGTGTCTAATTTGCCGGTATTTCCAGAAGTCCCCTTAGGCTTCAATATTATATTTGTCCACTAAATCGGAGTATGACATGAATATACCCTCCTCATGCAAATCCTTCACTTTAGCAATTCCTTTTAGTGGCCTGTGTTTCCAAAATACAGTTTTTTTTTTTTTTTTGCCTATACAAACTTCTAGGTTGTTCCACAATGATGCATATGCCTGTTTATAATGTGATGTCCTACATAGTTTATGGATTCTACTCCATACAAATCTTGAGTGTATGGTCACTGGGTTTGATTCCCATTTAGTTCCAGAACATTGTGAGAGAATGTCAATCGGGTGGAATGGTGATGCTAATTTTCCTCCATTTCTATCCAATCCAGCTCTGAATCTGTCTCTCCCTAGTGCTTGGCCAGCTTGGTCATTTCAAAACAAAGGTTGAACATCCTTACATCAGGCAAACCAAGGCCTCCCCTATCTCTTGGGGAGCAAAGTTTACTCATTTTGATCCTGGGTTTTTTACCTTTCCAGAGAAAGTCCTTTATCATCATATCATATCTTTTGAAAATAGAATCTGGGATCTTCATAGGCATCATCATTGATATATAATTAAATTGTGGTGCAATTACCATTTTAACAGCATTAATTCTACCCCATAGTGAAAGCTTCAGCTGTTTCTATTTGTCAATATTATGTTTTATCCTTGTCAGCAATGGATCATAATTTAACATCATTATTTCATTTAAATTCTGAGTCAATTTATCCCCAAATATTTCATTTCTTTGGGAAGCCACTTAAAGCCAAATTGTGTTACTACATGTGAATGACAGGTTTTGGATACTGGCATAGCCTCTGATTTTTTCCAATTTATTTTATATCCTGATACGTCTGAATATTGTTGTATTCTGTTCATTAATGGAGGTAAAGATTTGATTGGGTCATTGGATAGTAATAAAATATCATCTGCATACAGCATCAATTTGTTTGACTTACTGTCCTTTACCCCCCCTAACACCTCTAATGTTTGTATCTGCCCGAATCATAACGGCTAGAGGCTCTAATACTATGGTAAACAAAACTGGGGACAATGGACATCCTTGACAAGTACCTCTGCCATTTGTAATCACTGCTGCTTTAGAGTTTTTATATAATAAATTAATCCAGGATGTAAAAGTATTGCCAAATCCAAACCTTGACAGGGCTGAGGCCAAAAAGTCCCTTTCAACCCTGTCAAAGGCCTTTTCAGCATCCAGAGATATAGCTGCAATTGGAGTATTGTCTGAATAATTTAACCACATCAAATGCACCATTTTTCTCACATTATCTGCCGAGGACCTCCCCTTAATAAAGCCCACCTGGTCTTTATGAATTATACTGGGTAAAACCTTTTCCAGCCGAGAGGCCAGTATTTTTGCCAACACCTTACAGTCAACATTGATAAGGCTTATTGGCCTATAGTTTGCAGGATCAGTTACGTCTTTGTCTTTTTTGGGTATCAGTGTTATCAATGCTTCCATGAAAGTATTTGTTAATTTCCCAATATGCAGTGCCTCTATGAAAACTTGGGTTAGAATTGGGGCCAGTGTATCGATACATTTTTTATAATACTTAAATGGAAAACCATCCACCCCTGGCGATTTTCCAGATTTCATTGAAGCTATTGCAGCCTTAACCTCCTCCTGTATGATGGGAAGATCTAATGACTCTGCTTGTAATCTATCTAATTTAGGTAGATTTATATTTGAAATTTTTTTTCTCAATTTTACTTCATCTAGACTACATGAGGATGTATATAGGTGTTCGTAAAAGTTCTGAAACACCTCATTTATGTCCTTTTGTAAAGAGACCATTGTATTTCCTCTCTTGATTGCTGGAATAACATTTGCAACAATTTGTTGTTTTAATTTTCTGGACAAGAGCTTATCAGCTTTTTCACCTCCCTCATAGAACTTAGTTCGTAGTCTAAATAGTGCATATTCCGCCCTTTTGTTAAATATCTCATGTAATTGAAATTTATATTTACAAATATCCTGATATAAATAATCAGAGTATTGACTCGCCAATTCTTTTTCCAATTTGGCTTTTTATTAAAGTTCTTCTCTCTTTCATCTTTCTGGAAGCATGTGCAATGAGTTTCCCTTTTATGTATGCTTTAGAGGCATCCCACACTGTGGCTAGCCTTTCAGTACTTCCCAGACCTATATTCACGATTCCACATAAATCAGCATGCAAAAAATACATTACTTCCTTTTCTTCATAGCAAATTAACATGCAACTTGACTGTTGCATAAAATTAATAACGTTAAATAACAAAATGGGATTTAATCAACAAGCAAGTTAAATATATTTAAATAAGATGAAAATGAAAGCACTAAGGACTGAAACCAGCTCAAATGGTATTGAATCAAACGGGTTACAGTGATGTACACATGTTCAAATACGTCATGTTTGAAAAAGCCTATTTTAAAGGTGTTTTGACAGTTTAGAGCCACCGTACAAGCAAACAGCTAAATATATATAGTACGTTTAGAAAATGCGGCACAGATTCATCCTATTTGGCGTTTTAGATTCTGTTGAACATGAAGCTGCTGCTTGTCAATCAGACAACGCTTCTGCGCTTGTTCTTGCTGTCAATTGCGGGGATAATGATCAATGAAAAGTTTATGGTAAACCGCTGTGGGTTTCACTTAACTGTAGATCAGAGTCAGATTTTCATACAAAACCTGCATTGAGCTGACTTTATGGCAAACACAGAGCTGAATATAAAGACAGAATGAGCGGCTGGTCGAGAGCCTCTATGACTGGATTCACCTCTCCCTCGTGCTACAGTGTGTGTGTGTGTGTGTGTGTGTGTGCGCGCGGTGACAGCTCGCGCTCGTAATAATCAATATGAATATTCCGATTAAACTGAACACATCTTACATCAACATGACAAGCAACGCGTTGATAATAACAAATAATCAGATTACAAACAACCGTTATGTTTACATGTGTTGTAAAATGTGCGGGTCGAGCTGCAGTTTGGGGTGTGTGTGTGAAGTGGAGAGGGAGAGGGAGAGAGAAAGAAGGAGCAGTTTTTGGGCATTGAGACCAAGTGTGCCGCAAGCCTACGTTTGAGTGAAGGTTTCGGCCGTTAGATCGCCCCCTGGGGGCTGGCTGCAGTACAAGTCATAAAGCCCGCCTCCTCCGTGTTAATGAAGGAGACTTGAGCCCAAATAAAAAAAAATATTACACTTGCAATAAAATGTCCCGAAAGATAGTTCTGGTGGATTAAGGCACTGGTTATTGTGCTGAAATAGGTGGAGATCTTCATTTTTGTAAACAGTTTGTTTTTAGCAGTAATTTAATGCTGGGCGTGTCATCGTGATTGACAGCTGTGATTGACAGTTTCTCAAAGCGCGGCGTCTGAGCTTCGGCAGGAGACTGAAGTAGACTGAAATGTTATTATTCGATTTCTGTGATATTTTACCATGACAAAATGAGTTCAGCAGTAAACTATAGTTTCTGACATACATGATCCTGGTGGAACACTGTTTATTCGCTAAGTTCAGGGCTTTTTTCGGGCTTTATTAGTTTGCTGATACACGCCTAGCCCCCCAGATAGCAAAACACAGTTCCGGCTAGATTCTCGCCTGCCGGAGACTTATCTCTTAGAGCTCAGACTGACTAATGTTACCTCTGCTGGACCTACTTCGGATGCCTGGACTCACTGCCCGATTCCAGTCCGAGTCAATCGAGCCAGATGCGGCGGTCGAGCGAGCAGTCGCTGCCGCATGCGAGCCGGAATCAGCCCGCGACGCCGCGAGTAAGTTGTGCGCTGCGGCCTGGAGCTGGCGCGATTGAATATATAAAACCCTCATATTTGTTAACGTTATTACATCCATTTGTGTTGATATGACAGCAAACGCATGCTGAGAAGTTCGGGGGGCGTAGTTGATTTTACATAAAGCGTTTGATTGGAAGCTCGACTCTGCTCATTTTCGCGGCTCCTCCTCTGGCTCCATCAGACAATCCTTCTGCGCATGTCTGGCTCCAATTTCAGCAGTCTTTTGCGACAGTTTGTGCCCGTCAAGCAGGCGTTTTGCCCTCAAGGCGTTCAATGGGAAAAAGGGCTGTCGCGTCGTCCATATTTTTTACAGTCATTGATTGAGACTAATATTATTCGGCCCTGGAGTAATAAGTTAAGATCCCCTGCTATCTCTACACAACAAAGAGATTAAATAAGATTAGATTAGATTCAACTTTATTGTCATTACACATGTACAAGTACAATGCAACGAAATGCAGTTTAGGTCTAACCAGCAGTGCAATAGCAGCGAGTGCAGGATACAGGAATAAGTTATAAAGTGCAGTTATAGAAAACTATGGTGATATTTACAGATGGATGTACTATGAACATTATATACAGGTTGGATAAGCTATGAACAGATTTACAATATATGAATATATGTGCGGGTTGCTATTAATAATCAGTAGTGTGCAGATAGATAAACATGATTACAAGTGTATATGTATAGTGGGTGTGTACATAATTACAAATGCCCATATGCAGTGGGTATGTACAGTTTAATAAGTAAAAAGTTCAATGTGGTGCAGTAAATGTGCACATTTTAAACATGCAAATGTTAAACAGTGCAGTTATTGCGAGGAGTTTAAGTTAGAGGAGAGTGGGGGTGTATTGGAGGGGGGCAAAAGAGTCAGTGTGGGGCAGAGTTCAGGAGGGAGACAGCTCTAGGGAAAAAGCTGTTCTTCAGTCTGCTGGTTTTTGTCCGGGGGAGCCTGAAGCGCCTGCCAGAGGGCAGGAGAGAAAACAGTCTGTGAGCAGGGTGAGAGGTGTCCTTCAGAATACTGCGTGCTCGGCACAAACAGTGTTTCTTCTGGATGTCCTCTATGGCTGGCAGTGTGGTCCCTGTAATGCGTTGGGCAGTTTTCACCACCCGCTGCAGTGCCTTACGCTCAGCAACAGAGCAGCTTCCATACCAGACTGTGACACAGTTTGTCAGAATGCTCTCTATTGTGCAGCGGTAGAAGTTCACCAAGACGGCTGATGAAAGCTGGTTTATGGAACAAAATCAATGCCTAAAGTCTTGAATTAAAAAGCTTGTTGAATATCACAAACTGAAAAAAATAATACACCGTATTAACAAGTTCTTGCATTTTAATGACTTGAATTCCAGGGTTTGTATTTTTAGGTCCTGAAATTTAACATATCTGTATGTTTAAGCTTTGAATATTTCAACGAAAAATATTTCAAACACGTTTTCATACTTTAAAATTCAATAATTCATATTCAATTTTCAGATTTCACTTACAAAATATTCAATACCCTTTAAAAATACGATGTATAATATTCAAAAGGTAATTTTCAGTTCATTTTATTTCAGTTCAAATATTCGCTTCCATAAATTCAGTGGATCAAATTCGACTGTTAAAATTCAACATTACATCCGGGAACTGCAGGATAAGCAATAGATTGCAGATTGAAGATCGCCAGCTGCTCTAGCTTTCACCAGCAGGTGGAGATGGAATAATGTAAGATTTTTAACCCAGTAAACAGGCGAGAAAAAGGCTATTAAAGGCACAAAAGTAGCATTTAATATTAATATCAATGCTTTGGACATTATAAATGATAAAAAAGTATGAGTAAAATGAGTAAATGAGGTTTTAGTCATCTATATTTGCCCTTATGTAACGGAAGTCAGCTGGTGATCGCGTAAAGCTCAGTTCTCGGATCCAGGGACAGACGTTGTTCTGCAGTCTTATCGGAGCTTGTCTCCCATGCCGGCTCGCTCCCTGCTCGGACCGGTGCAGTTACTTGCACATAAACCGTCTTTTGATGAATATGATGTTACACATTGTCTATCATTATTGACTCTTTCTTCCATAGACGCGAAGATTATATTGACAGCTAAAGAATATAAACGTAAGAGAAACAGGAGAGGAAATATTATAATAATACAACATAGATAAACATTGACAGGGCTAAGAACAATTACGAACAAAGATATTCAAAAGCAGAGAGATTTTATGAGAATGTCACACAAAACAGTTTACTTGGAAATGTTAAACAGTGTTCAGGTATGATTTAAGGTTGGTTATGGATGGGGCGTGTAATTTAAAATAATTTAACAAAACGTGCGAATGCATTAAAGGAGCGTCTTCAGTTATTATTTAAACGCAGCTATGTTAAGATTGGGATAGATTATATAATTTCATTATTTAAATTATGATTGTTAATATTAATATTTTATGATATGTATTTGGGCTATTGCGCTTAAATAAGTCATCCGTGATTCTAAATTAATATTTCTATTTATCCTTTTTATCTATCACTTTGTTATCGTCTTTCTCTTCTTTTTGTCTATTTTTTGTGGTTCTGCCACGGTTACGTTTGCAAAATGTCTTTAGTTTGTCCAGATTATTGCTTTTCCTCTAAAATAGAGACGAAACAGAAGGAAAATTAATGAATTGATGAATGAAATGATTGACGTTTTTATGCATGTGCGGTGCGGCTTGCACACGACAAAGACGAACGAGTGGCCGCGAGCTCCGGTGACCAGTCAGAGCCAGCGCCGCATATCAAACTGAATTAGAGATGCTGGATGGCTGCCAATATATGATAGGAATTCTTACGAAGTTTCAGATGATATCTGGGCTTGTGCATAATAATGTAAAATAAAAGTGAAAGTCATGACATTTGGCCAAGCATAAGAATAGCCTGAGTGTTTCGATTATTATCATGTCATGCTTGGGATTATATGAATAACACCTCGCTGTTTACCATTTCCGAAAGTGGAGCTGACGTCGGCGCGAAATTGCTTGTATAATTGTAAAAAGAGTGATGAATATTAATGGATTTCTTATATCTGTCATTTCTGATAATATAATTGATTTAACTAGTGTGAGAGTATCACATTTAGCAAAAATGCATCCAGAATCCTAAACCAATAACTTTGTCAAGCAAAAATTATGATTGTATAGGCTACTGATTTTTTTTTAAAACAAGAAAAAAAGAAACTATTAGCTACCCTAGCAATTGTTTATTTAAATATGATCATCTCAAAATATAAAATAAAAACATAATGGTTTGACTTTGTGAAATCATAAAACAGATTTGCAGAAAAGAGTTAATAGAATAAATGAGCAAATACATTCTCTCCAGTAGATGGCGATTACAGCTCAGTAATAATCCCATAATGATGAACAGAGCTGCTTTGCAGGAACCCCTCAACCACGCATGTCAAACCACGCATTCTAAACATTAATCTTATGAAACAGGCTCAAGTGACAACTATATTAAATTTAAACCAGTTTAAATAAGTTTATATGTTTAATAACTGCAAAAAAGATCAGCATTGCTAATCATAAAATACAAACGGTTGCTGAAAATTTATAAATAATGGTTTTCTCATTTAATACTGAAAACAAATTAAAGTCAGTTATAACTGCCTATTATCAAACCACAGGCAACTCATTTTATTACTTAATTGGCTGCGACATTGCCATTTGCGTTAATACATTTCTCGTCTATAGGCTACATAACAATAAAACAATATTCTGGACAAACTAAGACATTTTGCAAACGTTTAACCGTGGCAGAACCCCAAAAATTAGAAAAAAAGAAGAAAAAGACAGGCAGAGTGATAAAAAGGATAAATAGAAATATTAATTTAGAATCACGGATGACTTATTTAAGCGCAATAGCCCAAATACATGTCATAAAATATTAATATTAACAATCATAATTTAAATAATGAAATTATATAATCTATCCCAATCTTGACATAGCTGCGTTTAAATAATAACTGAAGACGCTCCTTTAATGCATTCGCACGTTTTGTTAAATTATTTTAAATTACACGCCCCATCCATAACCAACCTTAAATCATACCTGAACACTGTTTAACATTTCCAAGTAAACTGTTTTGTGTGACATTCTCATAAAATCTCTCTGCTTTTGAATATCTTTGTTCGTAATTGTTCTTAGCCCTGTCAATGTTTATCTATGTTGTATTATTATAATATTTCCTCTCCTGTTTCTCTTACGTTTATATTCTTTAGCTGTCAATATAATCTTCGCGTCTATGGAAGAAAGAGTCAATAATGATAGACAATGTGTAACATCATATTCATCAAAAGACGGTTTATGTGCAAGTAACTGCACCGGTCCGAGCAGGGAGCGAGCCGGCATGGGAGACAAGCTCCGATAAGACTGCAGAACAACGTCTGTCCCTGGATCCGAGAACTGAGCTTTACGCGATCACCAGCTGACTTCCGTTACATAAGGGCAAATATAGATGACTAAAACCTCATTTACTCATTTTACTCATACTTTTTTATCATTTATAATGTCCAAAGCATTGATATTAATATTAAATGCTACTTTTGTGCCTTTAATAGCCTTTTTCTCGCCTGTTTACTGGGTTAAAAATCTTACATTATTCCATCTCCACCTGCTGGTGAAAGCTAGAGCAGCTGGCGATCTTCAATCTGCAATCTATTGCTTATCCTGCAGTTCCCGGATGTAATGTTGAATTTTAACAGTCGAATTTGATCCACTGAATTTATGGAAGCGAATATTTGAACTGAAATAAAATGAACTGAAAATTACCTTTTGAATATTATACATTGTATTTTTAAAGGGTATTGAATATTTTGTAAGTGAAATCTGAAAATTGAATATGAATTATTGAATTTTAAAGTATGAAAACGTGTTTGAAATATTTTTCGTTGAAATATTCAAAGCTTAAACATACAGATATGTTAAATTTCAGGACCTAAAAATACAAACCCTGGAATTCAAGTCATTAAAATGCAAGAACTTGTTAATACGGTGTATTATTTTTTTCAGTTTGTGATATTCAACAAGCTTTTTAATTCAAGACTTTAGGCATTGATTTTGTTCCATACTGGTTCTTCTTCAGTTGCCTTAAGAAGAATAGGCGCTGGTGAGCCTTCTTGATCAGGCTGGAGGTGTTGGTGGACCAGGAAAGGTCCTTTGAGATGTGGGTCCCCAGGAACTTAAAGATTGAGACAGGCTCAACGGCCATCCCATTTATGTGGATGGGATCATGTGAGCCTGTTCGTCCCTTTCTGAAGTCCACAATGAGCTCCTTGGTCTTGTTGGTGTTAAGGAGCAGATTATTGTCGGTGCACCAAGTGGCCAGATGCTGTATCTCCTCCCTGTAGGCCGTCTACATTGTTGCTGATTAGACCAATCACTGTGGTGTCATCTGCAAATTTGATGATGGTGTTGGATCTATTAACAGGCCTACAATCAACGGTAAAAAGGGAGTAGAGGAAGGGGCTCAGCACACAGCCCTGTGGTACACCAGTGTTGAGTGTGACGGTGGTGGAGCAGATGTGGCCTGATCTAACATTCTGAGGTCTGTTAGTCAGAAAGTCCTTAATCCAGTTGCAGAGTGATGTGTCGATATCCAGGTTCCGTAGTTTGATCAGTAACTTGGAGGGTATGACAGTGTTGAATGCTGAGCTGAAGTCCACAAACAGCATTCGCGCATAAGTGTTTTTATTGTCCAGGTGTGTGAGTACATAGTGCAGTGCTATAGAGACTGCATCATCTGTGCTCCTGTTGCCACGGTAAGCAAACTGATGTGGGTCCAGTGTGGAGGGCAAAGAGTCTTTTAGATGTGCCTGGACCAACCGCTCAAAACACTTCATGATGATGGGTGTGAGTGCTACAGGCCGGTAGTCATTCAGGCATGTTGGGCTGGAGTGTTTGGGCACTGGCACAATAGAGGTGGTTTTAAAGCATGTTGGCACAGCTGCTAGGTTGAGCGACAGGTTGAAAATTTCTGTGAATACCCCAGCGAGCTGTTCTGCACATACTTTGAGGACACGCCCAGGAATAGCGTCTGGTCCAGCAGCCTTACGCCCATTGATATGACTCAGTGCAGTGTGTACTTCTGAGGAGGTGAGTGTGATAGGTGAGTGGTCGGTGGAGGAAGTGATCCTGGTTTAGGGTTCTTTATTGTCTCTATCAAAGCGGGCATAAAAGTCATTTAGCTCGTTCAGGAAGGAGACGTCAGTGACTGTGGGTGTGGACTGGCTGGGTTTGTAGTTGGTGATGGCCTGGATGCCCTGCCACATGCGCCGAGGATCAGAGTTGGAAAAGTGTTCCTCTAGCTTAAGCTTGTAGCAGTGCTTGGCCTTTTTGATGCCCCTCTTCAGATTAGCCCTGGAAGTGCTGTAGGCCTGTGCATCCCCTGATCTGAAGGCAGTGTTGCGTGCCTTCAGCAGGAGGCGCACCTCCTTGTTCATCCATGGCCTCTGATTCGGCAATGTCTCCCAACGACGACAGAGTCTGTGCACTAAGCTTTGTTAATATAAATGCATAATCCTCCGCCTCTGGTCTTACCGGAGTCATCCGCCGTTCTGTCCGCTCGGAATGTGTGGTGCTTCGTTAGCAATACAGCGTTGTCTGGTATCCCGCTGTTTAGCCATGTTTCTGTGAAAATCATGACGTTACAGTTCCATAATCTTTTGCTGTGGTTGATGCGCAGTCAAATCTCATCCATTTTGTTCACCAGTGACCGTACATTGGCGAGAAAGATGCTGGGTAAAGAGAGCCGGTGTGGTGTTAGCTTTAGCTTAGCTCTTAGCCCGCCGCGCTTCCCCCGTCTTTGTTTACGTTCTCTGCGCGGTCTGCGAGCACTTCCGCCCGGCTGGGCAGGGCGCCCAGCCCGGTGTGTTCTGGCGATCTCATGGATGAGTCGAAGATTGCTAGTAAAACTGTCCGGAATGCACAAACCAATATCCAAAAGCTCCTGTCGGGTGTACGATGTAAAGGCACCACTGTTCTGCACGAACAGACCCGAAATGAGCAGCAATAATACTGCAAAAATGCAGAAACTGGAGAGACCCTGAGCCTCGCGTTGTGCACGCGCCGCCATCTTTGAGACAGAGCAGGAAAGGTTTACAGATGTAATATTTTTCCTGAGGCGATTTAAAGCAAAATACACAATGACACTCAATCAAACACATCTACAATGATAAGGAACACGGTTACTTACTGACTTATTAACGTACAGCAATACCACATGAATAAATGAAAGACTTTGAAGGAACAAACAGTGTGGGAGAGATCCATTATAGTGCACTGGGCAAGTCTGAACAAGTTCCGCTCACGCGTGCGCAGCACTTAAAGATATCGGCCTAATTTAGACATGGGATCGATAACGATAATCTTAAAAATAGCATTTATCGGCCGATAACGATATGGCTGCCGATATATTGTGCATCCCTAATTGCAACACTTACAGTAGGACTACTCTTCTGTATAGTTCTGTAGAGGCGACCGCCACCCCTTGTACTTTTTGGATAGATAGTTAGGACTCGGAAGACTCTTTGTGTGTTTGTTATTTTTAGTTAGTTAGTGTTAGGCAGTTAGATATAGTTTGGGTTTTGTTCTTTTAATTTCTTTTGCGCTGCCCACATCTCTTCTGTCAGCTCTCTTGTTTTTCCCCATCTTTGTATTTGTCCCAGTGTTGTAAATATTGTTAAAGGGGTGGTCCATAATGTAATTTTAAGGCTTGGTTGTGTTTATAAGATGCAAAGCAATGTGTGCTCATGTTTTACTTGAAGGAAATCATATTCTTTATATTCTTTCATATTCGTTATTTTTTTTTTCATAAATCTCACTTTGATTATAAACAGCTTCTCTGCTAACATGAAAACGACTAATATATTTCCTAGTTCCTCGGAAAGACCCGGCCTCAAGTGACTCTGATTGGTCATCTGTCATAATGTGCTGTGATTCGTGGATCAGCTCCACGTCACGCCCATACAAGCACGCGCATTTTGTGCTGTGTAAACATTCAGTCAACTTCCTGCCCTTTATCTAAAATAAAATCTGACAAGTGTCTGTAACAAGTGAAAATGGGGTGAGGCTCCTTTAAGAGAGATTGCCCTTGTGTGTGTTTGTGTGTGTGTCAACAGTCTGTAGACGCGTGTAACACGAGAAGCGCATGTGCGCATGTGACCGATGTTTATTTTTATTTTACTCTGATGCTCAGATTAAGTTCTTTTCTGTAATATACAGTGACACTGTTGACAGAAGAATAAAGCACAAGATGTAGGACGCCACCTGTGTAAGCCTTCATTTATTTTTCTGCTGCTACACGAGTTAGGCCAGCTCTCCTGTATTTTTTTAACCTGCGTTACACAACGTCTTAAACATATATTCGGAATATCATAAATCGTTCACATATCTATTGCAAGTTCATTATCTAAGTAAAATGTAAAATGCATGGAAAAGCTGCGAGAAATACTGCACAGTCGCACACGCACAGAGAGACGCTGCACGCGCTACTGAAGAGAGTGTGTGTGTGTGTGTGTGTGTTTACAGCAGTTTGACTGATAAATATGAATTTGTAGCTTATTCGTTTGTGGTGCCAAACAGCATTTCCCGTTGTTTACGTCTTTGCTACAACATACCATTAATGCTAGACACTGTACATGTCATGATCAATTTAACAAATAAAAACACTTACACGTTGTGAGTCCACAGCTTCTGCTTGTTTGAGTTGCTCATTCTTTGTGGAGATTTTTACCAAATCCTGAACTGGAAGAGATTCTGGAGCTATTTTGTCAAATCATGCTTGCTATGTATATTATAATTCTCTGAAACATAATTATTATTGAACTGTAAGCACTACTGTCTTTGTGTCGTGTCCTTTGGAAGCCCAAGTGCCGAAACAGAAAAAGCTCTGTGGAAATAGCAGCATTTGAACAGAATTTTAGCTCTCTCTGCTGTAACATTACTGTGCCTCTGACCACAGCCTTTAGCTGCGCAGTGTGTGTGTGCGGTAAAAGTACGTTTGTGATCTCACATGGGCCGGAAGTATTTTTTGTAGTTCCCAAAATTCAATCATTGTAGGCTTTGCTAACCTAACTCTGTAAAAGTCAAGGTCTCCCTTTGCATTGAACTTTAAGCGCCTTACATTCAGAGACGCTGTTTATGTTCACACAGCTACATTACACATCAACTAAAGTTTAAAATATGATATCGTAGTGGACCACCTCTTTAATATATACAGTTGAAATCAGAATTATTAGCCCCTTTGAATTTTTAGCGCCCCTGTTTATTTTTTTCCCCAATTTCTGTTTAATGGAGGGAAGATTGTTTCAGCACATTTCTAAGTATAATAGTTTTAAAAACTTATTTCTAATAACGGATTTATGATGACAGTAAATAATATTTTACTTGATATTTTTCAAGACACTTCTATATAGCTTAAAGTGGCATTTAAAGGCTTAACTAGGTTAATTAGGCTAACCAGGCAGGTAAGGGTAATTAGGCAAGTTATTGTATAACAATGGTTTGTTCTGTAGACTATCGAAAAAAAAGGGATCAATAATTTTGTCCCAAAAATGTTTTTTAAAAAATTAAAAACTGCTTTTATTCTAGACGAAATAAAACAAATAAGACTTTCTCCAGAAGAAAAAATATTATCAGACATACTGTGAAAATTTCCTTGCTCTGTTAAAAATCATTTGGGAAATATATATAAAAAAAAAAAATCAAAAGGGGGCTAATTATTCTGACTTCAACTGTATGTACTTTTTTGCCTTTATTTTCTTTATTATTAATTCATTGTTTTTGTTCAGTTTGGGTATTGTAAATAAAGTCAAAATCTTTGGTATCTACTTTGGTTGTCTCTTCCACTTCATTCACTGTTTGTATAAATTCATTTTAAATGCACATAAATGTCAAACCCCACTTTCCCCTAGACAAACATCAGGGGTTTGTAACATTTACAATAATATATACACTATATATATATACACTGTTAACCCTTACTGTAGATTATGCATTAAATAACTGTAAAATAGCCAGTGTTTTGCTGTAATAAAAGGAAACAGTATTTTACTGTAAAAGGAGCAGGATTTGTATGAAATTTTATAGTGCAAAGAATAAATTACAGTAATTTACTTTATGTACCCATTATAGATAGTTACTGTGATAATAAATGGTAAATTACTGCTCAACCAGTACTGCCCCATCTACTCTGATGCTTTATGTTGCTATTTATATATATATATATATATATATATATATATATATATATATATATATATATATATATATATATTATATGAGTGGTGTCAAAATTTATTTTTTTTAACGTGTTAATTATTTCAAATTAATCGCATGCATTAACGCATTAAAAAAAATTAACGCAATTAACGCAGTTGCCTTTTTTTTTTTCCCTGTTGTGGCCAGGGGCAGACCGGGCAGTTTCCTGTTGGGTCGACATACTTTTTGGGCCGGGCTGATCATCTTCTTCATTCTTCTTATAAAACACAGCAGACTGTCATGTTTTTCTCCCTAAGTGATTGACGAGCTGTCACGCTCCTGTGAGCTGTCACGCTCTGAAAGTGAGATGTTTCTTTTCCGGACAGAGCGGCCCATGTGACATAATCTGCAGCCCATTGGTTCTTTTCTTGATTGACATTGGGCTGACCCAATCACAAACTTCAATGTTGGGCTCTGTGTAACGTAGGTGTTTATTTGTCAGGCGCGAGAGAGCAGAAGCGGAAAGCAGGCATTTGCCTTTCGCGTCTGCACTCTGCAGTGTGCAGCGGGGCACAGATCAATATATTCCTGTCTGTTCTATCTAGTTACCTATTTGTCCATATAAATATACTTTTATTCTTTATTTTTAATCGGCACCAAGGCCCGCGGCAACTTCCTCCTATGCTGTTATGCTCCTATTTCACAAATGATAAAGAATGTCTGCTTCTCAAGCACTATGAGGGGTGTCAGTCATGTATTTTAAGATGCACTCGGTCAGAAGACAATCGCATGAGATATCATGACATTGTGTTTTTGATCGTCAGCATGATGTAGGCTTATAGTGACAATAATATTTATACAATATGGATATTATAATGATATTTATACATGACCAAACTAGTGTGCAACTTAAGCAGCTTATTTTAACATTTAGTTTTGTAGTTCTGCCCAGAAAAAATATTTGTTGCATTTTTCAATTGTTTAAGTTCATTTGATTGACAATGTAAAAGCTGTTAGCTACGTTTGATGTTTTATTGTTGAGTTAAAAATTTATTTAAGGGTTTCTGATACATTGCTTTTATTATTTATCTTTATTTTATTAATCAACATTAACTGTGTGCATCAGCAGGCAGTTTTTGTTGTGTTCATTATTTATTAGGCTCCCTCAAAACACACAGGCACCCACATTTCCAGTGTGGATTATAATTTTATTATAATAATAAAAAAATTAGGTTTTTAATTTGTCTACTCTCATTATTTTCTATATATGGCGTTTGTGCTTTTATAGAGTGGGAGTTGGTAAACATATTTAAGGGCATGCACAGATGGGGAGCATTTTGATTGATGTAGTGCGTTGCTCTGGCACAAAATGCCAGGGCTGATTATTTTGTTCCAGTCCAGCCCTGCAATTAGTTTAATTGTTTGTATTCAATACTTTATTATTATTATTATAATTTTTCATTTTCCATATCTGTAATGCCTGTATTTTGGCATTTTTTTGCAGTCCACTTAGAATCCAACTTGGAAATCAATGTTTTCTTTATTGGCATTGACTGTTTTGAACTTCAAATGGCATTAACATGCCTGTGTTTTAATTTCTCCAATAAATATGGCTGCCAAGCCAGGTTCTTGATGGTTTATTGTGGGTATGTTGTTTACATTAAGAAATCTGTGTTACATGTAAAACAAAAATTCTAATAATGAATTATATTTTGAATTTAAATAGTATTTGTCTTGCGTTTACATTAATTTTACATTAAATTAATTTGCAATTAAATTTTTTTTAAAAGTGAAAATAATTAGTTAATTTTTTTTATTCGATTGACAGCATATATATATATATATATATATATATATATATATATATATATATATATATATATATATATATATATATATAAATGAGATATTAGAGGTAATGATTAAACCTGATATGCCTGTTAACAATTTATAGATGCAGTTTTACATCCTGATTTGATATTACAAACTGTTAGGCCCAATCCCGATACTATTTTTTACCTCTACCTCTACTTAGAGTTTCATCATTGAGTGTGAGAATGTTGTGGGACTGCTATGCAGGAGTTATTATTAGGGATTATAGATAGCAAAATTACGTGTTTTTTATTTTTGCTTGTTTTTTAAAAGCTTGATGGTAAAACGCGAGCGCCTTTATGAATGTAATTAAACATGTGCTTGCTTGTCTCAAAAATTCGTAAGAATGACAAAACACACTAATTTGTGGATCTCCTGACATTGGTGGGGACTGGGGACGAACTGCTATTAAAATTTATTATCAAGTAATCCTCTCTTCTTACAATTTATTAAGTTAAATTAAATAGTCATGCGTGTAGCCAAGGGGGTTCAGGTGGTTTGAAAGACCAAAAGTTGGGTTATTATTATTATGTTGAATTTATTATTTTTATTATTTTTATGTCTGAATTTATCTTATTAATCGAATGGACAAATTTTCACTGAGGAAGGTTGAATGCGCCGGCCACTTTGTTATTTGCCTATAGGCTTCAGTTTAATTTAAATCAAGTTTTAACAGATTTCCCAAAGAAAATTATGATAAAAAATTGTATTTTAAAAATAAGTATATTTACATATTTGAAGAGTTTAGATGCAAAAACCTCTAAATGCCATTTCATATTTTCTTCTAAAATTAGCATTTTTTTCTCCAACTCCTGTGTGTGGACTTTTACTTTTATAGTGACAAATACGTTCTTTTCATTGCCTTTAAAGTGAAATAACTGAACATAAATATACAAGGCTGAGAAAAATGCTCATTTTACATGGCATTTAGAGGTTTTGGCATCTGTACTGTACTTCATTACTTTATTCTAAGAATTTAAAGTCCTAATTTCTAGTTCAAAGTATTTTTATTATTTATAAAACTGTAATAAAATTTAGTTTAAATGTGTAAATAAAGCAATTGGACAAAATGGTAGGATATAGTTTTGGTACATCAAAAAGTGTAGTTATAATAACTATCCAACAAGATTACCCAGCAAAAATTAGTTCTTAATATGTCAATAAAATGTCATATTTATACCTCAATTAAACAGAAAATCAGGTGAATAACTGCAAAAAGGTTCAGTTTTTCAGAAAACAAATAACCCCTTTTAATAAGCTAGCTACAGGCCTGAAAGTGTCATGTTAAAATAATGTTTATTAACGGATAAAGAGAGAGTTTAATAAAGACTTTCGTTCATTTTTCGTACAAATTAAACATGTCTCATAGTATTATTAAAAGATGGAGCACAGGCTGTAGTTTTTCTGACAAATTGTTTCAACCAAAATTGGAGTCTCTAAGAGATTAGGAGAACTGGCAGGGTCATATATGTTTACATGTAGGTGTTTATTCTGCAGTTAGTGTTCAGGGAATATTGTTTACAGACTAGTCTGTTTTAACGTTAGACTGAACGTAAAAGCGGTGAAAACACTAGCATAACGGCATTATCATGATGGACTCATTCAGTAGCGAACTTGAGTTTATGTGACTTACACTTTTCGTTGGAAAAAGCTCTTTATATCCAGCTCTTCTTGCTACCTCCATCCTCCCTTGTGCGTGTCACACATCTCACACATCGGGAAATTCCCCCCGCGCAGTTGTTTTGGCGCTGTTTGTATCTGAAACTATGATCTGAAAGCAGCCACTCACATGACAGCAGGAAAAGGCACAGCCAATCACAATGTTCATATGTGTTTGGGGGCGGTGCGACTCGAGGAGAGAACTTGATTTAACCCTTTCGGCATGTCTAGGTTTATACTGACAGCGCGATGTTTTTAAGTAATAATTAAATTATTGGTGGGGACATTTCGGTAGTTTGTGGATATTGGTGGGGACACGTCCCCACCGTCCACCCTAAATCTACGCCCCTGCCCCATTGATTTCAAGAGTGGCCCTGAAAAATCTCAAGGGGTATCTAGCCCTTCCTGCTAGCCCAACGCCTTCAAGCTAAAGAGAATTGGGACAACCTTTCCCCTTCATGTGAACACGCAAAATGAGGAGTAAGGGGAAGAGCTACGAAGTAGAAATAGAATTGGGCCTTAATGTTTTCTTAAAATGACTTTTGGGACAGCAAACAAACAAACAAACACTCTCGTTGGCATCTTATTGGAAAAGTGTTTGAAACTGACTTCAACAGAACTGATTTGATTTTAAATCTGGCAAATATCTTATAAACAACGACTGCCTTACTTTCTTGTACCATTTATCTGTCTAATTCCCCGTTCTATCTCCTTAAACAAAGTAGGAAAAAGGGTGCATGTGTAATGTCAGTCTGATTTGTAGATTTGAAGAGTTCCACAGACCTTTGGCAGAGCCTCCAGGGCATTTGTGGTTTTTGCTGCCTCCCCGTACTGCTGATAGTCCTCAGGTTTGAGCCTCATCTTCTCTGCTTTAGCTTTACCCACAGCCTCAATGGAACCGGCCTCTGCTTCTCCAATGCATTTCCTTTTCTCTGCTTCAGCCAGCGCTGTCAACACTTTCTTTATCCTGATAGAAAAGAGCAGAGGACAGAATCAATTCCCCAGGCATCAGTTCTTTTCTTTACTCTCTGGCGTCATACATTTATATAAATGTGAACTCTCTGACGAAAGACACACACTCTTGTTTACACCATGTGTTGTTTACACCTGTCCATTTTCTCCACCACTTTTCTAATCTTATTGACAGGAGGGTCTATGAATGAGCTTATGTATTATGGCTGAGTGAAATTTCAGGTTTTTCAGTCAATTGTGTTTTTTAAAGTGGCTCATTTAATGTTTTTAAATATTGTGAATTCATCTTTTTCCATAGAAAGATCGAGGGAATTCAGTGTCAAAATGCCCATCTTAACATGGGTACAGACTACACAGCTAGCTTAAACATTCTAAGACTTGAATTCAACACAATGAAAGACTGTTTCCATTATCAGGAGCAGATTCTTATTGAAAGTCTCTTCATAGCCTGATCCTTTTGCTAAAAGGATATTCACCCAAAAATGAAAGGTCTGTCATCATTTATTCACATTTGAGTTTTATTTTTAATATTTATTATTTTGATAGCGATATTTTGGGTGAACTACATACAACACCTCAGTGAAATGTCGAAATGTTGCATTTAGCAAAAGTAACCCAATCACCAGAATTCTTCATCACTAATCAATCTAGCACTCTCGTCAGTCAGTATAGCCTTCAGTGTGCATTACTCAAACCTATGCTTTCCTTGCCTTGCTGGAATACATCCCGATTTCACGATTCCCTCCAGGTCTCCTACATTTCCTTACTGGTCTTTGTCTTCCTTCTCTAGGTTTCACCAGCTCCTGGCTAACACCACCACCGTCCTCATCTGTGCTCAGAGTTTGCTTCCCAGACTAATTGATCTATTAAAAAAAAAAAAAAAACAATCAGTTGATCAGGCTTTCCCTCAAAGGTTGTTATAATTGCTGTACTCACCTGTCACTTCTGTTATCACAAGCCTGACAATAAACACCTATTTGGGATTAATATATTCTGCATTTTGTCAGCTTATAATACACTTATTCATAAAATATGGTCTGAACATTATAATGTATTATTCGCACAGTTATGAAAATATTAATTATCATTTCTTAGACAGGGGTTCATTCTGCTGTGGTGACCCCAGTTAAATAAGAGACTAAGTCGAAGCAAAATGAATGAATTTCTTAGTCAAATTTCTTACTTCTTACTCTTTAAAGAATATTATATTTTTCAAGATACTAGTATTCAGCTTAAAGGTCAATTTAAAGACTTTTTTAGGTTCATTAGGTTAAATAGGCAATTTAGTGCAACTAGGCAAGTCATTGTATAAAAAAGATTTGTTCTGTAGCCAATTGACAAAAAATATATTGCTTAAGGGGGCTAATAATATTGAAATGTTGAAAAAATAAAAATAAAAACGGTTCCTATTCTAGCCAAAATAAAACAAATAAGACTGTGAAATAATACTGTGAAATATTCCTTGCTCTGTTAAACAATATTTGGGAAATATTTGAAAAATAAAAAATCATTTACAGGAGGATTAATAATTTAGACTTTACCTGAATATCTAATAGGAATATTTTTCAAGACAAAATCATTTAAATTATTTGAAGTTGTTCTCGGACATCCATATAAATATTTAATATGCCCGTATATTATAACATAAAATAAATTACAGCTAATAAATTTAACACACGTACATACACTCACCGGCCACATTATTAGGTACACCTTACTAGTATTGGGTTGGACCCCCTTTTGCCTTCAGAACTGCCTTAATCCTTCTTGGCATAGTTTCAACAAGATACTGGAAATATTCCTCAGAGATTTTGGTCTATATTGACATGATAGCATCACGCAGTTGCTGCAGATTTTTCAGCTGCACATCTATGATGAGAATCTCTTGTTTCACCACATCACAAGGGCACTCTATTGGATAGGGATCTGGTAACTGTGGAGGCCATTTGAGTACAGTGAACTCATTGTCATGTTCAAGAAACCAGTCTAAGATGATTCGTGCTTTATGACATGGTGTTTTCCTGCAGAAAGTAGCCATCAGAGGATGGGTACACTGTGGTCATAAAGAATGAACATGGTTAGCAACAATACTCAGGTAGGCTGTGGCATTGCCATGATGCTCAGTTGGTGTTAATGGGCCCAAAGTGTGCCAAGAAAATATCCCCCACACTATTACACCACGACCACCAGCCTGAACCATTGATACAAGGCAGGATGGATCCATGCTTTCATGTTTTTGATGCCAAATTCTGACCCTACCATCTGAATGCCGCAGCAGAAATCAAGACTCATCAGACCCAGCAACGTTTCTCCAATCTCTTTTATTGTCCAATTTTGGTGACTCTGTGTAAATTGTAGCCTCAGTTTCCTGTTCTTAGCTGACAGGAGTTGTGGTCTTCTGCTGCTGTAGCCCATCCACCTCAAGGTTCCATGTGTTGTGCATTCAGAGATGCTCTTCTGTATACCTCGGTTGTAACGAGTGGTTAATTGAGTAACTGTTGACTTTCTATCAGCTCAAACCAGTCTGGCCATTCTCCTCTGACCTCTGGCATCAACAAGGCATTTGCCCCCACAAAACTGCCGCTCACTGGATATTTTCTCTTTTTCAGACCATTCTCTGTAAACCCTAGAGACGGTTGTTGATATTTGTCACATTACTGCAGACAATTTGGGAAAGTCAGTTGTCTTTAATCTTTTAAACAACAGGGGGAAAAGTAATCGTTTCTACTTAAAGAGGTCATGGTGCATCACAACTAAACAACTACAGGAACCTTCAACAAATATTAAGATATTTTAACATTTATAGGCTTATAATTATAATTCATTACTTCCAATGAACAGAGAAGTGGTCTGCAGCCAGCAAATCGCTGCATTTGAGCGGTGAAATTTACAGGATTCTAATCCAATGGTGTTGTAGTATCACCTCCCTCTAAATCCAAAGGTGGAGCACATTCAGCTGAGCTTTCCTGCTTTACTTATGCAGAGATTTTTCTGAATTCCCTGATTTTTTTCCACAACATTATGCATGGTAGTTGTGCTTTTCTAATTTTTCTAAACCCTTTCTGGGTAGCACAGTTCAAACAGAAGGTAAAAAGAAGGTGGTCTTTCATGGCTGTTTGAATGTGCTGAACCACATAGACATTTTAACACTGAAAGCAATCTGACAGAATGAGATCTACGCCTGAAAGGGGGAAGCAAGGACAAGTTCAGAATCTTTCACCCTGTTTACAGCAGTCTTTAGCGTTGTCCACTTGTGATTGTCCAAATATCTTGATGATGATCTTAATTAAAATGTCATCTTAATTCCAGGAATACACAGGGCCTAAATTATGACAGCCACGTATTTTACAACTAAATCCTTATCATACCCCATTTTATTTATTCATTCATTCTTTTTCTTTTCGGCTTAGTCCCTTTAATAAACAGGGGTTGCCACAGCAGAATGAACCACCAATTCATCCAGCATATTTTCAGCAGATGCCCTTCCAGCCGCGTACATCCATACATACTTATTCACACACATACACAACAGACAATTTATCTTACCCAGTTCACCTATTACACATGTCTTTAGACTTGTGGGGGAAACAAGAGCAACACGGTTTAACACGCGAACACCGGGAGAACATGCAAACTCCACACAGAAATGCCACTTGACCCAGCTTCTTGTTGTGAGGTGATTGAGCTACCAACAGCACCACTGTGCTGCCCTTCATTTTATTAAAGGGTTTAAACATTTGTAATGTTCTGCTTTCAACCAAATCCAGAGGAAGTCAAAAACTGATGATCTGATCTGAGTGGACAGTTTTGTTTGTGTTTAGAAAAGGACTAAAGTTTGTAAGAAAGCTTTTTTCAACTTATTATGTTTGAATGACCACAAAAAAAAAATCACAAACTCCTCCACATCTGTTAGTTGTGTTGTCAAAAAAAGCATCAAAACACAAGCACTTCATTCTTTACTGTATTTTAACAAACACATTAATTACTTTCCCTCTTGCTGGAAATTCATTAATTTAGTAATGCCTCTGGATTGTGTTGAGTGCTTCAATGAAAGTAAAAGTAGAGATACACACATAGAAAATAATTTCAATGAAATTCAAGTAATAAGCAATACTGCATCTCAGCTGACCATTCTTGACAATGGCAGGTTGAAACAAGGTCTCGAGTGTGTTACTCACTTTTTTTTGCCTCTGAGAGCTGCTCCATCTTGAAGGCTTCAGCATCAGCTGGTCTCCTTTCAGTATCGATCAGCTCTTTATCCATCCTGAGGATCAACACGTCAATCACCTCCGTGAAGTTGGCACCCCATAAAAACAAATAATCCCCAAAACTATGCCATTCGTTTGTGCTACGTTTGTGCTGATTTGTGCCGCAAAAACGAACGTTTGTGCTGGTTTGGGGTCTGAGATATTAAGCATTATTTTTTTAACCGTGTGACGTCACTCTCCACCCCATGTTGCGCAATTGACTTCAAAACAGCACAGGTCGTTTGTGCTCGGTTTGTGCTGGTTTGTGCCGTTAAAACGAACACGGTATCTGTTTTCCTCTTTTAGATAAAAGCAAAATATTTCGGGAGCCGTGACGTCACTCTCCACCCCATTTCCTCCAAATCGCACAAAACTGGTATCATTCGTTTGTGCTGGGTTTGTGCCGTTAAAATAAACACTTTATCTATTTTCGTTGTTTAGATATAATCAAAATATTTCGGGAGCCGTGACGTCATTCTCTCCACCCCATGTTGTCTAAATCACACCAAACTGGTCTCATTCGTTTGTGCTCGGTTTGTGCTGGTTTGTGCCGTTAAAATAAACACTTTATCTATTTTTATTGTTTAGATATTGCCTTATCAAAACATTTCGGGAGCCGTGACGTCACTCTCCACCCCAGGTTGTCTAAATTGCACAAAGCAGGTGTCATATGTTAGTGCTGGATTTGTGCTGGTTTGTGCCGTTAAAATAAACGCTTTATCTATGTTTATTGATTAGATATTGCCTAATCAAAACATTTTGGGAGCCGCGACGTCACTCAGCGCCCCATTATTTCCTCTAAATTGCACAAAACAGGTGTCATATGTTAGTGCTGGATTTGTGCTGGTTTGTGCCATAACAATTAACACTTTATCTATGTTTATTGATTAAATATTGCCTAATTAAAACATTTCGGGAGCCGCGACGTTACTCAGCGCCCCATATTTCCTCTAAAATGCACAAAACAGGTGACATTCTTTAGTGCTGGATTTGTGCTGGTTTATGCCATTAAAATAAACACTTTATCTGTTTGTATTGTTTAGATATTGCCTAATCAAAACACTTAATCAAAACAGGTGTCATTCAATTGTGCTGGTTTTGCCATTTATAAACACTTTATCTGTTTTCCTTGTTTGGATTTAACCAAAATATTTGGTTAGATTTGTGCTGGTTTGTGCCATGAAAATGAACAACAGATATTTATATTTGTGTACAAATATGTTACTTTCGTTTTTGCTCGTTTGTGCTGCAAAAATATTATTTGTAAAAAAATTATATCAGATCATTAAGAGGTCTCTCCACCCCAGTTGCTACATATTTTCATTTGTGCTGGATTGTACCTGAAAGTTTCGTTAGTGTTGCTTCTTTTATTAAAATATTGAATGAAAGATAATGATATCAGCTACCAGCATATTTTAAAATATTTAAATTTGTTTGGGCTGATAGAAATTTTGTTTAAGATGCTTTATTTTTTTTAGATAGCCTAGGCCAAGGTTATTCTGAGATCTTTTTATTATTAGAAAAAGCATGAAGGATGCGAACATCATTTTGACAGATTTAATCCAAGTAAAAGGGCTTGGCCAATATAAAGATAATTGGCTACAACCCTGCTTTACTTATCTACTTCGTTTTAGTCTCATATGAGTAGCCAGCATGCTTAACGATAGAGGAAAAAAAATTATAGAAATAATTAAAAATAATATATATAGAATTTTTATTAGTTTTATTTATTAATTTTATAAAAATGTATTAATATAAATTTTTTTACCTGTTTAACCATGCTGCGATTTTCTCTTAAATACTCTTATCATCTGGTCGTCCATATTAGGCTGCTTTCGTATTTAAACTAGCAGCCTAAACTTTTCTGTTGTGGTAGGTAGGCCTACCACTTATAAGTAAAGCAGCTTTAGTTAACTTATTTAGTCAATATTTATTTTATGGGGAAAAATAGATTATAACACACGCAAACACATAGGCTATGCGTTTTCTACAGATAAGTTTTGGTTTTCGTGATTGTGTTGTTTGTCATACAGTAAAAGAACAATGTCCAAATGGCAATAAAATAACAATAAATAATTGATTAATTAATTACAATTAATAATAATAATAACAATAACAACAACCATATAAAATATTTACATTCACTTAATTGGTAAACACTGTGCTTTTTTATCACGGGCTGTAGGATGTTATTTTGACCATTTTGATTCGGTTTAATAAAAGATAAACATGTAATATTTTGTTATATTTTAGTTATCCTTAGTCTTCTTATTATTGTCATTATTATTAATATTATTATATTTATTTTATATTTAATAACTTGTAGACTCTTTAAACAATGAGGAAATAACTAAACTTTTTTAATTCAAGGCCCAGACAGCTTGTTTTGTAATTTAATGCCGGCTATAGGCTACCACCTGAAGGACGGTTATACGGCGTGTTGTGTTGTCGGCCGTCACCGGAGAAAATTAATTTAAACTTTAAAACTTTAGTTTTTTGGACTTTTGTTTGAAAGCTTTAGTGGCACTGTAGCTGTCCAAGGTACTGTTGTATAATTTAAATTATAGCCTATATATGCACCAATAAACAAGTCGAATGAATGAATGAATGAATGAATGAATGAATATAGATTCTTAAATGTTGATATTGTTTTTGCTAATAAAAAATAACAAATATTAAACAAAAATTTAATAAAAATAAAATGAGCAATTTTGAATATTTATACAATTCAGTTAAATATAAACTGGACATTTTTGGGGACATGTAATTTCTCTGTGATCTTTAATATATACTGGGTAGCTATATTTTCTAAAATCTCAACCAGGAATTGCTTTAATATGAATATGCTTTACATCCTGATATGCTGTTGTTTCATTTTCATTCTTATTTCACTTGAAAAAATCGGTACTTAATGTTTGAATACTAAAATAAATAACAGCCATTGTTTAAATGGTTATTTTACCAACAAAATGTATATTTTATATTTTTATCAACTTTTGATATAAAACCTCTGTGTAATTTATTGATTGTTAAAAATGAAATAATTTAAGTGCTATATTTTTTATTAGTGAAAGTGCACGCTTATTTTGCCCAAGGCCTCTCAAAAAATATATTTCTGCCACTATAATACAAATGCAGTATTATTGTTTTATTATCATTGTTTATTTTTCCTTAATGTATGAAATTTTTGATAAATTTATTTCCCCTCCAATCATTTTCATTCATCACGTTAAATTTAGGTAATTTTCCCTCCAAATAAAATTGATTTGCTGTCTTACCTGGTTTGGCACGGAATGTGAGCCTAACAGCTCAGCATAAAAAAGGGTCCGAACGATTGGAAAAGCGGCTTTTAAAGAGACAAACTATATACGAAAGTTGTTTCAAAAAGATATTTTTTCCAAGAAAAATATACGAATTATATTTTAGTTTGAGGCCAACTGTGCGGGTGGATGATTTTCAGTCAGTGGAAAGTAGGCCTATGAATTTAATATGCCTCATGTTGTATCACAATCTTCTGTCATATATCCCAATCTTCTGTCATATATTGGCAATTTTTTTAATATGTCATAACACAAATGAGACTATTTTAGTAAATATGTAGCAACTGGGGTGGAGAGACCTCTTAATGATCTGATATAATTTTTTTACAAATAATATTTTTGCAGCACAAACGAGCAAAAACGAAAGTAACATATTTGTACACAAATATAAATATCTGTTGTTCATTTTCATGGCACAAACCAGCACAAATCTAACCAAATATTTTGGTTAAATCCAAACAAGGAAAACAGATAAAGTGTTTATAAATGGCAAAACCAGCACAATTGAATGACACCTGTTTTGATTAAGTGTTTTGATTAGGCAATATCTAAACAATACAAACAGATAAAGTGTTTATTTTAATGGCATAAACCAGCACAAATCCAGCACTAAAGAATGTCACCTGTTTTGTGCATTTTAGAGGAAATATGGGGCGCTGAGTAACGTCGCGGCTCCCGAAATGTTTTAATTAGGCAATATTTAATCAATAAACATAGATAAAGTGTTAATTGTTATGGCACAAACCAGCACAAATCCAGCACTAACATATGACACCTGTTTTGTGCAATTTAGAGGAAATAATGGGGCGCTGAGTGACGTCGCGGCTCCCAAAATGTTTTGATTAGGCAATATCTAATCAATAAACATAGATAAAGCGTTTATTTTAACGGCACAAACCAGCACAAATCCAGCACTAACATATGACACCTGCTTTGTGCAATTTAGACAACCTGGGGTGGAGAGTGACGTCACGGCTCCCGAAATGTTTTGATAAGGCAATATCTAAACAATAAAAATAGATAAAGTGTTTATTTTAACGGCACAAACCAGCACAAACCGAGCACAAACCGAGCACAAACGAATGAGACCAGTTTGGTGTGATTTAGACAACATGGGGTGGAGAATGACGTCACGGCTCCCGAAATATTTTGATTATATCTAAACAACGAAAATAGATAAAGTGTTTATTTTAACGGCACAAACCAGCACAAACCCAGCACAAACGAATGATACCAGTTTTGTGCGATTTGGAGGAAATGGGGTGGAGAGTGACGTCACGGCTCCCGAAATATTTTGCTTATATCTAAAAGAGGAAAACAGATACCGTGTTCGTTTTAACGGCACAAACCAGCACAAACCGAGCACAAACGACCTGTGCTGTTTTGAAGTCAATTGCGCAACATGGGGTGGAGAGTGACGTCACACGGTTAAAAAAATAATGCTTAATATCTCAGACCCCAAACCAGCACAAACGTTCGTTTTTGCGGCACAAATCAGCACAAACGTAGCACAAACGAATGGCATAGTTTTGGGGATTATTTGTTTTTATGGGGTGCCAACTTCACGGAGGTACCTCAATCTCATCCAGTCAGATCTTTTGTTGCTTCTTGGCCGCCTGAATCTTATAGGACAGCTGCACATCAGTTTTCTGAGATGGGAGACAAGAAAGTAAGATGAAGGAGCACTTACAAACTGTAAATAGATGCATATTAGATAGAAATATGGATATTTAAACAAAAATGTCTTTAATAATTAATCATAAAATAGCTTAAAGCCAACATTTAGCAAAACAATACATTTTACTCAATATATTAAGACAAATGCTCTTATTTTCAAGGGGGGAGCTTGAGCTTGAGCTCCACCTTTTTTGCACTTCTTCTACGAGTGATGTCACTGGGGGTAGGGTTAGGAGTGGGGTTGGTGTACGCATTAAAACAGCTTACAGGAGGCAGAGCGAGAGCTCATGCTCCCCCTCGCTGGAGCTCAGCTCTGCTCAAATGGCTCTGCAGCGAGCACCCTCTCCTTATTTTGCCGCTGCCTGCATGTCAGCCCCCGGCTGTATCTGATGTGTGTTTACTGCACCAACAGAGCTAACTTAGTGCCAAAACTTTTACAAGCTTTAAACCTCATAAACAGGCCAACAAAGTTTTCTAAAACATCTAAACTAGTTTATTATATAATAATGAGGCTGTTTTTTTAGGAAAATCATAAAACGTGATTGAGCAATTCCAGCTATGGATGTGACATTTGCAGTAAAAGCACAAAACATAAATTCACATAGAGAGCATATGTTAACATTATATTGAAACTTTTCTTTATATTTTCCAGAGCAACTCGCCACAGTTTTATATGACCAGAAAAATATCAATCTGTAAACATATTTTATACTTTAAATGAGGGAAATAAACATGTGCTATGGATGTGACAAAAAATCTGTGAGTTTACAGCATACAGAATCATTTGTAGAAATTATGTGAATTAAACTGCACAACCCAAAAAAGAAACAATGATAATCAAAAGACTAAGAGTTGGCTCTTTGTAAAACAAAAATTATTGTTTTTTTATTTTTATATTTTCATATTTATAAGGGAAAAGTGTCATTATGGATGTGAAATTGCCACTTGTGATTTTGGTAAATCAAATATAATAGTTTGAAAACATTGACAGATGTATTTTTGTGTATTTATAAGGTGCTGTAAAATACTTGCTTACAGAATCTTATTTTCTTTCTTTTTTTTTTTTTGTTGAAAACTAATTTTTTTTCATGGCAAGGTTGACATTTGCACGGAATTGCTCTATTACATTTGTCATTAACATATTACACACTACAGCTCCATTCCCCTGCTGTATACCTTCCGTGAATATCTTATCTGTCTTTAAACACTCATGTAACTTTACAATTAATAATGTTAGCGTGTAATATTTATGTGATGATAGTATGGGCGCTGCTGCACACTAGCTGATGTTAGCTAAATGTTGGATGGTTATAGCGCTAAAAGGAGAAGAAAAACTACAGTAGGCCTATTTACACATGAACAACTGACCTGTACATGAAGCCCTGGACAGATAATCTTAGATAATTCAGCACCATTTCGCTTCTTTTCTTCCTCAAACACTTTCTTTTTGTGCGCCATTTGTCCACCTGTTGCTTTCTCTCCATTCTCCCGTAGTTAACGGTTGTTGGAAGATCACAGACGGTTGTGGCCGGAAGTTAACGAGAATTATTTGTTATTTATTAAATTACCCAGTAAATTATATTTTCTTAACATCTACACCTATCCCAACCCTAAACCCAACCACCACAGTACTGTAAAAATATTATTCATTGTTTTACAATGTTACAAAAATTATGCTATATTGATGTGCGTATCCGCAGCTGTATCCTGTCTAGACTTCACCGTGGTAACCGTTTTTGGCGGAGAGATGAATATTTATTATTATTTATTAATTTTCAATTATTTAAATGCTGAATTCTGAAATGAGAACAACTTTAGTACAATGTTATTGTCAATACTATATAATAAATATTAAGAATTTTAGCCTGCTGACTGAAAAATTTCCTTCATTCCTGCTGCTGCATGAATTGAAAATGGCATAGACTAATATGGAGTTAATTAATACTTAAAAATAATAATTATTATTTATATATTTATTTTTCCTACAGAAATATATTTTCCAGACCTCCCACACACCTTGGCTTGATGTTCCACGTTTGTGCAAATACGCGTTTTTATTATTGTTTTTAAATTATGATGAACATCATATAACATTGTCAAATAATTTATTAAAAATTATTTTAGAATGTATTACTTTGTGCTGTATATTTAACAATCAAACTATAACAAAGTATTGCAATTATGACACTCGCATCGTAAAGTCGAAAGTCCTTTAAGGGTTTTAAAATAAATCTTTAAATAAGCCTGGAAAGGGAAGATATTGGCCATATCCTTTCGGTCAATTTGTTTGTGTAAAACTTGCCTAAAACGGGAGAGATTTAACACAGAAATGTGACTTTTATTTTCTCGTGAGAATCAAATATAAACATTAGTCTCGGGTTTAGCGCCTCGTTCTAAAAGCCGTGACGTCAGCTCCAGCGCTGCATAAATTCGGCCGCGCGAAGCCATTTCCTCAGTTGATATTGAACTCGCGAGAGAAGTGGTCGTCTATTGCATATCGACAGACCTCCAGAGATTTTACAGCACAGTTGAATCTTTAAACTAGTTTTTTTTTGAAAATTTTCCACTTATGGATTCTTCGGCAAACACACCTCCGATCGCCGGACCAGCTTCAACGTCAGTTGGAGGAATTACAGGTATTTGAAGTAGTATATTACACCTTTAAATCATTTGATTCTTTTGCTCGATATAATTTAGGCCTAACGTTAATTGGGTCATTCCCACTCTTCGGTGCCATTTCAGGGTAGTAACTGTGCCCGATAAATTGTTATTTTTTCCAAGATTTCATCATTTGAGTTGAAGTACTTATTGAACTAGAAAAATATAGTCTTCCAGCTCAGGATTTTACGGTTTAGAGAAGCTGAAATGGCGTATGAAAGTATGATCGATAACTAATATTGTGTAAATGGTTTTTTAATGTCTTTATATTATGAATGTTCCATAATGTACAGATAACCACATTGTGCATCTGTTTACAGTTTTGACAGAAATTCAGGACATCGAGCCCGTTCCAGGGCCATCAATGACCGAAGGACCGTTGACTGAATTTGCTTCAACGATGTCAGTTGAGCCATCGAATGTCTCAGGTACGTTTGGAACAGATTTTTTCCCTCCATGTTGTAGAAAAGTGATTTAATTACCTGCCTTGAGCCAAATGTGGACTCTGCATATTTTGTAGTGGGGCTGGATGAAATGACCATTAATATTATATAATTCTGATCTAGATATAAACAATTTTTAAAAACCTTAGAAAAACTGCCAAAAATGCTCACAAAGGAAAAAGTTAAAACCTCTTCCTTTAGAGCTCTGTATTATTTTAGAAATAAAACCAGTACAAATATTTGTTCACCTTTTTTTGAATCCGCGTACAAACAAGAATCAGAATCAGTTTTGTTGCCAAGTGTGCTTGATACACACAAGGAAATTGTTTTGGCTACCGAAGTTTCAGTGTACATAAAGTGACAAGTGACAACACAAATTAAACATGAGAAAAAAAGTCAAACATTAAACGCATGCAGTTAGTCAAAAAATTCTATATGAAGAATCATTCATTTAACATAGATAAACCATTAAACAAAGATAAAACCCTCAGATTTTGCCGGTTATTCCAATGGACTGAAATAAAAACACTGCTTCAGCCTGGATAAAGGTATGAGCAACAACCAATAGCCTATATAAATTAATAAGGTTAAATAGAAATAAAGGCAATGTCTATTTGCATTTACAGTAAGTTAACAGCAACAGAAGTATTCATTATTTAGGTGCAAATAGAGTGGTAATTGAAAATAGATGCTATTTACACTAATAGTTAATATAATTTAGATGCATCAAGATGCTGTATGGGTGTATATTTACACTGAAGACAAGTTATTTCTGATTGTACAAAGGTACATTATTTTATCTTGTACAATATACTTTATCTGCCTAATTATCAAATAAAATGTGCTATTCGCTTATGTTAAGATGCCGGACCACATACTATAGTGTAATTTACAGTAGTGCCAATGCTGTTGTGCATGAGAGGACATACATTACATGCAACAGTTTTAGTGTATGTCATTCATTGTACATGTACACAAAATATCTATAAGAACAATAGTTCAAATTAAATCTGAAAAAAAAAACACACACAGTCGGACATTTTAAAACAGAAATCAAATGATTATTTTTCGTGCCTGCATTCTGGAGAACGGTTTTCATCTTTTGAAGTTGTCTGCACATTAAACTAGTGTAAGTGGGCGCACAAAAAATGTAGAAAAATACATTTCACAATCTGGATAATATTGCAGTAAAAGTTTGTCTTTAATGTATTTTCTCATGGTCTCAGTCAATGTTTGCTGCTGGGAGTAGCTGGACTTTACATTTTGGGGAAAATATAGACATTCATTAGTTGTCTACACATTAATGTGCATTCTCACTATCAGCAAAGTTGGGTTTGTCAACAAGGTGGAAAGCGTGTATTGGCAGAAAAGTTTTTGCACTAGTACTACAGTTTATACAAAACACTATAACCGCAGAATGTTAGCTTTTCATCAGTTATCATCAATAACATCATCTGTGTGATCATATAGATCAGTATTAGAGCAGCTGTATCAAACTCAGAGCCAGAATTTTTGTTACAACCCTGCTCCAACACACCTACCTATAGGTTTTCAAACTAGTCTGAAAGACTTTGGGTGCTTTCACACCTGTGAATCGATTCAGTTGTTCCGAAACAGAGATTAGAATTGTTACATTGTTGCTCTTTGCTCTTGGAGCGGTTCGCTTTCACACTGCAAAGTTTCTAATCGGACCAAAAGAGCTAAAACAAGTCACGTGCGAGTAAACTCTCCTTACATTGGTCAGAGTGTCAGGGTTTATTTTGCAGCGTCCCGCTCAGCTGTCAGGAGAGGTGGTGGTTTGGTGGTGATTGACAGGGTGCGCGCGCGTGACTTGTCTGAGGAGAGACACGGTGGGGAGGGGTGAGAAGGGTGCGCGATGATGCCTATTTGAGGACTGGGAGAGAGACACGAGATTACCGGGAGATCATC
Organism: Danio rerio; assembly: GCF_052040795.2. Taxonomy (NCBI): domain Eukaryota; kingdom Metazoa; phylum Chordata; class Actinopteri; order Cypriniformes; family Danionidae; genus Danio; species Danio rerio. Next base: position 43,798,106 of record NC_141025.1, read on the forward strand.
ACTCGTTTGCGGGCATCCGGAGACTCGCGAAACTTCCCGCCTTACTCCTAATTCTCTCTTCATATAGCCGTAAGCCTATTACATATCCATAAAACACTGTGATATAACCGCGATCGGATCGCTTTCTCACTGCAATCGAACCGCTCCAGGGTTCGTTTCAATCGAGCCGAGACCACCTCATTCAAGCGATCTCGGAGCGATTACTTTGGCGCGGAACAGAGCGCGATTGCCCTGTTCACATATGCCAATCGAACCGCGCTAACTGGGCAAACGAGATACGTTCCGAAACAAAAGCGTAGGTGTGAAAGCACCCTTAATTAGTTTGATCAGGTGTGTTTAATTAGATTAAAGCTAAATTGTAGGGATGCACCTAATTTTAGGTTGAGAAAATGAGCCGAAATCGGTTAATGCCGTGTCACTCTGTCCAGCATTCTGGTTTCACTCTTTCCATTCGATGTACGGTTTGTTAGGATAGGACAATATTTGGCGGAGAAAATAATTTGAACATCTACAACCTGAGGGATAAAAAGCTTTAAAGCCGACTAAATAAATTATTTAACAAATTTTATTTTCGATAGATTTACAGTAGATAATAAACATCTTCTTTACTTAATATTGTAATTATTGTTTTTCTAAAAGAGAAATCAACTATTTTGATTCATAAAATGTATTTCTGGCTAGGTAAATTTTAAAGTCTTACAAAATTATATTTTTTATTAAAACAAATTATTTTATTGCCCTTGAGCAATAACCAACCAATGCTGGCTGCAGTCTACCGTATCAAAATATTGGAAATGTGTAAAGAAGTCATATCACTGTTACTGAAAAAAATATATCAATTTTATTTTAATAATAAATTATTGTCCAGCACTAGTTTGTGGAGTAAAGTTTTATTTTTAACTGTAAAAAAGACTGAAGTTTTGCAATGTCTTTCTAAGAGAAGCTGCAAGGGCTCAAAAGGTATGATGTCTTAATTGTATTTTTTACTAAAGCTGTATACATGTTTAAGTTATTTTAAAGTGTTTATATTAATGTTATACAAGCATAACTTTATATTAATTATATTATATAAGAATGTATTATAAAATGTACAGATAATCATCCTCCCAACTCTGCACCAGGTTTGACAAGAAATGAGGAGACTGAGCCGGTTCCAGGCCCATCAGAGCTGCAGCCCACTCAGGCTGAATCAGATTCAAGGCCAATCCATCGATCACCTGGATTAGGTACATCTGAAACATTGACTTTATTTTTATTGGTGTCTTTTAACAGTATTTTGATTCTATTTTCTTCTAGAGCCATTTGTGCAATCTGCATAGCTTGTAAAGTACTAAGCAAAGTGGATTGTGTTTTTAGATGGTTTTAAATAATAGCTGATGATTTCTGTAATGATTAAAACACTCAACACGTACGTTATTTACAAAGTAAATAAACACAAAGGCACCCAAATAAAGAATAATTCTCTTTTACATCTCTTACATTACTTATTCTGTTTGTTCAGGCATAACATGAATCTTAAATGAACATGTCTTTTATCTTTCAGTGACAGACAAGTATGATATGGGGAGAGAGCTGGGACGAGGACGCTTTGGCATCGTCAAAATAGGAGTACGAAAGTCCGATCAGCAGAAGGTAAACCTCTTCTACACTTCTCTGTTTTCTTTTTTCAGTACAGTGAATGCAGATCAAAATAGACCTGTGCTCACAATAAAACAAGGAATGTTTTTGCAAGAAGCTAACTTATGTTCACCATCTTTTCATCCACAGGTTGCCATCAAATTCATCAAGTCTAAAAAGCCAAAGGATGACGTAAGACTGAAAACAATGCATATTAGTATATGACTCTGAATACAAATTATATTGAAATAAGATTATAAGACTTTCAATTATATTTTTTCCCCAGCCTGGCGATCGCAGAGGACCCCCCATAGAAGTGATGCTACTGAATACGCTCATGGCACCTCCAAGCACCTACACTGTGCGCCTCTTTGAGTGGTTTCAGGAGAAAAAGGACTTTCAGCTGGTCATGGAGTATCCAGAGCCCTGTGAACCAATAGGGCGTTTTCTTAGCCGCTGTGGACACTTGGATGATAGTGTTGGCAAGAGTTTGATGGTGCAGGTTGTCCGGTGTGCTCAAGAGTGCATAAATCATGGGGTTAGCCATAATGACATGCACACTAGCAATGTCTTAATCAATACAGCTTTGATGCAGATCAGGCTTATTGACTTTGGAAAAGGACTACAAATCAGGGGTAAGTATTTCTTTGCTCTTTGTTTTTTCACAGTTTGACAGACATCTACTGTAAGTAGACAAAAGCTTAAATGTCAGAGAGAGACTAGCAAACCTCTAGTACACAAACTAATGCAATTAAGAGTTTAGCTTTCTCTTGAGTGTGCTTCACTGCTGTTTACTAACCTCAAAACTGTTTTTCTTACAGAACCAGAAGTGCATCCACACCAGACATACACAACATGCTTACGACATGCTCTTCAAAAAACAGTGAAATCTGTGGGTAAACTTTTGGAATACATAGCAATCCGTGTCTGCATACCTGAAGGTGAGATAATGACATTAACAACACCATGACAATAACATTCAGTACATACAGCAAGTTCTCTGTATAATGCATCTATAAAACTACAACATATCTGTATATAAGGCTTGCCTTACGTTTGATTAACGTCTTTTAGAAGTTGTTTTTATGCTTGTGAACTGTGTGTGGCCTTGACTAACCAACTTTGTTTCTAAAATGCATCCAGAACTGAAGAAATGTATTGCTGCTTGCCAAAGTGAGAAGCAACCCAGTCTGGAACACATTTTAAGCACTGAATGGCTTAGAAGTGTTTCAGACATTTAAAGCAATAGTTCACTCAAAAATGTAAATTCTGTCTTTAATTACTCACCCTCATGCCATTCCAAACCCCTAAGACCTTTGTTCAGAGCACATGCTCACAAGCACAGTGCACTGTATACCCCGAATGCAACCTGGAATGAATGTGAATGTGAGTAATTAATGACAGAATAGTCCAGTGAACTGATTAAAAATGCAGTACCAGCCCCAGAGCATCTACCAGTTTCAGCCCTAACCCCAGGAATGCCAGCCAGTGACTCCTCCAGCCCCAGAGCAACCCCTAGTGATGGCTCCATCCCCAGAGCACCCGCCAGTGACGGCTCCTTCCCCAGAGCACCCGCCAGTGTTGGCACAAACTTTAAATAAAGGGAAAAAAGACATCTTGCAAGTGCATTTTGTGTCTTCAAGATAAATCTACTAATATTTCTGAACATTCAACAACATTTTTCAAAATAGTAAAAATTCAATCAAGTTATCTATGTAAACAGCGTTTGAATTTGCATTTATGTCTTAAAAATATTTACTTCCACTTTTTATCTTTGAAGTTAGAGGTCAAAGTACCCATCAGATCATTTATTTTACCCTGTTAAAAATGAACACTTTGGGACCAGATGGAATTTTAGCTGTGTACACCTATGATCTAAATGCAAATGAGCTGATTCTCTCTGCCCACTCCTGAGGGATGTTGCTTTAGAACAAAAGCAAGCTTTAGATGTCAGATGAGCACAGACAGAGACTGAAGCAGAAAGCCACAGTCACAAATTATAAAGTTATGGCCAAAGCAGGAAGTTTCCAAATGGTTATTTGATGTAGTTGTGGAGTTTATTTGGCCTTCCTGCAATGATGAATGAACCACACAAAAATGCTGTTTCAATCAATGTTTGAAGTACACACAAGCACGCACACTCAGAGGTTTAACATGCTGTTTTTTGTTTTTTCTAATTGCAGCAAATGAGACAAGATGTACACCAAACAGGTAAATGTATTCTGCTATATAGAATTTCATTATAGCTAACCCTACTAACAAGCCTGTGCTGGCCCTTAATAGAGAAGGTGCTTGTTGAAGAGATGCATGCATGCTGATTTAACATGTACACCGACACCACCCCTAAAACCTCAACTCCCAGTGAGGAGGAAGTGCAGCAAAAGGAATCTGGAGCTCCATTTGGCTCTGGAGTGAATTGTACTTGTCTTGATCGGCTCACATAGGACTAGCATCTTTTTCTCTGAATGACCAAGCTCATTGAGTACTAGACCTAGAGAGCATGCTCGAGTGACTTTCTTGCTTGTTGCAGGGGTGTTGTTTGTGTTTGAAACACCATTGTGTGAATTTGTTGTTTTTATTCTTCCCCATTTGTTACTATTGTTCTCTATTTAAGAGGGAACATACCCTTCATACTGTTTTACAACAAAATGTACTCAAAACATCTTGTATCACTAGTTTTATCTAATCCATTGAGCTAGGCTATATCTCTACTGCTGTTTTGAACTTTTTAATTTTTGTTTCACCCTCTATACGTCACTTGTCTGGCTGCCTTTGATTGCAGGTGAAGAATTGGCTGAGGATGAAGCAAGTCCAGCTCTGGTAGATAAGACACCTCCCGGGCTGACACTCGCTTATCTGGGGTAAGTTTGCTGTGTAACGTTAATGTCAACACTCGTTCCACCTCAGAAAGACAGTGTGTGTAGGCCAGAGTCATAGCAAAGAACTAACACTGCCATAGAGAGAAATGTCCGGCATAAGCTACACTTTTAGCATTTAAACACTTTACACTTTTTTTTTTTAGGTTTTTACAATTTGCATTTTGTAAATGGCGGATTGCCGTCTTAAAAGAGCCACAAAAATCCAAAAAAATGAACCGGTCTGTGTGTGAGTGCACAGTACCATTTCTAGGCATAGATCTCACCCCACCCAGCTGCAAGGCCCCAATAAATACCCATTGCTCCAGCCCCGGTCCCGATCACCCACTAATTCCATTGCTTATTTTGTTAGGTTGAGCTTTTTAATGAAAAGCAAATTAAAAGATAAATAAATGAACAATTAAAACAGGAGTGCTCAACCCTGTTGCCGAAGATCCTTCCTGCAGAGTTAAGCCCTAGCCCAGATCAAACACACCTGAACCAATTAAATAGGACCTGAACAGGTCCTGCACCTCTTGAGAATTGCAAGCAGGTGTGTTTGATATGGGTTGCTACTGAAATATGCAGGATGGTAGATCTCCAGGGCCCGGTTTTTCAAAAAGTAATCCACTAGGATTTTGGATAAGGGATTGTATCAAATCTTGAAAATGGGTTTTTTAAAAGGAAAAACGGATTACATAATCTGATTGATCACGTAATCCAATCTTGGTTTTGATCCGGATCAAATCTTTAGTTTGGGTTTCTCAAACCTTTTTTGTAAGATTCGGATCGCTTTGATCCAAAAAACCTGGATTAAACTGATCCCATCAGAAGGGTGGATTTACCGTGGATTTCATGCCCAAAATGTAATGAAAACTTTACAAAATTATTAAATAGTACTATTTTTGGATCATGCAGTATTTTACGAGATGTACTATTTAATAATAAGGTTTTAATTTTATTTGTTCATCTGTCAGGCTATAGTGACTATAGGCTTTAACGTATTCAGCCCTTCAGTATAGGCCTACAGCAAAGTAGAAAGAGTTTGGCCTCATAAAATAATCCCCCAAACAGCTGTCAAAATTGACCAAACACAATAATTTTTTTTTCTGTCACTAATTTATATATATATATATATATATATATATATATATATATATATATATATATATATATATATATATATATATATATATATATATATATATATATATATATATATATTTATTTATTTATTTATTTATTTATTTATTTATTTATTTATTTATATATATATATATATATATTTATCACAATGGAAAATATTTTTCTTTTTAGTATATTTATTAGTGATGCATGTAATGATTATAGGATAACCAAAAAAAATTTTGCAAAGAATGACAATCCCTAATTTTAGAAATCTCTTTCAACAATTGCAAAAAGAGACTGAAAGGGCAGAAGCACAGTTTCGTCTGGCAGAGGAACAACTGACTTTGACCAAACCAAGGCAAGCTGGTCTCTCCACATCAGATGAGGAAGTGTGAAATTATTGTGGAGTTTTTGACATTAAGTCTTTTTTTTTTTTTATTTACATCTATATTTGAAACTTATTATAAATATCCTCAATGTACAGTGTTGTAGGTTTCAGATGAGTGGACTGCTGGAAGAGGATGGGGTGGGGTTTTTCTTGTTTTTATTATTATAATTTTATTATTTATTAAATTTTCTTAGTTTTCATTTCAAATAAAAATAAAGTTATATTGACCCCACACTGGCTATTATATTTGTTGCTCTTTACACAGGCCTATCTATCTACATTGTGATTGAGCACTAGTAATCCAGATTTAGTAATCCTGAAAAGTTTCTATCTGGATCAGATTGATCCAATCCGATGTTGCTTTGAAAAACTGGCTCAAAAAGTAAGCTGGATTATGTGATCACAGATCGAAAAAACAGGATTACTATATCCGGATCAAGTTGATCCGGATTAACCCTTTTGAAAAACTGGGCCCAGGGGCCTGTTCTTTATACTTGGACTAAGCTGGATTTGGATATAATCAATCGCGTCCATTCCATATCCGTTTTCAAACAAAAATGGGAAAAGTAAGAAAATGATAGTTTTTCATTTATTGTTTGCTTACAAAAAGCGAGATTTTGGCTTAATCATAATTTTTTGGTTTAGTGTAAGAAAACGGATAAACAACTTTAAAGTTCATTACTGTGCGTTCACACCGAATTTGTGTATGATAATAAACATGCATAATATTTGACAGTTTTTTTTAAAAGGAATAATAATTTCTGCAGTCATGCATGTGCTTTGACAACTAATATGAAGGTGGTTTGATGCTTCGCAAAAGTTGCAGACACTTTTACCTATGTTAAAATGCTTTTTTGATGCAAAATTAATGTCATTTTTTTGTTTTAAAATTTTATTTATAAGAGCAATTTTTGGGGGATAAAAGAGGGTTTAATACATTAGGGTGACATGGAAAATAAGTCACACAGCAAAATCCTCAGAGAAGAATGTACTCAGTTTAGAGAATATTTGGTCCCTCTCTCATGTGAGTAAAATTTGCTCAACAGCAGTTTAAGTTAATGAGACAATGAAGGGATTAATTAAGTAATGATTGAGCACTAATGATGAACACCAGCTGTTAATATACAGAAGAGAAGCAGCAGCAGCTTGGCTCATTGCTTACATGTTTGACTATTTATTTGAAATGTTCACATAAGTCCATATGAGCTTTTCATTATAATGATTAATGATGTATTTGAGAAAGTAGATGGGGGATAAGTAGGTGTTTGTTTGCGGATGATGGAGCTTTTGGTTAAGGGGAAAAATATATATTATATTATGAGGAAAATGCAAGAGACATTATATAAGGTTGAAGAGTGGTCATTTAAATGGGGTTTCAAGTTATCAAAGGGCATAAGAGTACTACATGAAATATATGTAAGGGAAAGTTTAAATGGAAAAATACGGAGAGATGGTACCTGTTTTTTTTTTTTTTTTTTTTTTTTTTTTTTTTTTAGAAGCATCGAAAATCCAGAAAATGACCAGAAATAGCAAATGTAATTCCAAAGTTTAATTTAGAAAAAAAAAAAATATAAGGATTTCAAACAAATTATCAGTATCTACAGGGGTAATGCTGGCAATAAGTTTAGCATTACAATGGATGAAAGATGCAGGAATTCTCAGTCCCAAAGCGCTAACAGGCATACAAGGCAAACAAAGCAGAATTAAAAAAAAAAACTGTCAGAAAATAAAATAGAATAAAAAGACTGCAGTAAAATATGAAAGATTCAATACAACTGGATGATAAAATGACAAACATAATCATCTTAAATTAAAAGCAACGGTAAAAAGGGGAGTCTTAAGAAGTTTCTTAAAACAATCCAGAGAAACCACATTCCTGATGCTGGTGGGTAGGCCATTCCATAGCTTAGGCGCACTGTACAAAAAAAAAGCATGACCACTATTAGTCTTCAGTTTATAGCGTGGCTGAAACAGCAAGATTGCAGATGAGAAACGAAGACTGCGGGTGGAAGTGGCCAGAGTTACTAGGTCATAAATGTAGTCAGGTGCTAGCCCATGCACTGCTTTGTATTTTTAAAACCAGAGTCTTAAAATCAATACGTGATTTAACAGGAAGCCAGTGAAGTTGCTGAAGTACAGAAGTGATATGATGAAGTGTGTGTTAAAAACATGTACAGCAGAATTTTGAAAATACTGTAAACGTCTCAGAGAGCTTGCTGGTAGGCCCCCGATGAGGGAGTTACAGAAGTATATTAAGAAGTATACAGAAATATATTAAAGTTCAAAAACAGTGAATAAAAATCCAAAAATATTAAAGTGCAAAGTAACAAATAAACAACAAAACAAGAAACTAAGACAGATAAACATGAACAAGACTATAGCAAGATACACGGTGAGATCAGAAACAACAACTAGGAAAAACATATTTACAGGGTACAAGAAAGACAAACGACGCGATGGCAAATAGTGGTTGAATGACTGAATATATAGTCCTGGTAATCACGGAGAATGGAGACAGCTGTGGTAGTAAATCAATGTAAATGACAGACCGGGTGTGTGCGCGAAAGAGTGTATGGAAATGTAGTCTTTATGGGCGCTGTAGTGTCACTCAGTGTCCTTTGAACTACAGCGCCCTCAGGTGGTCACTGACAGATGTGACAATGTTACGTAGGTGAAAGAAGGCTATTTTAGTCAAGTGTTTGAAATGTGAGTTAAAACTAAGCTGTGCATCAAAAAGCACCCCAAAGATTGCGCAACTGTGTAGAGGGCGACACTTAAAGATCACCAACAGACAGTTTAAGATTATTACACTGGTTAATACTGGTAGGAGTGCCAATTAATAGAACCTCTGTTTTAGAACTGTTTAATTTGAGGAATTTTGATTCATCCAGGCTTTAACTTCAAGTTAACAGGCAGATAAAACTGACGTGGCAGAGGTGAGATCACCCAAATTCACAGAAATGAAGGAAATCACAGAAATTAAGGAATTTTTAGTTTGCTCAGATTGTAGTTCTGCTCTTAAGCATTGAAGGAAAACACTCAGACTGTAGGCAATATTTAGTTATTGAAATATTACAAGAGTTGTATTAATTAAAAGGAGAGAGTAAAGGTAATGTCCACGTGGGTGCCAGCTCATGTGGCATTAAAAGGAAATGAAGCAGCAGATAAAATGGCAAAGCAAGCTGGAAGATAATATAGGTATGGAAGTGACTTACAGTTGAAGTAAAGTTAAAGCAATTATAAGGAAACAAATAATGGGGAAATGGCAGTACCAATGGGAAGCAGGAAAGAATGGAAAGCAAATGTATAATATTTAGCCACAAGTGGGTAAAGGGAGGCACTCGAGTGGAAAAAGGAAGGAGGAGAATATATATTATCATGACTAAGAATTGGGCATACTGGACTTAACAGTACAATGAAGTTAATGGCAAAGCACAGAACAGGTCTATGTGAGTGCGGGTAAAATGAATGTTGAACGTGATCATGCATTGTGAGCGGTATAATGAAGAAAGAAGAGAGTTATTGGAAGAAGTCAAGAAAGAAAGAGATTATGAGTTTACATTGAAATTTTTATTAAATTCTGAGGTATAGAGACAAAAGTACACTGCATTGTTTAGATTTTTAAAAGACACAGGACTGATTAATAAGATATGATTATTAGAATTATTTGAATGTAAATTTATTAAGTTTAAGGTAGGGATGGAGGGAGTTATTTTCTGATCCTGACATAGTGGGAGGAGAAGTCAGAAGAGCTGGAGAAGCAGCACTGGCGGATGCGAAGTCTCTCACTGGGTTAGGGGAAGGGATTATTATGGGAAAAGAGTAGATTCTGAATCAGGTTACAGGAAGGTGACGGTAATGTACAAGAACTTGTGCGATCCGCCAAATAAGAACGAAAGAAGAAGAAAAGTCCGTGGCTGTTTCTCAATAGAGTGGAGGAACTATGACGTCACTTTGTAGGCTAATTGGCTGCTTGCATAAAACTGGTTCCCTCGTGAAAATCCCTATAGAATTTTCCCATAGGCTTTTCAAAAAGTGCAAATAATAAGCTCTGTGTTCAAACACTGTTCATTACATTTACACGTTTTGTCCAGCTGGATAATCCTCACATGAAAATACAACATTTAGCACTTTTGGATCTTAAATTCAAATGCAAGAACTGAAAGCTAACATTAGGCTATATAAACGGACTACAGTGCCCTCGGGGCGCTCGCTTGTGACGTCAGCACCACCCTGCTACAGACATCTTATCAAGCTTATTTTTTGAAAAAAATGTCCATGACAGAGTTTATCTTTCTGTTTATTATATTATAATCCACGGTAAATATTATAAACAAATAAATACGCAAAAACACAGACCTATGTGCCTTTTAGATTGTTTTTACATGGGAAATGCATTGTTTTGCTTTACGGTTCTAAAAGTTTTAAAACTGTATGCATAAATGTGCCTACATAGTATTATCATAAGACATATTTAAATAAGTGTATCGCTCGCGTGCACACAGCCTGCTTACCTTAACAGAGGACAGAAATGAGGCGTTAATTAACCCCATCATTGTCTCATTAACTTTAACTCTGCTGCTGAGTAAATTTTGCTCAATTTAGAGAGGGACCAAATGTTCTCTGAACTGAGTAAATTTTACTCTGAGGATTTTACTGTGTAGCCTATTGCATAAAACAAAGTCATTTAATGCACTAATGTGTTCATGTGTTTACAATTAGCAAACAGATTTTCATTGCATCAGTAACAACACAGTTATCTTTAAACAAAAGAAGATGCAGCATGTCAACAATTACTTGTAGTTTATCTCTGAATTGAGCACAAATGCTACTGTCCTCCATAATGGTGACACAAAAAAACATTTTACAGTATTTTGCTGCTTTTCTGCTTGATTTTACGGTAAAATACCGGCAGCTGTGGTTGCCTGTAATCTGTTGTTTTTAACATTTTACATTCGTAAATTCAGTTTACAGAATATTTCTGTTAAAAATACATTACACAGTCTGTATTTTTCATCAAACACATTTAACCCCTCAAATCCCACAGCAAAATCCTCACTAGTGTCCTCAATACAGAGGGTTGAACACTCAAACAGTGATGAAGTTAATGAGACAATGAAGTGTCTAATTAAAGGACGATTGAGAATTATTGATGAACAACTGTTAATAGCAGAATCACTAAAGGAAAGAAAAACACAAATTACAGCCAAAACCAAAGATGAAATCAACTGACATTAAAACTCAAAATAAAATAATAATTAATAAAAATAAAACAAAATACACTATTCCCAGAGATGGGTTGCGGCTGGAAGGGCATCCGCTATGTAAAAACTTGCTGGATAAGTTGGTGGTTCATTCTGCTGTGGCGACCCCGGATTAATAAAGGGACTAAGCCGACAAGAAAATGAATGAATGAATGAAAACAAATTACACAATAAAAATGTAATTTCTCAGAATCTCAGCAGAGATAATTAAACAAAAGAAGACAGAGTCTGCTTTAATTGGGCTCTTCAACTATTTGTTCTGACATTAGTGTTTAATTTGGCTGCTATAATTAAATGTGTTAATCACAATATTTGTATAGCATGAAAGGCCAAAAGAATAAAACATTAATGAACCTGAGAAGGCCACCCACCCACACCTGCTTGTGCAATGAATATGAATATTGAATATCTTGTTAATTGTAAGTGGGAAATGAAACCATATGTAAAAGTAACCACATGATCAACAGCAGGGGTGTCAAACTCCATTTCTGGAGAGCCAAAGCCCTGCACAGTTTAGTTCCAACCCTGCTCCAACACACTCACCTGAAGGTTTCAAACATGCCTGAAGGACTCAATTAGTTTGATCAGATGTGATTTATTAGAGTTGGAACCAAACTGTGAAGAGCTGCAGCACTTTTGGAACTGATTTTGACATCTGTGATTTACAGCAATGACTGCTTAACAAGTTTAAATACTCCATTCACTATGCGAATGTTTGTTCTATGGCAGAGCTCAAAAACACACAGACGTCAACAATTAGTCTTTAAATCTCAACAATGGTGACAATCAAAAAATATAAATCAAATAAAAATCAGCCCAGAACAATACAAAACAATCTTCTGAAACATGACCTCCAAAGAACATAAAATAAAGAAAAAGAAAGAGATTATAAGAACTTTAAGCTGCATAATATATTCATGCTGCAATGCATGAGGTTCATGTCCTGATTCTTGATGTCTGTGTGTATTAATAAGAAGCTGAAGAACTCAAGAATTTGAGCATGAAATATATCAAATTTCTTATTTACTCCTTGAAAGTTGTTTGATGAACTTCAATAGTAAGCTGTTACACATCCCAAATAATATCAGATAAAACTCTTGTCTATGGCTTAACTTTTCAAATAGTAATAATTACATCTGCAACCATTGATTAAGTATGAACAGTAGAGTTTCTCATCATCTTTCTTGCTATAACTGATGAGTCTCAGAAACTCAGTTACAACAACCAGACAAACATTAAGATTGAAATGTAAAGGTTCAAGAGCCCAACTACAACAGCCTCAGATAAATAAGATATTTTTTACAGTGTAGCATGAATTAGCATGTTGTTAGCATGAATTAGGATGTAATTAACACAATTCCAGTATGGATTAGCATGATTCTAGCATTAATAAACATTGTTAGCATGATTCCAGCATGAAATTAACATGTTTCCAGTATGGATTAACATGTCATTAGCATGACTCTAGTATAAATTAATATATCATTAGCATGATTCTAGCATTGATTAGCATGTTGTTAGCATAGATAGATAGGTAGGTAGTTGGTTGTTAAAAGTCAGCTGTAAAGCTGCAGTGACACTTGACTTTTCTCTCCACAGACTAGGGTCATTCTTGAATGATTCGTTCATTTTGAATGGATCTTCAATATGACTCGGGAACTACGAGTTCTGTCAGGGAGTGATTCATTCATCCGCGCGTGCGCACATTTGTGCAGGTGGTATCGTTCATTTCAAGTCTTTTGAGTCGTTCATCTAGCCAATCATTTGCGTTTAGAGCAGGAAAAAGAATTGATCCGTTCACCTCTCGATTCCTCGGTGTGAGTCGTTCATCACGTGAAAGACAGAAGCCAATCGTATGCATTTAGAGCCCGAAAGAGAATTGATCCGTTCACCTCTCGAGTCCTCTATCGGGTTTGAGTCATTCGTTTCTCATGGGCCAATCATATGTGTTTAGAGCCGGGAAGAAAATTGATCCGTTCAACTTTCGAGTCCTCGGGTTTGAGCCATTCTGTCACGTGATGAACGAATTATTCAAGAACCAGAATACTCGAAAGGTGAACTAATTATCATGGCTCCTATTGGCTCAGACTGTGTACTTTGGTTAAAATTATATGTGACTGTCAGTTTAACATGAACGAACCTCTGACATTTGAAGACATGAAGAGGTGAGCTGAGCAAAGAGACAAAAATACCTTCATAGACAAAAGAGCAGGTAAACATTGAATTATTATTTTCTTCTTATCGTATTTTATTTATGACTTATTTGTTAAAGGATCAACCTTTTGGGCTAGTTGCAGATGTGTTTGGAAGCAATTTGTAACATTTTAATAATATTTTGGCAAATTGAACCAAATGAACGAAATAACTTGAAAAAAGATTCGTTCATCTCGATGAACGAGACTCAAAAGATAATAGGATAAGATAGTCAGTAAAATGCAGGGGTGATAGCGTTCCGGCACCACGCCGGATTTCCGGCGTACTGTGGCTGCGGGAAAAAAAAATCAGGTTCACTGATATTGATCTGTCATTTCTCTAGATTCACAGAATTCACTCACTGCTGAAAGCGCCGGATTGGTTTTTATTAAATGCCATTTTGTGTGCTCGTGAATCATCTTTTGAGTGTAGACGCCATGTAAATAAAAGATTAATTGTGTAATTTTGAGAGCTTTATAAATTATAACGGATCTTTATGAGATCTCTATGAACTAAGATTAGTGACGCTTTTTAGTGATAATAAGAGGAGCGTGCTTTGCACTTTCCAGGCTATAATCCATTCAGAATTTGTATGAAACTTTCGTTTTCGGCACATATACGCTGATATGTTTTGGGAATGAAATCTGCATATTTACGCTGGGTTTATTCTCAAAATAACGGTGAAGCAATAGACGGGACAAACATGTATTTCCCCCTTCTCCTTAAACAACTTAGTGTTTCAGCTATAAAATAGTTCAGTTTTGTAGCCTAATGGCAAAGTGTTTATATTTAGTTTCGTTTTTTATTCAGCTTATTTAGAAAAACGTTTGGAGCATTTTAAAAATAAGTTTTGTTTTTTTAACGAACAGCGCCCAGCGGAAGACCATCATTGTCTGTTTGATCAGTTTGCCTTCTCAGATCATCACGACTTGCCTAAAATAAAAGATATAAAACAGTTCAAGTATAAAACAATGGTAGCTTAAACGTTAAAGAATGTGTGCTATTAGGCGCATAGTTTGCTTATAAAAAGCTTGCAGGACATCGAGGCGCCAGAGCAATCACTTGCATTTTTTCAGTGGGAGCAATTTAAAGTTATCCGTCATTTTTGCTCACAAAGTACGAGTAATACATCAAAAAACGTTACAGCGTTTTTATAAAATAAAGAAAACCAAAATTATGCGCTTTCTGTCGTCTAGTTCTTGAACATGAACGCTTAATGATCAAAATGATCAAAATGTATATGCCTCACAGACATAAATATATTTATAGAAAGCTTTAAATTATTACTTAACGAAATAAAACAAATCGAAAACAAAAAAACTCCTTCATGTAATCCGTAAAGATGAATTTCTCTCTAAAGGCGAGTCCAAGAGGAGATTGCCATTCAGGATCTTTGCGACACTGACTCAGAATGAGTTTATTAATAAATAATTAAGATATGTCCTTACTCTTTCCTCGACACATTCATTATTATTTGTTTTTGCCGGTGCTTGGGGCGAGCTTTAGCTTATTGTGTGCGCTTGAACGCGGATTCACAGTAGCAGTTTTAACATGGAGTGACACGACATCTGACGTACAGATGACACTGGCACATGCCACTGAGTGTAGTGACACTTCCGGTGGCACGTCCGGTTTTCCACTGTCATGTGTCACTCGCTAGTGGCATGTGTAGTGACCTGTGTCACTCAGAGTGTCGCGCTGCATGTCACTGCAGTGACATCGACACCCGGCGAAGCTTATGACATTAACACGAGCAAAACCATATTTAATCATTACGCGACTTTTAACCTAATTTATCGCGTCGCAAGTTAGTTTATTTGCTGAGCTACTCCACGATGTTTTAATTTAAACGCATTTATTTTATGTATTCGTAGTCATACTTCCGTACGTAATATAGTCATTTGACAGTACATGTCAGTCAAATTTATTGTGGCATGCTTATGTATGGGAGGGGTTACACTTATCTGTTGTACTGTATATTATTGCATCCTGGCAGTTCCTTTGTTCCCTACAATATGGACTTCTCTATGCTTTTAATTAATTCATTTATTTTATTATTTAACTTATTTTCATTTTAAGGTATATTAAATAATATCCTTTAAAAAGTTATAATAAAATGCATGTTGAAAACTCATAACATATATGCATGTAAGATAACAGGTGTCATTTGCCTAATGATTTTTAAATATTAAAGCAAAGAGACTTATAAGATTAATGTGCTTATAACGTGCTTATACTGACACCTACTGGCACATGTCACAAGATCACTGACACTGGCATGTGTCACTGACATTACTGGCATGTGTCACTGACATTACTGGCATGTGTCTAAAAAGAGCCACTTGACAATAATGATGATCAGGGTTACACATAGGCTGTTAATATATTTGGGCCCAGGGGCCCACAAGTTATGTGTTAAAAGTGCGTTGCATACATAGTACCCCCACCCCTACTCACCTCAGGGGCAAGGAAAAAAAGTTCAGGCTCAGGAATTTTTTTCACTATCAGCCCTGAAAATGATCTGAACCTTCCATCACTACCATAGACTTCCATTCATACGCACGCAAATGCGTCAGACTGGAAACGCAGGGTCATGCGTTAAGTTTCGCAGTTCGCTGCGGTGCAAAGTTTAAGCTTGGTGAACTCTGATCTGCGAAATCCAATCACTTGACTGTGTCAAACTGCTAATAATGTAATGTTTTGTTTTAAAACTATTTTAGCTTCACGCAAAGCTGATGTAACATTGGATGTTGTTGTTACAAATGGGTTATATCTTCACAGAAGTGTTGTTCAGCCACTAAAATCTTCCGTTAAAAGATTGATGTGACTATAGACTGATTTCACGTGGCTGCCATTTTTAAAAGTGAAGTCGAGGCTGCGGTGGGAAGAAACCCGGAAGTATTGTTGGGAGTTGCATAGGAACGTTGTGTACTTGGCTGTATATCTTATCAGAGAAGAAAAAGTGACACAAATATATAATTCCACCGCTTTCTGAGTGACCCGAAGATCCGTTCTGAATGAATGGTGAAAATAAAAAGGAATATCAGAGCTTATTTTCAGCTAAGTTAAGGGAAATGTCACTAGTTAACTAACGTTTTCTTTCCCAAACACACGCTTTAGATGCCATTTATCAAACTTGAGTTAATGAACTGATTTTTTCACTATATTAGACTTGTCACGATGCTGAATTAAAAGAAAAACAAACAGGCAATTTCGCACTAACATTTAAGGCACTGTTGATGGTTTTCTTAAAACAACGCTGATTTGCTATTGTGTTCACGTGCTCGACAGAAATGCTTGTGATTGGCCAAGAAGGTCATCAGTTCACCCACCGCTGTTTACTGAGCACAAACACAGACGGGCCAAACGATCTGCTTGATGACTCGACATCTTCACGGCTGCTTCACGCTCCAGTTTCCATGTATCTGTGTTTGCACTGTGGGAAGAGCAGTAAACTGAGTGAAAACACAGATACACGGAGACTGGAGTGCGAAGCAGCAGTGAAGATCAGTCAAGTCATCCGCGCTCAGCGGCACTTCAATGTTAGCCAGTTTTAAAACTTCAGTACCGGGACAACACTATTACAAACAACACGAGGATTTGCTACAGGGGCCTGCAGTGTTTTATCACTCACCGGGTTACATAGGCTGAAGCAGGAATGTGTCCCCACAATGTTTAACTGGTGCCATGAACTGAAGCCTTGGAGGACACTTGAGCATATTTTTTCTTACAGAGATTGTGATGTTGTTTGATGCCTAATTTGCTTATAATTGTTTAAATTAAACTTACTGTATAACATTAAAGTAATGTTTACACCATTTATGCATTTTAAAATCTCGGCAACAGCTGGAGGTTTGTAGTCCACAGCATGTTGCTACAATGTTTGCAGTGCTGGTCCTTCACTTCCGGGTTTCTTTCCACCGCAGCATCGCTTTGGTTCTTTAAAATGGCGGCCGTGTGAAATAAGCGTATTTTCAGTTTCATATGGGACCTTTTACAGCATTGATAATGTAGATTTTAATTAGTTTACCAAACAAAACACAAGTAAATACTCCTATTCTGCCTAGTCTCCCTATAATGTTTACCATGCCACTTTAAATTTTCGCTCTGAAATAGCATGTCAGTTTGGCTTAGTAATGAGTGTAATTCCTGCACGCCGCCGGACAAGCACTAGTCGCTTTTAACTCATGAGAGAGGGCTCTTTTGCTGTCATCTTTAAGGTGCGCGTGCTCCTGTTTCAGGAGGCGTGGCTGTGGACGGCAGGGGAGGGACTGCGATTTAGAGATTTATGCTAAGTTGTTAGCATTATGGAAGATCACCTACTGCACCTTTAAATCTCTTTAACTGGTTAATAACAAGAAAAGTGATAGATTCTTGGATTATTATGATAGCTTTTTTGGAAGTATTACGGATACATAAGTCATACGTTTTTTTTCTCTTTTTTTTTTTTCTTTTTTTTACAGTTTTAGGTGTTTATATTATTTAAGCTAATCTGTTATTATCATTGTCTTTTTTGTGAAAGATTGGATTTTGTATGTTTGTTATTAAAGTCAATAAAAAAAAAATAAAATAAAAGGTGAAGTTCACTTCAGCATTTCACCGTGTGCTGCATAGATATAACGGAAAGCTAGATGCCCCGTAAGCGGCTGGATGGTACGACAGCGCCACCCCCTGGCTTTAGTGATTTTAACACATTGCTGTAAAAAAAATCTGTAAAAATACAGGAAAAACTACCGTATAATTGTGAAGGAACTTTCCGTATTTTCATTTTACAGCAATATTATCCGTATTTTCGGTTACGCACTGCATTATGGGAGCAAGAATCTCGGCGGAACAGCGTGAGAAGCAAACGCCATTTCCTGTACACACACACACCTCTCACTGTAGTCAGCCGTCGGAGAAGGATACACCTCAAGCTTCTGTGATAAAAAAGTGTTTTAGTTATTTTCCCCATTTTATATACCCACAACATGTTTTATAGCGTCGTTATGCTTTTAGTTACTGTGTTATTCGATTGAGTGACTGAACTCAGCTTCTGCTGTGTGTCCTCGAGACAGGGCCGGGGCAAGCTGAACTGCCGCTCTAGGCAAAGGATGTTCACGGATATAACTGAAGACGCGGGTGGTGAGGGAGGTGTCGTGGACAGATCTGAGGTCGCGGGTGGTAAGGAAGGTGTCGCGGGCATACTGGGGACGCGGGTTGTGACGGAGGTGTCGCGGACGCCACCCTCTCTATTCAGCAGCCTCGGTCACCTTTATGGACGCGCCGGCCCTGCCTTGAGGCTGCTGCTGCATGTCTTTGCGGCTCGCGCGATGGTTAATTCCGGTTTAGTTCATATTTGTGAATAGAATGTGAGTGCATAATGTCACTGTGTCTGTACGTGTTTTTCTATTCGTTTATGATGGTTGGTGATATATGTATATATATTTTGTATTGTTCCAAGGCCATAGTAAAGTTAGCATACGCAGTTAGCATATTATTTGAAATGTTACGTGTTCTGGCATTCATCACACTTACTCATTAATTAAATGTTTTTTTGGAACAGATTAAATATCACCTTAGTTATCTTGACTGACCCTGAATAAACTTGCTGTTAAAGTAGTCGTGTGTGGCGCAGCTGATTTAAACTATTGTTAATCCCGTCGTAATGTTTACTTGCAGTGTCTGTGAAGAGCTCATCTGGAATCCCTAAAGGAGAGACCTTAACATCTTTACTTTCAGCAGAGGTTGGTTTGAACTCTTTAACATTAGTGACTTTATCAAGCACTGAACTGACAGTTGTTATTAACATCATTTTTGTGTGTGTGTGTGTGTGTGTGCTCATAAAGGTTGTGGAAGAAAAAAACAATCCAGTACAGCTCACCTCTGGTATTGCCACATTGTTAAGAGAAGTAAAACTGTTACTAAATTAAAACAACAGTTTAGAACTCGTCTCCTTTATTGCATGACCACCATGGCCGTTCACTAACAACAACAAAAACTCCCGCTCACACCGAAAGTGACCTTTTAACATAACATAAAATTCCTACTTCCTTTCTATGTGCAGCATCCACATTTACGGTTGTCATCACCTAGAATTGAACTTAACAAACTCAATCTCTTCTTTAAAAAAAAATGTCTCATGCCCTTTCTGAAAAACATTAATACATAAGATAACAGCAAAACATAAGATAACATGATGCCATAAGTTTTAACTTTTAGAATTCAGTACTCCTAACAGAAAGATGCTCTTTTAATAGAGCTTCCATTGTCCTTCACTAAGTGCTTTAAGTAACTGCAGTGCTGATGCTCCTTATTTGGTAAAGCAGTCTGCAAACTGGTCTTTTGTACCATACCAAAGCACTTGTTTAATTCTTTGTGTTTGAATGAGTTCTTTGATGCTGCTCATTTCCAGACGAAGTCTTTTCTCAGCAACTGACTTGGTGGACTTCAGTGCATCAGCAAGTGAGTGATTGTCTGTAATGCAGATTATTGGAATTGTATTTTTTAGTGTCACCAGTAGTCAGCTCAGAGTGCAGCGTCGTCAGAAATATTGCATTATCAATTCCATTTGACATTGCTAGTGTTTTAGCAGCAAGTGTACTTTGCACAATTCTCTTTACTCTTTTTGATTGCCAAGAAAGGGGAGAGAACATTCCATTTTCTCCCATAAGAACAATTAGATGTCCTTCTTGACTTCCCCCATCTGAGTGATTTCCAAAAGAGGCATCACTATATACAACCATCTTGAGCTCAGAGTCTTTTCCGAGGTATTGGAAGTTCAGCATTACCTTTTTGGATTTAAGTTTACCCACAATTCTGTTTGCTTCATGAATAGTTTGTACAGAGGCATTTTTAATGTTTGAAGCTCGGCTGCTGGCATCAAACATGACATCAGGCCTGCTTTGTCTTGCAGCCCAAAGAATTTGGCTGACCTTTGACCTTAGCTGATCCTTTTCCTCCTTATAAAGTAAGGAGTCCTGTTCCACTGATTGTGCAGGATTCAGTTGTATAGGCTGTATGTTTTGGATGTAGTTTTCCTGATGAACCTGCACTTCATTGGCAATAGTTTCAAAGTTTATTCCCACATAACAGAAGCTGTTGTTCTCCTCACGCCTAACTTGAAACATGGATCTGAGGTGAGGTATTACTGTTGTGGAAAAACTTTGTGTGCCTCCCCATATGAAGTCATCCACATGACAAGCGAGTACACCAGTCACAGCGCAGTCTTGATCCAGCCAGTAGAAGACAGCTGGATCTACTCAGGGGTGATAGCGTTCCGGCACCACGCCGGATTTTCGGCGTACTGTGGCTGCGGGGGAAAAAAAATCAGGTTCACAGATATTGATCTGTCATTTCTCTAGATTCACAGAATTCACTCACTGCTGAAAGCGGCGAATTGGTTTTTATAAAGTGCCATTTTGTGTGCTCGTGAATCATCTTTTGAGTGTAGACGCCATGTAAATAAAAGATTAATTGTGTAGTTTAGAGAGCTTTATAAATTATAACGGATCTTTGTGAGATCTCTATGAACTAAGATTAGTGACGCTTTTTAGTGATAAGAGGAGCGTGCTTTGCACTTTCCAGGCTATAATCCATTCAGAATTTGTATGAAACTTTCGTTTTCGGCACATATACGCTGATATGTTTTGGGATAATTCTCGAAATAACGGTGAAGCAATAGACGGGACAAAAATATATTTCCCCCTTCTCCTTAAACAACTTAGTGTTTCAGCTATGAAATAGTTCAGTTTTGTATGTATCCTAATGGCAAAGTGTTTATATTTAGTTTCGTTTTTTATTATTTAGAAAAACGCTTATTTAGAAAAACGTTTGGAGCATTTTTTATTCGTTAAAAATAAGTTTTTTTTTTAACGAACAGCGCCCAGCGGAAGACCATCATTGTCTGTTTGATCAGTTTGCCTTCTCAGATCATCACGACTTGCCTAAAATAAAAGATATAAAACAGTTCAAGTAAAAAACAATGGTAGCTTAAACGTTAAAGAATGTGTGCTATTAGGCGCATAGTTTGCTTATAAAAAGCTTGCAGGACATCGAGGCGCCAGAGCAATCACTTGCATTTTTTCAGTGGGAGCAATTTAAAGTTATCCGTCATTTTTGCTCACAAAGTACGAGTAATACATCAAAAAACGTTACAGCGTTTTTATAAAATAAAGAAAACCAAAATTATGCGCTTTCTGTCGTCTGGTTTTTGAACAGGAGCGCTTAACAAAATGAAGCAATATGCCTCACAGACATAATAAATATATTTATAGAAAGCTTTAAATTATTACTTAACGAAATAAAAAAAATCGAAAACAAAAAAAACTCCTTTATGTAATCCGTAAAGATGAATTTCTCTCTAAAGGCGAGTCCAAGAGGAGATTGCCAGTCAGGATCTTTGCGACACTGACTCAGAATAAGTAAATAATAAATTAAAATAATAAATAATAAAATAAAATAATAATAAAATAAAATAATAAATAAATAATTAAGATATGTCCTTACTCTTTCCTCGACACATTCATTGTTATTTGTTTTTGCCGGTGCTTGGGGCGAGTTTTAGCTTATTGTGTGCGCTTGAACGCGGATTCACAGTAGCAGTTTTAACATGGAGTGACACGACATCTGACGTACAGATGACACTGGCACATGCCACTGAGTGTAGTGACACTTCCGGTGGCACAGTCCGGTTTTCCACTGTGTCACTCGCTAGTGGCATGTGTAGTGACCTGTGTCACTCAGAGTGTCGCGCTGCATGTCACTGCAGTGACATCGACACCCGGCGAAGCTTATGACATTAATTAACACGAGCAAAACCATATTTAATCATTACGCGACTTTTAACCTAATTTATCGCGTCGGAAGTTAGTTTATTTGCTGAGCTACTCCACGATGTTTTAATTTAAACGCATTTATTTTATGTATTCGTAGTCATACTTCCGTACGTAATATAGTCATTTGACAGTACATGTCAGTCAAATTTATTGTGGCATGCTTATGTATGGGAGGGGTTACACTTATCTGTTGTACTGTATATTATTGCATCCTGGCAGTTCCTTTGTTCCCTACAATATGGACTTCTCTATGCTTTTAATTAATTCATTTATTTTATTATTTAACTTATTTTCATTTTAAGGTATATTAAATAATATCCTTTAAAAAGTTATAATAAAATGCATGTTGAAAACTCATAACATATATGCATGTAAGATAACAGGTGTCATTTGCCTAATGATTTTTAAATATTAAAGCAAAGAGACTTATAAGATTAATGTGCTTATAACGTGCTTATACTGACACCTACTGGCACATGTCACAAGATCACTGACACTGGCATGTGTCACTGACATTACTGGCATGTGTCACTGACATTACTGGCATGTGTCTAAAAAGAGCCACTTGACAATAATGATGATCAGGGTTACACATAGGCTGTTAATATATTTGGGCCCAGGGGCCCACAAGTTATGTGTTAAAAGTGCGTTGCATACATAGTACCCCCACCCCTACTCACCTCAGGGGCAAGGAAAAAAAGTTCAGGCTCAGGAATTTTTTCCACTATCAGCCCTGTCTACTTTTGACATTGTTCCTCCTGACTTCATGACAATGTCCTTCACTCTTTTATACCAGTAAAGTGAAGCATCAGCCAGACCATACACACACTTTTTTAGCTTTCATAGTTTTTTTTTACAGTTTGCCTCGGGAGGTGGTTTGATATAAAGGTCCCGGGACAGTTTCAGTCCTTGTAGAAATGCAGCTTTTATGGAATTTAGATTCCACTGTCTTTGACAAATCACTGCCACAAGGAGCCGAAGAGAGTCTGAAGAACATGTTGGAGAGTCCCTTTTTAGTTCTGACATCTCTAGTTCTTCAAAACCTCGTGCTACAAGACGAGCTATGGGTAAAACCCCATTAGGTGTCTCTTTGTAGGTGCATACCCACCTAGTGGAAATGCATTTCTGTCCCTCGTCCTTTACTTCCTCAAAGACCTGTTTATCTATCCAGCTTTTTATCTCATCCTGTTTTGCCAAGTCAAATCTTACATTTTTTATTACAAACACATCCTCACATACATTAGTGGAGTTAGCATTAGCAACAGTGTTTTGAATTTGTAGATTCTCAACCTTTGACATGTCAGCAGATTCTGTGGTACCCGGTATTGACCTTATTCTAAAATGCGGAAGTGCGCCTGTTTTCGCGATCGTCTTAGAACTTCCGTTTCAGTCGCCTATGGGAGAAATGACAAGGAATAATAAACGGCAAAAAACGGTCAAACTACTTGCTCTACAAACAAATGTTTGCATGACTATACAGACCAAGTAGAATAATATAACAAGAAAATATCAGTTTGCAACATCAAACAGCGAAACAAGCAGTTTTTAATGTCTAAAAATGAATGGAAGTGAATGAGACCGGAAGTCTAGTGCCAAAAAGATTCAAATGGCAGCACCCGCTCGTCTGCGGAGAATAAGGTCAATACTTGTGGGCTCAATAAGCAACAGGTTATACCAATTTTTATATTTGCCTGTAGCTTTACCTGCACGCCCCAGGACTTCAGCTGTGTGTAAAACACCATTTTCTCTATCCCTGTAGCTTACAGTTTGTCCTTTTTGTAGCATGACCACAGTTTCCATATTAGCATCACTCTGTGTTTCTGCATTATCACTTGTTTGTTCTGTTTCATACTGCCTCCGTTTGTTCTGCATTTGTCCCACTCCTTGTTGTACTTTGATTTCAGTCTCTTCTGCTGGCTGTTGGTTACTTTCAGTAAAGTCTTGTTCTTGTTCATTGTCTGTGACATTGTCTTCATCAGTTTTTGTTATATGTTGATATTCACCTTCTTTGTACACTTTTCTCAGTCTGAGATGATGTACTCTAATACAAGTCCCTCCATGTCTCACAAATACTACTGCACCATCCTGACCCATGACAGTTCCTGGCCCTTTCCATTCTGGACAATCCACTCTTTTGTAGTACACTTTGTCACCCATTTCATATTTCTCATCCGTGTTGCGTATTTGCTTCCGCAATGCTCTCCGAATCCTCTCTGATGACTCTGCTTCAATAAAAGACTTTCTTGATGCGTGCAAAGCAGCGATGTGTTTTGCCACCCATTGACTCTTTGTAGTGCCCTCTAAAGCTGGAGGTTTATCAGTTAGCACAGATGGTAAGTTAGGATTCTGTCCAAACACCAGTTGATGAGGACTGTAGCCATGGACATTTTGCATTGTATTCTTTGCCATAAGAGCCCAGTCCATTGCAGTGTGCCAATAACAACCAATGCTTGCTTTCACTTTCATTATGATTTCAGTGAGTGTTTGGTTGTGTCGCTCCAGGAGGCCATTGCTCCACGGGCTATATGCAGCTGTAGTTTTTACTTCTATATTGAAGTTCTCCGCCATATCTTTCACCTCATCATTATTGAATTCTCCTCCATATTCACTAAATATTTTTGGGGTGGGCCGTGTACGCTTATCCAGTCATGGAGAAAATGTTTGACTATTTCAGAGGATCTCTTTGAGGTTAGAATGCTGCCTGCACTGAATCTAGTAAACTGGTCAATGATGTGGAGATACCACACACCTGGTTCAAGTTCATGTAGATCTACAGCGACAGTTTCGTTGTATTGTGTTGCCAGTGGTTGGCCAACAGCAGGCTTTGGTTTAGCTTTACCATATCCATTACATATCTCACACTCACTTACAATTTTTTTAAGATCATGTTACATTCAGCATCTTTATTACCCGAGCTGTCAAGTAGTCGCTGCAGTTTATCAACAGAAGCATGGCCGAATTGTTTGTGAAGCTTCATCATGATGTGACGTTTTTCTGTTGAGCTCATTGTATCTGAAATGATCAAAATTTGACTCTCATCATCCTTTACATTTTGCGTAATGTCTTCGGCAGTTGTCAAAATCTGCTCATTAGAATGCATGTCTTTTGAGCTACTTTCGTTGTCCATTATATTTACACAATAATGACCAGAGCTTGTAAAGTCAAGTTCTATTGGCTGGTTGAACATTACCGCTCTGTCATTTTCCATGTCTAAAACTGTTCCTGCTCTTTTAAGAGAGGCTTTGCTTAAGAGCAATGGTATGTTGGCTGGAACAGTTTCAATCTTACATTTGATCTGTCCAATTTTTGCAGGAATTTTTTAACTTTCTGTTGGAGCGGACCACTTTTCCATCTCCAAACCTAAATGGTCTATGGCTGTATGTTTCTGTCTTTCTCAGGTCATTAGTCTCTTCTTGATTGAGCTCAGTTATGTAGTGATTTAGCCATTCTTGTCCACACACAGTCCGAGTGCATGCAGTGTCTATTATTGCAGATCCAAAACATTCAGTCATAAGGATTGCTGCTTCAGTGTGTAACTCTTCTGTAAACAGAGTGATGTTGCATTCCTCCACATCATTTCTTGCATTTTGCATCTTCAGTCAGTTTGATTTGCTCACGTTTGTGTGGGCAGTCCTTGGCTCAATGAAACGTGCTTTGTCACACCACACATTTTGATCTGCAACCATATCTATCCAGGGGGTTTGTGCCAGGTAATGGTGTCCTTTTTTGTTCATTCTGAGGCCATGACTTGCCTCTCTGTCGTCTCTGTTCTGTTATATATGCAGTTTCCTGGTTAATTCCCACCGTTAATGCAGACATATTTCCGGTGAAAATTCTCTTAAGTGCCGACTTCATTGATGCAAAAGTCAGATCTGCACATGCTGTTAAAGCCAACTGTCGATCTTTAACATCCAAGCAAGCAGTATCCAATAATTTAAAAGCTAAGACTGCATCAGGAAGTTCCATTTTATATTTGCGCATCCGCGAGTAGCGTTGTTAACAAAAACTTAACAAAACATCTTTACTTCCAGCAGAGGTTGGTTTAAATTCTTTTACATTAGTGACTTCATCTAACCTATACATGTGTTAATGTGTTTTATATTATTCATTTAAAACCACAGACAATGACATTATGCATTGAAGACAATGACTGCTTGTTTGGTGGTAATGATATATAGTCCATACCACTTGCAGCTTTCAAGAGTTCACACTTAGCTGATGATTGATTATAAGCAAGTTTGGCATGCTGTCCCGGGAGAGAGCCCTGAGCTCGAAGGTTCTTGAGCCCTGGGCTCCCTCCCGTTTGGAGGAAGAGGGGGAAGCCTTGAGCTCAGGTAGATCTCGACAACTCCCCCTTGATAAGAGCTGATGACTAAAAATTGAATGCTATTAAAAGATATGCTGCATTATGAGATTACCTGTATTGCAAATTTAGATTTATCAATTTACTTGTTGTGCATGTTTTTGGAATGTGGGAGGAAACCAGAGGACCTGGGGAAAACCAACGCAAGCACGGGAAGAACATGCAAACTACACACAGAAATGACCACCAGCCTGTTAAAGGACTAGAACCGGTGACGTTCTAGCTGTGAGGCGACAGTGCTAGTCACTGGGCCACCGTGCTGCCCTATGGAGGGAAAGGTGAAAAGATAGGGGTGGAAGGGGGGATTCTTCAAATCGAAGATGACTGTAGTGAAAAAACCCTGGCTCTTTATAGTGGGTTAGGAATGGCCTGATTGGTGGATCATGCATGCTAATGCAGAACCAGCAGTGTTCAATCATAATCATGTGCTCCTCTTAAAATTAGTTTATGAATAAACTTCACTTCAAGAGTTCACACTTAGCTGGTGATTGATTATAAGCAAGTTTGGCATGCTGTCCCGGGAGAGAGCCCTGAGCTCGAAGGTTCTTAAGCCCTGGGCTCCCTACCGTTTGGAGGAAGAGAGGGGAGCCTTGAGCTCAGGTAGATCACGACAACTCTCTAAAATGCTCCACTCGGGACAGCAGCCGCGTATTTGAAGAACCCCCCAAAAGTCAATGGAGATTAATGCAATATCCGGCTGCTGAAAAAGTGATGCTAGAATAGCTTGAAGGAGCAATTGAGACTGGTGTGGGTGTAAAAATTAACTAAGAGTGGTCATTCTACTGGAGTGGTGTGCTGGCAGATGGCTTATGTATGACTATGTGTGCTCCCGGGGCAGAATTAATTGCAAGGACCAGCGGGAGAGTGAGTGGGATAAGTGTAAAGGTTTAGAACGTATGTGGTGAGTTCTGTAAAAGAGGCTTACTATGGTAGTGATGAAAAATGAAGCTATGAGGTTTGCAGAGCTGGCAGCAGCAGATAAGTGGTGAGAAGCAGTTAACTGATTAACTGCTTCGGCAGTCCAAGGGGGTGTGTCAGTAGTGGTATGGATAAATGGTAGTGTGCATGAGCTCCGGTGGAGTGACACTGCTGCAGCAGTGGTGCAGGGGGGGAAGAAGCTTGGCTGAGCGTCTCTGCTGCTGCAAAGGTGCAATAAAAGTCAGTATCTGAAAGGGAAATACGCCTCCGCAGAGACGTTTAACTGCTTTGGCAGTGCTGGAGAGTGTATCAGTAGTGGATTGCTAAGTGGAAGTGTACATGCGCTCGCTGAGCGTCACTGCTGCTGTAGAGGTGTGATTGTAGTCAGTATGGAAGCAATACGAGTTCCCACTACGCCTTTATGGCTGTATTATTGCGGGGGAGTGTGATAATGGTTAAATTTTTGAAAAGTGTATGTGAGCTCTTAAAGAGCTTCACTGCTGTGGCAGTGGGAGCTTGGGGCTACCCCTGTGTGAATCCGAGCTGCGGAGAGTGAGTGCAAGTGAAATTGAAAAATTATAAAGAGGAAGAGAAGAGAAGTTTAATAAAATAAAAAGGGAAGTTTAGTAAAAATGAGTCCTATGCAACTAAGACAAAAAAGAAGGGAGAACAGACAGAGTCGTGCTGCTTGAAAAACTAGGTTGAAGTCTGCAACCGAGAATCAGCTGGGCTTCTTTGAGGTAATATTGGCTGAGGCAAATTGAGGATTTAAAGGTGTAAAAGGACCAATGACAGAGTTATATTTGTTTTTGGAAGACTGTTCAGGCAGAGCGTCACTGCTGCAGCAATGGTAAGGGGGAAAATAATCTCAGCAGAGCTTCTCTGCAGTTACAGAAGTGCAATAAAACCAGTGGTGGAGAGAATTAAGTCTAAAAGGGTATCTCTGCAGTTGCAGCTCAGGCAAAGCTTAACTGTTGCAGCGGTGGTGCCGAGGGAGAATAAGGCTCGGCAAAGCATCTCTGCTGTAGCAGAGGTGCAGTGGTACTCAGTATTGGAGCCTCGCGCTGAAATGTTAAGTACTATTAGCAGTGATATGTAGAGATGAAAGTGAAAAAGGGGCTCAGCTAGAGCGTCACTGCAGTTTCAGTGATGTTAATGGGTTGTATAGTTCAGCGGAGCCCTCAACAGTCGATTTTGGAAAGTTTTGAGTGCTCCGCGAGAACGTTAAATACTGC
This sequence comes from Danio rerio, assembly GCF_052040795.2. Lineage (NCBI taxonomy): Eukaryota > Metazoa > Chordata > Actinopteri > Cypriniformes > Danionidae > Danio > Danio rerio. Next base: position 43,826,883 of record NC_141025.1, read on the forward strand.
CTTTAGTGATATGTAAAGATGGAGGTGAATAAGGCTTAGATAGAGGGTCACTGCGGTAGCAGTGGTGCTATGGGTGTGCAACTCTGCGGAGCGTTTCTGCAGCTGCAGTGGTGTAGTGGGTCAGTATGGAGGCAACTTGTGCTCCCGCAGAAGCATTTACTGCTGTATTAGTGCGGGGAGTGCAACGACAGTGGTATTTAGAAAATTTGTAAGTCTATGTAAGCTCATTTAGAGCATTCCTGTTGCAGCAATTGAAACTCAAGACAACCCCTGAATTGGTCAGAGCTGTGGTGAATGAAGTGAATAGAAGTATGGGATAGTTCAAATTTGGAGAGAAAGTTAAAGCTAGAAAACCGTGGAAGGGTAGTGAAGGAGCTCCTAGGTTAAATAGGAAGGAAAATAGGAAGGAAATGACAGAGTCATACTTATACCCAATAATGCATGATGGTGGAAGTTGGCTGAAGAGGACCGGCTGGGCTTCCCTGAGGTGGTATTGCTCTTCTGTGGTGTAAAAATGCTAGGAGGTTTAGAATGGATGTGTGGGGGAACAGATACCATCCTGCATCCCTTCATCCTGCAAAGTTAGATCAGATATGGTTAGGTGTATTGTTGGATTGAAATGTCATACTTAGTTCAGAAGACTTCAAAAAATTAAAAAAAGGCTAGTGTGAATATGGCATTGAGGGTGTGGGTTATGTGAGTGGAAAAGTGTCATTTGCAAAGAGTGTGAATGCATTTAGAAATGGATGTGGAGTGTAATAGGTTGGATGAGGGTCAGCTTGTGCAACTAGCTGACATGATCTCTGAAATGAGAAAAACAAGAGAGAATCAGAAATGACATTACAACATGGTACATTTATGGCAAACACAATGAATTGTTTTAGCTGATAACCATGCGGGGTGTCTTAATAAGAGCATGGGCAACTAAGTGTGGAAGTGCCTTTGTTAATGCATTGTACAATAGCCTCATTGTCACAATGGGCAAAGATAGTAGAGGTGGGCATTCGTCCCTCCTACGGATGGCAGATTAATGGGAAATCTGCTCGTGTAGTGGTCCTAATGTACCTCTTGAAGACAGGGTAGGTGGATTTATAGTGGAGTTTAAACCCCTTGGTGATATAGAAATTGCTTAAAATGTATCTAACGCAGAGTCAATGGATGAAACATCAGACATGTCAGAAATGTCCTCCTCTCATTCGTGGAAGTCAAAGAGGGAAGTTTTGTTTCTTTGCCGGTTTCACATCTAACCGACTTGCCATTATAAGCTTATTGCTTTTAAGTGTATGGACATGAGTCACTGGGGAATATTACAATTGGACTTCTATGCCTAAGGCGTTGAATGTTTTTCAGTAGCAGAAAAAACTTTTTATAAGTTGAATTGCTATCAGATGTGGCAGTGTGGTTGTTGTTGTTGTTGTTTTTTTAGTGAATTGATTTATTTTAATTAGTTATTTATTTTATATTAATTTTCTTGATTTATACATTTTATAATTATTTATTTATGAATTTATTTATGTATTTATTTATTTATCATCTACAAACATCAAACCCTGAACTTAAAATTAATGTCACCATTTAGTAGTAACTGTGTGAATGGAATGATAGTTATGGGCTTTACTTTAATCCAGAAATAGTATTACTTTGGAAACTTAGTGATAAAAATCACAAGCATATCTAATTCATTCACAAAGTCTTTGCCACAGGGTCCATTCATGAGCTTGTCAAGAGAGAGGGTGGGACCATCTCAAATTTTTGAGAGTTCATTGGATGGTGACGCTTCTCCTTTCGGCTATTGGCTCGAAGGAGTGTCAATCAAATTTGCAGAAAAAGGCTGGAGGCCATTTTGTTTGCCAGAGAAGTAGTGTTATGACTGGAGACGCTACTCAATTGAATGCACCACAGCGAGTAGTTTGGAGGATTAACATTGATGTTTATCAACGTATGAATAAGTTGTGGACTGGGGCCTGTTTCAGAAAGGAGGTTAAGTGAAAACTCAGAGTATTTTAACCCTGAAATGAGAGAAACTCTGGGTTTTCCGTTTCAAAATGGCAGGTTTGTTAAACTCGAGAAATCAGGGTAAGTCAAGCCTGTTTCTGAAAAAAAGGTAACTTTAACTCAGAGTCAGTTACTGTGGTAACTTACTCTGTGAATCTAACCTGGTCAGAAGCAGGTTTTATTCTCTAAACTCAGAGTTTCTGTCGGTCTCCTCCCCTTTTTTAAAGATGAAGCGGTATTTCTCGCCTTAGCCTTACGTTTCCACCCACCTATTTTAATGCTCATTTTGGATACGTGCATAAAAACTATTGATAGAAACGTCATGATGCACATAACTTTTTAAAATATGCATAAAAAACGCGCATAACTGAGTAGGATACACTTTTATTCGATAGAAAATTTGTGCATAAACTACGATGGAAACACTTTTACTGAACAAATTACAGCATGTACATTAAAAAAAGATCATGATCATATGATAATGAAAATGTGTGTAAATGAACAAACCAGCAAGCTGAGCACACTGTAACACGTCTTAAATTATTGTTTTAGTCATTCTAAAATGCCTTAACTGTTTCAGTATTAGTGTATATTATTAATTACCTCCGAACGTCTGGAGCGTGTCAAGAGTCTCCGCGTCTCATGGCTTCAGACGCCCCCACGTGTTCATTGTGTTTCAGCATTGTCTTCTGACATCGAGGCGCAAGTACATTAATTAGGCTAAATAAAGAATTAATTGACGCAGCTTCTTCTACCACAGTAAATTCTGCTTTTACTGTTGATATTTGGTGCCAGTTTAATCAGGAAGTGACGATTTTTTCTTTCTCTTTGACTCGTTGGATGGAATTTTATTCGCATCTTTTATGCAATATTCCAGTTTTGCACATAAATTTATGTAATATATTTGGATGGAAACACAGCTATTGCCTACATTTTAGTCACACACAGAAGAACTGTACTAGAATGGCTTATGCTTTTTTAATAAATAATTAAATTGAATTCACCTTCGACATGCACTGTAACTAGATTAATGGGATTATTATTCTTTCTAAAAATTATTTTTAGCACTGCTTACCTTCTAAATGTTATATTAACCTCTATCACTTGATCAATAAAAAAGGCAGACACACAAGTGCACTGTTAAATCATTTAAAACTAATAAATGTATAAAAAAAGTTTAGAAAAAAATATATAAACGTCACAAATTACATTACTTATTTTATTATACTTAAATATTTAAATACTTAAAAAGTTAAATTAGGCATTAACTTGAGCAGCTGTTTTCCCACGCTAACTGTCTCTTCTTCACTGATGGTTGCTTCTTTTCAAATATATACGCTCATATTTGATATAACTTTGCATGAGAACATCAAGTTCAGCTGGAGAAAGAAATGGTGATCTCTTTTATAAGATGTTGCCATAGTCACTCGTAATGTCTGCGCTCCATTGATAATGCCTTTTTAAAGTCACGGTGTGCGCGCTTAACTCTGAGTTGGTCTACTCAAAGTTGATTGACCCAACTCAGATCAGCTGTTCTGAAACCGAAAACTCAGAGTTTTTAATCTCTCGGTAAATCAACTCAGAGTTCAAGTTTAAACTCTGAGTTGTTTGAACCTCCTTACTGAAACAGGCCCCTGGTGTTTTAAGGATTGGATTGCCTAGACCCTTGATTGAGAGGTGAGTCATTCTATTCACGCTAAATTCATCCTTCAAAGATGAATGTTTAATCTTAGTTGTAGTTTGCAAGGCCTCCCTTTAAAAAGGTGTCATGTACGTTACTGCTGGTGCACCCCTAGAAGAGAGTTCAGCTTGGATTGCAGGCATCGAGTGTTTAGGCAGAGTTCATGGATGATGATCGAGTTTTTATTGTGATCTTGTTGGAGAATTGAGTTGAAGACACAGAGATTGCATTGTGTGAGGCAATTTGAAGTAGAAGGTTGAGAAGTTGTTGAAGTTGTGGTTGGTGAAGTTGTTGTTGTTGGAGAAGTTGTTGTTGTTGTTGTTGTAGCTGGAGAAGTTGTTGTAGCAGCTGATGCAGAGCAGTGTATTCTTCAAATCAAAAGGTGCGTTCGACATGAAGCTCAGCTGCAGCCGGTGATCAACGAGATTAGCCGAGCGCAGGCGGGGCGGAGTTGAAAACGGAGCCGTCAAGACGGACAGCTGGACACTTCGGGACTCAAAGTTGCTGCAGTCATGATGACCGATCACATGGCGTCATCATATTTTTTTGTTATTTTTATTTATAACAACAAAACATTTACAAATAAAACAGAATACAGTCTCTACAAACTGTAGTTCCTTTTTAAGCAATAAGGGAGAATTATGAATAAAATATATAACAAATGCATGAGAGAAATAAGAGGAAATGAGAGGTTAATATAAACATAAAAACGAACAGGTCTATTAAATACAAAGCAATAAGCATAAATTCTAGGAGTTAAACATCAATCTTTAGGCTAATACTTCTTGTTTGAATCTGCTAAAAAAGGGTTTACATATATGTACATTTATAGATATAAAAATTTCCCATGTAAAAAGCAAAACAAGGTGTTTTGATTAGGTCTTAATAAATGACATTATTTTGGATGATGAATGAATTTTCAAAAAAGCATTTTAATCCAAAAAGATTGTGTTGAAAAGAACAAAAGGTAAAATAAGTGAGCTATGTAGAAGATTCCCAGAAAGAGCAGGTATACAGCCTTTAAACTGCTAGACAGGAAATAAAATATATATTTATATTATAATAATAAAGCCATTTTATAATTATTTAATAAAATAGTTCTTTACTTTAATTTGTTAAGAGAGCTTTAGGGTGGCAGGATCAATGATGATGATTTTCTTATTTCAAGTCTGTAAGACTTATTTGAGTTCATATTTAGGTTATTCACTAAAATATACACTAAAATATATCATTTAAATCGTTCATGGAGATGAATGCAGTAAATAGTCTGTATAAAAAAGTTTAAAAATAAACCTGTGCAAACAAGCTAACCTTTATAACCAGATTATTTAACAAAAGATGATTACTGCAGTAAAATATTTGTAGTCTTTTAATAAGCAAGATGTGTACAGGATAGAGAGGGTGTGAAAAGTGAATTGTTTGTTTTGAAACTTTTGAATCGGAATTTGTCCAATTATAAACCCGAAATACACGTGTTTGTTGTCATGTGGTGAACTCGGCCAATCGTGTAATATCGGTGTCGTCATCAAAGCTCCTGCAGTCGCTCTTCAGAAGCTGCACGGTCTGAGTCTGCCGTCTGATCTCGGAGCGCTGTCGCGGTACTTTGATGCCACATGTGACAGTCACGTGGCGTCGGCGCAGCATCAATCCGGACAAGATTTCTAACCAGAATGCACCGCTTTAAGACAGATTTCGATCGATCTGCGCAGCGCTGCATGAAGTCGAACGCACCTAAAGTCACTCTAGTGAAAAAAACCCTGGCTCTTTATAGTGGGTTAGGAATGGCCTGATTGGTGGATCATGCATGCTAATGCAGAATCAGCCGTGTTCAATCATAATCACGTGCTCCTCTCGAAATTAGTTTATGAATAAACTTTACTTAGTGTAGAGTTCCTCAGAAAACATTCTGTCAATTCAGTATGAGATGTTGGTGGCATTATTCTATCTCTAATGAAAAGTGTTTCTCACCTCAGTCCAAACTGAATCATCCTTTTTGATGTTATTTTGTTCAAAGTGTGTAATCTTTGATTGCAAGCATCTACTTGTTGGCAAGTTTTTTTTTTTTATTTTATTAAATGAATAAATTTCATTTCTTACATTTGATTATTGCATTAAGTTATACCAAGGTACTGCAGGACTTACAAATCAAATGAAATTATTTACACTTCAAAATTAGAACTAAACTAAATATTAAATGTTTACATGGAAAGTAATATCAAAATATTTTTGATGATTTTATCTAATTGGGCAAGTAAACACTTTTCCCTTCAAAATAAAATCTGAAAAGGTGTGTTACTTCGGCAATTTTATTTAGTGCATCACTTCTAAAGCTAAAAGTATTTTTTCCTTTCACAGTTTTCTTGAAAATAAATCCTGGAAGATGGTCATAGGCTGAGATGAAAGGGACTCTTCTAAGACCTCGGATGTTCTAAATGACTTTAATCCTTGGAAAATGTGAGCTTTGTCCAAAGACACTGAACATTTGATTGCTGAAATTGGCATACAGAGAGGTAATGAACATACACATGGAGTCCTGCTTTTTGCAGTTCTCAACATCACAACATTCCTCCATGACTGATGGAATTTTTGATTCATGCTCTTCTCTTTAATAAAAAATGACAATAGCCTTGTTCCCTGGGTCTAGCTATACCATTTTTACATTCTGAAATGTTTTACTTATGAGGTTATTTTTATAAGGTAATTTTAATGAAGTACTGATATTGTATGTTTATACGCTCACAAGAAATTTGTATGTTCTTTGTAATTTTGTTTTTGGATGTGCATTTTTACCAAAGCTGCAGGCCTGTTTGTTTAAGATTCCCTGTTTATTGGTTTAAGAAGTAATAGTAAATGCAGAAAATAACAAAGGGAAGCGATTATACAAATATAAATTCATGAAATACTAACTTTTCATTCTGTGACATTTATTTTTGTTACCTGTTTCAATTTCAGTGCTTATAGTTTTCTTCTTTTGTAATAACTTAGTGAATGTAATGTTAAAAAAATAAATGGCTTTGTGCACATTGTGTTATGATTGGGTAAGAGTAATGGAAGGACCCAAATTGCAAGTAAAAATAATTTATTGACGCAGTCAATATAGTATGACAAAGTCCAAAACCGGAAAAAATAAACAAACATACAAGCTACGTATCCCACTCTATAGGGAATCAGAAAAACAGATGGGGACCGAGTAGCAAGGTCTCAGAAAGGGACTCCACGCTAGTCCTAAACACAAACAGAGAGATCAGCAGAGAAATAATGAACTGACACGAGACAAGGAACACGCTGCCCAGATATAGCTGAGTTAACGAGTCGCAGCTGGCAGGCTAATCAGGACAGCAGGACTCCACATAGCACGTGACAAAAACACTGACGTCAGATACACGTGGAACACCAAAACAAAACAAAACCATGTGACCAAAAAGACACTAGGTGCGTTCGACATGAAGCTCAGCTGCAGCCGGTGATCAACGAGATTAGCCGAGCGCAGGCGGGGCGGAGTTGAAAACGGAGCCGTCAAGACGGACAGCTGGACACTTCGGGACTCAAAGTTGCTGCAGTCATGATGACCGATCACATGGCGTCATCATATTTTTTTGTTATTTTTATATTCAGAATACAGGCTCTTTAAACTGTAGTTCCTTTTTAAACAATAAGAGAGAATTATGAAAAACATATAACAAATGCATGAGAGAAATAAGAGGAAATGAGAGGTTAATATAAACATAAAAACGAACAGGTCTATTAAATACAAAGCAATAAGCATAAATTCTAGGAGTTAAACATCAATCTTTAGGCTAATACTTCTTGTTTGAATCTGCTAAAAAAGGGTTTACATATATGTACATTTATAGATATAAAAATTTCCCATGTAAAAAGCAAAACAAGGTGTTTTGATTAGGTCTTAATAAATGACATTATTTTGGATAATGAATGAATTTTCAAAAAAGCATTTTAAATCCAAAAAGATTGTGTTGAAAAGAACAAAAGGTAAAATAAGTGAGCTATGTAGAAGTTTCCCAGAAAGAGCAGGTAGCCTTTAAACTGCTAGACAGAAAATAAAATATATATTTATATTATAATAATAAAGCCATTTTATAATTATTTAATAAAATAGTTCTTTACTTTAATTTGTTAAGAGAGCTTTAGGGGGGCAGGATCAATGATGATGATTTTCTTATTTCAAGTCTGTAAGACTTATTTGAGTTCATATTTAGGTTATTCACTAAAATATACACTAAAATATATCATTTAAATCGTTCATGGAGATGAATAGTCTGTATAAAAAAGTTAAAAAAAATAAACCTGTGCAAACAAGCTAACCTTTATAACCAGATTATTTAACAAAAGATGATTACTGCAGTAAAATATTTGTAGTCTTTTAATAAGCAAGATGTGTACAGGATAGAGAGGGTGTGAAAAGTGAATTGTTTGTTTTGAAACTTTTGAATCGGAATTTGTCCAATTATAAACCCGAAATACACGTGTTTGTTGTCATGTGGTGAACTTGGCCAATCGTGTAATATCGGTGTCGTCATCAAAGCTCCTGCAGTCGCTCTTCAGAAGCTGCATGGTCTGAGTTTGCCGTCTGATCTCGGAGCGCTGTCGCGGTACTTTGATGCCACATGTGACAGTCACGTGGCGTCGGCGCAGCATCAATCCGGACAAGATTTCTAACCAGAATGCACCGCTTTAAGACAGATTTCGATCGATCTGCGCAGCGCTGCATGAAGTCGAACGCACCTACTCAGAAGTGCGCACACACCTACAACCGTGACACATTGTGCTTTATTTGTTGTTCTATGTTTGCAAAACTAAATTGGCTTTATAAAGAAATTTTAATGTACTCTTGCAAAATTTTATGGATAAAGTGTTTTTACAAATTTATGTTTCTATTTAAACTTTACTGAAGTTTCTGTATAATCATTTAACGGAATAAGTAAATTGTACTGAGAATTTACTGTAAATTTATTGGATTTTTTTTTTTTTTTTACGGAAGTTTTACAGAATTTTCCGTTTACAAAAGAAGGAAATTTCTGTAAAAAAACAGGAAAATGTGCTGGTAATTTTCTGCCAGTACATTCTCTGTATTTTTACGGATTTCTTATTTTTTTTACAGTGAGTTAGCTTACTACTTATATTTTAGCTTACATTTTATTCTAAATTAAAATGGCTGCAATCGAAATATTCATATTAATGTTGCTGTTATTCACTCCCATTACTCATACAACAATTTAGATTGAATACAGTGATCTAATAAACTGTACAGCAATATACTTTAGTTTTTATACAGTAAACTGTGGTGTATTGTAGTATAAAATCCCCTCTAGTTGTAGAAATGTTGTGTTACCATAGCAACTATTCATTCATTCATTTTCTTTTCGGCTTAGTCCCTTTATTAATCTGGGGTCGCCACAGCAGAATGAACCGCCAACTTACCCAGCAAATGTTTTTCTCAGCGGATGCCCTTCCAGCCGCAACTCAACACTGGTAAACACCCATACACACTCTACGGACAGTTTTAATTTTCCCAATTAACCTGTACCGCATGTCTTTGGACTTGTGGGGGAAACTGGAGCACTCAGAGGAAACCCACGCGAACACAGGGAGAACATGCAAACTCCCAGCCAAAGCTCGAACCAGCAACCTTCTTGCTGTAAGGGTACGGCACTACCTACTGCGCCACCGCGCCGCCACCATAGCAACTATAGAACAGATTTTTTCAATTACTTTACTATAGTATGGCTCAAAAAATATGACAAGATTTGCTATAAATTATTCTAGTATTGTTTCATGTAAGAACAAAATATTAGAACATTATTTTCACCAGCTAAAATGATTTTGAGTCAGTTATTAAGTAATCTTTTGGTGTAGTGTGTCATTTTTGCTATTAATTGTAATAATGCAGTGTAATTTTTGTTTGACAGCAGCCGATGCTCCACGCAGAGATCAGATAATTCAGAAGAACTGAAGAACATCTTCCCAAGACATTTCAAGAAACCTGTCTGCAAAGCTTTAGTATCAGGAAGGTTATAGATTCATGTGCTGTAACACTGAGGTTGCTTTCAAAAATATTTCATCAGTGAACTCTAGTGTAAACTAAATTAAGTCAACATTTGTTGGCATTTTTAATAACTTTTTTTAGTCTTATTATTAGTTGTGTCTGTCTTCCACAAAATAAGGATGTACCACACTGTCAAACACTTTACACAACAATGTTTTGGTTAAAAGGGTTAAGATTGAATACCCAATACATTGATTGATGTATTATACACACACACACACACACACACACACAAAGACGAATGAAAAATTGCTCTGTATTAATTGGCTGATGGCCATGTTTTTTCATGTTATGCCACCTTAGAAAACTGGATGGCAAATTTCAAGTTGCTTGGACAAACGACAGCTTAGATACAGTGTTTTTCACTTAATATACATTTATAATTATGTCTAACACAAAAACACATCCACAAATAACAATGTTGACATGGAGAAAAAATAAACAGAAATCTATTTTTTTAATAATAGTCATTAATCATGCTTATACACATTTTGTGTCACACGTAGATATTTAAACCAAAGAATAGGTAACAAAATGTTAACAAGACCTTCAAAACCTTTTGTTGAAATGTATATACAGAATAATCAGCTTTCAGTGTAATTAAATATAATTTCATAAGTGGAATAAAAAAACCTTGAATGGTAAGATTGGACTAAGTTTGATTTAAAATGCAATAACAGTGTTTTACCCATAGACTGTCTGTAATAAGTGCTCTTTTGCTGCCATCTAGTGGTACAATGACAAAACTTGAAGGACTTTAAATGTTGTTTATTGGTTTAGAATCATGTCACGTGTCTGAATAACTGAGGTTTTAAGTTTTATGCAATCCTGCTACACAGTATGTTTTACCCGCTACACGCTATATTTTGTATCTGCCTATATCATCTTAATTTGTTGTAATTCCACTACTATTTTAATATTATAATAGTAGGAAAAACTATTAAAGTTATGAATACTAATAAAGTATTATTCATACTATGATTATAGTCCTATACATAAATATGCACATACTATTTCATATTGTATTGCTATTATTAATATTTTAAAATATAATGTATTATTTTATTCTATAAATTCTATATTGTATAGAATTTGTACTATTTTAATAATGTGTGATTCATTCCTTTTTTATTAACGTTTTTATTCACTTTTATATAGATGGGCTACTGCTGTACATTATTGTTTGCTATTGTTTACTGTCAACTCTCTCCTCAAGAGGTAAGATCTGGAGCAACTCTAACACTTCACAACGTACATGGAAACAAATAAAACTGTAAGAACAAAGAGGATTCCAGCACTACTTGTGATAAAGGAGATTCATTTATTGATAATACAGCTCTTTTTGTACTATAAAATATTCAGCTTCCTTTAATACTAGAGTTTTTCATGCCGTAAAATTATAATAAGTTCATAAATAAAAGTTCATAATACTGTTTTTTTATCCGATCCAGTTGCATCTGTTTATTTATATATATATATATATATTTAAAAATACAATGCAAATATCGTCAACTATAATTGTGACTAGTCGAAACGGTTATCTCTTATTACCATTATATACGGATACATGACGCATATTTTAGAGATATCTACAACATCATTAGAGATATCTTCATTGAGTTTTGACTAGTCAAAATACATTTACAGAGATCTCGAATTTCTAATTTTCATTCTGACTATTCAAATTATAATTGTCACTCGTCAAAATATAATTAGAAATATATTTATAGATAGTAAGAATAAAGGTTGAAATGCTAAAAAGGCTTGCCATAGGCGGCCGCATTTACGTTAACAGTGGCAGGCGCATTTAGCTGTGGCAGGTATCCATTTTACCCCTGCAGCCAGTATGTCAAAAACTTATACAACGTGCACACTTATTTGTATATTGTTATCACCGGAACTAAACCGAAAAGAAAATGAATGAATGAATGAATCTCTGGTATTAAGCAGTGGGTTAAGATATCACTTCACCTTTGAAACCCTGAAAAATAATGACGATTACCTACATCACAACCATCTTGGATCACCTTGGGAACCCGCGTTCTAATAATGACGTTACAGAACGCGGGGTTCTCAGGCGCACACACACACACACAGTTTTCAGTAGTAATCTTCCAATTAGTTCAAGCACAAAAAGTATTTACAGCTGTCAGATCGAGTTTGTGAAAGAAGCTCAGTGCGAGAATTATCGAGATTTATCAGCTTTGCTATTTTAAATTTCCATATTTACTTGTTGTTGAAACTAACAGAAATGGAGTACATTTGGAAGATGTTTGGTTTTTTTAAGGGGGAAACAAGCAATTGTTCCCGCCCTGAAGCAGAAAACACCAGCTCAGGTGAGTTTACTATGACAAGACTCTTCATTTCTCCAGTTCTAATTTAATAAATGTGGTCCTTAAAATATAGTTATACACAAAATACACAAAACCTGCAGTGGTAATTGTCTAGTACTGTGTTGTTTTTGTCGTATGTAATATTCCTGTAATGAACTGTATAACTTTCATATATCTCTAATATTTACCACAGTATTTTTTTGTACTGTAATGTTCTCCAGGTAAAATGTAGTATTTCACATTTTTGTAGTATTTACCACAGGACTTTTTGTATTGTATGTAATATTCCTGTTGTATTCTTGTGGCAATGAGTTGATATATTGCCTCATGAAAACAACAGAAAAATCACATGCATAACTGTAAACTGTTGTGATACTCCACTATAGAAAGTACTTCACAGATAATCACTTGTCATTGTCTTCTAGGAACATTTTAATACCATAAAAAATATAAAATCTATTTATGTTGTGAAAATTGAATAAACGGTTTACTGTATTTAATCCACTTTAGGAAGCAGAGACAGAAAAAGAAAAGTCGATGAAGCTTTCCAGAATGATGAAAATCAGGAGGACTTGATGCCAGCAAAACGCCATAAACCAGCACAGTTCCCTGATGACAGTGAAGAACCCAGCACCAGCTCAGGTCAGTTTACCATGACAAGACCCTTCATTTCTCCAATTCTACTATGATCAATTTGGTCCTTAAAATACAGTTTGTAAAGTTGAGCAATATCACATGACTGTTGTTACTTATTGTGATTCAGAAAGAGTGTCATGGGTAATAATTTAAAGCCATCCCTCACAAAAATATCCTGTGGTATTCCATATGATAAATCAGAAGAACAAAAAATTGGTGGTTATTGTGTAGTACTGTGCTGTTCTTGTGTAAGGTATTGTTGCATGTAATATTTCTGTAATGTTCTTGCAGTAAATAATAGTATTGCTTTAATGTGTTTTTAATATTTACAACAATACTTTGTATACTGTACAACAAAATCCTGTGGTAAAACCTACAAAAATGAGAAATTAATACCCCATTTACCACATTAAATTTTAAGTAAATTAAGTAGGATCAGTAAAGTAGGATCAGTAAAGCCCCTCTGAAGCCCAGTTTAAAGTGTTAAATTGGGTTTATGCAACCGTTCAATTACACAAATGTGTAAAATGCCTAGTAACAACCACAGTGTCTAAAAATCCTTTTGTCTGAAGAAACTCTGTCACAGAGAACATTTTAATACAATAAAGATGATAAAATCTATTTATGTTATGAACATTTTATGGAAAACACATTTTGTATCTAATCCACTTTAGGAGGCAGAAAAAGAAAACTCCAGGTGACTTTTCAGGATGATCAGGAGGACTTGATGCCGGCAAAACGCCGTAAACCATCACAGTTCCCTGATGACAGTGATGAACCCAGCACCAGCTCAGGTCAGTTTACTAACACAAGAATACACTTTTCTTCAACTTCGTTAAACCAAAAAAAGATGATATTTTGAAGAAAGCTGGAAACCTGTCTTCATTAAATTCCATAGTATTTTTTTTTTCTTGTCGGGGTTGAGGGGGGCTGGTGTTTGTGGGAGTGGAGATTGGCGGGAGTCTGATAATAATCATTAAAAAAAAGACATATGGAGTGCAAAACTAGCACTCAAAAAAGCATAAATCTGGTAAAAATTGGTAAAACAACAGGCATTATATATTAACTTAAGGGGAGAAAGCCGGTAGTTCGATGTGAAATTAGACATTGAGGAACCCCCATATTGCCAAAATGGCCTGATCCTCATTTCATAATTTACCTCTGCAAATATTCAGCTGAGAGATTGGTAGTTGCAAAGTTTTGACTATTTAGGGTCACCCTATACCGAGTAGTAATGAATGAATGAAGATTACTAAAATAAGTGACCATCTATAATTAACCCTTCCATATTTTGATCCACTTTAGGATGCAGAGGCAGAAAAAGAAAAGCCAAGGAAGCTTTTCAGGATGATGAAGATCAGGAGGACTTGATGCCGGCAAAACGCCATAAACCAGCACAGTTCCCTGATGACAATGAAGAACCCACCACCAGCTCAGGTCAGTTTACCATGACAAGACCAAGATTGTCTAGTACTGTGTTGTTTTTGTCGTATGTAATATTCCTGTAATGAACTGTATAACTTTCATATATCTCTAATATTTACCACAGTATTTTGTGTACTGTAATGTTCTCCAGGTAAAATGTAGTATTTCACATTTTTGTAGTATTTACCACAGGACTTTTTGTATTGTATGTAATATTCCTGTTGTATTCTTGTGGCAATGAGTTGATATATTGCCTCATGAAAACAACAGAAAAATCACATGCATAACTGTAAACTGTTGTGATACTCCACTATAGAAAGTATGTCACAGATAATCACTTGTCATTGTCTTCTAGGAAAATTTTAATACCATAAAAAATATAAAATCTATTTATGTTGTGAAAATTGAATAAACGGTTTACTGTATTTAATTCACTTTAGGAAGCAGAGACAGAAAAAGAAAAGTCGATGAAGCTTTCCAGGATGACGAAAATCAGGAGGACTTGATGCCGGCAAAACGCCATAAACCAGCACAGTTCCCTGATGACAATGAAGAACCCAGCACCAGCTCAGGTCAGTTTACCATGACAAGACCCTTCATTTCTCCAATTCTACTATGATCAATTTGGTCCTTAAAATACAGTTTGTTAAGTTGAGCAGTATCACATGACTGTCGTTACTGATTGTGATTCAGAAAGAGTGTCATGGGTAATAATTCAAAGCCATCTCTCACAAAAATATCCTGTGGTATTCCATATGATAAAACAGAAAAACAAAAAACTGGAGTGGTAATTGTGTAGTACTGTGCTGTTTTTGTGTAAGGTATTGTTGCATGTAATATTTCTGTAATGTTCTTACAGTAATTAATAGTATTGCTTTAATATGTTAGTAATTTTTACAACAATACTTTGTGTACTGTAGTAGTGTCCATTTTAATATGGTAATAATTTAACATTTTTGTAGGTTTTACCACAGGGTTTTGTTGTACTGTATGTAATATTCCTGGAATCTTGTGGTAATGAGTTGATATTGCCACATGAAAACAACAGAAAAAGCTTAAATCTCTTTGAATGAACAAGCTCTTATCTAATTCATTTGATTATTTCTTCATGTAGTTTTAAACAACTAGAATAAATCATTTAACAGAACTAAACTCGTTCTATTCTTTTCCATAAGACATGTTTCTGTTTTGCAAATCTAAAAAGTGGCTTGTTTCCTTTTTTTGAGTGTAATGAGTTGATATTGCCTCATGAAAACAACAGAAAAATCACATGCATAGCTCTAAATTGTTGTGATACTCCACTACAGAAAGTGCTGGGGTGATCCTGTCATATTTTGCTCAGCTTATTTGTTCTGTGGTAAATTTATTTTGTTCAGCAGGACAGTAGGATCAGAAAAGCCCCACTAAATCCCAACTTAAAGTGTTAAATTGGGTTTATGCGAAATGTTTAAAATACTTAAAAGCAATTACAGTGTCTAAAAAATTATTTTGTCTGTAGAAACTCTGTCTCAGATATAATCACTTGTTAATTGTTTTTAAAGAAACTTTTAATACAAAAAAATTATAAAATCTATTTATGTTAAGAAAATTTTATTTAAAAAAAATAAACTATTGTATCTAATCCACTTTAGGAGGCAGAAAAAGAAAACTCAAGGTGACTTTTCAGGATGATCAGGAGGACTTGATGCCGGCAAAACGTTGTGAACCAACACAGTTCCCTGATGACAATGAAGAACCCAGCACCAGCTCAGGTCAGTTTACTAACACAAGAACACACTTTTCTACAGCGTCGTTAAAGAGATATACTTCACCAAAAATGAAAGTTCTGTCATCATTTACTCACACTTTACTTGTTCCAAGCCTTTTTTATTTCCTTTTTTCTGTCAACCAAAATAGATGATATTTTGAAGAAAGCTGGAAACCTGTCTTCATTGAATTGCATAGTATTTGTTTTCCTGCTGTGGAAGTCAATGATTAGAGGGTTTCAGCTTTCTTCAAAATATATTCTTTTAGTAATAATAATCTCATAAAGGTTTGGAACCACTTGAGGAGGAGTAAATTGTGAGTAAAACATGACACGCTGAAAAACATAAATCTGGTAGAACTTGGTGTAAAAACAGGCTATATATCAACTTAAGGGGAGAAAACCAGTCGTTCGATGTGAAATCAGACATTGAGGAACCCCCATATTGCCAAAATGGCCTGATCCTCGTTTCGTAATTTTCCTCTGCAAATGTACTGAGAGATTGGTAGTTGCTAAGCTGCGACTATTCGGGGTCACCCTATACCGAGTAGTAATATGAATGCAGATTACTAAAATAAGTGATCATCTATAACTAACCCTTCTATATTTTCATCCACTTTAGGATGCAGAGGCAGAAAAAGAAAAGCCAAGAAAGCTTTTCAGAATGATGAAAATCAGGAGGACTTGATGCCGGCAAAACGCCATAAACCAACACAGTTCCCTGATGACAGTGATGAACCCAGCACCAGCTCAGGTCAGTTTACTACCACAAGACCCTTCATTTCTCCAATAAATTTGGTCCTTAAAATACAGATTGTAAAGTTGAGCAATATCACATGACTGTCGTTACTGTTTGTGATTCAGAAAGAGTGCCATGGGTAATAATTCAAAGCCATCTCTCACAAAAATATCCTGTGGTATTCCATATGATAAAACAGCATAACCAAAATAACTGGAGTGGTAATTGTGTAGTACTGTGTTGTTTTGTGTAAGGTATTGTTGTCTGTAATTTTCTTGTAATATTCTTGTGGTAATGAGTTAATATTGGCACATGAAAACAACAGAAAAATCACATGCATAGCTTTAAATTGTTGTGATACTCCACTAAAGAAAGGGCTTTGGTGATCCTGTCATATTTTTCTCAGCTTATTTGTTCTGTGGTAAATTTATTTTGTTCAGCAGGACAGTAGGATCAGTAAAGCCCATTTTTAAAAGGGATATCACAAGGATAGGAGTGTCAAATTGGGTTTATGCAACCGTTTAATGACACAAATGTGAAAAATGCATAGAAACAACCACATTGTCTTTAAAATCCTTTTGTTTGAAGAAACTCTCTTGTCACAGATTATAATCACTTGTCATTGTCTTCTAGGAAAATGTTAATTAAGTATAAAACATCAAATCTATTTATAATTTGAAAATAAATGTTTGTTGTATCTAATCCATTTTAGGATGCAGAGGCGGAAAAAGAAAAGCCAAGAAAGCTTTTCAGGATGAGGAAGATCAGGAGGACTTGATGCCGGCAACACGCCGCAAACCAACACAGTTCCCTGATGAAAGTGAAGAACCCAGCACCAGCTCAGGTCAGTTTACTACCACAAGAACACACTTTTCTTCAGCTTTGTTAAAGAGATATACTTTTCTGTGGTAAATTAATTTTGTTCAGCAGGATCACTAAAGCCCATTTTTGTTAGAGATATATCATGAATAGGAATGTTAAATTGGGTTTTGCAACCATTCGATGACACAACTATATAAAATGCATAGAAGCAACCACAATGTCTTTTGGTTTGAAGAAACTGTTACATATTATAATCACTTGTCATTGTTTTGTAAGAAAATGTTAATTAAGTATAAAACATCAAATCTATTTATAATTTGAAAATAAAACGTTTGTTGTATCTAATCCATTTTAGGACGCAGAGGCAGAAAAAGAAAAGCCAAGAAAGCTTTTCAGGATGATGATGATCAGGAGGACTTGATGCCGGCAACACGCCGCAAACCAACACAGTTCCCTGATGAAAGTGAAGAACCCAGCACCAGCTCAGGTCAGTTTACTACCACAAGAACACATTTGCAACCATTCGATGACACAACAATATACAACTAATATATAATACACAGAAGCAACCACAATGTCTTTTGGTTTGAAGAAACTCTGTTACAGATTATAATCACTTGACATTGTTTTCTAAGAAAATGTTAATAAAACATAGAATATCACATTTATTTACATTATAAAAATTGAATAAAAAGTTTATTGTATTTAATCCACTTTAGGGGGCAGAGGCAGAAAAAGAAAAATGGAGGAAGCTTTTAAGGATGATGAAGATCAGGAGGACTTGATGCCGGCAACACAGCATAAACCAACACAGTTCCCTGATGGAAGTGATGAACCCAGCACCAGCTCAGGTCAGTTTACTTCCACAAAACACACTTTTCTTTAGCTCCACTTTCAGTAAAGAGATAGTTTTCTGTCTCATCACTGCTGACAATGAACTGAAAAGTTTCCAACAACTTTCAAATACATGTAACTGAGATAACCTTCAGGTTAGAGACTATTTCAATAAGAGCACAAGAGATTTAGAAAATATAGAACCAACATCAGTGTGGGTATTTGCAGAAACTTACAAAAAGAAGGTGAATAAGAAATTAGTATCAATAAACTATTCCTGTCTGACATCAGCAAAGAAACACTCAGCCATGTATATGAAATAGAAATGGGAAAAGGAAGCTAATGTAATTATAAGAAAAGAGGTATGGTTATCTATGTGGAAAACACACATGATCACAATTAACCCAGATTCAAGGGAATTTATTTGGAAAAAATAAATATTTTCCAACTTGTAATAAAAAATGGTGAATGCTGGAGAAAATGTGGAAATGCAATGGCTGATCATTTTCACATAGTTTAATATTGTAATATTATTCACACATTTTGGCAAGATCTGAAAATAGAGATAAAAACAATAATGGGATTGAATCTGTAATGTAATTTTAAAACTATGTACATGGAAAATAATTCTTCAAAATAACAAAAAATTATACATATCTCCTTATTACACTGCTTGTAGTGCTGTGCGTCATTTGTTTAACCCTTTAAGGTTACGTGCTGGCTGACTGACTGACAGGTGCGTGATGTGTGAGGCCAGCAAACACGATGTATAGCTGTTTCACTTTACTTCAGGACACATTAATACCGCTCTGTAGGTCTTCAATATTTATTAGATTTGCTAGGAATATTTTTGGAGACATACTTGTTAAATAAATTCACTATATCGTTCTTCATCATTGTTTATTTGAGAGCGCACAAGAAGATCTGCACTTGAGCAGCATATTTGAGGGGTTGTGCAAGAAGTTTTGTGCATGAGCAGAGGAAATCGGCGCGCAAGCAAAAAGATTGGCATGCTTAAAAGCTATTACATAAATGCGATCTCAAGTTGTAATACTGCGCTCACGACATTTGTCATTGTAATAACGCCACAGGTAGTTGGTAGATCTGTATAAAAAAGGCCTGCTTTCACAGCTGGAAAAAATCCTACAGGAAACACTGCTTAGGAATTTAAATAAGATTGTATCCAGTAAAGATATATATGAAGAGTCCAGATGCAAAACCCTCTAAACCCATCAGACCACTTTTTTTGTAATAAGCATTTTCTATCAAACACCTATAATTAGGTTCAAACGAGTCATTTTCTAGATAATGAAAAGGTTATTGGCTAGTAAATGAAATAACTTTTTTTTTTTTTCAAAAATGTCACTTTAGACAATTCTTTGGTTTTTAACAAGGTATATTTTCTTTTGCGTTAAAACCAGCTAAATCCACTTGTGCTTTTTATGCAAAACCCTGTAAATCCACAAATTGGGACAAAAAAGTATAATTTGTTGCAAAATCACTAAAGAAGCAATTAGAAATTATTTTACCAAACAATAAACACATACACAAACCTCCTAAAATTAAAAATACAGAAATCTGTCAAGTAAGTGGCAGTTCATTCCGCTGTGGTAACCCCTGATAAACCAGGGACTATATGGAAATCTGTCAAGTAAGTGCATTAATCAATAACATTAAAATTGACATTACTTACATCTTAACATTATCATTTCTGAATGACATCCTAACTTCTTTCGTGAAACAATGTTGCCGTTTAATGTAAAGTAATTCGGATTCATTTAAAGTAGCGTCACTGCGTAAAAAAAACATGAATGCATGCTGCACTTCTGACTGTAAAGTGTGTTTTCTTTTTCTTATAATGCACAGAGTTTTGAGGCAAGGGACATTTTCATTTGCCATTCACTGACATTCAGACAGGCTCATGAACTTCATCAAACTCCATCTTTTAAAATCTAAATTAATAAAACAGTCTGCTCATAAAAGCCCGCGTATCAGAGCGCTGTTACATTGAAAACATGATTCGATTCACAGCTTCTGATTGGTTCTCGGGACATAGTGGGTTTTGCTGTCAAAGGCAAGTGGCGTTTAAAGGATTTTGCAAACAAACTGTTATTTCTGAATGTGTGGATGCTGGGATTTAGATGAACATGTACTATGTGTATAAAGCATTTGCTTTATGTCTTTAGCTCATTTTTGGCGGAAGTGACGTTAAGCGGCTTTTGCATCTGAGCCCTTCATATATAAAAAAAATAGTTCAGCCAAAAGTGAGGATGCTGAAATTGTTTGTTGGCTATACACAGCTTGACACAAACAGATATGCTGATAATGAGAGTGAACGCTATGAATGCAGATGCCCTGATCTGCTCATCCACAGAATAGGCAAAGCATTATTGTAGACAAAGAATCAGGAGACTAAAATGTAGTTTTTTTGGTTTAATCTTTTACTATTTGAAAGTGCCTTCACATTTTTAATAGTTGAAAATATTATAAAATATAACAGATATTGTGAAAGATTAAATCCCTGCTGCCTAGATGCTTGTCTGACAGTTACAGATCATGGAAAGTGAAACTTAAATGTCAAGGAGGGTGAATTTGTTCAAGCATGTCAAAATATTTACCAAAAACATTTTTATTTTCAGTTACAGCATTAATTACATGAACGCATGCTATATACCGACTGAGGGGGAGAAAACCAGTGGTTCGATGTGAAATCAGACATTGCGGAACCCCTTAATAGCCGAAATGGCCTGATCCTCATTTCATAATTTACCTCTGCAAATATTCGACTGAGAGATTGGTAGTTGCGAAGTTACTGAGTAGTAATGAATGAATGCAGATTACCAAAATAAGTGATCATCTGTAAATAACTCTTCCATATTTTGATCCATTTTAGGATGCAGAGGCAGAAAAAGAAAAGCCAAGAAAGCTTTTCAGAATGATGAAAATCAGGAGGACTTGATGCCAGCAAAACGCCATAAACCAGCACAGGTCCCTGATGACAGTGAAGAACCCAGCACCAGCTCTGGTCAGTTTACTACCACTAGAACACACTTTTCTTCAGCTTCGTTAAGGAGATATACTTCACCAAAAATTCTGTCATCATTTTCTCACACTTTTCTTGTTCCAAACCAGTCGGTACCAATAGCCTAGTGGTTAAGTGTGCCGACATATAGCACCATGGTGCTCATGGCGACCCATGTTCGATTCCCGACTCGAGGACCTATGTCGACCCTTCCCCTCTCTCTGGTCCTAATACTTTCCTGTCTGTCCTCCACTATTCTATCCCAGTAAAAGGTGAAAAAAAACATAATTATATACTTGTTCCAAACAAGTCTAATAATAATAATAAAAAAATAAATAATCACATATGGAGTGCAAAACTGACACTCAAAGCATAAATCTGGTAAAAATCTGAACACGCATTTAAAAAAAATGAATGCTGGGGGATTCTTTCACTTCATTTGGGAGACAATTCCAAACTTATGGAGCATAGAGCCTAAAATAGTCCTGCCAGATCGCATCAGGAATACAGAGTGAAATTCTAAAAGTCCAGCGCTAGAAGAGCGTATAGCAAACGGATTGGATTATATTTTGATAAGCAGTCACTAAAGGGGTGAAAACCAGTAGTTCGATGTGAAATCATGTGGAACCCCCATATAGCCAAAATAGCCTGATCCTCATTTCGTAATTTACCTCTGCAAATATTCAGCTGAGAGATTGGTCGTTGTGAAGCTTTGACTAATCAGGTTCACCCTATACTGAGTAGTAATATGAATGAACGCAGTAGAGCTGCACAATTTATCGTAAGAAGATTGCGATCTTGATTCGACCCCCTAGACGATCTTAATCCAGCATTTCTACGATTCTGTCAATCATATTTTCAAGTTCAGGAGAGAAGCAATGATGGCCGCACAAGTCCTCACATTGCTTTACATACGTTGTTCAGCAACATGGACACCTCCAAATGGTGTTAAAAGTCACATGCTGTATTTACAAGATACAATTCACCTCAAAATGTCATTTCTGTCTTTGTCATGTTTTTGTGAGTGCAAAATCATTCGTGACATGAGCTGACCGTCAGCTGTTACCACAGAAAGGGAGGGAGCGTGGGCGCACGCCTCTGAGTGAAGTTTACTTAGTGAACAGAACCTGCATAAGCTGTAAATAACAGGTAATAAAGTTGTAAATAACAGTTTGTGGCACAGAGTGATCGTTTGGAAGTCGCGCGGGCAGTGAACCGCTCTTAGCAGTGAAAATGAAACCGAAAGCGTGCACAGTGTTGCCAGCCCAAACAGTATCCAAAACCAGCCGAAATGCAAAAATACCCACCCAGTCTTCTGTATTCACGAAAATGACGTCAGTGACAGATTTTAAGCAGAAAACGACAGATTGTAAGCATATGTCTGAAACAATAATTCAACATCAGAACTATCAGCAGCATTGATGACCAGAACAAATCTAAAGTCTGTTCAAGGGAACCATTCCAAGTCTATACAAAATTAAGCATTTTAACTTACAGTACAGATACACAAAGCCTATTGCTGTTTTACCACATGTTTGAGAATGACAATAATAATAGCCCACTCATATCATTCTTTATTTTACATCTACAGACTCGTGAGAAAATCCTGATCTTTATTTTAGGCAAAAAAAAAATTTCGATTCTCATTTTAGCCAGAATTGTGCAGCTCTAGAATGCAGATTACCAAAATAAGTGATCATCTGTAATTAACCCTTCCATATTTTGATCCACTTTAGGACGCAGAGGCAGAAAAAGAAAAGTCGAGGAAGCTTTTCAGGATGATGAAAATCAGGAGGACTTGATGCTGCCACCTCAGTTCCCTGATGAAAGGGATGAACCCAGCCCCAGCTCAGGTCAGTTTACAATGACAAGACCCTTCATTTCTCCAATTCTACTATGATAAATTTGGTCCTTAAAATACAGATTGTTAAGTTGAGCAATATCACATGACTGTCGTTGATGATTGTGATTCAGAAAGAGTGCCATGGGTAATAATTTAAAGCCATCTCTCACAAAAATATCCTGTGGTATTCCATATAATAAATAGAAGAACAAAAAACTGGAGTGGTAATTGTGTAGTACTGTGTTGTTTTTGTGTAAGGTATTGTTGCATGTAATATTTCTGTAATGTTCTTGCAGTGAATAATAGTATTACTTTAATATGTTTGTAATATTCTCCAGGTAATATGTGGTATTAAATTCACATTTTTGTAGGTTTTACCACTGGGTTTTGTTGTACTGTATGTAATATTCTTGTGGTAATAAGTTTAAAATTAAAGTTTAAAGTTTAAAATACTTTTGTTTGAAGAAACGGTAACAGATTCTAATCACTTGTTCAAATAAAATAAAATTTAGAATATGAAATGTATTTATATTATAAAAATGACTAAACTTTTTATATATTTAATCCACTTTAGTTGAAGAAGCTTCTCAGGTTGATGAAGATCAGGAGGACTTGATGCCGGCAGCAAGCAGTGAACCATCACAGTTTCCTGATGAAATTGAAGAACCCGGCACCAGCTCAGGTCAGTTTACTTTGATAAAAACAATGTAGGTGTGTTTACATGGAGCCTTTAAATTGGTTTAAAAGTTTAATCCGAATGATAAATGCTTCATATAAACACCTCAATGGAATAAACATGGTCAAACCAAATGAAATTGTAATCAGTTTGAAAGGGTGGTATAAACCTTGCCATATTTGAGTTTTGTTGGATATATTCAGGAAGCATGTTTTCTTTGAGCTGATCCAATTAAAAGTTCAGTTCGTATATCTGAATGTTTTTGTTTTTGTAGTTTTGTATTAAATAACAAAATTGTGTTCATGTGTAGGAATATTAAAAACTGTGTGTATGGAATTCATCATGATGTGGAATTAGATCAAATCAGTGACATGATAATTGTAAACAAAACCATGAGACCTATGAAGGTTTAGACCCCTAATAAATAATATCTGTAGCTTAATGTGTGTTTAAGTCATGTAAGTGGAAGTGGGTGGAGTCAGGGGTGAACGCGATTCAAGGAATGTTTATGCTGAAGAATGGAGGTGCTGGAATGGTGTAATAAAAACAAGCTAAAGCTATAAATGATGGGTCCTGTTCATCTCACAATAATAAACCTTTGTTCATTGTAATCCCCTTAAGGAAGCAGAGAAGGAAATGCTGAGCAACATTTTCTGGATGATGAAGATGATGATTCCTCCTACGACGAGGATCCAGAATTTTGTAGAAGAGACACCGGCCCAGGTCAGTCTTCTATCGCAAGACCTCACATTTCTCCTGTAATTTCTGTAACATGGTATCATGTTTCTCCTGAAAAATCTCCAGTAAATTCTGTATAGTTTTGAATAGTGGTGGGCAGAGCGAGGATTCATGAAACACTGAAACAGTCAAAGCAAATGTGTCTCTACAGTGAAATCTGTTAGTCTGAAACCGCTTTGACAGAGAAGCAGTTGAGGAAATATAATATGTTGTGTAAAACATTCATTTCATCAAGTGATTGGATTGTGGATAATGTTCACATCTGGAATGCAGTTGTCATGAGTTTGAATCCAGGGCAAAGCATGTAATAAACATTTAAAATATGTGGTTTCATAGTTTTGTTCTTGTAATGTGTTCGGTCTGACATATGAATAAACTCTTTGTAAATAAATGCAAAGTTTAAGAGAAAGAGTAGGAAGGTCCACAAGCCAGGATTTGAACTCAGAGCATCTGCAATGTGCTGTAGTTACAGTACATGTTGCCGCACTGCCCACTAGGCTGTGTGCGATTGTGTGGATTTTCAGTCAATCAAATGCAGATTTAGAAAGGATGTCAAGTCTCGGATCACCGAATGTATGTGACACGTGTGTTTTAGATCAGTGTTTCAATAGTGCTGAGCAAAGGTTAATCACGGTTAATCACGTCTAAATAAAAGTTTGTTTTGACATAATATATGTGCGTGTGTTATATAATATATATGTAGTGTTGGGGATAACGCATTACAAGTAACGTGAGTTACCTAATAATCTTACTTTTCTAAGTAATGAGTAAAGTATTAAGTAAAAATTTTGAGTTACTATTTAAAAAAATGTAAAGCGAGTTACTTCTTAGTTTAATTAATTCACTTTTTAAATAATAAATTGCTGAATTCAAATTAATGTTGAATGAGAATTTTCTCTCAACAGAAACAGATAAAAACCAACAATGCAGAGTCTTACATTTCAGTGATGGAAATATTCCCATTATTCTCAACACATGGAAGACAAGGAAAAGGGGCTCGTACACACATAGAGAGACACGAACGTGCTGGTGAAGTGTGTGTGTGGGTGTTTATAGCAGTTTGACTGATAAATATGAATTTGTAGCAAAATCTATGTAAATCGTTTGCATGCATGTGTCTATATATATATAATAAATATACTATGATTAATCGTGATCAATTTTTTCCCAGCATTAGTTTTGAAACATCTGCGCTTCGGCATCTGGAGGCCAAAATGTCAGTTTTGGCATTTTTAAGTTTTATATTTTTGTCAGTAAGCAAACACAGTTCCCCTTCGGGGGGAACTTCAGCACTATAAGTGGATTTGATTGTAAAATCCACGCATTGGGAGGTTCGGTTCAGAAGCTACTCGTCTGAAAGAGTATTGAACGGGCCAATTAAGAATGAATTGGCAGCGCAAGCCTGCGCAGGTGAGCGGCATAAGCAATCAACTGAGTATATAAGCTCACCTGGCGCAGCAGACGCTATCCTTTTCGCTTCAGAGACTTTCTGATCGAGTCGATGAGGGTTCCTCCTGCTGTGACCAGCGATTCTGAGCGAACGAGAGCATTCTCCCGGTCCAGAGTGTGTACACGCAGTGGCAGACGGTCGAGCTGGGTTTCTCCCTTGCCTGGCGTTCTTTGGGTCCGGTCCTCCAGAGCGGTGCGTATAAAGTTGCAAACTTCACAGAAAGAGCAACATAGTCGTGCAGCACGTCCTTATCAGGACGGCGCTCCGACTGTGCGTTTCTGGATGCGGTGGTTTCCTGTCCTCGGATGATGGGCGCGGGCACTGTGTTACATGTCTGGGGGTCCAGCATGTTAATGCGCTGCTCGCGGGCAGTTCATGTCGTCATCGCGATGCCATGACTGTTGCGCAAGATCGCGGTTAGCCTTTGCAAAAAGGCGAACCACCCCAGTTGTCCCCTGCTCTGCAGCGGGCACTCGGGCAGATCTGAGGGTTTCAGCGAGAGATAATCCGTCGCCCACGGGCCCGCGGACCTCCCGCTCCTCTAAGCGCTCCATCCAAGCTTCGGGCGGAGGAAGCGATCCGTCTAACAGATGGTAGCCCTTACGCCCGATGACACCGGAGACCAGATGTCCACCGCGGCATCGGAGGGTGGGCTTTCATTGTCCGATGATGATCCAGACCCGCTCGCCCCCTTCGGGCTGGTGAGCGCTGTCACTACGGATCCTGAAACGGACATGTTAGCCGTACTTTCCCGGGCTGCTTCGGCCGTGGGTTGGAGATGGTTTATCCCCCAGCTCCGCGGCCGGACCGACTAGAGGGGCGTTCCCTTCTTCCCGGAGGTGCACAGTAGGCTCACGCGGTCTTGTAAAGCACTTTTTTCTGCTCGTGCTGCGTGTTCCTCCACCCTAACCACTCTTGACGGTGAAACAGCCAGGGGGTATGTGGCGATTCCTCAGGTTGAGTGCGCGATGGCGGTAAATCCGCGCGGCGCCTCTTCTTGGCGGGGTCCGCCTCGTCTCCCATCCAAAGCCTGTAAGTTATCTACCTCCCTCGGAGCTAGAGCTTACATAGCTGCGGGCCAGGCTGCTTCCGCCTTGCATGCGATAGCCACCTACCAGCGCTACCAAGCGCAGGCGCTGGCCGAGCTGCACGAGGGTGGGTCCAACCCAGGCTTACGAGCTTCGCACCGCCGCCGACTTAGCTCTTCGGACTACTGAGTCCGCTGCGTGTGCGTTGGGGAGGACGATGTCCACATTAGTGGTCCAGGAGCGCCACCCCTGGCTGATATGCGCAAAGTCGACAAAGTCCGCTTTCTTGACTTCCCCATATCCCCAGCCAGGTTCGGCGACACTGTCTGTGAATTCACCCAGGAATTCAAGGCGGTGAGAGAGCAGTTGGTGGGTGATGTCTTATCGGCGGTCCGTAGCCCGCTCCGCCCGCCGTGCCATTCATACCTGCTCCTCGCCGAAGGCGCCCGCCTACGAGAGCTGCTCCGCCCCCGCACACGCCTAAGGCGAAGCGAGCGCGTCGGGCACCTCGGAAGCAGGCAGCCCCCCTGCCCAGAACGCCGCTAAGTCCGGCAACGGACCGCGAAGCGCCCCTGGGACAGGCCATCTGGAGAAGAGGGAACTTGCTCTTTCCCCGCTGGAGGGCGGGGCCCCATTTCCAACGGCACTTTTTACTGCCATGAAAACATTATGAAAGGGCACTTTTCACTTCCCCAGATGTGACAGCCCGAAATCTGCCAGTCTGGGACGCTATGCTTTCTAGCTTGCAGATTCGGTGCGTTTCGCCAGTGGCTCACGAGCGCTGGGAGGACGGTCTCCTTTCTCCCACCCCTCGAGCCTCCCCTCCGGAGCTCGGGTTTGGAGTGAGAGCAAATATCTCACCTCCAGCTTTTCCGTGGGACCCGCGAGCTTCCCGGATCAGCACACCCACTCCGCGCTGCCCCACTGCTGGTACGTCAGCGATTGTAGCGATGAGTCCATTAGCGAGAGCTCTGCCTGCCTGGTTAGCGCGGGCCAGCTCTTCGCGGTGGCTCATACGCACAATCAGACTCGGCTATGCGATTCAGTTCGCGAAACGGCCCCCCAAGTCACGGGTGTGTATTCACCAGGGTCAGCCCCCTGTCCGCCCCTGTCTTGCGAGAGGAGATTGCTGTCCTCCTGGCGAAGGATGCAATCGAGCCGCTCCCTCCAGCCGAGATGGAGAGCGGGTTTTACAGCCCACGCTTCATCGTGCCCAAAAAGAGCGGTGGGTCACGGCCAATCCTAGATCTGCGCGTTTTGAACCGCTGCCTGCACAAGCTGCCGTTCAGAATGCTCACGCAGAAGCGCATCCTCCGGTGCGTTCGTCCTCTGGGTTGGTCTGCAGCATTAGACCTGATGGACGCGTATTTCCATGTCTCCACTCTTCCTCGCCACCGACAGTTTCTGCGGTTTGCGTTTGAAGGTCGAGCTTGGCAATACAAAGCCCTCCCCTTCGGGCTCTCTCTGTCTCCGCGGGTCCTCACCAAGCCCGCGGAGGGTGCCTCAGCGCCCCTTCGGCTCGCGGGCATCTGCATACTCAATTTCTTTACGACTGGCTGAATTGCCCTCTCTTTTGATTATGCACAGAGTTGATTATGCACAGAGACAAAGTGCTCTGGCACTTCCACCTGTGGGGGTTTCAGGTCAACCGAGAAAAGAGCAAACTCGCCCCCGTGCAGGGGATCTCTTCTCTCGGGCTGGAGCTGGACTCGGTCACCATGGCAGCGCGCCTCTCCGGAGAGCGCGCTCAGCTGATGCTGTACTGTCTGAGAGAGCTCGACAGTAAAATAGTGGTCCCACTGAAACAATTTCAGAGGCTCCTGGGGCATATGGCATCCGCAGCCGCTTCATGCCGCTCGGATTATTCTATATGAGACCACTTCAGCACTGGCTTCACGATCGAGTCCCCAGACGCGCATGGCACGCGCGCGCACACCGAGTCTCTGTTACTGCGCTGTGTCGCCGCGCCCTCAGCCCTTGGAGCGACCCCTCGTTCCTACAGGCCTGGGTGTCTCTAGAACAGGCGTCCAGTCTTGTTGTCGTTTCAGCAGACGCTTCCAACACGGGCTGGGGGGCTGTGCGTTGCGGGCATGCGGCTGCGGACCTGTGGAAAGGTACCCAGTTGCATTGGCATATCGCCTGGAGCTGTTGGCAGTGTTCCCCGCTCTCCACCGTTTTTTTCCGGTGTTGGAGCGGCAACACGTGCTGGTCAGGACGGACAGTACGGCGGCGGTGGCGTATATCAGCCGTATAGGGGGTATGCGCTCTCGCCGCATGTCTCAGCTCGCCCGCCGTCTGCTCCTCTGGAGTCATCCGCGGCTGAAATCGCTGCACGCCATTCATATTCAGGCAAGCTCAACCGTGCAGCCGATGCGCTCTCACGGCAGCCTTGCGTCCTGGAGAATGGAGACTCCACCCCGAGTCTGTTCAGCTGATATGGGCGCGATTCGGGGAAGCCCAGATCGATCTGTTGCTTCCCCCGAGATCGCTCATTGCCAGTTGTTCTTTCCCTGACCGAGTGCTCTCGGCACGGATGCACTGGCTTACAGCTGGCCTCGGGGCACGCGCAATACGCGTTTCCCCCAGTGAGCCTGCTCGCGCAGTTACTGTGCATGGTCAGGGAGGACGAGGAACAGGTTGCTGGTTGCGCCCCTCTGGCTCAACCGGACCTGGATGTCAGAGCTCTCCCTCGCGATAGCCCTCCCCTGGCAGTCCCTTCGAGAGAGCACCTACTCTCTCAGGGACAGGGCACCACCTGGCACCCTCGCCGATCTTTGAAGAGATTTTTAGACGCGAGGAAGACTTAGGTAACCTCCGATTGCGGTGGCTAATACCGTCACTCGGGCTAGAGCCCCCTCCCCGAGCGCGCCTATGCCCTGACGTGAAGTCTATTCACTGAATGGTGTGTCTCTCGCTGAGAAGACCCCCGTAATTTGCCAGATCAGCGTTGTGCTTTCTTTACGCCGAGAGAAGTTGGAGAGCAGGCTGTCGCCCTCCACACTCAAGGTTACGTGGCTGCCATCTCCGCTCTCATAACGCGGTGACTGGCAGCACCGTGGGAACGCATAACCTCATCATCCGGTTCCTCAGGGGCGTTAAGCGAATTAATCCACCCCGCCCCCTCTCATGCCCTCTTAGGATCTCGCTCTCGCTACACAAGCCGCGTCAGATCCCTTCGATCCTCGACTCAGTATTTTCTGTCCCTGAAGACAGCTCTGCTGGTCGCGTTGATATCGATTAGAGGGTCGGGGACCCGGAGGCATTTTTCGGTCAGTGACTCGTGCCTGTAATTGGGCTGGCTTCTCTCACGTATGAGACCCCGCCCGCGATATGTGCCCAAGGTTCCTACCACTCCGTTTTAATACGAGGTAGTGAGCCTGCAAGCGCTGCCCTCGGAGGAGGCAGACCCAGCCCTTATTTATTGTCCAGTTCGCGTTTTGCGTATTATCCGGACCGCACTCAGAGTTTAGATCATCTGAGCAGCTCTTCGTCTGTTATAGCGGTCGGCAGCAGGGAAGTGCCATACCGAAATAAGTTCCCACTAGATTGTGGATGCCTTTCTTTCACTATCAGAGCCGAGATGAGCCGCGTCCCCCGAGAGCGCGTGCGCACTCCACTCGGAGCTTCGCATCCTCTCGAGCGCGCGCACGCGGCGCCCCTCTAACAGACATCTGTAGAGCTGCGGGCTGGGTGACACCCAACACATTTGCAAGGTTTTACAATCTGCGAGTGGAGCCGGTTTCCTCAAGGGTATTAGGTAACCCTTGGTGATTGAGGAAACAATTCGGTAGGGTGTTGAAACACGCTTGCTGCGCCATTTTCCCTAACACGGAGATACGTGCGCCTTTTTATCTGTCAGTAAAGTTCCCCGTCAGGTGAGCCCTGCAGATTCCTCCGTGGCCCCCAGCACTGACTCAGCGGAGGAGTCACTTGCTGGCCCACTACGTTGTAGGTCTGCCCGCTGGTCAGCCCGCGTTTTGGGTAAAGGTGCCTGCTATGCGTGGTCCCCACTAGGCGATCCCATATGCTTATTCAGCCACGGTTAAGTCCCCCCCCCCTGGGCGGACCCGTGTCTTCCCTCCCCGCTAACCACTCTTTTGCTATGCGTACTCCCCCTTTTTAGGGCTAGTCCATATGTAAATTCTGCCATCTATCCCCCCTTGGGTAACGGATGGCCTCCGCAGCGTCCTCCCTATCGGGATTGCACGCTTCCCAACGTACTGTCGTATTTTCCTAGAATTATCTAGATGCTCACGACTTCCCAAAAAATATATATAAATCCGTAAAACTTCTGTTGAAGTAGGATAAATTAGGGCCAGGGACACGTTGGAGGACCGCGCCCCCCATGATGTGGGTGCGTCACGCTTGCTTGACTATCTCCTCATCGGGGGTGTTGGTAAGGTGCAGTCATTATGGCGCTTTCAATGGGCTCCCAATGCGTGGATTTTACAATCAAATCCACTTATAGTGCTGAAGTTCCCCCCGAAGGGGAACGTTCGAGGTTACTAAAGTAACCCTTCGTTCCCCGAGGAGGGGAACGGAAGCACTATACTCCGTCGCCATAATGACTGTCCCTTAGCTGTTGAAAGTCTCTTCAGCTTAAAAAGGATAGCGTCTGCTGCGCCAGGTGAGCTTATATACTCAGTTGATTGCTTATGCCGCTCACCTGCGCAGGCTTGCGCTGCCAATTCATTCTTAATTGGCCCGTTCAATACTCTTTCAGACGAGTAGCTTCTGAACCGAACCTCCCAATGCGTGGATTTTACAATCAAATCCACTTATAGTGCTTCCGTTCCCCTCCTCGGGGAACGAAGGGTTACTTTAGTAACCTCGAACGTTTTATAGCATGCTGAACCTCAACAGAAATATATTCTCCTACTATCACAGTAAGACAAAAACAGAAATGAGCAATCCTGGTAAACTGTCATAATCCTTTTGTTTGATTTTCAGGATCTCCTCTTGACAAATATGAGCTTGGAAGGAAGCTAGGAAAGGGAATCTATGGCACTGTCTACGTGGCAACACGCAAATCTGATGGAAAAAAGGTAAGTCACTTTTGCTGCACATGTTGTTTACTTAATTTTTTCTTCTTGTAAAGGAAGTGGTGTGCATATGGACGCATGTCCATGTTGGATTATACACATGTATTATTGGATTTATTATGATTCGTTTTTCATTGCTTTGGGGAAAAAATATTTATATTTTGTTTCTTTTGCAGGTTGCCCTGAAATTCGTTTATATGCCGAACTGTTACATAAATCGGAAAGTAAGTAAACACAACACAATGAATATATCTGAATATGTGTTGAATCTATATTAAACACATTATTTTATACAGTTATAATTGTGCAGATACATTATACAGTTCACATGCTCTAACCTTTTTCTAATATTTTTCTCTAGCCTGGACGTGTCTTTTACCCGACTTCGGAGGCCAGAATATTGCTTGAACTGAAGAAGCCTTCCTTATGTCCCCACATCATAGAGTTGTATGACTTTTTTGAAGTGGAGGAATATGATGTTTTGGTCATGGAGTACATGCAGCCGAGTATGACCTTGACTGCATTCTTCAGGAGAAACAATGGTCCCTTGACTGAAAGTGTAGCGCGACTCTTGATCCTGCAGATCCTAATTGCATTAGAACACTGCCTGGAGCATGGCATTGACCATAGAGCAATCTATGAAGAAAACATCCTGGTGAATCCAAAGACCCTTCAAGTCAAGTTGATTGGTTTTGGCTGCAGTGATTACATTGCGGGCGACTTAAAACCGCACGCTGGTAAGATGCTTTTCTCTTCACCTCTCCTGCTGAAACCTCTGGTATTGCTGGTCACCGGCAGTTCTAGATTTTACAATTCATGCTGGCTGTTATGCTGGAGAATTTGAACTGATTGTTTTTTTATTTTTTAATGCTGCTTATTAATATCCCAGCTTATTGAACTCCTACTTTTACACTGACCACTTGTAATGAAATAGTTTTGATGGCTTAATAATTATAAATTGCTGTTCTACTCTTCTAACTCACAAATCTGTTGCTTACAGGATTTGACCAAATCTACTGCAAATGTATGTGGCATTCTCGTCTAGTAGAAGTTGGTTTCTTGAGGAATGCACATTTTGCTCTAGAAGAAAATGTTGAGTGTGTGGCAAGACTCCTGGCAAGGATGGTGAATGGATATTGGCCCCTTCGCTCTATGGTTGAGTATCCAAGATTTCACCCCAGTGTATCCAAAGGTGAGACAATAACTCAACATAAAGTGCTGTTCAGATATAATAGGACAGTGTTGTCAAGACTGTAAAAATGTAAAATTAAGTCTAACTTCATATACAGTTTTCATGTTAGGCATGTGAGAACATACAGGATTAATCAATTCTCTACGTTTCTACAGAATGCAGAGATCTTCTGAAAATGTGCTTCGGTTTTAATGTTGACGATGGACCCACTTTGGAGGATATTATTGATCATAAGTGGTTCAGCAAAAAGATAGACACCTGATGGACAGAAACCACTGGCACACTCTGGTAGGCTTATTGACACTTCTGGTGGCACATCTGCAGGGCTTGATCGTGGATATGGTGCAGGTCCAAGTAGGTCACCAGGCAGATGTTTAGACAGCCAATAGGATCAATGCAGAGATTCGTCTATACCTTTAATTAAATGACACAACATCTGACGCACAGAAGCCATTGCGCCTGTTAATATGCTTGGCGACTGGTGTCAGTGGATAGCGGCATGTGCCACTGGAGCTTGTGACGTGCGCTGATGCGTTGCGTCCTGTGTCACTGAGATTGTCGCAGTACATGTCGCTGTGTGGCTCCTCTAGTGGTGACTGACAGCTCCTGCTGCTGCTGCTGACGATGCTGACTGCTGACTGAGCATGAAGTAGGTTGTGTAACACAGACACTTAACAACAGAACAATATTTCATTAATAATATAAAAACCGCCAAAAATAATATTTATTACATTGCAGAGTTTGTTTATACAACATACTGGGCTTAGAAATATTCATATTATTACTGCACTTTAATGCTAAAACAGCGTAAGATAATTTGTTTAAAGAAAAAATCTGAAAATAATGTAAAATATGTAGTTTGGTTTACTTAAAAATCACCAAATTAGAGATTTTACTTAAGTGTTTTATTATTTTGTCGTTCACTAAACATACTGTAATGTAATTGTGGTAATGTCAGCAACACTGCTTATAAAAATGAAATATAATGCAAAAAGATAGAAATGATAATTATAAAAACTTATATAAATTATATTAGAATTATAAAAATTCTGTAAATTAAAATGATCATTTCTAAGTTGTAATTTGAAGATTTGAGAATGCACAAAAATTATAAAAAACATATTTGAAAATAATTTTGATTGAAGCAAAAACAAAAAATAAATGTGTGATTTTTGAATGTTTAGTTTTCATTTAGTTCATTTCACAAAGTAGAAAGTGCAAAAACATCAATTTGCATGAGAAGTGCAGTTTTATACAAAAGTTTTACATGAATAACTAGTTGCTTTCATTTAGTTTCATTTAATTATCCACTGGAAAAAGTAAAGTGAGGAATTACTGGAATAGCTGTACGTGATACAATATCCTAAATAAATGACCTAATACATTTAAAGGGACATGAAACTAATTTTAAAATACAGAAGCCTAATATTGTTGTACAAATGAACACTGCAATGTACGTCGACATCACTTTGCATTTTCAGCGTCACACATGACAAAAATGAATATTATTAATATTGTCATAATTGAACTTTATCACATAATTCACTTTTTTGAAACCACTAAAAAATAGTTTTGTTGTCATCTGGTGTGACACCCTTATTTATTGTTTATTATTATATTAATTATATATGGTCATTATATAACTAATGCATTAACTAGTGTGTTCAATAATGTATTAATAATTAACTCTAGTGTTTAGTTTACATGAGAGATTTAGTATTGCTGATTAGATGGGTTGTTCATTGTCAGGTCAGGTTATCTAATCCATGATCAAATGCATTAATGTATGTGTAGGTAAACGTTATGTAATTATAAAGAATGAATGTGAAGTGGTGCATTAGAAGACGAGTAAGTTAACATTAACAAATAATATGTAGTGTTGAATAATAGTCATTTCTCAGCATCAGTTCGTGTTACATCATGTATTAAATAGCAGATTAATATATGTTTAGTTAACATTAACAACGATTAAGTGTTGCATAACTGATGTGTTGTTCACTGGTAATTCATGTTACCTAATGCAGTAACTAACATTAACTCATACTCCCTTATTGTAAAGTGTTCCCAAGACATTTATTATTGTAAATTAGTTATTCAAACTATGTTTTATATGCTTTTAAAATATTCTTCAACTTAGAAACACGTGTACATATAAATATATAATATATAGTTTATTTAAATATTTAGATGAAATTTATATAAATATATTTTTAAAAGAATTACAATTTCACAGGAGGGCTAATCATTTAGATATTTTATAATAATTTGAATACTATATGATTATTATTTTGTTATATATTATATCATTTTGATCTGTAGTTAATATAATTGTCATACAATAGTATAATTATATTTAATATTAATATAATATGAAATATTGTTCTGTCGTTGAGTGTGTGTGTTACACAACCTACTTCATGCTAGAGATCTGCAAATTTGAATCCCGCTCCCGCCAGGTTTTAGCCCGAACCCGACCGCTCCCGCTTATATTCAGCATTTTTTGTCCCGCTGCCTGCCCCACCCCATTTTCTACCCGCCGCACCCGATCCCGCTAAAGAGGGGGGGGGATGAGAGCAAAACCGAAAACCACCCAGCTATACAGAGTCCAGACAGCCTATTACAAGCTGTCTGTATAAACACACAACACAAGCATACACACACACACACACAAGCACGAAGCACACACACACAGGCAAAGCTCTCTCATTTATGCGCACACACACACACACACTTCTCATACGCACACACACACACACACATACACACACACAGCAACAACGAAAAACATAGCATAACGCTGTCTCATTCATACACGTACATATGCTCGCTCGCGTGGGTTTGGCGCTATATTGCTATATATTGTGGATATCCCGTCCAAAATACAACCAGTTATCGACCGCTCCCGCGCTTTTTTCGAAAATGTATTCCCGCGCCGCAGAAATCTGACCTCTGCAGACCTCTACTTCATGCTCAGTCAGTAGTCAGCATCATCAGCAGCAGCAGCAGGAGCTGTCAGTCACCACTATAGGAGCCACACAGCGACATGTACTGAGACAATCTCAGTGACACAGGACGCAACGCATCAGCGCACGTCACAAGCTCCAGTGGCACATGCCGCTATCCACTGACACCAGTCGCCAAGCATATTAACAGGTGCAGTGGCTTCTGTGCATCAGATGTTGTGTCATTTAATTAAAGGTATAGACGAATCTCTGCATTGATCCTGTTGGCTGTCTAAACATCTGCCTGGTGACCTACTTGGAACTGGACCATATCCACGATCAAGCCCTCCAGATGTGCCACCAGAAGTGTCAATAATCCTACCGTCCATGATGGATACTCATACTCATCAAACCCTCCATCATCCAGACTACAGCTTCACCCATTTGTATTCATCTGAAGTGAATGTAACTGAAACTGCTTTAATGATGATGTTTGTATTAAACTGAAGTGAATAAAACTGAACTTAATTGGTTTTGATTTAAGTAGAACTACAGCAGCATTTGACCTCCACTCTCCTAAAATTGATTTCATTCTCGATTCTTCATCTATGTTTAGCTGCTTTGTCACAGTCTACATTTTAAAAGTGCTCTAGAATTTATAATGTCTTGACTTTGTTCTCAGTATCTGTTCCTGCACCACACGGCTCTTAGATAATCAGCTTGATAGATGAGAGCTTTATGCATGAACTGTGTGGCTGACGGTAATGTGCAATATTGCAATGGGTTAGCTAGCTAGCAAGGTCAGCTGTGATCTTTTAAGTTGTAACAATAACACTATGAATGCTAGTATTATAATGTTGATTAGTCATGTGTTAAAGGCATTTGCATTATGGATAATATCTAGATTTAATGGCAATACTACTTTTGAATTCAGAAAACAGTGTATTAGCGAGCACCACCATGTTCTATGGTAAGTGAAAGAAGAAAAGGTCAGAACTGGCTCTTCCTGCAGTAAAATGAGGATGAGATGGGTTTTAGTGACCATGAGAATGATGCAGATTGAACATTTGATAAAAGCGGTGATTGAGACAGTTCAAGTAAGTTAGCTCTAGACAGGCGTAGTATATAGTATAATATATGTGTAATTCTTCAACTACGGGCACTTCAAGGTCCTTTGATCATATATCCAAATATATATATATATATATAATTTTGTTCAAATTCCTCTTACTTTGTCAAACTAATAATAAAACCTACTTAAAAAATACTAGCTTTTTATTATATTTTTTCATATTATTCAACCTCCTTTTAGGTTTCAAAATCACTGTTTTCACCTTGTCGCACACCCAGAGTTTTAAACTTCAACAATGAAAATAACATTTAAAATATTATTTTTCTGGTATCTATTAATGTATCTTAATGAAGCACTAGTGAAATCATTTAAATATATTATAGTTATTAATGTGAGACTATTATCATTATTACTTTTTTATACAATATATCAGTGTCATTTCCACCACAACACTGTAATGTCGCTTTAAAAAGTTTGTGTGAGATTATTTAGGTGGTTTCTATGAAAATGAATAGTGCCATCTGAGAACATCTTCAAGATGGAAGGAATTTACATTTTTATCAACAACACTTGAAGAAAAATGAAGGTACTGCTTGAGAAGGAAATACATTTATTCTACATCATTTCCAAACATGCTGAACAAAATGAAGGTAAATAAGAGTGTTTTGTATACATGAAAGGCTAGTATCAACTCAAAGCTAATCTGTGAAGCTATTTTTCATTTTTTCACAATAAACTGTTGAAACGTCATTTTTACTACTGTCATTTCCATCACCACACACATTTAAAAAAAATATTTAAAAAGTTCTCATCACATATTAAAAGTGTATTCACAATGTA